>NC_053161.1:149685902-150349236 GCF_016835505.1 Polypterus senegalus
ATTCTTTGTAACTGCAGTTCAGTTTGTTGTTTTTAACAGCCTGAAGACTGTATGTTAGAGTCTGCAACATGTATTTAATGAGGCTTCAAAATGTATCTCTTAAATATGTATATATTACACTGTTTGAATTATCTATGTCATTATTGCAATGCCTGCTTCACAACCCATAAAATTGACTTTAGATTTCAATTAAAATAACAACATTCTCAAACTCAGTTATTGCAATTCAGGGTTATGGGAGCTGGAGCTTATCCTTGCGGTGCCGAGAGCAAAGTAGGATCTCACCCTGGACAGGCGGTTTGACGGCATTAGCTGTGTGAATGTAATTTTGTTTGTTTTTTATTTACATTTCACTATGAAATGTGTTCCTTGTTCCTAACATAGAGGACATGTATATCCTTCCATAAATGGAACTGTGGATAGAGCTATAATTTCATCATTTGTTAGCACAAATATACCCCCTTGATATTGATAGATATATTTTATATATAGATATTGATAATATGTTTGTAATGAGTTGTGGCTCATTATTATGTACTGCAAATCCACACAACCTACAATTCTACTAATAATGCAAAACATGGTAGGATTAATAGTTTTATGGCAAATGGATGATTTATTACTGATTATTTATGAGTACATTGTATTCCCATTCAGGTTTTATTTGTTAAGTGTAGACAATGTGAAGTCCCAAACATTCAATGGTTTGTCAGCACATTCTCCAAACAACTGGAAAATCATTTTAAAACCCTGACAAACTGACTCCACACCAAGGACATTGAACAACAACAAGAATATTTATTTATATAGCATGTTTTCATACAAATGATGTAGCTCAAAGTGCTTTACAAGATGAAAAAAATAACATTAGGCAATACTAATTAACAAAGAATAAAGGTCTGATGGCAAGCGAGGACAGTAAAAACCAATAAAACTCCCGGCGGTTGGAGAAAAAAACAAAATCTGCAGGGGTTCCGAGGCCACGAGACCACCCAGCCCTCTCTAGGCATTCTACCTAACATAAATGACCTCATTCAGTCCTCATTTTATTCAGGGTTCTCATGGAAGAATTAGACGATGATGATCATATGGAGGATGTTGTTACTGCTACTATCGTCTCTGGCCCTGCTAAAACATTTTACACAAATGGAAGGCCTCTTAAATTAATTTGAAGCAACCCCCACCAACTGGGACCAAATTAGGGTCACCACCTAAGAAAGCGAGATATGAGTGTACTGGCAGCAGCAATGCTCATCACCTTTCTAGTGAACAGAGAAGTCACTTTGCCTTGAGCATAGGAAAGGCGCTATATAAATAAAATGTATTATTATTATTACCTCCAAGGGGTGGTATGCCATGTGTTCATACTAGATGGTCTGGAAGAGATGCAGGTAGGGGAAAACAGGAAGAGGAGAGGGGGGAGGGCAAGCTGGGACAAAGCCAAAAATGCTACCCCTCAACACTAGAAAGAAGACAATCTGGCAGGCACTATGGAAGCAAAGCCCTCTTTATGAAGAATTAATGAGACCATGGAGGAATGGGAAAAGGATAAAGAACCTTCTGGCCAACAGAGGTCAACACGAGGTTTCAGGACGGTAGCACAAAGACCTGTGATCATATTTGTCTAACTTCTCAGAATTACTCTAAAAGTCTGACAAGGAGAAGAATCTTTCCTAGCCCAAAGTAAACATGAGAAGTAGTTAGGAAGCATCCTACATTCACTCCATGTTTCAGAATGAATAACATTATAATTTTATAGCACCCTGAGCCTCAAAATGGGACTCATGAAGGCGTTTTCTAATTTCCTTGGAAATCGCAATGACATTTCAGTTTTCTAAAACTATCGCTTCACCACAAACATAGTAATGATAATAATCAAAGAGAAGAAGAAGAAATAAGGTGGCATATTGCACTATAAGCTGTAAGTAAACGCTGCCACTTTGCAACAACATTAAGAACAATACTGAGATGGAAAGACCGAGACACACACCGAATGACAGTGAAGCCTGATAACAAATAGGTTTATTTAACAATGAATGGTCCCCAGCCATATTTCAAGGAAAATTATCTACCCGCTGTTCAGGCCACTGGAAATGTGTCCTAAAATAACGGTGACTGAAACTAGTTAAAGCTATTCTGGCACTGTTTCTGAAGTCACATTCATTCTTCCAGTGTTACTGATTGCCTTCCAGAGTCGTGTGTCATGTCTGTCTCTGTGATCCCCATTTTATTTTCTGTGAGGCTCTGTTTACACTATTTATGCCCTGGAAGTCTGTTCCTGCCTTTTTAAAACCCCTCCCAGACTTTTAAAGTGTAACATGAATAATCCAGAGGTTCATGGAATGCTGACCACAGCTTACCTATGTGCCAGTCATCCATTGAGCCCCCTTCCTCATCTATGGATTAATATGCCGGCTACTATAATACAGTCTGCACCCATGACCACCTGTGTGTTGATATCGCTTGCAATTCACTGGTATATGCTCATCCACACTTGGGGCAAAGATCTTTATGGACGTGCCATCAGTCACACCAACAATTCCAAGAAAACCAGTTTGCATGAATGTAGCTTACTTTGCCATTACCTCACGTGAAGTGTTGGGGAAATTAATAAATCTACATATCACCTCACGCTTTGCAAGTGCGTTCAAAGTTTGGTGCAAAAGTCAAGAAATGCTTGCTTTTGACATACCCAAATCAGCGATATTGCAACACGTAACATTTCAGCTCAAAGTGCATAGTTTCTCCACTTAGATAGGGCTATAACGTGATGTACAAGATTGGTAACTAATATTTTTCCATCTCTGTCAAATCAATATCTTCTAATGAGTTTATTGTTGTCCATTATTAAAATATTTCACCTTTCCCAAAATGTGTGTGCAGGTCGCTGCCTGAGAGCCATCTTCTGGTGGCTCCTGGTGACTTATGACAACTTAATAAACCCTGGTGAAGTTAGTTTAGGAAAAGTAATAAAATGCTTATACTTCTATTCCAATAAATGGCACACATTTGCATCACTCTGAGATTATTGAACCAGGTAAGACCGTTTTCTTACTTGAAATGTGGGCACTGCTTGAAGTTTGTCAGCAAGGCATCTGCCTTCACAGACGTAAGAGAACTGGCAGCCCAAGGGAATGACCACTAGCTTGTTGTTGTTACTGATTCTTCACATAAGCCTTCAACTGTCCACCCCTTTTCTTTGGGAATTTCATTGTTGTCTTCATCATCTTCTCCTACTCCTTCAACTGTTACGTTTATCGAATTCTGGCAACTCCTCATTTTTGAATGGCAGAAAATGAGAATCAAGTGTACCAAATAAATAGCTGGATTAAAACTACTGTAAATTGACACTTTATTAATAGGTTACTTTTCCTGGATTGCAAGCGGCACACTCTTTTCTGCCATGCTGTGTGACTGAGCCCTGAAAAGGAGCAATATAACCGATACATGTTCTTCTCACCTTACATCCAGTGCTGCTGAGATAATAGTAATGCAGGTATTTTTGCTTCAATAAAGTAAATATTGTGTTACATTACTTATTACTCTAAAAATAATAGAACTATGCAACAGTCATTACTGCCTGTTTAAATTAATCTTTATGCACCCTTCAAATAATTCAAAATGCTCTTGCAAGAATTATTACAAGAACCAAAAAGTATGAACACATAACTACAATTCTAAAGTCCTTACACTGGCTCCCAGTTAAGTTTAGGGCAGTTTTCAAAATTCGTGTTTTAACATATAAAGCCTTAAATGGCCAAGGCAATGCTTACTTATCTGAACTTATCATTACTTACAGACTAAAGCGCACATTGAGATCTCAATATGCTGGCCTTCTTTTGATTCCAAGAATTAATAAAATAACATTGGGAGGTCAAACTTCCAGTTACTGTGGAATGGTCTGCCTGCTAGTGTAAGAGGTGCCCCTTCAGTCTCTGCTTTTGAATCCCAGCAGAAGACTCTCTACTTCAGTTCAGCATAACATGACTAGAGCTGCTGTGCATACTGCATCCATGTTAACAGTCATTAGTACTAAAATTTAAGTAATATGAAGGTTATAAACTGTTACTAATCCTCCTCTATTCTGTTCCTCTTTTCAATATCCTCATGTGACACTTGGGGCCACTGCTCTACTGCCAAGTTGTTTGCCAGCCTATGGAAAAGTCATCTCAGATAAAGGGGCTTGAGTCAAAAGGGTTCTGTCATCAAATTGGCCGGCCCAGCACTGACTCAGATGTAACATGGCCAGTAGTGGGGAGGTGGGTTGTTGGCCAAGGTCTCCATGACTCTGTGTCTGGCTGGACTGACTTCTTTTCAACAATCTGGCCTTGGTTCTATAATTAACTGATGGACGGATGTTGTTGTTTTTCACTTATAGAATATTCTGGGTATCTGTGTTTCATTTTTTTTCTTTCCTTTTCCAGATAATCTAAGGCTTTATGTTGTTTTTGATGCATTTGAACAAATCTGTATTCTCAAATGTGACAGTTCTGTATTTAGTGTGTGGTATAATCTATTCTTACATTTTGCCTTGAGAGTTGTCGCACCTTGCGCCTGCATTTGGTGAGGAGCACTGTGCATAAACAAAGTCATTTGTACTGTTGTGTTGCATTTCTGAGGTGGCCATGACAGAGTGGCCATTTTGCTATGTGAAGAGGATTACTTGTGTTCTATTTTGTGTATTGTATTTACCCAAGTTTTTGACACCCATTACACTCCCAACCTACCTGGAAGGGGGTCTCACTCCGAATTACCCTTAACAAGATTTCTTCCATCTTTTTTTCCCTGCACAGTATTTTTGGGAGTTTTTTTTCTTGCCTTCTTAGAGAGTAGAGACTTGGATTGGGTGGCTGTCATAAAACAGGGCATGTTAATTCCTTTTGTGATTTTGGGCTTTGCAAGAAATAAATTGTTCTTGTTACTTTTAATGCATTTCTCCAAACACTCCTCCCATGATCTTCCTGCTGAGCTTAGCACTGTATGTTAAGCTCCTTGACATAAATTTAGCAATTTCTGAAAGACTGAGATTATTTCATCTAGGAGAAGGAACAATGTGATTTGGCTCAGAAAATTTACCTTTGTGGTGACTTTCATCATTTTCTTCCTGGAGCTGCTGGATGTGTGTGTAGCCTAACAGAGCACACTATGAAATCCTTAATTATAACCTGGTTAAGGGTTTACATAGATAAGTAAATAGACTACTCATGGAGAAATCTATGTGTGTTAACCTGGTTTCTTTAATACATGAATACAGGCATTTTAGAAACCGGGTTTCTGTGAACAACCAGATTGTTCAGGTAACTGATAACAGATGGTGAGAGCGTGCTGATTCATTCCTTCATTCACACTTGCTTATTCCATTTCCAGTGTTTTGGGAACTAGGGACCTACACTAGAAGAGATGTCAGTGTATCACAACAAGAAACATGTTTAGTTTCTGTCTTGAAGCATCTTTATGCTTTAATTCCACATGTGTCTCCCTATTATTCAGTATTTAAATAAAATAATAAATAAAACCCATGTAGCGACCAGGTGGGCATGTGAACCCAGATCTCTAGAAATGTGAAACTGCAAAGCTAACCACTGTCAGCCCATAATATACTCACAATAAATATATTTGGCAGGGTTGCTCTTGTTTCATATAAAATAATTGCCTTATTTTTCTGCCTTTTGTAACCATGCTGATACATGCAGACGTGATGGGTGCAGACAGGCGGCAGAGAGGCAGCAATTTTGTGGGTGGAGTTCCTCGTTTCAAAAAAGAGGGAGTCAAACAGATGTTAAAATATGCAGATAGTAATTATGAGGAAAATAAATATTACAAATTCAGATCACGGACTGCATGAACCTTTTAAAGAACTATTAAGAAGCGCAGAAGCCTCAGAAGAGAGGTTAATTATAAGGCCAGGGCCTGAGGAAAAGCCTCATTAGTCTCAAGGCAGGGGAGTTGAGCTTCCATTGGAACGTTCTGGGTATCTGTGTTTCGTTTTTTTTTTTCTTTCCTTTTTCCAGATAATCTAAAGCTTTTGATGAGCTGTCAAAGAAATGCAAACGAAGTTAATGTGAAAGTCAATTTTCTTCACCGAATTCATGTATGCTACGACAGACTGTCAATATGTTAAGTGAACATGAGCACGTCTGACTCCTACAAGCATCAGTGGCTGAACCAGAGCATATCCTGGCCTAGTTTCTCAATTTTCAGATTGTGTAGCATTTGTTACCACCATTTTTATTTTTTGTACATTTCAATTATTCTGAGGATTTTAATGTTGTTACCTTTTCACACTATAATACAGTCCTGCACTTCCAGGGTGTTTTACCAATCCAGGAAGTCTCAGACTACAACCATCCATTCACTTTCCAATTTTTCTTTTCTTACAGGCTCACAAGGTGGCATATTATGTAAAGCAGGAACCATCCACAGGCGGAACAATGGTCCCTGTACACTCATACATACCAGTCCAGTCTGAAGTGACAAGTGTAACAAGTGATGAACATTGGCGCAGTGATTAGCTCTGCTGCCTTATGTATCCAGTCCTCCTGGAATGAATCTTGTGTCTCGCCATTGCTTCTTTTAGGCTTGCATTTTCATTCCATATTTAAGGGTGAGTCAAAAATTATCCACACTCTAGTTATATTAAAACGTCTGTTGGCAGCACTGACTTATCAGCACTTTCTGTACAAAGTCCCTTTCTCCCCAGTCACTGCTGTGCAGGTGTGAACGTGTTACGTCAGATCATTTGTAACTGTGGTGCGAGAAACAATGGCTGCCCCACTTGTGATTTCAATGATAGAAGAACAACGAGCAGTGATTTGATTTTTTGTTGTCTGAGGGTGTGCCCGGTGCCGATATTTATCGAAGACTTTGTGCACAGTATGGAGAAAGTGTTTTGTTGTGAAGAAGTGTGTGTGAATAGATAGAGAAGTTCAAGGAAGGCTGCACAAGTGTAAAACATGAAGGAGGAGCTGGATGCCCATCCACGTCCACGATTGACAACGACATTGCCTAAGCAATAATCCACGACAGACTTGGGTTTTCAAAGAAGCCCTACGAAGATGAAGATTCACATCTGATAAAGACGAGAAGATAGCAGTGCATTTGTGGCTCGCAGCCTAAAACATTTTTAATGAAGGAATGTGAAAGCTTGTTGGCAGATGGACCAAGTGTCTTGAAAAGCAGGGAGATTATGTTGAAAAATAATGTATTTGTCTTTTCTGAAAGTTGATTAAAATAAATTCTACAGCTGGAGTGTGGATAATTTTTGACTCACTGTCGTATTTCAGGGGTTTTGCTCCTGGACTCTGATCTTCCTCACCCACTCTCAAATGTGTGCCAGTCTGGTTAAATAGTAACTCTAAATTGTCCTTGGTGGATGTGTGTATGAGTAAGCCCTGTGATGGACCCCTGACCTGTCCAATAAATAAATATCAAATGGACATTTCTTACATTTTAAAAGTATATTAACATGAAGATGTGAGTTTCAAAATCTGCTAATTACACCTTTTGGTAAATTTTAGTGAACACGTGATTGTGACTTTTCATGCAGTTGGTCATGCACTGAAAATATGTTTGAGCTTCAAAACCTGCTAATTGCAACAGTGTAGCGTTACAGTTTTAGGGATTTAGTTTCAAAATCTGCAAAGTACGGACCCAGATTTTCCTATTTATCTCCAAAATTTATCTTTTGAGCTTTTCAATTGTAGTACACCTTTATAAAATGTGCTATATAACAGATAGATAGATAGTGTCCCACACGTGCGATTGGGAGGGTGCTGAGTGGACCAAGTGAAGGTAATTACCCACCAGGCCAGGAGGTGATGAGGTGCACTAAACCTACCTCTGTTATCTCTACAGGCCAAATACGGGAAAATCTGCCTTATTCAATGCCACTTCCAGTGCCCAGACCGACGTCACTTCCTGTTCCGGCACCCAGACTGACATCATTTCCACTTTCAATTGCAAAGCCGCCATCTTTTTCTAGCCACTCAGTTCAGTTTTGGAACTCAAGCAGAGCACATCATTGCTTATCTCTTTGCCCTTTTGCAGCCAGGGACAATATACGGATGGCTGCCCCAAACCTTTTTTCATGTGTTGAGACTGCTTTTCTTTTAAAATAGATAGACATCAGAATGCAAAGCAAGAAAATTAAAAAGAAAGAAAGAAAACTTTTGACTTGGCTATCCCAGTCCCAGTGAGATGTTCATTATGTAGGTGTATCGATGCTGGTATAAAGGAGCCCCCGAGGTGTTTCTTGACACCCTTCTACTGAATAATTCATTGGCCGAAATTCCTCAGTGTTAGTGTATCAGAGAGAGGATGTGCAGCATTGTTCATAATGGCACTCAGTTGTGTTTTAATTCTCTCCTCCATTACTATTTCCAGAGTGCATCCTATAACTAAGCGTGCCCTTTTAACGGACAGGTTGATTTGCTGGGCCTCTCTTGAAGTAATGTTAACAGTCCAGCACATAAACCTGGCCATCACAGAAGGAAGGGTGTGTGAAGGATGTCATTTCCCACATTAAAGGAACACAGTCTCCTAAGTAAGAAGAGCCCGCCCTACCCTTTCTTATAACAGTTCCTCTGTGTTACAAGACTAGTTCAACTTGTCTTTGATGTGGACCCTCAAGTACTTGTAAGAGTGGACCACCTCTACATCAACTCCCTGAATAGTGACCAGACACAGAGGCTCTTTGGTGCGGTGAAAGTCAATAAGCAGTTCCTTGGGTCTGATGATGTGAAGATGCAAACAATTCTCTTTGCACCAAGAAACAATGTTCTCCTATTGACTCCTATACTCTGTGTGATCACTCTTATCGATACACCTCATAAGTGCTGAGTCATCTGGGAATTGCTGCAAGTGACATGACTTGGTGTCACGTTTATAGTCAGAGGTGTAAGGGCACAGGACTGTATAACATCCATATCAGAAACACAGAAGGTCCTAAATAAGGGGCAAAATAGGAACAGGTATTGGAGTATTGAAGATGTGAGTCATAAATTGGAAATACAAAGCAAAGGGCAAAAGTCACAAACAAATACGAGACTTCTGGTAATGGATTCTCCCAATATTTAACTGTTACTTTTTAAGCATTGCACAATAATAGAAACAGATAGAAGGATCCAAGGGCAAATAACAAGTAAAGGGAAGAGCTTGGAGTGGCAATCCATCTCCTGAAGTTTTTAAGGGTCTTCTTATCTATCTATCTATCTGTAATTAGAAACACATCTGTCTTGCGTCAAGTGGAAATTGGACTGAAGGGTCATGGCACCAGGTGTTTACCTCGAAGCCACCAAATGGTGTGTACTCGTGGCAATAAAGACTCTAACTACTGATCCTACCAGAACAGTGGCATCCCTTGAACAATTTACATTTTATTCGTGCTGTATAGCCAAAAAGCAGAATTAACAGAACTTTAGGGGTTATATGTCATTTGTGGAATATGCTAAATGTATTCATTGTCATGTTCTGCTTTGTAATGGATAAATAATTGCTGCATAAAATGAATTCTATACAATAATACTTCAACCATTATTATAACAGTGTCACATACGTTAGGGAACACCAAGATAAATCAGAAAATGTTTACATTATAGAAGCTCTTTAAACCTGCTTTCTTAAGAACACGTTTTGTCAAATCTTGCCTGTTTGACAATCCCTTTGTCAGGTTTGCTGTCAAATGGCGGAGATATTAGGTGGATAATAACTCTTCCTGAAGAGTAACATCTAATGGACACACCACCTGATGCTTTACTTTTCCAAGACGTCTTTTTCTGTTTGTCCCCACTTGAAGGCTTCCTTCGTGAAATTAAATTCATCAAATGAAGATCAATCCATTATTTCAGAATTCCTGTGAAATTGCTATGTTGCTATTAGGATGCCTTATATGCGTAATCAGACATTGTTATTGCTTATACTCATCTACTGATAATGCAGAATTAGCCATTCAACTGGACTGACCCTAAAAGTAGCAATTACTCTGAACTGGAGACTGCATCCAATTCTCTCCCAAATCATTTGAATATGTGCATTATGTGTTTCCACCACATTTGTTACCTTTTAGATGTTATACTAATGCACATTACTCTGGCTTCAAAAAGCAAATAACATAGTTTAATTGTTCACTGATTCATTTTCAGCAATGTATAAAACTGTCTTACCAGCTCCACTAACTACGCTTATCCACAATTATGTGCTTCCATTAACACATTAAGTGTCATATCATTAGAGAGATTTGCCTGGTGCTTCAGTTGACGAGCCGGGCCACAAGAATGACTGGCCAGTATGGTGGGTTTCAATCACAAGCTAAATACATTTTATTGTGAAATTGTCAGTGTTCATTTAAAACCTGCTTCAATTTCTACTTGCTATAGTTGTAGCTGCTCTGCCCATGTTCAGTTTTCGTTTTGTCCATATTCAGGACCATTTGTTACCTTCAGTATTTCTGACAACACTCCAGTTGAGACTGCTATGATACTACTTCTCATTTTCTCTTTCAAAAATGTGCATCACCTTCCTTCTATTTTCGCAAATAAAACCCTAATATGTTATTTGCTCTCCTCACTCAAAAATGTTTTCATGTACGTCTTCCATATCCTCAGTCCTATTACTATCAATCACAAAAGTTGTGCTGAAGCCAGACGTGTAATATTATACGTCTGGAGACAAGCATGAGTGAATTGTGTTTAAAACTGGGTGGGAACAATTAGACGGCTCACTGAGTGTCACATTTCTAAACCAATCCGATGCATCATGAAGGCGGAGCTCAAAGTATGGGCGGTGATTTTGAACTACAAAGTTCAGAGGTCCTCTCATTAACCAGATCTGACCAATTGAAGGCTTCTGATTATTCTGAGCCATCTACAGTTGAAAAGCCTACTGTGTCACACTTGTGCAGAGAGCACACTGCATATCTATAAAATAAACATAATATTTTCCAACGGAAAAAAAAATTTGTAGCATCAGATTATACATTGGCACTGAACGGCATCAATCGACAAATGGTAAATGTGAATGACATGTTGTTCAGTTACAACAATAGTGTAGGAGTCAATATAAATTTGAAAGAATTGGCAGCTATATTCATAAAAATATGGATTGCAAAATATGTATTTGAAGTAAATTGTGTGTCACACCCCATCAAAAGGACTGCCATTAAGAAAGCTGATAATGAAGAGATGCAGATTTCAGTACTCAAAACACCCGAATTGAGAAATCTGCCTAACAACACCAGTCGATGCACAGATGAGGCAGCACAACATCCATCTTCTGACTGCACATCTAAACAAATGACTAAACAAATTTAACATTACTGTCTAATTGGAAATGCAAACATGCCATGACAAAATATCTGCTGCATTTTACCACATTGTATACGTATAGACCACAGTGCTTATCTAAACCCTATTTTCTGTTGTTAGGATATGTACAAGGCAAGTGTGACAGTGGTAAGGTCTGCGGTAGGAGTGACGGACATGTTTAAGGTGGAGGTGGGATTACATCAGGGATCGGCTCTGAGCCCTTTCTTATTTGCAGTGGTGATGGACAGGTTGACAGACGAGATTAGACAGGAGTCCCCGTGGACTATGATGTTTGCTGATGACATTGTGATCTGTAGCGATAGTAGGGAGCAGGTTGAGGAGACCCTGGAGAGGTGAAGATATGCTCTAGAGGAGAGAGGAATGAAGATCAGTAGGAACAAGACAGAATACATGTGTGTAAATGAGAGGGAGGTCAGTGGAATGGTGAGGATGGAAGGAGTAGAGTTGGTGAAGGTGGATGAGTTTAAATACTTGGGATCAACAGTACAGAGTAATGGGGATTGTGGAAGAGAGGTGAAAAAGAGAGTGTAGGCAGGATGGAATGGGTGGAGAAGAGTGTCAGGAGTAATTTGTGACAGACGGGTATCAGTGAGTGAAAGGGAAGGTCTACAGGACGGTAGTGAGACCCGCTTTGTTATATGGGTTGGAGACGGTGGCACTGACCAGAAAGGAGGTGGCAGACTTAAAGATGCTAAGATTTGCATTGGGTGTGACGAGCATAGACAGGATTAGAAATGAGGACATTAGAGGGTCAGCTCAAGTTGGACGGTTTGTAGACAAGGTCACAGAGGCTAGATTGCGTTTGTTTGGACATGTGCAGAGGAGAGATGTTGAGAAAACTGGGAGGAGGATGCTAAGGATAGAGCTGCCATTGAAGAGGAAAAGAGGAAAGCCTAAGTGAAGGTTTATGGATGAGCTGAGAGAGGACATGCAGGTGATGGGTGTGACAGAACAAGAAGTAGAGGACAGGAAGATATGGAAGAAGATGATCCACTGTGGCAACCTCTAAGGGGAGCAGCCGAAAGAAGAAGATGTTATATAGTGATGAAATTGTTAAAATGACAGAAAGATATCGTAGCAGACAGAGGTACTTCTCAAAGCTGTGGTGGTCTACGTGGTCTGTGTAATTGTGTGTGTATGTCTCCACTGTTGTAGCACTCATTACAACGTGCAAATGAATTACTAAGCTTCAGTTACCTTATGCTACTGAACTCCTTAATGGATGATAGCAATTTCAGCTTTTTATTTTCTCTCAGCGTCTTTTCTTCTGTATCATTTACTCTTTTCCTAATGTCCCGGCAGCAGATTAAAATGTACAGACTGGAGGAATTGAAAGTTTTAGGAAGATGCCCTGTGGGTGTAGACTTTGCCACTTTTTAATAGATTGTCCACAGACATGTATTCTCGTTTGAGAATCACATCTGGCCCAGCAAAACTAAATCACTATGTCCCTTTCAGCATTTTTAAATGCATTTCACACCTACCATATCCTGCCTTTCTTTTGTCATCTACTTTACAATCCTGAACACATTTCCCTTCCTTTCCTTATTCTGCAGCTCACTTGCAAATTCCCATCGTTTGGCTTTTTGTGCCTTTACAGACACTTTTCTTGCATTTTGCTTTGCTTCCTTCTAGACTGCCTTGTCACTTTGTGACTTTGTTTTCTGCCACCACTTACAACATCTGCTCCTTTCCCCAAATCCCATCTGTTATGCTTTGTTCCCCTTGAGATTTTTTTTTCTCTTGAAATGCATTTTTTAGAATAGAAGTGTGTGTGGGAATAAGACTTGCTTTTTTCTGGAACTTTTCTGTGAGGATGCTTTGTGCTTTGTGATGAATTAATTTGCAATGTTTTTTTCTTTTGAATTTGGATGCCTCCAGGTTATGATTCCAATTGTCGGCTCACTGCTCCTGGTTGCCATCGAAAGATGTTTCGGATGTCACCACACCTTGCATCATCAACACAACCCTTAAAATCTGGTGCAATGATGTATCGTCTAGCCATGATTTGCATAAAAATGTAGCACTTTCTTCTCACTTTCTTCTCAAATTTCTAAATTTTGATCATACCATTTTCTCTCTGACTTTAATTTCTGTTTAGCATGTACACTTTGGTGCAAGAAAGATTTTGTCTTTAAGGTTTTAGCTCATTTCCGGTTTTTGACAACATTTCGTCTCATGGAGCTCTTCTCAGACCTTGGCAGAATACCACACTCCACCTGGTACCAACATGCCCATTCAAGCTACCCATTACAATTACCTCTCCTGAGTCACCCCAGAAGTCATTTTCATCAAACTCATCTGTCTGTTCATCACTATGGGCTCTCTGTGGTGCATAGGTCAAGGCTATATATTGTCATGCATGGGTACATGAGGATCCCCCACAGCACTCTGGTGACACTTTCAATACCACTCTGGGGCGAGAGGCGGCGCACACACTAACTGTATCTTCTCTTTCTTCCTCTGCAGTGCCAAGAAACTGACCTGTGAAGGCAACTGAGCCCCACCCAGAAACTCTTCCTGTCCCACCCTATAAGTATCGACATCCACGGAACGAATGGCATCAGACTAGAAGCAAAGATCCTGAAAGTCAGATGTTCCTGAACTTGATCCACTCGAAAAAGGCTCACAAGCAGAGAAGCCAAGTAGGCTATTTAGGTATTTTCTGTTCTTGTGCCACCAAGTGCCTAAACCCAATTGGTCCCCCAACTTTTTCCAAGGACTCCTTTGCTATTTTGTTGCTTCATAATATTTAAGTCATTTACCAAGAAACACCTTAACAGAGACAACACACTCTTTCACACTCTTCACCACTTTATCTGCCCATTTTTCACACACAGGTACCCTAGCCCAAGCAGTGATATTCCCTCCCAAAAGAACTTGTATGTTCCATCCATTCATCTAAGCCTTCTTCGACTTTGTCTCCTGTACACAGCACATATTCTCTCCAGCATTTCCACCACAATCTCCCTAATTTTCCCATTTCACTCCCAATATTCCAAGTGACATTTGCTCTCCCTCCTTCACCCCACTTCTCACCACTGCCATTTGCCACTAAACCAGCCTCCATACAGTACATCAGGTCTGGGGGCAGCCATTGGGTATAATGGCTTTCCCTTGCTCTGTTATTCTCATCTCTGTATGTCATAACCAACAAAGTTTAGGAGTGGAAATACTTAAGAAGTCCTCCCTGACTGTGGTTTCCTTTAGTCAGTGACCTTATTCAAAGTACTGTCTGCCACACAAGAGCAAATTGAATTAAAATGCTTGGTGACATTGACATGTCCAAAAGGGCTGGCCTTCAAACACTACTCTGTGGACACGTGTCACCAGTTTTTCCTTTCTAGGCATAAAAGTATCGTCTCCAGTAAACTTTGTTTGTAACAATTCTGAATTCAAATGTCGTCAGCAGTCCAGGGTCGATTTTTTGATTAAAAAATAAACGTATACCATCAGCAACTTAAAGCTTAAAGGAATTATGGGTATTTGTGGGAAAGGCACTGACCCTTTTATAGGATGTCTTCCAAGTTAGAATATTAATCCGTCACTCTTTTAAATGTGTTGTTCAGTCTGATTACATGAGTTGCAGTAGATAAATGTGCAAATATACAAATTCGTTTATATTTTAAAAATTTTACTCTTCTCCAACAAGAACCATGTGCACTGATTTGCTATAACATTGCTAATTAAGAAAAGAAAAGCAATATTTAAAAACTGCAAGAGACTAAACCATACGGCACTAAGTCTTTTTTACATTATCAAACCACATTCATTCACAATGTACCTTTCAGGAATGCCGACACATCCTCGAGCTGGGGAATGTTGTCTTCTCTGTATCCACAATACTTGGTGAGTAATGGAAAGTTTTTGAGGTACTCCTGGCAGGCATGTGTTGGGTACAGCTTTGTCAGTTCTCGGAACACTGTGCCCCACGTTTTTATTTCTTCTTCTGTATATTCAATTTGAGGAATTGGCTGTCCACTGGAGAAAAAAAACAGAGAAAATATTTTAAATGTTTGCAGTACTAATGGTGCATAACTTGCAATGCCCACAATAAAAACGAAAGGAAATCCTGTGCAAATGGATTTAATTCAGTCCTGCAGATTGCCAGAGGGGGGGGTGTGGGCAAAATACGCCCAATTAATTTTCTGAATGAAGGCAATAACACATACAGGCTTTTAATAGCCCTTAACTTTGGCCATACAGGGTACACACACTTTTCTCCAACTGAGTAGCATTGTCATTTCTAATGTAGTGCAACATATGGAACTCTGGGTTACCATTACTGAGTTGCACTGGTTGGAGGAGAGCCACTACACTTTTTTCATATGAAAAATGTATTTTAAAGTTAACACTGGTTAAGGATTGTATGAGTAGGTCAAAGATAACATTGAAGGAGAAGGCCAACATTAACACTTCCTGTCCAGATAAGCAAGAAAATCCCTTAAATTATTATTGTATTATTTCTATTGCACTATTATATTGTATTGAGGATTACTTGTGTTCTGTTCTGTGTATTGTATTGCATTGTATTGTATTGACTCTCTTCTCTTTGACACCCACTGCACGTCCAACCTACCTGGAAAGGGGTCTCTCTTTGAACTGCCTTTACCAAGGTTTCTTCCATTTTTTTCCCTACAAGGTTTTTTGGGGAGTTTTCCTTTGTCTTCTTAGAGCAGGGGTCACCAACTCCAGTCCTGAAGG
This sequence comes from Polypterus senegalus, assembly GCF_016835505.1. NCBI lineage: Eukaryota > Metazoa > Chordata > Cladistia > Polypteriformes > Polypteridae > Polypterus > Polypterus senegalus. Next base: position 149,701,928 of record NC_053161.1, read on the forward strand.
ACCACTGTGGCTGCAGGTTTTCACTCTAACCCTTTTCTTAATGAGTGACCTGTTTTTGCTGCTAATTAACTGCCAGTTTTAATTGAATTGCTTTTCTAAGATTTGTTCCCCTGAATTTCTTCATTGTTCCACTGAGTTGCTTCATTTTTATTTCCTTAAATGGCACCCATACAGAAATGAAATGCAAGGGAGCCAACAGAAGACCAATTAAGTCAGGGCCTAAAACTCCAACCAATTTCACTCCAACCAGTTGCTTAATCAGGTGCCGAGTCTTGTTGTTAATTAAACTCATTCTTTAATTCCATGGCTTGTTGCTGCTCTCGTGGTGCATTAACAGACATTTCTGAAACTGTTGCTCTTCTTTTTTCTAAGCGCTCTAGTTAAATGTTATGGGGACCTGAGCAGATCAACATTTCTGAGACCTTCATCTTCCTTTATTTTCAGATATTGTATGATGGACACCAGTTGTTTTGGCTCATTTTGTATCTTATTATTGTTTGGCTCTACTTAAGGAAAAAGAAACAATTAAGGGGGCTGGGTCTTCAGGAGCAAGTCAGTTACAATTAGTTCAAAAACAGGTAATTAGCAGCAAAAACAGGTCACTCATTAGGAAAAGGGTTAGAATGACAACCTGCAGCCACTGTGGTCCTCCAGGACCGGAGTTGGTCGATCCCTGTCTTAAAGAGTCAAGGCTGGGGGTAGGGAATCCATTCCCGGACATTTTTCATTCCCGGGAATGAAACTGCTGTAATATATATATATGGCATATATAGCGTGTAAAAGTGTAAAAATCAATCAAGAAATAACAGAGTTATAGTTGAAAATAATTAAGTGGCACAGTTTTTAGGCCCACGGTGTAGTGTTTTGCAGATTAATTTAATCAACCAGCAGCAGTCGTCAGTCTCCCGGCTCCGACTATGACTGAGTATAGTGGACTGGGAGGAGTCTGCACTCAGCAGCTCACGAATGCTGGGACAGGGCAGACTTCATTGACGTCTGTCAGACAACAGCTTTGAACAGCAACTTGAAATTGCAATGCATCAGTCTGTTGCATCCACATTATCTGTGCCAAGAATCTTGCTATCACAGAATGATGACAAGAAACTGGATGCATCAGTAAAAGCTGAAATGGCGGAGTTTCAGAGCAACGGCAAGCATGGGCTTTGTTTAGAACAAGTGTATCTGTATCTGATCAGGTAGATCGTGTTGCATTCAAAAAAATTGAAAAAAACTGACCTCAAGTAAACTTTTTTCACATTGTCATTATGGGGTGTTGTGTGTAGAATTCTGAGGAAAAAAATTAATTTAATCCATTTTGGAATAAGGCTGTAACATAACAAAATGTGGAAAAAGTGATGCGCTGTGAATACTTTCCAGATGCACTGTAAATATATATATATATATATATATATATATATTGTGGACCCCGGCCGGGCTGGAGCCCAGCCTGGACGCCCAGGAGGACGTGAGGAAGGCTTCTGCCTCCTCCAGACCGCGAGGGGGCGTCCGTCCTGGTTCTGTTGGGGACCACGGGTGGAGGGCTTGTAAGCCCAGCCCTGTAGGGGCCCGTGGCCACCGCCAGGCGGCGCCCCGATGCCGGTTTATCCCGTGTGGTCCTTGGCCGGGGCTGGAGCCCGGCCGGGATGCCTTGGAGGACCAGAGGAGGGCATGGGCCTCTTCCAGACCGAGAGGGGGCGTCCGTCCTGGTTATGCAGGAGGCCTCGGGTAGGGGGCTTTGAAGCCCAGCCCTGTAGGGACCCGTGGCCACCGCCAGGCGGTGCCCCAGTGCCTAATTGTCCCTGGAGCCCAGCACTTCCGCCACACCAGGAAGTGCTGGGGGGAAGACTTTATGTGGTGCCCGGAGAGCTGCCAGGAGGACAGCCAACACTTCCGCTACGCTGGGGCGTGGCTAAGGAGGGAATGCCGGGAACACCTGGGGCTCATCCGGGAGCATTATATAAGGGGCTGCCTCCCTTCAGTCAGAAGCGGAAGTCAGGTGGAAGAGGACGGAGCGAGAGGAAGGACTGGAGGCGGCCAGGAAGGCACAAAGACTGTGGGCCCTGGACTTTGGGGAAATCGGTGCAGAGGCACTGGGGTGTGAGTGCACATGACTTTGGACATTGTAAATATTGTATATAGTGTAAATAAACGGTGTGATGGGTGAAAATATGTTGTCCGTCTGTGTGTGTCCGGGCCAGCGTTCACAGTGGCGTAGTCGGCAGGATGCTCCGCCTGGTGCAAGGCGGGGACCTGTGTTCATAACAAAAAAGTCTGTGAACAACCCGGCGCAGCAGCGGACCCCACACACTGGCCGCGGGAGTGGCCCGTGCACATCCCCGCGGGGGCGTTTTGCCCCAGAAACCACCGCCGGACCGCAGAAAGGCCATCCCCGGGTGCGGAGGAGGAACGGACCTCGCCGGAGCGCAGCAGGCTCCGAGAACCGCGCTGTCGAGACGGACAGCCAGGCCGGCGTTGCATCGCTGAAGGCCACACCGAGGCAGGGGCCTCGGCACAACGGGATTCGGGAGGTAAGTGCCCTGCCCTGCATTAATCGGCCCTCCGGGTTCGTACGCACCTTGTTTTCTACAGGGAGGGACGAACCGGATCTGCGTCTGTGGCAAAAGCACGCTGGGCCACAGGCTGTCGGCAGCGCGGCGACGGCCGCTGAGGAGGCCGTGAAATCGAAGCCGCTGCTGCTCGAAGGATCGCCGCAGCTGCGGAGCTGCGAAGAGGCACGTCTCCACACCCAGAGCAGGGAAGACAAGATGGCCGCGAGCCGAATGTCCCGCCCGCTGACAGGCACGGGATTGGCTGGTGTGTCTGGTGCGCTGCCGGTGATTGGATGGAGGCGGGACCTAGGAACGCCAGTCTTGTGTCAGAGAAGAACCCGATTGGGCCAGAGGGAGTGGCCCAGAGGAGGCAGGCGTCACGTGGAGCTGATGGACAGGTAAGCTCACCAACGTCTGTCTCTCTCTTTCCACCAGCGGCTCGGCACGTCTCGGAGGAATCCCTTCGGCCCACTGAGCCGTCGTTTGAGGAGTTGCTGAGTGTTCTCGGCGCTCAGTTGGAGCAGCTGATGGGGAAGGCGGTCGCGTCGGGAGAGACGCCGCGTGAGACGGAGGATCGGCGCGGCGCTGGAACCGGAGGCCACCAGAACACAGCGGGAGTGGTGAGTGTTGCCGTTCCCGTAAAGCAAGTGGGGGGTTCGCCGAACATGGGCGTGACCGTTTACGGGACGACCAGCTCCGAGTAGGCAACTTCCCAACAGCGGACGCGGCGGTGCAGACGGCTAGCGAGGCTGGGAGATCGAACACGCAGGGACTGGTAGGATCGGGGCTGCTGAGTGCCCTGGGTCCTAGCGCCCTGCGCTTCAAGCCCGCAGCTGTCTCCTGTCTCTTTGCCTGGACGCAGACGGGGCTGGATTTGAGCTTTTGCTGTGCTCAGACCCAGACCGTCAGGGCGTCCAAGAGAAGAAGGAGGAACCGAAGGGTGAGTGCCGGTTCCTCCGATAGGAAATCCTTTGGACATTGTAAATATTGTATATAGTGTAAATAAACGGTGTGATGGGTGAAAATATGTTGTCCATCTGTGTGTGTCCGGGCCAGCGTTCACTATATATGTATATATATATATATATATATATATATATATATACACATACTGTATAGTCATGTGCATGCACTTGGGAGACAGCTTAAGGGCTCTGGTGATGGTAGTTACACTGCCTTGAGATGGACAAGCAGGCCACACAACCTGGAGGGAACTTTGTTGAAGAGGCATCAAGTGTGTTTTTTGAGCTTTGATTCCTGTATTTGATTTTGTACTCCTCTTTAGAACATTAAAAGAATTCCCAAGGGAGACCTGACTGAGTTCATGGCCCTCTAACTGGAAAGCAGTCCACAAAGTTATAAGTTCCAAAAATACTTTAGCAAAGCTCAGACAAGGAGGGGGTAACCATAAACCTCTGGCTGTACAATAAAGAATCGTCACAAAAATAAAAGTTTTATTTTCAAAAGGCCCTGAATCTCCAAAACGCTCAAAAACTGCAAAAAGGCAAAAATAGATGCTCCTGAGGACAACCTGACAAAGTCCAAATGTAGAATCTAAGAGGTGTGGTCAAACACCAAGCAGAAGACGCAAGGCAATAATTTGTTCAACATAACAGAACTCAGCAACAGCAACAGCAGACAAATGACCCGCATTAGACCAGTGGGCTTTTCCTGCCTTTACAGGGCTGGGGGAAGTTCAGCACGGAGACCGACAGGTGGTCCTGCCTCTTGAGGAATCACACACAAAGCACAGAATTAGGCAATGATGAAGAATTATACACATTGTGTAAATAAGTATAATAAGCACACAGAAAAAAAAACAAAATTAAAAAGAAGGCGTAAAAAGGTACTAAAATAATGAGTATAAAACATAAAAAACCATGACAGTTTTGACCCCTACTTTCAGGATTCTGATTTTGTGATTACTGGATTTAATTGTCTTTCTATGAAAAACCTATTTATGTCATTTTTGTGGTTATTTTTATATTAAATAAAGGTTTAATTATTTTTAAAAACGTGATTTTCTTTAGGATCAGAGGATTAATGTGTTTTCCTCTTATATATTTGTTGTGAACAGTATTTGAACTTTAATAACTTTACCTCCATTTTTGGGCCAGGCCTCCCATTCAAGTTGGGATTAGACTGCCTGTAGTGAGGCCTATTCCAGGGGCCCAGACCTGAATTAAGGGCTGGCCTGGCCATTTGTGTATATTTTTAGATGGAAAAACTTCTTTTTTTGGCTTGATGGTGTAAGGAATTAAAATCAAGCAATATCTGAAATATCTTTTACAATGTTAGGCATTGGACTTCTGCCCCCTGCAGGGCAGTTCTTCACATTGTGTTCAAGGCAATTGGGATAGATTTTGGCACATTCAGAATTCAATCTATAAGGTGCCTCTAATGAGAAGTAATATCTCTGCAACGTACAATATAAAAAGTTGTGGATTCAATTGAGTCACATTAAGAACAATTAAGGCTTGTGAAATATTCAACGGGGAAGCATTTGATGGAAATAAAATAGTAAATTGTGCAGAGACTGGCATCCGAACCAGAGCTGATTCCTGCTACCAAGCTGCCAAGACACTCCATTGGAAGATGTAGTTTGGAAAATTGGATAAATGAACAGATGGTAACTGAGTCTTCTCCTGGTAATAGGCTGACTTCAGTTAAAAAAATAATAAAAAAAAGTTAGTGGCCTGGGAACCTAAGCATGCCAATTAAAAGTGGGCACCTGCCCGTGTTAGTGACTGATTGATAGGTGGTACCTCAACAACAGCTTGTGTGAATTCAAAGTCCCAGTTCATATTTAGTTAACCCTAAGAAGTGCCCAACTAACAGCATGCTATTTGCCTTCATGGTAGGATGTACATTTTTATATCAGTTTTTTTTTCCTGTCTCCCAAATGTTCTTCAAACATTTAATAATATCGTGACAGGCTGCCTCATTGAATAAAGATTGCTAGAGACACAGACTAAGAAAGGTTCATCAGGAGGAGCCGCCATCCAGCATTTTTGGCAAGTAAGATGGGCCGCATTTTCCTGATGTGCCGAGGTGGGGCTGACTTTGCTCCAATGATGTTCTTGATGTTAGTGTGCTACTGTATATGGAGACGAGCAGTCCATACTGAAGAGGCTACAAAGTCTAAGAATAGTTGTGAGTTCCTTTGGTTATTAAATTAAAAGTTACTGGACTGGGATTTGAACTCATGTCTCTAGTGTGATAAGTCAGCACTATTAACCACAGTGCCACACCAGAAGCATTAATGCACATCTCAAAGCAATGGCATTAAACCGCTTTGTGGTGGCATTTGCTGAGTGGCATCATAGAAGTAAAGACTGTTTTATGGATGGCAGACAGTGTAACGTACTGGTTAAGGCTTTGGACTTCTGACCCTGAGGCTGTGGGTTCAAATTCCAGTACTGACGCTGAGTAAGTCACTTCACCTGCCTGTGCTCCAATTGGAAAAACTACTTGTACGTCAAATGTTGTGAGTCACCTTAGATAAAGGCTTCAGCCAAATAAGTAAATGTCTAATGTCAAATTCATGGCCAGTGAGAAATGAAGCAGTAAGATTCTGCCATTTAATAGAGCAAACCTTGAGGTGGGATTAACTCTGGGGCTTTGCAACAAGATGAGGTGCAAGTAAACAAGATGAAGCTCCCCTTTTATCTAATAACTTGTCCATAGTGAATAAGGCCATTTCTGAACTGCAAGCCTTAGATTTTGGAGACTATGGCTTTGCCAGCAGAAGTAGACCTAACAAGTTCACTGAGGCCTCACCTCAAACTCAAGAAGCAGACTTCAGGCCTGCAGAGGCCCAACAAAAAAGGTAGGCTTATAAACTTTCCAAAAATTAAAAAAAAACTCAAACATTAAAGAGGACTACCATAAAACCCCTGCCCCATCCCTCCAAAAAAAAAAAAATAAAAATATTTAAGTATTTATTTAAAAAAATCCAAAACAATAGCAAAAGCAAACAAGAGCTAAATAGACAAACCAAAGTGATAAAGGAAAATAAAAAGTCTGTAATCCCATAACGCAATCCTAGTAACAAAAGCAAACACTTTCCAATAGTCAAAAATCCCAGGCTATATAAAAGTGAAACGACAGAAGTTATCCCCAATGCCACAGCAGCTATCTCAGGGACTTCTGGGATGTTAAATCGAACGGCTATAACCCAGCTCCACCTTCAGCTCCATTGTCAGGGTGAACTCACTTGGCAAAATGTTAGGGACACCTGTCCACCTGCAATTATGTAATCAGCCAATCATGAGGCAGCAGCGCAACGCATAAAGTCGTGCAGGTACAGGTCAGGAGCTTCAGTTCATTTTCACATTAAACACCAGAATAGGGTAATACTGTGATCTCAGTGATTTTGACTGGCATGATTGCTGCTACCAGCCATCTGGTTTGAGTATTTCTGCAAATGCTGATCTCCAGGGATTTTCACACACAACAGTCTCTGAAGTTTACTCAGAATGGTGCGAAAAACAAAAACCCTCCAATGAGTGGCAGTTCTATGGATGGAAACACATTGTTGATGACAGTGAGTAAAGGCAAATGGCCAGACTGGTTCTAGCTAACAGAAAGGCTGCCGTAACTCAAATAATTCCTCTGTACAACAGTGGTGAATGCACAACATGTTGACTCTTGAGGTGAACAGGCTGCAACAACAGAAGGCCGCATCAAGTTCCGCTTCTGTCAGCCAATAACAGAAATCTGAGGCTGCAGAGGGCACAGGTTCACCAAAACTGGACGGCCAAAGACTAGAAAAATGTAGCCTGGTCTGACGAATCTCGATTTCTGCTGAGGCACACAGATGGTAGGGTCATAATTTGGTGCCAACAGCATGAGTCCATACACCCAACCTGCCTTGTGTCAACTGTCCAGGCTGGTGGAGGGAAGGTATGAAGGTGTGTAGAATATTTTCTTGGGATACTTTGTGCTCAATAATACCAATCAAACATCACGTGAACGCCAAGGGCTATTTAAGTGTTGATGTTGACCATGTACGTTCCTTCATGGCCACAATTTAACCTATGGCTACTTCCAGCATAGTAATGCACCATGTTACAAAGCACGCTGGCCTCATGAACATTAGCAGCTGACAAATCTGGAAACACTGCAATTGCATTATCATGGGCCAGAATCTCACTGGAATGACTCCAACATCTGATGGAATCCATGCCATGAAGAACTGATGCTGTCCTACCTAGTATTAGCATAGTGGCCCTAATAACTTGCATACTGCACATAGCTTAAAGAATAATTATTAACATAAGAAAATCATTTAAATATAACAAAGAAGTCAAAATCATAACAACAATATATGCAAAATAATGTTTAAAAAATCAAAAAAAACAAAACAAAACAGAAGATGAAACCACGGCTTCACCATACCTGTCCTGTTTATCAGACAAAACAGTATGTGGTGATTTCAAGCATTTTAAATTGCAAACTTGACATTTCCAATTTATTCTTTTCAGAATTTGCACCATCCAGATTGGGCTCCTGCCTGCTGGCACAGGCTTCACCCCCAAATAAGTGTGTTTTAGAGTATGGTAGCACTTTAGGACGGGGGCTTCTAGGTCTAACAGTGACACTGTCACGTAATACTGAGCCTTTGTTAAGGTTGTGCAAAACAAGGCTGTAAGTTCGTAATGGCTGACTTTCTCAGTCGGGGTGGGCATTTAATTTTCCCAAGGGACCACATGAGCAACAGGGACTGTTTTGGAGGGCTGGACCAGTAGGCCGTACTCAATTCTACTCGACATTAATTTTATCTCTTTATGAAAGGCAGTAAATTGTATGTTCTTGATTAGCTGCTACTGGTAAGAGAAGATGTTATGATTAGGCTATGAAAATGTGGAAAGGGCATAGTAAAAACACTGACATTACAGCACTACTTAATCAACATTCACAAAAACAATTTTGAAGTAAATTCGCCAGGCTATACATTTCATCTGCAAGGAGGTCCTTACCTTGCAGTTTGGCATTTAATTAATTTATTAATGCAGTCACATCAATAGCAAATGCAACATCTGCCAACCTTTTGGCATCTGAGAACACTGTGGTTTCCTTGCCTTTCTTCTCACAAAACTCTTGAATTTCTGCTCTCATACTCTTTTAAGCACTTTGCCCAGGATAGGCTACCACACAGTTGTCAGATGGCTTATGTCACCAAGTTCAGTTTCTTGCTCCTACAAAAGTGTCTGTGATTCAATGCATTTGCCCTGATGAAGTTACAAAATCAATGACACAGTTTAAGTTTAACATTTTAAGCGTTGACCCCTCTAGATGTTGTGGCGGACGGCCGGCTGCTCAAAGAAGAGAAGGATGGAGGATGGTAGCTACCGTGGGACACTTCCTCCCCCAAGACACCAGATGGCAAGTTCCCTGCAGCATAGTGATGCCCGGGATTCCCGCAGGGCACCATGGGATTTGGAGTTCAGTTTCTAAGCCCTGCTAGATACCATGGATGCCACCAGGAGACACTGCCAGGGGACCTGGGGACTCTTATCTTTTCCATAGCCCGGAAGTATTATTGAGTCACGGGGACAGAAGCCCCAAAGTACTTCCGGGCTGAAGAAGAAATCAAGTTCTCCATCTGACATGGAAGTGCTGGCAAGTCACATGAATGGAAGAGGAGAAGCACTTCCGGGTCAAGGACTACATAAAGGGCTAATGGAGACCCAGCAGGCGAGCTGGAGTTGGGAGTTAGTAGGACAGAGTTTGCTGGAGAGATTTGTGGACTTTATTGTATTGTTGGTGTTGTTCTTATTATTATTACTTGCCTGTTTATGGTGGTGGAGGTGCTTTTGGGCACAGAAAACAAGAAGAAAATAATTAAATACCTTCTTGGTGATTTTACCTTGTGTTTAGTGTGTCTATCTGTTGGGTTGAAAGAAGCAACAGTGACCTCTAGTGTCTTACAATGTATAATACAATACAAAAATACCAATTTCTGTTCTGGATTCATTTCAGTCACTTTATCTTGCATCCACTTCAGAAGTCTATCATTTTTCCCTGTCAGATTTGGAAAACCATCTGTTGTAACACCTGCCAGCGTGTCTCACTTCAATCCCAGCTTGTTCAAGCCTGTATTTACCCAGGGCTGTCTCAACAGCGTCATGTGCTGTGCTAGTGCGCTAGGGCTCCTGTTTTGATAGCACAATAGAAACATACATAAGGCATCAGAAACATCATGGGCCCCCGTCCAGTGCCCATTGCGCCCTTATGTTAAGACGACCCTGCTTTACCTCTGTGAACAAATTGCTTCCTGTCGTCATTCTTTTCATTGACTGCACTGCTGCCACCTCCTCCATAATCTCAAAGTCTTTCGTTATCCCGCGTACAAAGACGAGTAACTGAGCTGTGTCGCAGACATCACAGCTCTCGTCCAGAGCCAAGGAGAAAAAGTCAAAATTGACCTCTTTGTTTTGCTGCTGAAACACCAGATTTCCTGCGAGGTCCTCGATCTTTCTCGATACGGTTCGCCTGGCGAGGGGTACGTTCTGAAATGCTACTCTTTTCTCATGGGATATTAGCGCTCCGGAGCCCACCAAACACTCTTTGATAAACACAGTTTTTTGTGATTTTGTAGGGTATTACAAAAGTAGTCTTGACTGCTCCAACCCTGGATGTGTAAACCTTGGTAAAAAGTCCTTGTTAGCTTTTGTAGCTTAGCTAGCAAAGTTTCTGATGTCTGTGCCTGCTCTGCAACAGTCACGCTCTTATATTTCTTTGCGTGTTTTCAGGGCCACCTTAACGTATGGGCATAATGGACACTAGCCAGGGGTCCCAGGAGCAAAGGGCCCCCCAATGCCTGGGTATGTTTCTGATTTCCTGTCCAAACAGGGGTCCTAGTGCACTACTTTGCCTGGGAGTCTGTGATGCTATTAAGAATGTCCTGTTTTTATTCTCGTAATGGTGATTCAAATAAATTGTGAATAAACACTTAGAAACCCATGTCTTGTAAAAAGTCTACATAATTTATTAATCTTTCTTTTTTAAAATGTGAGCTGACAAATTTGAGGGCTAACAGCTAAATCACCTTTCTCGTATACGTATGTTCATTAACTCATTTATGTACATAAAAAAAAAAATAACAGTCACCTTCAAAATAAAAACAGTGCAGTTGTATTGTGTGCATAATGTCAATTATTATGTCTGATTTCTGCCTCCCATTGACCACATGTGGGCCTGTCAGGGACAGCCAAAGGGCGGTACAATGCCCAGGTCTGCTCTAGGTGGCAATTGTATTTGTTAAAATCAAAGAAAGTGCTGGTTAAGGTCTGGTGAGTTACATAACACTAACTGAGGCACATTTCTTATAAAGTGTCACAGAGAAAATGCAGTCATGTTGTACTATTGTTAAGATCAGCTGGTCTGTTTAAACTTCCTTGGGCTTTAAACCAGAAATATTCTAAACTAGGGCTTTGAAAGCCAAAGAATTCATTACTAACTTTTTTCTTTATTTGTTTAAAGTGAATTTTAAAGGTGGTAAAATTAATTGTGAACTCCCACAACACCATTTTATTTATCTTATGGGTGCCATCAGTTGTTTTTGGTCCCACTGGGCTGACGTTATAGTTGATTGCGAGGGGGCATGCCCCAAAAGTCACATCGTATGACATCAGCTTGACCATAATTAAGTCAGCTCTCTGCTGGGATATTTTGTCCAAGACTGTGGATTCACCCAAATTCCATTGAGCTTGTTTCGCATTGTCTTTGAAGATCTGGTTTATGGTCCCATGTTTTGTTTTCTGACTACACCTTCGGCTTATTATTTTAGATTTGGTTTCAAGTTTTCTTTCTCCCTGATTATGAGCTTGTTCTTGTCATGTCGTGTTTTCCCTGGTTGGAGTTCATGTTTAATGTCTCTTTTATTTAAATTGATTATGTATAAGTTGCCTTTGCTATGTTCCATGTGTTTTGTGGGTGATCCCCCAAAAGGTGTGGCCACATGCCAATCACCGTCAGGAACTGCCTTCCACCCTATAAAGTCGAGGGTTTCCCACAGTTCTTGATGGTTCACTGTGAATATGCTAATGGAGTTTATGAGTGTACTTGTGTTTATTGTGAATAATTAGATTTCTGATTTTTCGACTTTTTACTCTGTTTTTTGACCTTGCCTTTGAAATTCTGTATAGGGACTTTATTCAACTTGGATTGCCTTTGCAATAAGTAATTCCATTTTTTCTTTGAGTTTCATTGTGAATGGTATCTTTTTTGCGATTTTGTAAAGATTTGGCGCTTGCCCTTATTACTAGCTGAGGTTTGACGGTGATATCTCCTTTCTAGTGGGCCTTATTAGAAGGGTTTGGGACTACATGCTTTGGAACTCTTTGGGGTTTGGTTCACAACAGTTCTTGACTATGCTTCATCACCTGGGGCCTCATGTATAAACGGTGTGTACGCAGAAAAATGTTGCATACTCCCATTTCCACACTCCAATTGCGATGTACAGTATAAAACCTAAACTTGCCATAAAGCCACGCACATTTTCACGTCAGTCAAATGCTTGGTGTACGCAAGTTCTCCGCTCGGTTTCGCAAACTGGCAGCACCCAGCGTCAAAGCAGTGCTTTTGTTCCTGTGTGGTTTCCCTTTCTTTTTTAGATCCACACCCTGACATGGCTTTATAAATACACTGAAATTAACAGCATATTGTTTATTAGGCATCTGATTGTAATTAGCCTGTAACAATATAATGGTCCACAGAATGTCCAAATACTATAACTGCTTTAGCATTGTTACTCTAACTGCACCTTCTTCTTCTTCTTCTTTCAGCTGCTCCAGTTAGGGGTTGCCACAGCGAATCATCTTTTTCTATATTACTCTCACTGCACCACTCGGAGTATTTATCCCACTGTATCTGAGTGTGGAATCACAGCTCTACAGCAGCTGATCAGAAAGAGAATTATTGTCATACAGCATCAAGCATCTTCTTCTTCTTTCTTACTATATAAAAGCGGTAGGGATTGTCCTTCTGTCCCGTGAGTGCAAAGCGTAGCGGTATTCCGCTTATCACAGACTTACTACTTGCAGCTTGCGGTACGAAGCAACATGATGTGAGCAGAGTTCTGGTGCTCCCATCGTTCCCTTGCTTTTGTGCACGATGCGCTGGAAAAATAGACAAAATTATGTCTCTGGAAATAATGTTGATGGGGTACAAATGCCTCGCCGCGTAGTAAATATCAGGGGGGTTCAAAAGGGCGACCTCAATATAGAAAAAAAGTTAAAATTTCATCACAAAAATAACAGAAACTACGAGTATTAAAGTAATACCGCTCAAATGCAATATAACTAAATTAATGAGTTTGTATAAAATATCAAATTAATCTACATATTGAATTGCCTTAAGAAGTGTCACCTTAAAAGGCGGGTCAGCCTAGTAAGTGATAGGCTCTGTGAAGAGATGCTTAGAAGAAATACGCTGGATTCAGTAAGAAGACATCTTGGAGGGAGCGAAGCTATCCAATACCGACACCTGCTCCTGAACTGGCGATTTGTCCTCATTCAGTTCTTTGTGGAGGAAATGAAGATTGACACGTGTTTATAGCAGAGCCTCACCATCAGAATTCTGCCAGTCAGGGTACCAGTGCTCCAGTGGTTGGCAAGGGACCAAGCCAGGGTCTGAGTAACGCTGAAATGCATGCACAAACGGTGATCAACTATACTAATGCCTTTTCTTGAATTCTTACAGGAGCAGTAAGAACTAATCTCCTTCCTCTTCTGGCTTCAGACAACTATCCCAAATGACCTCACATCCGCCTTCCTTCGAAATGACCCACCTCTTCCTGTACCTCTGCTATAAAAGCTCACCACCTTTCCTCTGCAGACAGTCCTTGTTGTTGACTCAGTCTCGGCAGACAACTCGGCAGAGCATCACGCAATCCTTTTGTTTCAAGATACCTGACAATACATGGGGTGGTAGCCCCCCAACCTTTTCCATGTCTTTGTCTTTCATTACAACGTTTAAATACAGGGTTGAAAGTTTACTTTGGTAACCAATCATATACCATTAGAATTGTTCTTTAGGCAGAAGGGCATCAATTCTAGACTTGCTAGATGTTTTTTTCAGTTCCGACCATTTTATTTTTCTATCCTGGTACACTGCACATTATGGAGGATGTCCTTTCTCAACTTGCTGGCCTGCTGTTGGAAAGTCAAATGAGTGACAAAGATAATCACAATTGCTATGTGGCTTTAAAAGACTCTAATTAATTTTTCGTTCAAGCTCAAGAATGTTTGTGTGTTTTAAAGAACTTTTCTGAATGTTATTTGTGCAGCTCTGGACCAGATACATGACAGCAAGCTTAACCAAAGTCAAGACAAGCAAGGTGTCAAAAGTGAAAAGTTAGATATACCATCAAATCAAAAAACCTGAACGAGAATCAGTAGTGAAAAACAAAAAGAAATACTGACACTAGGGCCTACTTTGAAGTAAAGGAAATTATATTGGAGAGCTTCAAGATGTTGTTCATCCACTAAGGGATAATGAAAAATGAATCCATAACCATATTTATAATGTCAGTTCTGCAATGTCATTGGCATGACACCAGCAGTCACATGATGCATCCAAAATGCATTGTGTAAACAAAGAAGAACAAGAAACTAATCTTTGTGAGAATAAATTAAACTGAAAAATAAATTTCAAAACTAGTTATCTGATTACAAAAAAAAGTAAGAAAAAAAAAACATTTATAAAATGGGTTAGACAGCACGCCTATCACTTGAAAGCCCCACGATACCAGAGTCACTGACATGCTCATTACTGGGACTTTTGAATGATGCGTCTCCATAAACTTCCAGCCTTGGAGTTTAAATGTTTACTCATGGTCTGCCACCCGAAGGTAAAAATTGATTTTTATTTTTAATAAAAAGATCAAGAGATGAAACTGTAGTCCAGGGATGCCCAATGCGTCTATCGCAATCGACTGGTAGATCGCAAAGGTAATGCAGGTAGATTGCATTGCATTCAATAACCTCAGATCCTCAAATGAGTGTCTCCTTAGAATTCCAAGAACAAAACTTAAAAGAAGTGGTGAGGCGGCCTTCTGCTGTTATGCACCTAAAATCTGGAATAGCCTGCCAATAGGAATTCGCCAGGCTGATACAGTAGAGCACTTTAAAACACTGCTGAAAACACATTACTTTAACATGGCCTTTTTATAACTTCATTTTAATCGTAATTTAACTTAATCCTGATACTCTGTATGTTCAATTCATCATAACAACTATTCATGGTGGCTCTAAAATCGGTACTGACCCCTACTCTCTTTTCTGTTTCTTTTTCCGGTTTCTTTGTGGTGGTGGCCTGCGCCACCTCCACCTACTCAAAGCTTCATGATGCTCCAACAATGATGGACGGATTAAAAGGAAGAAGTCTACGTGACCATCATCATCATCAAGCCCTTCCGTGAGAACCCTAAATCCAAAGAGGACTGTTTCATTTATGTTAGGTAGAATGCCCAGAGGGGACTGGGCGGTATCATGGTCTGGAATCCCTACAGATTTTATTTTTCTCCAGCCGTCTGGAGTTTTTTTGTTTTTTCTGTCCCCCCTGGCCATTGAACCTTACTCTTACTCGATGTTAATGTTGATTTATTTTTTTATAATTATGTCTTTCATTTTTCTATTCTTTAATATGTAAAGCACTTTGAGCTACTGTTTGTATGAAAATGTGCTATATAAATAAATGTTGTTGTTGTTGTTGAAAAAAATTTTTTTTTTTAAATGTTAGTCTATCATATATCCTTCCCTATGGCATTTGCCACTTGATTGACATACAGGACGGCCAGTCTGAGATCTCTTCTCTTCTAACATACTGGTCATCCTGCACTCACGATCAAACAAGTGAGGTACTGCAAAACTCCGGCTGTGATCTAGTTAGCTTTCCAATTTATATCGACTAAGAAAGGGATTTAAAAAAAATGTTTGTGGAGGGTATGGGCTGAATGTGCAATTGGAAGAGGATTTCTTTCTCACAATGTCATAATCATAGTGCGTTTGTCTGATCTGTCAATCTATCATTGCTGTCCCAAAGAAGAAAGGCACTTAGAACTGTTCATAAAAACTACGAAACTGACTTCCTTCCGAAAAGCGATCTGAGAAAGAGAAAGGAGAGGGAGCTACAATCGCAGTTAATCGGACAGCCGTCATTTTTCATTCGGCTGAATTCAAAAGCTCCTTGACTGCATTATTCAGCTCTACTTATTTTGCGAGTGAGCCTTTTCCCACATGACGATTATTAAATCCAAATACTGTAGTGACCATAAATGTATTGTATTGTTATTGTGCCATAAAGGTTATTCAGTTATGCAAGGTATGACAACATATATTTTATGTATAAAGTATACTCAGTATCTGTACTAATAAAAGGCAAAGCCCTCACTGACTGACTGACAGACTCACTGACTCATCACTAATTCTCCAACTTCCCGTGTAGGCAGGCTCATTCCTTACAGCTTACTTACAAAAGTTAGGCAGGTTTCATTTCGAAATTCTACGCGTAACGGTCATAACTGGAACCTACTTATGTACATATATACCAGCCATAGCCTGCAGCTCGGTCGCCGTGTGAGGTGGAGTTGCGGCCCTCATCGTCACGCCTCCCACGGAATTTAGTGCCTGCCCATATAAGGCCGTCCATCAATCCAATAGAAACACTCTGCCGCTAAATATTCGCAGGTGAAGGACTGTGCTTATGCAAACGAAGATGAGATGGTCAGGGTGGTGTTTGGCACAAACTCAGCGAAACTGTGAGAGAAACTTTTAAGTGGCGGGTCTTAACTAACATTAAATAAAGCCGTGAATATCGCACGAGATAGCACAAGCACAGCTGAAAACCTTCGATGCATGTGCACCGAGCGGCTCATGTGAACTGACTGTGAACTCAGTACGCAGACAAAAAGCAACAGCTCCAAAGAGCGCTGAACAAAAAACACATTACATAATTGAGAAGGCAGCAAAAGAATATGAAGCGAGTGACGCATACACGCATATTTATAAGTGCAGCTACTGCGGAAACAAAGCACACGGTTGAAAAAGTCAATGTCCAGCTAAAGGAAGACAGTGTAAAAAAAAAAACCCGTGTATGCAGTGTGTCACGTCTCAAATAAAGAGGAAGACGAGCTGTTTATTGATGCAGTAAGAAAGGAATCGATGAATGAAACCTGTCATCTTTACAACGATTGACAAACACGGAATGTAACTTGAACACAACACATCCTCCAAAAACGAACCTGATTGAAAGAAATAATGATAATCAAATCCTTGATGACAGCATATATATAGGACAGATATATGTATATATATGAGCATGTATATGTGTGTGTATATACAGGTATATATATATATATATATGTGCATGTATATGTATGTGTGTATATGTATGTGTGTTGTGGAGCCGACCCGGACACAGACAGGCGGACATGTTGTCTTCAAACCACCACACGTTTATTAAATACACTATTTACAATAAATGGTCACTCAGACCCAAGTAATGGTCACTCAGACCCAGTCCAAACAGTGCACACAACCCCCAAACACAGTCCTGGCCACAAATGCCTTTCTTCGGGCCGCCTCCACTCTCTTCTGCCTCGTCCTTCTTCCACCCGACTCTAGCCTCGAATGAATGGAGATGGCCCCTTTCATTCAGTACCCGGATGAGCACCAGGTGTTCCTGGCATTCCTCCCTTGGCCACGCCCCAGCGTGGCGGAAGTGCCGGCTGTCCTCCAGGCAGCTCTCCGGGTAACGTCCAAAGTCTTCCCCCCAGCACTTCCTGGTGTGGCGGAAGTGCTGGGGTAACAGGTGCCCAAGGCATTGGGGCGCCTCCTGGTGGTGACCACGGGCCCCTACAGGGTGGAGCTTCCATGCCTTGTACCCGTGGCCCCCAGAGCAACCCGGAAGGCAACCCCTACGTGATCCAGGGTGGGCACAGACCCACATCCGGTCCCTCATGACGTCCCGGCTGAGTCATGGCCCCTGGCATCCCTGACAGTGTATATATGTAGATATGTATATATATATATATATATATATATATATATATATATGTGGATGTATATGTATATATTGTCACACACGTGCGCATGTGAATCAGCTGAATGGTCTAAACACTAGCAATTCTACGCCAGGCCAGGGGGTGGTGGAGTGTACTGACTATCTCTCTCAGTCACTTGCAGACCTTTTCCGGGAAATCCCGCCTGTTGCCGGCCCCAAGGATGACGTCACTTCCGGGCACAAAGAACCACTCCCAGTTCCGGCATAGATGGCATCATTTCCCTTCCAGCCCTTTAAAACTGCCATCTTTCCTCAGTACAGGCAGTTCTGTTCTGGACTGTAAACTAAGCACATCGTGCTATTTAAAACTACTTTTTGCAGCTGATTCAATTATACAGGTGGCTGCCCCAAATCTTTATGATGTCTCCGACTCATTCTTGTTACAATATATATATATATGTGTGTGTGTGTGTGTATATGTATATATGTATGTATATGTATATATGTATATGAATATGTGTATATATATATACCTGTATATGTTTATATGTGTGTGTGTGTATATATATATATATATATATATATATATATATATATATATATATATATATATATATATATATATATATATATATATATATATGACAGCAACACTTATAACAGTGACAAAACAATTACATTGACAATCATGTTACGTTATTTTCAAAATGTTTCATTTTCTTTTTCATTACTTCTTTAACACACTACTTCTCCGCTGCGAAGTGTGGGTATTTTGCTAGTATATATTTATATATATATAGCATTTTTAATGTAGGTAGATCATTTCAACCTGGTCATTTTAAAATTAGCTCGCAAGCCGAAAAATTGTGGCCACCCCTGCTGTAGTCAAAAAGTTCAATACAAAAAAATGAATAAACTGATACATCCAACCTTAAACACCAAACCAAAATTGTTAATCAAGAAAAAAACACACTCAGAGAATTGTTATCTAGAAAAACAAGAAAAGAAAATCTGCACTAACAAGTCTTTCTAAATAGGGTTTGCAATGTCAGAAAACCAAAAAGTATATGATTCTGAGTTTTATACCTTTGTCCCGGCAATGTCACACACCACTCAGAAGGGCATAGTAACTGTCAACAAAAATTCCTTAATGGAATACTCCAGCCAAAAATGATATTTTATTTAAATTTTACTTACCCCTAGTGTGTTTTATAGTGAGGGATGAGAAAAGATTTAATCTCATATTCTCATGTAGAATGACAGAAAATGAATCATATAATAGAACATAATAGTCACCAATGCTGGACAACAGAAGGCAACATGAAAATGTCCATAGAAATAACAAAAAACATTCTCACGTAACTCGTGTTGCATAATCCATCTATCTGTTATCCAGTCAAATGCTCAAATTGGGATTAATAAAGTATCTATCTATCTATCTATCTAAAAGAGGCAAAAAGTAGGCATTTTTTCTAATATACTATTAACATTTACATCTGGAAAAAGCAGCATGCTTTGTAAACAGTACAACACATTCCCACAATTCTGTGCTTTTGTATTGAAGACAGGGCTCCTGACCAATGAATGAGGGAGAGAAGCGGGTCTTTATCTCAGAAGCTCGTTTGCTTGTGTTTGCATTTCTTCTTCATTTATGACAGCTTTTCCCTTAAGTGATTTATGTTTTGCACGTTGTAAGTAATCGATTGGGCGACTTTGCATGTGGATTATGTGACACAAGTCATGTGGATGTTTTGATATTGATTGCTGTTGTCCTTTGTCAGTTGCCTACTGTGACTGTTGAATCACATATTTTCTTACCTACCTTCTGCATGGTTTAGTTTTGGTTTCTACTTTAAAATGGTGGCACGCAGGGGAAAACAAAATGACATCACAGAAGAACTCTTTTAACATTATGAAACTAATCTAAAACAAGAAACAAATTTCAGAAACAGACTCCTTGGGCTGTACATACTGTATGTAGAATGTTTAACAGAAGTCAAAGGAAAACTTGGAAAAAAAAAAGTAAGATGATCATAACAGTCTGTTTCTGTCTACTGTGGACTACTGTGAATCAGTGGTTCCCAAACTCGGTCCTTGGGACTCCCTGGGGTTGCAGGTTTTTGTTCCAACTAACTTCTACTTTTAGTTGGACCTCCAGCTTAATTAGGTGAGCTGTAGTGAGCTGAGGTCAATGAAGAAATTATAAAAGTAAGTATGTTAATACATGTTATTAAAAATTAAACAGTTATACGTGGATAATGTATTTTTTGTTTTACTTTGTATTTATGTTCATTCTGATTTCCACTCTGCCTTTCCATTATTGACTAATTAGTGGGTCTGACACTAAAGCAGTTGCAGCCTTCCATTATTTAGCGTTGTTGTTGTTCGCCTGGGTGTCTGCTTTGGTTGTTTTTAACTGTCACTATTAGGATACAGTGATGGGAGCAGGGAGAAATAATAGGAAAACAACAAAAAAAAAAAGAGTTTAAAAAGCATTTAAAGCCATTGCAAAAAATGGAAATATTTCTAAATGTCCTATAATGTAAAACCATGCTGCCATGCTTTTCTGAATGCAGAATAAGTGAAGAGAAAAAAGAATAGCTAAATAAATGAGATCCATTATTAATCATTATTATCACTTATTGTGAATCTGGTTGGAGCAAAAACCTGCAGCCCCAGGGCTGAGTTTGGGAACCACTGGTATCAATAATACACTTACCGTTAAGTATCACCTAAGCTAACACTTACTGATAGACATGTATATTATAGTTTTATTGTAGGGTTGTTTTCTGTTTGAGTCTGGTGGCTCAGTGATTAGTGATATTGCCTCACAGCACCGCGGTGTCGGTTTCTTTCCCAGTTTGCTTACTATCCGTGTGGAGTTTGCATGTTCTCGGCATGCGTCCATTAGTTATCTGTTCTCATTCCAAAGACTGAAAACTCCAAAATGTGACGGGTCTGTACACAAGCATTTCATTCAGAGCTGGCTTCTATTTTGCTTCCAAAAGCCTGCAAAAAGCTTTTTTGAAATGTATTACTGTTTATAGATAACTATTTAAATATTACTACTGGAAAATGTTAGTATTTGAATGATGTGCACAACTGAAAGGAGTAGAAAAAAAATATGAATCTTCATCATATCAAAGTGAGTCTCTGTACAAGCTAGATTGTCATCAACTTGCTCACATCTCAAAAACTGTAATTGGTAATAAAAAGACTAAGATAACGAGAGCATTAAGGGTTTTAAGGGAAACACGTGTCTTTGTTAGAAAATGAATCAAATGTGTGATATTCTTTGACATGGTATTTGATTTGAAAGGCACTATAAAGAATTACAGTCTTTAGGAACACCACTGGAAAGTATAAAGTATTAGTACTGTGTGACTTTGGGGGTATCATAGATAGATAGATAGATAGATAGATAGATAGATAGATAGATAGATAGATAGATAGATAGATAGATAGATAGAGCTTTATTTGTCCCCAGGGGAGATTTGGCTTTTTACATAAGCTGTTTAGATAAATAAGTAAATAAATAAATATTAGAATTTACAAGTATTTTAACAATTGTAGTACACCTATATAGCACCATAGCATTCTGCTAACTACAGCTAGATCCTATATAAAATTGTACGTTAGTTGTGTTGTTACATTTTAAGTCATTCACGTGCCTTTTCAAGCTTACAAGTATAAAACACAAAGCAGCACAGGCTGTCAATGATGATTTTATGATGACACATTCTTGGCACTCAAGGATGCGATTGTATTCCAGAATGCACTGGTCAGTTTCACACACATACAGAGCAAAGATGCTTATTTCTTCAAAGATCACTATAGAAATATCATTGTATGATGGCATGACTGTGACAATGGCCAAGACCTATGCACTAATGCCCTCTAATGGCTAGCAGATGCAGATTACTTTCATAATGCTTAAAGAAAGACATAGGCATGAATCACAGATTGCTTTTCATGTCTATCTATCTATTATATAGTACCATTTACATCTATCTATCTATCTATTTATTATATAGTACCATTCATATCTATCTATCTACAGTGGTGTGCAAAACTATTTTCCCCCTTCCTGATTTCTTATTCTTTTGCATGTTTGTCACACAAAATGTTTCTGATCATCAAACACATTTAACCATTAGTCAAATATAACACAAGTAAACACAAAATGTAGTTTTTAAATGATGGTTTTTATTATTTAGGGAGAAAAAAAATCCAAACCTACATGGCCCTGTGTGAAAAGTAATTGCCCCTTGTTAAAAATACCCTAACTGTGGTGTATCACACCTGAGTTCAATTTCCGTAGCCACCCCCAGTCCTGATTACTGCCACACCTGTTTCAATCAAGAAATCACTTAAATAGGAGCTGCCTGACACAGAGAAGTAGACCAAAAGCACCTCAAAAGCTAGATATCATGCCAAGATCCAAAGAAATTCAGGAACAAATGAGAACAGAAGTAATTGAGATCTATCAGTCTGGTAAAGGTTATAAAGCAATTTCTAAAGCTTTGGGACTCCAGCCAACCACAGTGAGAGCCATTATCCACAAATGGCAAAAACATGGAACAGTGGTGAACCTTCCCAGGAGTGGCCGGCCGACCAAAATTACCCCAAGAGCGCAGAGACGACTCATCCGAGAGGTCACAAAAGACCCCAGGACAACGTCTAAAGAACTGCAGGCCTCACTTGCCTCAATTAAGGTCAGTGTTCACGACTCCACCATAAGAAAGAGACTGGGCAAAACGGCCTGCATGGCAGATTTCCAAGACGCAAACCACTGTTAAGCAAAAAGAACATTAGGGCTCGTCTCAATTTTGCTAAGAAACATCTCAATGATTGCCAAGACTTTTGGGAAAATACCTTGTGGACTGATGAAGGCAAATGTCCCATTACATCTGGCGTAAAAGGAACACAGCATTTCAGAAAAAGAACATCATACCAACAGTAAAATATGGTGGTGGTAGTGTGATGGTCTGGGGTTGTTTTGCTGCTTCAGGACCTGGAAGGCTTGCTGTGATAGATGGAACCATGAATTCTACTGTCTACCAAAAAATCCTGAAGGAGAATGTCCGGCCATCTGTTCGTCAACTCAAGCTGAAGCGATCTTGGGTGCTGCAACAGGACAATGACCCAAAACACACCAGCAAATCCACCTCTGAATGGCAGAAGAAAAACAAAATGAAGACTTTGGAGTGGCCTAGTCAAAGTCCTGACCTGAATCCAATTGAGATGCTATGGCATGACCTTAAAAAGGCGGTTCATGCTAGAAAAACCTCAAATAAAGCTGAATTACAACAATTCTGCATAGATGAGTGGGCCAAAATACCTCCAGAGCGCTGTAAAAGACTCATTGCAAGTTATCGCAAACGCTTGATTGCAGTTATTGCTGCTAAGGGTGGCCCAACCAGTTATTAGGTTCAGGGGGCAATTACTTTTTCACACAGGGCCATGTAGGTTTGGATTTTTTTCTCCTAAATAATAAAAACCATCATTTAAAAACTGCATTTTGTGTTTACTTGTGTTATATTTGACTAATGGTTAAATGTGTTTGATGATCAGAAACATTTTGTGTGACAAACATGCAAAAGAATAAGAAATCAGGAAGGGGGCAAATAGTTTTTCACACCACTGCATCTATCCATCATATAGTGCCGTACCTATCTATTTATCTATTATATAGTACCATTCACATCTATCTATTTATCTATCTATCTATCATATAGTGCCTTTCACATCTATCTATCTATCCATCTATCTTATAGTGCCTTTCCTATCTATCTGTCTATCCATCTATCTATCCATCATATAGTGCCGTTCCTATCTATTCATCTATTATATAGTACCATTCACATCTATCTATCTATCTGTCATCTTAAGAGGCAGCCACCAAATATCCAAGTATTTTATCCTAAATGTTACATTATTACTTTGACCTATCTTCTAATTAGAGCTGAAACTTACTATTTGTAGTTCATGGCCACATCCACAAAGTATTTTCGCCGTTGTCGATAAACATTATCTTTAAAGCCCTAAAAGATAAAGAGACAAAAGCAGTTATTTGCATAGAGTGTAGATATATGCCACTGTTAAATCCAGGAAATTCCAGACATGCAAACGAGAAAGTAACAACTTCATGATTTTTTTTTTTTTTCCACAGAAATAAAAGCTGAGAACTGAGTGGCTTCAGGCAATTTTGAAACCATTATGTGTTAATTAGAGTGAGTTTGTGCAGTTTACTCGGCGAGAGGTTGATCCCATGACTATTGTGGCTATTAGCACATTCTTACCCTCTCCAAGGTGTCATCGGGAAAAGTCGCAGGTCATTTGCGTTATTTGTTATGATAATAACTCCATTATTTTTTCATGTATTTTTTTTCTCTGTAATAGTTCTTTACCGGTGGTTGTTTTCTTTTCATTAACTTTTCTTGGTGAAGGTCTCAGTTTCTTCATCTGTGTTCATAATATGTGGGATTTCAGCACGTTGGACAGCTCACTGTGTAATCGCAGCACTCTTTAGCTTTATCTAGCACCACCTAAAGTAAACATTCTTTCGTCATAAATGTGATTTGTGGCGCAGTGGGTAAGCGCTGCTGCCTCGCAGTTAGGAGACCTGGTTTGCTTCCCAGGTCCTCACTGCGTGGAGTTTGCATGTTCTCCCTGTGTCTGCGTGGGTTTCCTCCCAGAGTCCAAAGACATGCAGGTTGGGTGCATTGGTGGTCCTAAATTGTCCCTAGTGTGTGCTTGCTGTGTGTGTGCCCTGCGGTAGGCTGGCGCCCTGCCCAGGGATTTGATCCTGCCTTGCTCCCTGTGTTGGCTGGGATTGGCTCTAGCAGACCCCTATGACCCTGTGTTAGGATATAGCAGGTTGGATGATGACTGACTGACTGACTGACAAACACATTTTCTTTCTCTATTTCTGCAATGTCAATACAGTTTGAGACTCTCCCTGTGCTTTACTTTTTAATTAAACATTCAAACACAGTTATTTGTTTTTTGGGGTGCTTTACAGGTACAATACAATACAAGAGTATTCTCTATTTCTGAACACTAGCATGTTGAGCCTGTATAGGCAGCCATGAAGTTCAATGTGTTCAAAGCACCCCAGTGGTCTGTGTATTCAATAAACTATATGTGCATACACATTCCTGGCTTTATAGTATTATTCTTTTAAATATAATATATACTTCAATTATTGCTAACATTATCTGACATTACCTTCTTTTCCTTTTGTTATTCCCTTGTTTTCATTATTGTATTGTATCAGTCTCTTTAGGGAGTATTTCTTGGGCTCTGCCAAGAGAAATGCTGAGAAAATGGATCATTTGCAGAGATGTGGAACAAAAGGAGGTGAAGCTCATAATTAGAAACTGATTGGTTTATTGTATCAAAACAAAATTAAGTTAATATCATAAAAAGTGTTCCCACACCCTGATATCTGAGAACCTTAAAGCTGCTGGACTACAGACATGCTGGAGCACCACGGCGGCCTGACTTGCTCCACCCTGGGACCTCTGAATTGTTGCCCTCTGTAGACCATTCACCCTGACTGTATGCGTAGAATACAAAATACACCTCATGTAACAGACATAGAGAAAGGCAGACAGACAGACAGAAACACAGATAGACAGATAGGGAGTGTCCACAGCACAGCAGCAGGAATTCTCTGCTGATATTTAACGAAGATACCCCAGTAGAACGCAACATGAATTATATTGAATATGAATGATTCTCTGATACAAGCTAAGTAAGGACTTACTGTGTTGTGATTGCTCTCTGTTGTTGTCATCGTGCCACCCTTGCGGCTGACTAGCTTTCCAACTTTGAACCTGGTCCATCCACTAAGCTAGTGCTCAGACTCCCTCCGATCATATGAGGTGTCAATGGTCAGGGCTGTAAGAACAACCTTCTACTTTGGAGTTCGTCTAAGCCTCCTTTAAACTGACACCACAGAGACAGCATCAATACCACTCGTCACTTTCTAAGCCCGCAGATCAGCCCCAAGGACCAACAATTGAGCAGCTTTCTCATTCCTATTCTGGTGAGACACTTTCAGTTGGTTCTGCCCCACTGTGTCACCATTTAGCTCCATTCTCATAACCATCGTTCCTCTATTGTGTAACCTTAAATAGGAAGGGTGCTATATAAATAAAATTGTTTTATGATTATTAAACATGAATTTGATGCTAATTATTTGGTCACTTGTGTGGTGGGCTGGCACCCTACCCGGGATTTGTTCCTGCCTTGCGCCCTGTGTTGGCTGGGATTGGCTCTATCAGACCCCCGTATCCCCGTGTTAGGATATAGCGGGTTGGATAATGGATTTAGTCACTTATCCATATCTACTTTTTCAATGACAATGGTGTATGCCTTTAATACACATGCCATACAGTACATTCATTTTCAATACCTGCTTTTTGTTGAGCATGGTGACAGGACATCAGGGCCTATTCTGACACAAACAACTTGGATTCACGATGCCCAGCTTCTCACTTTCACAGTCAGTTGATACACATCAATTATTATTTAGCTGACCCCTCTATCTGAGCTTGACTTGCAACATTTATGATACAATTGTGAAAATTTCTTTTTGTTTTTCCAATCGGATTGCAGCATCAGTGGTGGGATTTGAAGTCCAAAGCCTTTTAATGACTGTGCCACACTGCCTGCCAGCCATCCAACAGTCTTTACTTCTATGATCCCACACAGCATGCACCATCAGAAAGTCATTCTTTAAAGGCAAAGGTTGTAAGACCATCTCCAAGCATGTTCCTGTGACAAAACTTTCAAATATTTTTAAAAAGGTCCATGGGACTGTAACCAGCCTCCGTGGATGTGGCTGCATGAGGAAAATCAGAATGGGCAAAGGGAAGGTGAGAATGGTAAGCAGAAAACCCAAGGACACCTTCCAAAGAGATACAAGCTGAACTCCAAAGTTAAGGTCCATCAGTGTCTGACAGCACCATTTGTTGCCTTTTGAGTGATAGTGGGCCCCGGAGAACTCCACTGTTGAAAGGAAAACATGAAAAGACCAGACAGGAATTTTCAAAAATGCATATTGACAAGCTACAATGCTTCGGAGAGAATGTCCTTTGGACAGAGCTGGAGCTTTTGGGCTTGGCAATGTTTTGGAGCTGTTTTACTGTGTCTGTCATGGGGTGCCTTGAGTCTGTGCAGGGAAAAATGAAATCTTAAGACCATCAAGATATTCTGGTGCAAAACATACTGCTGTGTGTCAGAAAGCTCCGTCTCAGCCGGAGGTCATGGACCCTCCAACAGGATAATGAGCCGAAACACTAAAAACACCAAGGATGGCTAAGATCACAACACAGGACTATTCTGGAGTGGTCTTCTATGAGCCCTTATTTGAATCTTATCAAACATCTATGGAAAGAAACTGAAACATGCAGTCTGGAGAACCTAACGCAGCTGGAGCAGTTTGTTCAGGAAGGGTGGGCCAAACTACCCGAGGACAGGTGCAGAGGTCTCACTGAGAACTCCAGGAATCAACTGTGTGCAGTGATTGCCAACTCTAAAGTTTTTCAACAAAATATTAGGTTAAGGGTCCTATCATTTATATCCATGCCATTTTCATTTTATTTCTTTATTATATGAAATATTCTGTTGAATCAAAACTCTAAAGCCAAGTCACATTTTTGTTCATTAGAAAAAAAAAAACAAACTATAATGGGAACCAATTATATTTCATATTATTTCAATCATGGGGTTTCAAAATTCTCATGAATTGTTAACATCTACATAAAGTAAACAAGGTGCAATGAATAAATTCCTTACCTCATACAGCACTCTTCCTGATGCCCACCATCACAATATATTATACAAATCACACATTACAGGATGACACAAGAATTCACGCAGAAAAGAATCTCAGGGCAGTGAACATGTTGTCTCATTGACAAGGAGGTGATTCTCCTGAGCTTTTTATGTTTGTGGCTTTTTTGGAATATTTTAGAGATAAGCAATCTCAAGATATTTGTGTTACTTCTGCATGTATAAGGAATCCTTTCCATAATCTTAGAGATGTGCTATCCTAATTTTTTTTGCAGTGCATTAGATAGATAGTGTGAGGGGCGGCCAGGACGCCCAAAGGATGGAAGAATGGGGGAAGGCAGCTTTTCCAGGACACTGTCTCCCCCAAAAGCTGCTAGATGGCAGCTTCCCTGGAGTGTAGCGGTGTCCCTGATTCCCACAGGGCATCCTGGGACTTGGAGTTTGGTTTCTCAGCCCTGTTGGGTGCCGTGGGTGCTGCCAGGGGGAGCTGTGAAAGGACCTGGGGAGTCATGCTTCCCTTATAGCCTGGAAGTACTAGGAAGTCATGAGGACGGAAGCCCCAAAGTAGTTATAGGCTGATTAAAGAATTGGGATTCAACAATAGAACACGGAAGGGCTGGCAGATCACGTGGGAGGATGAGCAGAAGCACTTCCGGGTCAAGGACTATTTAAAGGACTATGGGGGACCC
This sequence comes from Polypterus senegalus, assembly GCF_016835505.1. NCBI lineage: Eukaryota > Metazoa > Chordata > Cladistia > Polypteriformes > Polypteridae > Polypterus > Polypterus senegalus. The sequence continues at coordinate 149,729,979 of NC_053161.1, forward strand.
AGCAAGTGAGCCAGAGTTGGGAGGTGTAGGACAGAGCTTGCTGGGAGGTGTGGAGGAGAGAATTATTGTTATTATTATTGAGAATATTGTGTTCATTTAATTGTTTGTTTAGTGTGGCTGGGGTGCTTTGAAGAAGCACTATTTAAAAGAAGAAATTATTAAAATACTTCTTAGTGCTTTTACCCTGTGTCCTGTACGTCTGTCTGTTGAGTTTAAGGGGCAACAGCGACCCCTAGCATTGACTCTGTTAGAATAGATAGATAGATAGATAGATAGATAGATAGATAGATAGATAGATAGATAGATAGATAGATAGATAGATAGATAGATAGATAGATAGATAGATAGATTGTGTAAGTTCCATACAAGATCATCTGGCATTCTGTCCAGAAGAAAAGGGGGACTCTTGCCAAGAAGGGAGGATAGAATGGAAGGAAAGTGATGGAATAGCATCCTATCTAGGTTAGGTATGGAACCCTTACCCAGATAAGAGGATCAGTGCAGGAAGGCTTTGATTTTGGAATATGTTTATCTCCAATCCGCTAGATGGCAGCATCCCAGGACCTTGCTAACAATGTGGACAACTGCAGGGAATGATGGGAATTGTAGTATCATGAATCAGCCCCATGTGTGAGCCAAGGGGGTGCTGACCCAGAAGTGCATCAGTCACGCTATGCCCTGACATTGTAAGTCCTCCTGGGTTCAACATAAAAGGAAGCCATCCAGCCTCCTCCACTGGAGTCAGAGTCAAGAGGAAGGCAGGTGGCACCCATGGAGGAGGTGGACAGAGAGAGAAGAATTTTCTCATTATTGTGCCTGTGTAACATTGGACGAAACCTTTGTGAAGTATTTTGATAATAAGAAAACTGTTTTGAATCCATGATTGTATTTGCATTGGTTTTGTTCAAGGTTTGGGGATTGCTGTTGCCCCCTCGCTGTTACAAAGATTGAACTTTTGATATGTCCCCAGGGTGGGGGGGGTGTATGGCTTTTTTTACAGAAGCTCTTTACATAAATAGAAAGAACATTTAAGGAGAAGGAAAACTTCTGACTTCACAGTCCCAGTCCCAGTGAATGAGCCCCTGAGTGATTCATTGTCTGAAAGGCCTCAGTGTGAGTATGTCAGAGAGAGGACGTGCAGCATTGTTCATAATGGAACTCAGTTTTGCTTTCATTCTTTCTTCACTACGACCTCCAGGGGGCCCAGAGTGTGTCCTCTAAATGAGCCTGCCCTTTTAATCAGCTTCTTGGTATGGTGGCCCTCTCTTGAAGTGATGTTACCAGCCCAGCACAACTGAGCGTAGAAAATCTCACAGGTGATCACAAAGTTGAAGAAGATGTGAAGGATGTCACTTGAAAGGAGCAGTGATAGTGTTGGCTATGAAATGCATGAGATTGCTTGACTAAGGAAAGATCAAGCTCTGTGATATCAGTACTACAAAACCCAAGTTTCACATTAGATAGATAGATAGATAGATAGATAGATAGATAGATAGATAGATAGATAGATAGATAGATAGATAGATAGATAGATAGATAGATAGATAGATAGATAGATAGATAGATAGATAGATAGATAGATAGATAGATAGATAGATAGATAGATAGATCCTAACAATTTCAGGAGCTGGATTGCCACTCCAAGCTCTTCCCTTTACTTGTTATTTGCCCTTGGATCCTTCTATCTGTTTCTATTACTGTGCAATGCTTAAAAAGCAACAGTTAAATATTGGGAGAATCCATTACCAGAAGTCTCGTATTTGTTTGTGACTTTTGCCCTTTGCTTTGTATTTCCAATTTATGACTCACATCTTCAATACTCCAATACCTGTTCCTATTTTGCCCCTTATTTAGGACCTTCTGTGTTTCTGATATGGATGTTATACAGTCCTGTGCCCTTACACCTCTGACTATAAACGTGACACCAAGTCATGTCACTTGCAGCAATTCCCAGATGACTCAGCACTTATGAGGTGTATCGATAAGAGTGATCACACAGAGTATAGGAGTCAATAGGAGAACATTGTTTCTTGGTGCAAAGAGAATTGTCTGCATCTTCACATCATCAGACCCAAGGAACTGCTTATTGACTTTCACCGCACCAAAGACCTCTGTGTCTGGTCACTATTCAGGGAGTTGATGTAGAGGTGGTCCACTCTTACAGGTACTTGGGGGTCCACATCAAAGACAAGTTGAACTAGTCTTGTAACACAGAGGAACTGTATAAGAAAGGGTAGGGCGGGCTCTTCTTACTTAGGAGACTGTGTTCCTTTAATGTGGGAAATGACATCCTTCACACACCCTTCCTTCTGTGATGGCCAGGTTTATGTGCTGGACTGTTAACATTACTTCAAGAGAGGCCCAGCAAATCAACCTGTCCGTTAAAAGGACACGCTTAGTTATAGGATGCACTCTGGAAATAGTAATGGAGGAGAGAATTAAAACACAACTGAGTGCCATTATGAACAATGCTGCACATCCTCTCTCTGATACACTAACTTGCTCATTGCTCTGCCATGGATGTCAAACCGTCCAGCTCCATTCCTACAATCGAGCCTGCCTTCCTCACCAGTTTGTCCAGGTGTGAGGCGTTCCTCTTCTTTATGCTGCCTCCACAGCACACCACCGCATAGAAGAGGGTGCTCGCCATAACCGTCTGATAGAACATCTGCAGCATCTTATTGCAGATGTTGAAGGATGCCAGCCTTCTAAGGAAGTATAGTCGGCTCTGTCCTTTCTTACACAGAGCATCAGTATTGGAAGTCCAGTCCAATTTATCATCCAGCTGCACTCCCAGGTATTTATAGATCTGTACCCTCTGCACAGTCACCTCTGATGATCACAGGGTCCATGAGGGGCCTGTGTCTCCTAACATCCATCACCAGCCCCTTTGTTTTGCTGGTGTTCAGGTGTAAGTGGTTTGAGTCGCACCATTTAACAAAGTCCTTGATTAGGTTCCTATACTCCTCCTCCTCCTCCTGCCCACTCCTGATGCAGCCCACGATAGCAGTGTTGTCAGCGAACTTTTGCACTTGGCAGGACTCCGAGTTGTATTGAAAGTCCGATGTATATGGGCTGAAAAGGACCGGAGAAAATACAGTCCCCTGCGGCGCTCCTGTGTTGCTGACCACAATGTCAGACCTGCAGTTCCCGAGAAGCAGTACACTGAAAACTATTACATAAAGTGCTGAGCATGGAAAGTACTATATAAAAGATAATGCTGATTAATGCTGCAAAGCTCTAGCAAAAGAAAATGTGTATACTACCTTTAGGCACCATGCTATAATGTAAATGACTTTATACGGTTTATTGTGACAGTGTTGGCTATTAAAGGCGCTATAAAACAGATTGTTTGAATGAGAAGAAATCAAGCTCTGTGGTATCAGAATTACAAAACCTGAGTTCTTCATTAAAGCCTTGTGCTACCTTGAACGGTATTTAATAAGGTTCTGCTTATAAAAGGAAATATAACAAAATATACTGAAGTAAGGCAGTACGAGAAAATGTGGCTCTACAAATTATTTTATAAGGTGTATTATGACAGCGACAGGTATGAAAGGTGCCATGTAAAGTAAGCTGCACAGGCATATCTGTAGTGAAAATTGTGCCCTCTGGGTTGTGTAATGGAAATTGCTTTGATAATGTGAGCTATGAAAGGCACTATATAAAGTCCATTGCTCCTACTGCCCTTTAGCTGTATTGTTACGGTTATTTTACACATGTCTGTGAAGTAAGACCAGGCTTGAACAGCCTGCATTCACTCTTGAATCTTTCCTTTATGCTTTATGGCTTTATTGACGTCACCTCTAATAGACTTCATTTTCTATGACGCCTTATAAAATTTAGAAGGACTGAAATTTTTACACTTTCTCCTTAGCCTTCTTGGTTCCCTGTCATGCCGATTCCATCCCCGGTAACCCTCATCTCCTACGGCCGCTCAGGTTGGCACCCCCTCTCTCCTGCTGCTATTGTTGCTGCTGTGTTTGCACTTGGGCCGGCAGGGTCTTTATGATATATGAGTCCTCACCTCAAGCTCATATAAAAATGTGATGGGTTTTGCCATACGTTATTATGAGAGAACAGTGAAAAATGTATCCCTAAGAGCATTTTTCAGTGTTTTTATTACCTTCTCAGAAAACTGAAAAGCAAAGCTGAAACTCTCCTAAGAAATCAGGGAGGTAAAAGGCAGATGATCTGTCACATCGGTGTGCGGTTTCATTACAAATGCGGAAGCAGCTTTGGCTTTTTTGTGACTGCCATGAAGGATTGTTGTGATCTGATAATTATTAATGTCGGCCGCACATTCTTGCTGTACATCACATGTCAACTTTTTTAAATGCTTTGGGCGGAGGGTTGGCAGCACTGCCTACTGTAAGGTGAAGGGGTGCACATATCCAGGGAGTGGCACTGCACTGTACATCATTGAGCATTAAACTTGTGAGCCATTGATGGGTCTCTTTTGTGAGGTACGGATTATATGAAAAAGGGAGACTGGCCTGATCCAAACAGTTTAACGTGAATCTCACAGGGAAATTAATGGAAGGAATTATTAAGAATAAGATTGAGAAAAAACATTAGTTTACTGAACAGTCAGCAAGGGTTCAGAAGAGGGAGGTCATGTTTTACTAACATGCTGGAATTCTAGGAGGAAGCAACAAAGGATACGATCAAAGTGGAGCAGATGATATTATTTATCTGGACTTTCAGAAAGTATTTGATAAGGTGCCACATGAGAGGTTGGGCATCAAACTAAAAGAAGTGGGAGTTCGGGGTGATGGGTGTAGAATTGGCTCAGACACAGGAAGCAGAGGGTGATGGTGCGAGGAACCTCATCAGAACTGGCCGATGTTAGTGGTGACCAGCAGGGGTCAGTGCTAGGACTGCTGCTGTCTTTGCATATCATAGCATTTCTTTATATGTACATAAATCAGCTGGACAAGAATATCATCAATAAACTAGTTAAGTTTACAGATGATACTAAACTAGATGGAGGGACAGTGTAAGTGCCCTAGAGGACGGACAAGCATCCTGGCTGGGATGGCAGATAATTTCTTGCCCAGATGTGAAGTCAGGATGGATTGACAGATGAGCTGACCAGCAGGACAAGGAAATGACTTCATGCCTGGCTGGAATAATATAATTGTTGGACCAGTGGAAGCTGGGAACAGTTCCATCCCCCAGATGGCAGGTGACAGTGGTCCTCTTGTAGCATCCCAATTGGGAGACCCGCAGGGGTGCTTGGATATTGGAGTCTTCAAGTGCAACCCTTTTGGGGGAGGACCTCCCTGCTTTCCATATGACCGGGAAGTTCTTCTAAGAATACACATCATTGGCGCTGTTGCCTCCCGTCGGAGAGTTGGGAGGCAGCGGGCAACACTCTTGGAGGACAGAAGGAGGAAGAAGTTCATTTGAATTCAGTGTAGTCTGTTAATCATTGCACACGTAATTGTTGAAAAGGTGATTTAGTTTACTAAATACCTTTTATTTAAACCCAAACACGTGTGGGGAATTACTGTGTCTGAGGTTTGGGGCTCAGTGGTGCCCCCAGGTGGTTACAGCAGAATATGCAGAATCAGCAAAATTGTTATAGAGGGCCTTGGACAGCAAAAATGTAAATGTAAATAAATGTGAACTTATTAAACGTAGGGTGTAGAAATGTTAGTTTAAATACACAGTGGGACGTCTGAAACTCCAAAGTTCCCCTTATGAGAAGGACTCAGGAGAAATTGCGGACTCATCACTGTCAACATTCAGACAATGTTCAGAAGGCAGCTAACAAAATGTTAGGTTACATAGCGCCCATGATTTGTGAAGTACAAGTTGTAAGTGCCCAAAGGGATGGACTGGCACCCCGACTGGGATGAAGGGAGATTCTTGGCCCAGTTGGGAGGCCATAATTCATGGACACTGTAGATGGAGGCATAACCCGGCTAGGATGGGCCTTGATTATTAGCCCAGTCAGGGTGGAAGATTAAGAGAGACGATGGGAGAGGCTGTCTATCCCAGTAAAGCAGTGCTCCTCTGGTATGGCCCCAATTATGGACATCCATAGGAATCCATGGGATTCATAGCCCTGATGGACAACCCTGCTGGGGTACTTGGGTTCTGCCAGAGGGCACTGCAGGGAGATGAGCCTCCACCTGACCTGAAAGTGCTTCTGCCATTCAGTGCTCTGACACCAGGAGTACTCCCATGTCCAACATAAAGGAGGCCACTTGAGTCGGGTGGAAGAGAACAATGTATTCCTTGAGGAGTGTGGAGGGAGATTATTGAATTCGACCGCACAATCATTTTATATGTTGAGGAAATGACCTTTGGAAGGTACACTGGTATAATAAAATGAACTTTATTTGGATCGTTGACTGTGTGGGTGCTTTTGTGTTTGGAGTCTTTGGCTCTGGAGTTACAAAGTCACAAAGTCAAAGGAGGTCATCCTTACGTTATATAACATGCTCATCTTAGGGGTACTGGCTTCAGGTGTGGTTTCCATTTTGCAAAAAATGATGTAACAGTGCTAGAGAAAGTTTAGAAAAGAGCAACTGGGCTGAGAGCTCTGAGTTAAAGGAGAAATTGAAGGAGTTTAAGCATAAGGATACAAGAGGTGGCATGACTGAAGTGTTTAGAATTATGAAGAGAATTAGTACAGTGGGTCTCAGCTGTTACTGAATGCTTCAGCAAGAACACAGGGCTTGACTGGAAACTTATGAAGTGCAAACTTTTTACAAATCATACAATGTTCTTCTACAAACAAAAAAAAACGGCAGACACAAAATATAAATGACCAAGTAGTGTGGTGAAGAATAGAATTTAGAAACCTTCAGATCTCGACTTGATGTTATTGTGGACAATTTAGGAGAACGGGACTGATGAGCACATAGGGATGAATGGCCTGTCAATAAGCAAATGTCAGGCACAGGTCCCTTAAAAATGAATTACACACATCTCCACTTGTTTGGGATACAGAACAAAACCCTGGCAAAAACTCACATGACACTGTTAGACTATCGTGCTACATACTCCTGCGACAATTATATAATATGGTGTTGAACCATACCACACCTTATATAAGCCAGCCTAATCCTGAGAAGAACAATGGGGTAGTGCTGGAGTCAATCCCAGCAAGCAGAGGGTGCAAGGCAGGAACAACGCAGACATGGGGAGAACATGCAAAACTGCATGCAAGCAGGTGTATTATATTATATTATATTATATTATATTAATCTATCCATTTCATAAACCTGCTTATCTAGAGCCATGTCATGGGGAAGCTGGAGCCTAACCCAATAAGCACTGGGCAAAAAGCAGAGACAACCAATGGAGAAGGTGCCGGCCCATTGCAGGGTCACCACACACACACTCTAACTAGGGCCAGTCTAGCATTGCCAATCCATCCAAACTGCATGTCTTTGGACTCTGGGAGGAAACCGAAGCACCCGAAGGAAACCTATATTTGAAGTGTCTAAACTCTTTTGGGACTCCCACTAATGAGACGACATCCACAAGAACATCCAGAAGCGCGATCACCACATCTGTGGAAAGCTGATTATCTGTTGCTGGGGCAACCGCAGGCTCCCAGCACTGTAGCGGCTCACAGCGAAAGCAAATCCGAGCTGATCACGGTCATGCTATAAGTGCCTGTCGTCAATGGGTGATGCAAGGAACATTATAACTGCAGGGAGCAGGATTACTTGGCCACTGACCCGCCTGGTGCCTGTGTACAGGAGAGTGGTAGATCCCGCTACAATAAATAACCGTGCTGTTCCTGTTTTAAGCTGAATAAAGTACCGAGACTCAGCCTTGTGTTTTGGGGTGCAAGACAGGGACTCACACATCACAGTGTGGAAAACATGCAAACTCCACTCAAGGAGGCATATATTATATTATATTATATTATATTATATTATATTATATTATATTATATTATATTGTATTATTTCTAAATTGTCCCTAGTGCAGTGGTTCTCAATCTGTGGGGTGGGCCCCCCTAGGGGGGCACGAAGTAACAAATAGGGGGACGCAAAGATGTGAAAACAAGAAAAACAAGATTCAAAAACATGAAAAATACATCTATTGAAACCAAAACAAATTAACTTAAACTACATTCCAATACTAGAAAAATGAATATAGTTAGACAAATGTTGATAAAATTTAAGTAGGTATAATAAAATATGCATCTATGATGTATCATTAATTAAAAAAGACAAAAAGTGGTATTAGTGGGCTCCTTTCAAAGAAACGTTAGGGCGGGCGTGATTAAAACTTATGAAAACTCGGGTCGCAAATACTTAAAGGTTGAGAAACGCTGCCCTAGTGTGTGCTTGGCGTGTGTGTGTGTGTGTGTGTGAGTGCGCCCTGCGGTTGGCTGGCACCCTGCCTGGGGTTTGTTCCCTGCCTTGCGCCCTGTGTTGACTGGAATTGGCTCCAGCAGACCCCCTGTGACCCTGTAGTTAGGATATAGTGGGTTGGATAATGGATGGATGGATATTATATTATATTCTTTGGCATTTGCTAGACTACAGGTATATTAATCCCCAAGAAGAAACTGTTTTGTTGCATGAACTTTGGAGGTCCGAACACAGGGTCAGCCATTGTACAGTGCCCCTAGAGCAAATTTCAGGTTAAGGGCCTTGCTCAAGGGCCCAACAGAGTAGGATCCCTTCTGGCAGTAACATAATTTGAGCCCTCCAGATACCAGTGCAGATCCTTAGTCTCAGAGCCACCATATTACATTATGTTATATTATAAGCGTATATATCAGCGAGTCCTGCAATGGACTGGCACCCTGTTTAGAACTAGTTTCTGTCATGTGCTCGATGCCACGCATGTAGGCTTCAGTCTGCTGTTAAACTGAATTAAGTCTTGGAGCCAAATCTATGTTTGAATAGGTGCAAGGACACTTTATAATATAATATAATATAATATAATATAATATAATATAATATAATATAATATAATATAATAAACTAGCTGATTACCCAGTGGCTTTGCTCACTGAGTGCAAGGGAAAAAAATGAAATGTAGTATATAAATTATTAAACAGTAAAACATTAACATGTAAGAAGTAAAGATCCATTGAGCAGTACTGGAGTGCTTTCGGGTAAACTACATTTTAAAGGCACTATAACACAACAGGTAAGTAGCACTAACAGCAGCTTAAATGTATTTGGATCATCTCTTGGTAGGAAATCCCTTGTGAAAGGCGCTGCACGAATGTTGTGGTATAGAAATGACATTTTCTATGTGATCCTGCAAATTTCTGCCCGACATCGTTGCACTACGTGCCTGTGATTTAAGATAAAAATTATTCTGAGAATTGTGGACGCTGCCCTTCTGTTCTTAACGGGCAGAAGGTCCAAACAATTCCCAAGTCCAATACTTCATATGAAGAGGTCGGTACATCTTCTTAGATGTAAACTCTCCATCTTCTTAAAAGAATTCATCCCAAAAGCCACCTTGAATGTTGCGGGGTTTTAGTGACCTGAACTCACCTTAAGGGACAGTAAGTAGTCGTGCAGCGCAATTTACAAAGCCGATCACACTCACTCGCAAAGATTTCCACTCTCCCAGGAGTCGAGGGGCACTCAAAGTGTCACAAACAGTGTGAGAAGAGAGGACGCTGCCCGAAACTGCAAAGCTGTCGACCCGGCGAAGCAGCCCGACATTGCGCGCCTCCCACCGTCCACTTTGTTGTCACAACCCCTCGCTACTGAAGGCGATGTCGTCTTCACATTGTTTACAGCTCAGCACAGTTAAAAAGTAGAAAGACGCAAAGCTGTTTTCTTCATCTCTTCTACTATCAAGTACTGCCAATTAAAAAAAAAGTTACAATGTGGCAGTTTCTGCGACAGTCACTTGGATGAATAAATAAAACTTCTCTGTCAGAACGTGCCTGGCATCGGACGGCTCAGCTCTGGAGTCCAGAGAGGATGGCTGGTAGAGGGCGATGCGGGGCGCACTTCTATGGGATACAATACAATACAATACAGTTTATTTTTGCATAGCCCGAAATCACACAGGAAGTGCCGCAATGGGCTTTAACAGGCCCTGCCTCTTGACGGCCCCCAAGCCTTGACTCTCTGAGAAGACAAGGAAAAACTCCCAAAAAAAACCTTTTAGGGATAGATGGAAGAAACCTTGGGAAAGGCAGTTCAAAGAGAGACCCCTTTCCAGGTAGGTTGGGTGTGCAGTGGGTGTCAATAGAAGGGGGTCAATACAATGCAATACACAGAACAGAACAAATCCTTAATACAGTATAAAAATACAGCTGAAACAGCGCTGGGCCAGCCAATCCGATGAAAGGACCCCTCTACCCCACGATTCCTGCGATCCTCCATCAGGAATGACTTTACCTTAGGCAGGCAAAACAACTTGGCAGGTGGGCCATGGCACCAAGTGCCACATTTGCACTAGATCAGCGTGTTTGTGTTTACTTCTTTTCAATATCAGTAAAATAACTCTCACACAAATAATAACAATTCAAAAAGACGATATAAAAATGGCGTTCACAAACGAAGTGAGTTGTTCCCGTATTATAATATGTTCTGTGGTCATATGTAATTTCCATTTCAAACGCGAAAAGAATTTTATATATAAAGATATAATATAATATAATATACTGCAGTGAGCTGGCGCGCTGCCCGGGGTTTGTTTCCTGCCTTGTGTCCAGTGTTGGCTGGGATTGGCTCCAGCAGACCCCTGTGACCCTATAGTTAAGATATAGCGGGTTGGATAAAGGATGGATGGATAATATAATATAATATAATATAATATAATATAATATAATATAATATAATATAATATAATATAATATAGTTGTATTGATCTACAGTGCTCTTTCTTTTGGGCGGCATGGTGAGACAGTGGTTAGCACTACTATTTCAAAACTCCCGCAACATGAGTGTCTCCTGTACAAACTGCTGTCCATGTGGAGTCTACACATTCCCCCTGTATCTATGTGGGCTCTTCTACTGGTACACTGGCTTTCCTCCCACCATGCCATGACACTTTGCCAGTCTGGATAGCACTCCATTCCAGACTACTAGGAAGGACAGTCTATAAAAGTAACATAAATTATTTTGATAAAATAATCAAATGTACACTCGGGTCACTGCATACTATGTCCATACCCCTTTCACATATCTCATCTGTCATTTTTGGTCATTTCACGCTAATCAAAATTCAAGTGGATAAAGAAACAAAATCACTTCTTCTAAAAATTGCATTTAGATGGAGACAGCTTTACAGAAGGCTACTTACAGGGTGATCTGCATCCAGCTCTGAACCGTACATGAGCACTCTGTGAGAGCACTGATCCAGCTCAGCTATTTTTCTTGGGAACCAGGGAACACCATCCAGTTCTGTCGAGTAGATAAAAGGCAAGTAAAGAAAACAGAGATGAGCTGAGATGGTGAGTAATGGCGCCACCATGTTATAAAATGAGGCCAAATTAATATGTCAACCAATGAGATGTAACCAAAGCAGCCATTTTTCCTCAAAGCTCTTGTTTATTACTTTTAAAGCAAGTATGTGTGTCTTAAAGCATTCTAGAAGGTCTGCTCTCAACTGCACCCTTGTAGTGATCCATGATGGAGAAAGTAAAGTCAGTTAGCAAAATGCAGAACGAGTTTTTGAGAACATCACACTAGAATGATGAATTCTTATTTATTGTTTTATTTTTAAATAAGGTCATTAGAGAAATGAGATATTGAGGGATGACATGCAAGGTAAGCAACACCAAATGGACCAGACTGAAGGAACCTGGCCAATATAAGCATATTGATTCAAAGCTGACCAGTGCATAATTTACATTTTCTTATTTGGCTGACATCTTTATCCAACATTTATGACACAATTGGTTTCATTTCTTTTGGTTTTTCAGTTGCCGCACAGGCAGGTCAAGTGACTTGCTCAGGGTCACACAGTGTTAGTAGCAGGATTTGAGGTCCAAAGCCTTAACTACTACCCCACACTGCCTACTTAATACTTAACAAAAAACTAAATCAAGAGACCTCCATACTCCTGAGGTGGTATGGTTTAGATTGGCTGACATTACGAGTCGGTGCCACTGAAGCTGTGGTAAATCTACTGCCATTGTTCCAGCAATTGTTCTAGTATTAAAGTGACATGAAAATATAATAGCTAAAGACTTCAACCAGGACCCATGCAGAGTTAGCTATTTAGAATCCTAATAGCAGTGTAAGCAATTTACACGATAGCAAAATTCACCTCACATATGTTAGACAGGAGGTTTGATCATATTACAAAATTCTATTTACATATTAAAATAAAAAATTTTCAAAGATTCAGCTAACAATGACTAAGCATTCTTCAGTTTTTATATTTTCTGACACCAATTTTATTTAATAACAGAACTATTGTAGTGCTACCCAGTGCTTGCCATCACCAACCCATTGGATTCCCATCCCTTACATCACCCTTGTAGGAAGCTCGATGGCTCACTGCTGCCACAAAAGTTGGAATCCATGACACCTTTGATTAGCTTCCCTGAAGCTGGCATTAAAAATGACAATTTAAATGATAGAATACCAGCTTTTACTAATGGTGACTTAGCAATGAAGCCTTCCCCAGGCTGATGTAAGAGTCGGTTCCATTACAATAATAATAATGATCATCGTCATCATCATTGTAAAGCACTGCACAGTGCTCACTGGCACCAACCCAATGGGTTCTTTGGTCTTTACATCGCTCTTTTTGGTAGCTCACTCTGACCTGAGAAGGGCAGCTTGCTGAGGCCACGCTAGTTGGAATTCATTTGCAACTTTGGTAGGCTGGCTGTTTTTATAGGCTCCCCTGCAGCTGACACTGAAGATGTTCATTTTAATGATGGAATGCCGGATCATAATGTTGGTGACTTAGTGATGAAGTCATCCCCAGCCTAATGCACGAGTCAGTGCTATTGCAATAATAATAAAAATTATCCATCCATCCATTATCCAACCCACTATATCCGAACTACAGGGTCACGGGGGTCTGCTGGAGCCAATCCCAGCCAACACAGGGTGCAAGGCCGGAAACAAACCCCAGGCAGGGCACACACCCAGCACACACTCGGGACCATTTAGGACCGCCAATGCACCTAACCTGCATGTCTTTGAACTGTGGGAGGAAACCGGAGTACCCGGAGGAAACCCACACAGACACGGGGAGGACATGCCAACTCCACGCAGGGAGGACCCGGGAAGTGAACCCAGGTCCCCTAACTGTGAGGCAGCAGCGCCACCATGTCACCTAATAAAAATTATGATTAATATAATAAACTAGCTGTGTAAACCTGTGCTGTTAAAAAGCCTAGAAACTATTGAAATTATAAAAAAAAAAAATGAAAGGCAGAGATGCCAGGTAATTGAAAGGAACTACTCTGGGCGTCTCTCTCCTAGGAGGATTCGATTTGCTGACGTGCTCGCATCGCTTGTGCATTAGCGTCGGAAGGAAAAGGGATGCTGTTTTGCCGACGTTAGCAGCGGCTAATCGACTGTCTTTCTTTTGAGGTTTCATTTTGCAGACATGCTGGCCTCACTTGTGTTATTAGCAGCTAAGCGAGTTTCTGTTTCCTCGGAGGTGAAGCTCTTACCCCGACTCCACTTCTCACTTCTGGGCTGGACAGACACACACACACTTCCACGCGTAGGTGTTTATATGTACAAGACAATAACCAGCCCTGAAATTATTATTATTAATATAATAAATATGAACAAGTGCTAACCCAGTGGGTTCTCACACTTGACATTGCTCCATCAGGTAGCTCGCTGCTCTCAGGATGGCTCACTGTTGCTGCACTGTGCGTCTGGTTTTTGTTTTCTGGAAAGCAGTTTTTGAATCTTTGGGCTTGTTTTGCCCCTTTAGGTTTACCTTTTTTGCCTTTTATTTAGTTTTTCTTTATTTAATACATTTTAAAAGAACCTTTTTAGTGTCACAAACTCAATTTTTCACTTGCAGCCCACAATGGGTGTGGCTGTATGTGTTCCCCATTTGTGAATTTAGCTTAATCATCTGAGCAGGGGGAATGGAGTGGTCTCCCTCAGGGAATGGAGTACAATCAGTAAAGTGTAGTTGGTAGAGAATCCCCTCCGATCAACAGAGTGTTGTGTGAACCTGGCACAATCATCGATGCTTTACCTCCTCGGGGCATCAAACTTGATCATCAGAGAAGGGGTTGGGGAGGTTGTCGGCGGGAGGGCTGCGGTCCTCCTGTGATGTTGCCACTCTGAATTGAGTGCTGGTAGCCTCATCCGGGGTCAGGGTCCACCACCGCCCACCAGTTGAGAAACACTGTTTTAAAATTTAAGGAACCTTGCATTGTTTTGGTCTATTGAAGTCCAAGGAGGTTGATGGCCTTCCTCTCCAAAAGCGTATTTTGTTTAGATTTTGTGCATTTAAAATGTTTTTTGAACTTTTAAAGCCTGGGCCCCATTTAGGGCTGTATAGCCCAGAGAAGCATGCCATTTGATTTTGGGGCCAGGCTGCCTTGGGTGAGGTCTTTGCCTAAGACTGACCAGGGAAGTTCTGGGCAAGTTTTCATTTATTTTCATTTTGTCAACAATTGTGTTGTCCTCCAAGTTAGCATGGTAATTCAAACATAGGCAAACTGGAGACTGGAATGTGACATTAAAAAGCAGGGGTGCACCTAAAGTGGCAGACTGCATGGCAGAGTTGGGCATACTTTTCATGCACGTGAAATTTAATGTATTTAAATTATACATTACACCAAAAAAAAATGGCATAGTATGTTTTCACATTAGAAGTGGAAACGGTGTGGCGTAGTGGTTAAGGCTTTGGACTTTCTGAGGCTGTGGGTTCAAACCCCACTAATAACACTGTGACCATAAGCAAGTCAACATGAGCTCCAATTGTAAAAAATGCAAACAGAAATGTAACCAGATGAATCTGAAATATTAGATAAGGGCGTGAACAAAATAAAAAAACCAACAACACAGCATGAAGGTGCGTGCCCCTCCACCAGTGCCGGCACACACTCCTCTCTCTGGTATCAGACTGGCTCTGTCATTAAGGATGGGCCTTCAAAGCGGACGGATCAAGAAGATCTCCAAGAGACTGCAGGACTGGACTGTGTATTCAGGCACAAAAAGCACGAGGGGGTAATTATCGAGATGTTCAGAAGAGACCACTAAAGTCAGCCACGTTACAGCAAATTAGTTTAAAATGATGGAAGCTCAGAAATGATCACTGCAGAAATGATAGCTTCCATTATTTCTTTGCCTGGCATGAGTTAATTTCTCTTGTTGGCTTCTGCTTAGGAACCTTTTAATTATTTTTAAAGTCTTTGGATACCAAACATGGACCTTCACTTCACTGGGCCTGTACTGAACGCACTACAAAAAACTAAATGAATCGAATGTGGCAGAACAGGAGATAATAAGAGGTAATTTCTTCAGAAAAAAATGAATGGAGATTTTCTGTCATATTATGAACAGCACTATTATTAACACTCGATTTCCCAAATCGGCAAACATCACTGTTTAAATACAAGGCTGGGACAAGGAAAGAAAAATGTTCAGTTTTGTAAACTTAGATGAACCCCTAAGAAAATGTCTGTTGAACCCTGGCCGTTTTTTAAAATGAATTCATTCGGCCATTACAAATAAGGTTTTCTACTACTTCAGGGCAATCAATAAAGCCAAGCCATTTTTGTCATTCAGTGACCTACAGAAGCTCATTCATGCTTTTCTTAGGCCTTGTTGGGATTACTGTAATGCCCTGTATGTTGGGATCTCCCGTGCGACACTGTCTCGAATGCAGCTGCTAGAGTTTTGACCAGCAGCAAAAAAACGGATCACATCTTTCAGGTGTTGGCCCTCTTTGTTGGCTCCCCGTTAGTTACAGGGTGAATTTGTAGATCTTAGTGTTTGTCTTTAAAGCCCCACACAGGTCAGCTCCACCGGACTTAGCTGATTTTCTTGTTCTATATTCGTCAGCCAGGAAGCTGAGGTCTTCAGATCAGCTATTACTTACTGTCCCACGTAACACGGTTGAAGCTGAGGAGCGATCGCACTTTTGCGACCTGTGTCATTCAGGAGATTGACTTTAAAATTCTGCTTATGGTTTTTAAAGTCTTAAATAATCTCGCTCCATCGTATATATCGGAATGTCTGACACCTTATATAATTCAAATCGTAACCTCAGATCCTCAAATGAGTGTCTCCTTAGAATTCCAAGAACAAAACTTAAAAGAAGTGGTGAGGCGGCCTTCTGCTGCTATGCACCTAAAATCTGGAATAGCCTGCCAAGAGGAATTCGCCAGGCTGATACAGTAGAGCACTTTAAAACACTGCTGAAAACACATTACTTTAACATGGCCTTCTCCTAACTTCACTTTAACTTAATCCTGATATTCTGTATGTTCAATTCTTCATAATAACTATTCATGGTGGCGCTAAAATCTGTACTGACCCCTACTCTCTCTTCTGTTTCTTTTTCCGGTTTCTTTATGGTGGCGGCCTGTGCCACCTCCACCTACTCAAAGCTTCATGATGCTCCAACAATGATGGATGGATTAAAAGGCAGACGTCTACGTGACCATCATCATCAAGTCCTTCCGTGAGAACCCTAAATCCAAAGAGGACTGTTTCATTTATGTTAGGTAGATTGCCCAGAGGGGACTGGGTGGTCTCATGGTCTGAAATCACTGCAGATTTTAATTTTTTCTCCAGCCGTCTGGAGTTTTTTGGGTTTTTTTTTCTGTCCTCCCTGGCCATTGGACCTTACTCTTATTCTATGTTAATTAATGTTGACTTAAATTATTTTTCTTACTGTGTCTTTTATGTTTCTATTCTTCATTATGTAAAGCACTTTGAGCTACTTTTTGTATGAAAATGTGCTATATAAATAAATGTTGTTGTTGTTGTTTTGTGGTGAGTGGTCCTAAATTGTGGAACAGTCTGTCCCTCGTAATAAGGTCAGCTCCCTCACTTCATTGTTGTAAGCACTTTTATTCATTTGCTTTTAGCTTGTGAGTTTGAGTGGTTAAATCTTTCTATTTATATCTTTTATATTGTGTTCATCTTTTATTTTGCATAATTTTATATGAGTTATCATTGTTCGTGTGTTGGCTTATGTGTGTGTTCATGTACGTTTAATACTTTTTAATAATTCTTTATCTGGCTTTTATTTCATCCTATTATCTTTTCTATGTAAAGCACTTTGGTCAGGGGCGGCATGGTGGCGCAGTGGTAGCGCTGCTGCCTCGCAGTTAGGAGACCTTGGTTCGCTTCCCAGGTCCTCCCTGCGTGGAGTTTGCATGTTCTCCCCGTGTCTGCGTGGGTTTCCTCCGGGTGCTCCAGTTTCCTCCCACAGTTCAAAGACATGCCAGTTAGGTGCATTGGTGATCCTAAATCAATCAATTTGGTCAACTTCTATTTGCTTTAAATGTGCTATATAAATAAACAAATAAACCTAAAAACCTAAGGTATGGTAATGAGCTAAAGTGGTGCTTTCAGATGAGGAAGATGAGTGTTTTGAGGCCCTAGAGTGGGTGAAGTGCTGCATGTTGATCAGCGTAGGCAAGTCAGAATGTCACACGTGACTTAAGGATGCTATAAAGTGGTAGCCCTGAATGTGAATAGCATCAGGACACATCCCAACTGCTGACTCCCTCCACGCGTTTAAGAACCCTGCTGTTCTGCGAGTATCCAACAAATTGTTAATGAAGGCTTTTTGCTCTGTAGATAATTAATGGCTCATTTTTTCTTATGCTAACTTTATAGCTCTTCACTTGTGGTGATCAACTTTTGTAGTCTGACTTGCTACCCTTGCTCAAAACAGTCCCTAGACTGATGTAACTCGATTACGTTGACCTCCTTTGTAAGTCGCGTCTGCTAAACAGATAAATGTAAATGTAAGCAGACATTACCTTTTAATGAGTGCATTTTTATTGTACATGGAATCTATACTAATAAAAGGCAAAGCCCTCACTCACTCACTCACACACTCATCACTAATTCTCCAACTTGCCGTGTAGGTAGAAGGCTGAAATTTGGCAGGCTCGTTCCTTACAGCTTCCTTACAAAAGTTGGGCAGGTTTCATTTCGAAATTCTACGCGTAATGGTCATAACTGGAAGTTATTTTTCTCCATATACAGTAATGGAGTTGAGCGCGAAAGCCGTGGGGGGCGGAGTTTCGTGTGACATCATCACGCCTCCCACGTAATCACGTGAACTGACTGTCAACGCAGTGCGTAGAAAACCAGGAAGAGAGCCAAAAAGCGCTGAAGAAAACATGCATTATATAATTGAGAAGGCAGCGAAACAATAAGAAGCGAGCGAGTGACATATACTACCATATTCATGAGTGCTGCTACCTCGGAAAGAAAACAAGGTGTAAACCTAAACTTTAAATTAAGTTCATAGACAGGCTACCGCTGGCGTTTCACATGCCCACGGGTAATGTGGGATACAAGTTTAATGAGAGGATGCAGGATATAAACGAGAGTTTTCATCACTTTATAACTAAGTTAAAATTGTAGGTGAAGGGGTGTGCTTATGCAAATTCCGAGACTGTGTTTGTGGGGGATTGACAGTTAAGGTGGGTGGGGGAGTCACGTCATCATCTCCCCTCCCATTCACCTCATTTCGCTCTGAGCTGAGCTCTGCAGCTAACGCAGTCTTATAGAAAAGACTTTGTGACGCTGCCACCAAATACTCACAGAGAAATCCACAAGTTAATACACACGCTGTCTCTACAGTTTCTCCACACTGAATCCTCCAGGCACTACTTACAAAAGGTTACATTGACAATCGTTTTACGTTATTTTTAAAATGTTTCCTTTTCTTAGCACAAGCATATCTGAGAAGCTTCGATGCATGTGCTCCATAACGCGTTAAAATATCACGCATTTAATCACACTTTGCATTACAAACAAAGGGGAACTTTTGTCAAAACATGATTTCCTGGTACACCGATTACATTGATCAGCACTTCCCGATTCATTTTACCCTCGCACCCCCTTGGTTTGAGAAGAAGTATGAAAAAATATGAGGTTAACACAGAAAAACAGATCACCAATTGAAGCTTTATGAATAATCGATTCGCCATCAATAATTGTTTTGGTAAAGCCATACTCAGTGTAATCCTCCTTCCATTTTATAATTTTTCCGCCACTAGCCATGATTAAATGAATGGAAAAAAAGTAAGAGCGAAGCGAGGGTGACTTATTCAGGCAGTCAGGCGACGGCTCAATAGCTTGAGTTTGGATATAAGTAGGTTCTATTCAGTCGCCAGAAATATCTTTGGTAGGAATGGAAGTTGAATTTAGTGTTTAAATTTCTATGGTAAAGAAAAAGTTATGCAATGATGACTACATTTAACTATATAAAGTCAAAACTTGTATATATAAAGTCATTCGTGAATATATAAAGTCAAAACTTGAATATATAAAGTCATTCCCAAATATATAAAGTCAAAACCTGAGTATATAAAGTAAGCGCTGGAATATATAAAGTCAAAACTTAAATATATAAAGTCAGCGTCGGAATATACAAAGTCAGCGCTGGAATATCCATCCATTTCCCAACCCGTTGAATCCGACCACAGGGTCACGGGGGTCTGCTGGAGCCAATCCCAGCCAACACAGGGCGTAAGGCAGGAACCAATCCTGGGCAGGGCACATGCATCATTTTCAAAACATTAACCGAACAGCGTTTTTTAAATTTATATTTCTGAATATGTTTTTGTTAACTTAGTTCAGTTCAGAGTCGTTTCAATCAATATATTTTGACTTTCACTTTATATATTCAGGAGTGAGTTTATATACTCCGATGTTGACTTTATATAATCAGGAATGACTTTATATATTCCAGCGCTGACTTTATATATTCAAGTTTTGACTTTATATATTCCGACAGTGACTTTATATATTCAAGTTTTGACTTTATATATTCTCAAAATCAATGTATTTGCCTGTTTGGCACCCCATAGTATATGTGTGTGTGTACACATGTATGTATGTATATGTATATGTATATATATATATATATATATATATATATATGTATATATATATGCCAGCAACACTCATGACAATGACAAAACAATTACGTTGTCAATCATGTTACGTTATTATTAAAATGTTTTCTTTTCTTTTTACTTCTCCGCTGCCAAGAGCGGGTATTTTGCTAGTTTACTTATAAGACAGAGTCCCAGTGGTGCAGATCAGTCTGATTGTTCCCATGTCAGAGAGTTCACAGCTACTTCATAAAGTTACCATTATACAGTACTAGCTTCGTAAGCCTGTGCTGGAAAAAGCATGGGGTCCTAGAAACTATTGAAATCATCAGAAAAAAAAAATTTAATTTTGAGATGTCAGGTAATTGAACGTTTCTTGGGAGGTTTCATTTTATCGGCGTACTTGCCTCCCTTGTGTATTAGCGGCGAGAGGAAAAGTAAAAAGGATGCCGTTTTGCACGATGTGCTCACCTCGCTTGTGTATTAGCGGCTAAGCGAGTGACTCTTTCTTCATAGGTTTTGTTTTGCCGAAGTGCTCGCCTCGCTTGTGTATCCTGGGAGCTGCAGCCCTTACCCCGACTCCACCTCTCACTTCTGGGCTGGACAGACAGACTCGCACACTTCCACGTGTGGACGTTTATATTGTGAGCTGGGGGGCTGATCGCACCCCTACAGGTTAAAAAAAAAAAGACGCCGAAAGACTACCTTCACATTGCTGCCTTGCTTGCTTGCGATCCGCATGGTACTTCGCAGACTTAAAAGTCCTGACAGGTGATGTCATATTTTGAATTGATTATTTGCTTTTTCTCTTTCTCTCTCTGACATTCTCTGCTCCTGGCGGAACTGTCATCTCTGACTTGTCATGGAGCACATTTAAACTTTTGAAAAAGAGACAAATGTTTGTTTGCAGTGTTTGAATAAAGTTCCCGTTTTCTACAACCTCCTGTGTTTCTGTGCAAATCTGTGACCCAAGCGTGACAAAGTGGTTGCACAGATGAACGCACAGAGCGGTTGTTTCAGATAGCTCAAAATGTCCCGCTTCCTCCCGATTCGGAGGATGATCCAGTTAATGCTCCAGCTCCTGTTCTACCTACTAATTCCAAGTATGTGCTGACGAAAATGGGATCCTCCCGACGACCCAGAGATGTTTCTTTTAGCTTTTGAACATGTGGCCACTTTGCTGGGATGTCATCGTCACGGCTTTTTTTTTATCTTTGGGGATGCCTTAATTGCTTTATGGAATGTGCCTCACGATAAACTCGTCGATTATGATTTCTTGAAGCGGCAAGTTGTTTTACGAAAAACTACGAGCTTTTTGTGTAAAGGTTTTGCGTTTTATGATTGGAAACTAAACATGGACGGTCCCATTCGTGCGCAAATTCAAGATTTGATTCGTAAAGCTCACTGCTGATTTGAGGGAAGCGAGATGGTGCGCATTGTGGAAACGGTTGTCATTAATGTACTGCTGGCTGGGATCCCTGCAGTTCTTCGAGATGAATTCCTTCGTCATGATATTGAATCGTTGACGATCATGGCCAAACAGGGTTCACAAACCGCTTGGAGAAAAAGCGGTGGATTTGCAGGTCCTTATGCTGTTCCGCAGCCTCCGAGAGATCGCCCAGGAAATGCACGTCGCTTTGAACGGAGATTAGAGATTCAACGTGCTGTTAACCCTGACATTCGGGCTTCTTTTGGAAGACCTCCAGGGGATCCGGTTGTTAAGGAAGCAGGAGGCCGTGGACGTCGCCGTGGGTATTTCAGCAGTGGAGCTGAACGAAGATGCTTCGAGGGAATGTCGTCTGTCCCCTGCTCAATCGATTGAAATTGGTCTCGCCGAGGTTTGTTGCTCCCGTGTTCCTTATTCTTCAGATAAAAAGGATGGCTTAATGGTCTCGGTGAAGTTGGGGGGCCGCAAGCTCTCCACATTATTGGACTCAGGAAGTGACCTTTGTATTGTCAGACGGCACTATCTGTGCAACACTGAAACTGTACATGGAGATGTTAAAGACTACCAGATATTTCTTCTTCCTTTATAGCATACTTATCAATGCAAGTATATTTAATAAAGAGTTAGTGAATTTATTTGTATTTTTGTGTGTAGATAAAACCAAGGCATAAAGAGTCCCATACACAAAGAGTTACTTATAACCTCACAATTATTACCTATCTTCCACCTTAATAAAAGGATACAGTAAGTATCTGTGTATCCGTCAAGCTACTATGTCTGTCATCCCAACAGATGGTGCCTCACAAACATTAATATTGTTTTTATGACTCCCATGCCAAATGGCACATAAAGCCATATGCATTGAATTTGTTGCATGGAACTGATACTAAAATTTGTTTTGCAGACAATTTAACAATTGTGAAAACTCACTTAAAAGAGCTTTGGAAGGTTTAAAAGTTTTTTTGTGTGGTGAGAAACAATCAGTACTGCTCTCTGAATCCACTGCTTTTACGAATCCCATTCCAAATGGCATATAACATAGACATGTGCATTGCATTTGCAATTCCTACAGATAATAATACTACCTTTAATTTATGGCCTTTCCTATACTCAAGGTGCTACTATTTATTTGACATGTACTTATTTAGCGGACACCTTTATCCAAGGTGACTTACAACATCCATCCATTTTCCAACCTGCTGAATCCAAACACAAGGTCACGGGGGTCTGCTGGAGCCAATCCCAGCCAACACAGGGCACAAGGCAGGAACCAATCCTGGGCAGGGTGCCAACCCACCGCAGGACACACACATCCACACACCAAGCACACACCAGGGCCAATTTAGAATCGCCAATCCACCTAACCTGCATGTCTTTGGACTGTGGGAGGAAACCGGAGCACCCGGAGGAAACCCACGCAGACATGGGGAGGACATGCAAACTCCACACAGGGAGGACCTGGGAAGTGAACCCAGGTCTCCTAACTGTGAGGCAGCAGTGCTACCACTGCGCCACCGTGCCGCCCTGACTTACAACATTCATGATAAAATTGGTTACATTATTTTTCTTTTTTCCAGTTGGAGCACAGGCAGGTCAAGTGACTTGCTTAGGGTCACAGAGTGTCAGTAGTAGAGTTTGAACCCACAACCACAGGGTATGAAGTCCAACACCTTAACCACTTGTTGGAATGACAAATGCAGTGCATTTTCTTACTTTAAATATTACAAAATACATTCCAATCGATGGTGCACTGGAAATGTTAACGCTGAGGTCTGTGTTGATCGTTTAGATTTCAGCCCATCTTTGATGGATAGCAAGGCTAGTTCACCTTAATAAAAGGAAAAATCGTGAGTGTGCTCCCCTCGACTTTCTTATATACTGAGATAGAGGAAAAGGTCATCAGAACCAATTCCAGTTGAGCTATATTTTTCAGATATCATATCTCTTTGTTTGTCATCATAATTAATTGATAATATCGATACACAATCATTTATCTCAGTTTATAATCCAACTTTATATATTAAAAACGATATTTTCACACATATCATTTTACATTACATACACAGTGAAAAAAGTTATAGTCACCTAACAACATAAAAGAAGTGTTTGTATTATATAATATTTGTTTCAGTAAATCTCTACAAGTAAGATTAAATGTATTACCAGGAACACGACGGGGACATAGCAGCTTATTGCAAATTATTTAAAGATCTGTCAGTAATTTTTCATCCACTGCTTTTCTGTTGGAAAGTTGTAGTGAGCTGGAGCAATCCGTGCAGTATCCAAGAAGAGTCAGCCATGAAAGAAATGCCTGAGCAACATGAGAGACACTCACTCAACTTGTATTGGTACATGAAGTATTTCAATTTCATCTAAAATTCCAACTTTTGGATGTTGGAGAAAATCAGAGTGCCCACTGAAAAACTTTTACAGGATGACATGCAACTCTATGCAGAGAGCAACCAAATTAGAAAATGGACTTTGGTGTCTGGAGCTGTGGGGCGACAATGCTAACCACTTCTGCTTCTTTTCCATAAATCAATACTTGGCCTCTTTCTGCGCGAATACCCATTACAGGAAGCGTTACAAAACCATTCAGTATTAGAAAAGAAGAAATAGGCAGTACCTTCCTCTTCGGTCCAGAGGTTGTCAGGAGGATTCAGGGTGATGATGCTTGTCTGGAGCTTGAGAACCTGTACCAGCTCATTGAATTGTTTCTTGCTGCAGTTACAGTCAGCGTAAATCTCCACTTCAGAGTTTCTTCTCTTGGATTTTCTAGATTCAATGTGGGCTAGGTTGACGTGCTTCTCCTAGAAAACACAAGACAAGTAGTACCTCAGTGCCATTCCGTTCTGTGGTGAGAAACGTACCCTACGTGTGCATGGGTCTAAAGATGCCTAGGCCTTCATTCCTTTTCTCTAATTAGTTTCTTCCAACACATGGTTATAAGAAGTCTGAGCCAGTCCTGAATACATTGGGCCAAGGCAGTAGCCAAATCTGGGTTTGCTGCCCAACTCACACACATCAAGCTAATTTAGAGACGTCAGCTGTCCTGAATGTTCTTGGGGAGCAGCACCACTTAAATTGCCCTCCATGGCCTAGTCATTCTGGCCCTCTAATCACCCCCTGTCTCCAATTGGCTAACTATCTTGCACTCCTTAACCACCTAATAGCTCATGAGTGGTGAGAATACTGGCGCAAAATGGCTGCCGTCATATCACCCAGATGGATGCTGCACATCATTGGTGGCTGAATTAGCTCCTCCCTCTCTATGTAAAGTGCTTTGAGTAGTGAGAAAAGCTCTATATAAATTAAGGAGTTAATTTAATTAAGTAAATCAATTAACATAATAAACATTTTGGTTTTGCATTGTTCAATTATTATTTTTCACACATAGAATTGTGAAGTTTTCTGTGCAATAATCTATGGAGGACCACCCCTTCAAGGAGACACTCCTCACATTCTGTTAGTAATGAGTTAGTGGATTTTCCACATGGATGTTAATTTCGAATTTGCTAGTATATGAAAGCAAGGGGAATGAACCTGCTGTTCAGTGTTTGAACGTGGTACCTCCACTTCCCAAAATGAATCCTGCATTCTGAGAAATGGAAAGTGACCCAATGGGCCACGTGTATCACCCGAACTTCAAGATACTGCTAGGGCTGATTGGTTTATTCTTTCTGGGACCAGATACACCTTCCACCTACCTCGTGATATGATAATTTTTTTGGACTCATCATTTAATGCTCTAACATCAAACCATAGACTGGGTTGTTTTTGTATATACCGTATATACGAGGGACCGGAATAACCGGAAATATTTTTAAAAAGTGTTTAATTTAATTTTCTGTACAAACTACAATTAGTCTCCTTCAAAGTACTCTCCATTGGCGGAAATACACTTATCTAACCGTTTGTTCCATTGTTCGAAACATTTTTTAAATTCGTCTGAAGTAATGTCCATTAATGCTCTGGTCGTTTCTTGTTTTACCTCTTCGACGTCAGCAAAACGCCTTCCTTTCAAGTCTTTTTTCATCCGAGGGAACAAAAAGAAATCACACGGAGCTAAATCCGGTGAGTAGGGTGGGTGGTTCAGGGTTGTCATACCGTTTCAATAACAATAGTTTCTGCAACACTTTTTTCAAGAAGAAAACAAAATTTCACTGCCGCACGTTGCACACGAGAATCGGCCATCGTAAAAATACAATGCTTGCACAAAACTACTTTTACAAAATTCACTGAACACAAGCACAACCTTCCAGACTGATGGCACTTGGCAGACTGACTTGTGAGGAGTGTAAATAGATCGCCCTAGCGGCCCAACCACGTACTACAAGCACCAACCTAACAACAACAAAATTCCGGTTATTTTTGGGTCCCCCCTCGTATACTCACGGAAAAGTTCTCCTGCAGATAAGTCAGAAGTTGATTTTACTGTATACAATACAATACAATTTATTTTTTGTATAGTCCAAAATCACACAATGGGCTTTAACAGGCCCTGCCTCTTGACAGCCCCCCAGCCTTGACTCTCTAAGACACGGGTGTCGAACTCTGGTCCTGGAGTGCCGCAGTGGCTGCTGGTTTTCATTCTCGCCATCTTCTTCATTAGTGAGCAGTTTTATCTGCTAATTAATGGCTTTTGCTTTAGTTTTAATTAACTTGACCTCTTAATTGTCTCTTCTCCCTTTAATTAGCAACCAAACAATAATGAGACACAAAACGAGCCACCACATGACCAGATCCCCTGTGCCCATCACACAATATCTGAAAGTAAAGAAAGGTGATGGTCTCTGCAACGTTGATCTCTGAGTCACCAAAACATTATGACGGAATTCTTAGAAAAAAAACAGAAACTAAGCAGTTTTGGAAAAGTCTGATGTGGCAGAATGAGAGCAGCAACAAACCATGGAATTAAATAACAGGTTTAATTAACAGCAAGAATTGGCTTCTCATTAAGCGATTGGCTGGAGTAAAATTGGTTGGAGTTTGAAGGCCCAATTTAACTGGTCATCTGTTGGCTCGTTTCACATCATATTTCTGTTTGGCTGCCATTTAATGAAGAAACAAATCAATTCAGAGGACTGAATCCTTAAAAACAGGGCTATTAAAATAAAGGGAAAAAAAGTTAATTAGCAGTGAACTGGTCACTGATTGGGGAAAAGGCTCAGAATGAAAACCTGCAGCCACTGCGGCCCTCCAGGCTCAGAGTTTGACACCCCTGCTCCAAAAAGACCCTTGCATGGAAAAAAATGGAATAGACCTTCGGAATGGCAGTTCAAAGAGAGACCCCTTTCCAGGTAGGTTGGGCGTGCAGTGGGTGTCAAAAAGAAGGGGGTCAATACAATACAGTACAATACACAGGACAGAACAAATCCTCAATACAGTATAAAAATAAAACTTCTAGAAGTACGGAGTAGAATTCCACAGTAGATGATATCACATAATGTGATTTGGATTTGTTTAGAGTTCTGGAGACCTCATCCATCAAGCTGCCTCCCCCATTTGGCCATTCCACAGCTGAAATAGCACTAATCTGTATAACTTCTGGTATTTTATAATGTTGGTTGTATAAGTCGAATGCAGAAAACTCACGCTATTGGTCCAAGAGATCATGATATGCTAACGCCCACCTGAGAGAGTAACCACGGAGCACATGACCCTTTTTTTCTATGTGGGTGTGGCAATGAGCTGTATCAGCACGTGCCTCTCTAACCTCTCTCTCTCTCTCTCTCTCTCTCTCACTCTATTGTGCCTACGTCACCACGTGGTAATACATGAACTATTCTGAAGTGACGTTTGCACTGATTTGTGTGTTTCATATCTCACACTCTCATCCACCTTTATCGTAACAGCATCCTTTATCTATGATGGAGCGATGCATCAGAAGAAACTATGGAGCTGGTTTTAAATTAAAAGTCATTGAAGTAGCATAAGAAATTGGTAACTGCTCTGCTGCAACAAAATTCAATGCATCTGAGAAACTGGTGCGAGATTGGAGGAAGCAAGGAAATGTAAAAAAAAAAACAAAACAAAATTAAGTGTTGCATTTTTGAATGGGCGTACAAGTCGGGGTCTGATGTTATGATCAATTTTTTGGGTTTCAAGACCCAACTTATACGTGAGCATATACGGTAGTATATTCTTAGGTTGTGGTGTTTTGGGGACATCCATCCATCCATTATCCAACCCGCTATATCCTAAGTGGTGTATTAATTTGCCATTTATTACAATATGACATTTCCTTGTATATATGCTGCTGTTGACATGTGATTATCACGGAGAGGGTGTTGAAGAGCCTGGGAGGCTTAGTGGTGGCCTTGTCCCTTATCATTAACGTTAAGGGGTAGCCAGCCCCTGAGGGGAGACTGTCCAAACTGTTGGATGTAATATATTTAGGGTTTGCTGCAATATAGTAGCATAAGAAAGTGTAAACTCCACTCAGACGGCGTCCGTGCCAAAACTCTGAAATGGTGCAGGTGGGACCTCTCAGCCACAAAGTACAGAATAAACATCAGGCTCGCAGAGATTTGCAGCACTCCCTCACTTTAAGTCATTAGCTTTGATTTGATTTTTTACACCCTGTTCTCAATACTCTTTTATCCAAAGCAAAGCAAAAATCCCAGGGGAATGGTACAGATCAGTAGATTCTACACAGACCCGTCGCCTGGGCATTTCTGTGGGCAGCCACTAGCAGTATGAATATCCAGACTAAAATGAAATGCATCCCAGTGTTAGTTCTGAAAACTATTTGAGCAAAGCATTGATATCAAAAGAATAAATTGAATGAATGGCAGTGATACTGATGTGCTAATTTGATTAGATTAGAAACTTTATTAATCCCAGAAGGAAATAAAGATGCATACAAAAGCAGAAACATCAAAATCCAGGATACAGACTCAAAGGACAGATAATGCAGCCAGTCAATCAATCAAAATAAATAAATGTCTATTGTGCAGATATTTCCAAATGAAATTAAGGAGTACATTGGGTGGAAGCATTGAATTGCCTGATGGTAATGGACTGAAACGACCCCCAGGGTCACTTCTTAGCCCACCATGGTAGAATGAGTCTGTGGTTAAAAGTGCTCCAAGACAGTGCCACCTGGAGGCGATGGGGATATTTTTCATGATGGCATCCAATTTTGCCACCGTGCTCTTTTCCTCAACAGCTTCCAGTATGTCCAGGGTTCACCCTGTGGTGGAGCAGGCTTTCCTGATAAGTTTGTGCATCTTGTGAGCTCAAGTTGCTTCTCCCAGAGACTGCAATGTAGAACACCACACTGGCCACTTTGGACTGGTAGAACATTTTCTAGCAGCTTACTGCACACATCTAAAGACCTGAGTCTCCTCATGAGGTCCAGACTGCTCAGGCCCTTCTTGTGTGTCATCAGACCAGTCCAGTTTGTTGTTTATGTGAACCCCCAGGTCCTTGTAGCTCTGCACCACTTCCACATTCTCCTGCTGAATGGCCACTCTTCTCAGAGGTTCCTTGGCACACCGGTAGTCCACCACCAGCCCTTTTGTCTTGCAGATGTTGAGCTGCAGGTTGTTGCCCCTGCAGCACAAGACAAAATCCTCAATGCTGACTCATCTAAACTATTAATGCAGCATACAGTTAGGTCCATAAATATTTGGACAGAGACAATTTTTTTCTAATTTTGGTTCTGTACATTACCACAATGAATTTTAAATAAAACAACTGAGATGCAGTTGAAGTGCAGACTTTCAGCTTTAAATCAGTGGGGTGAACAAAACGATTGCATAAAAATGTGAAGCAACTAAAGCATTTTTTTAATACATGATCCGCCACTGTCTTCCCGATTCCATTTACTACATGAACTTAACTGAGCCATGATCATGTGATGTGGTGGGTGTGGTCACATGCATCACGTTGTGCTATTGGGTAAGGACAAACCCTAAGAAAAACCCAGCCTAAAACACCAACACTTTTATTATACCTAACTAGCTGTGTAAGCCCGTGCTGTAAAAAGCCTGGGCTCCTAGAAACTATTGAAATCGACAGAAAAGAATTTGAAATGCAGAGTTGGTGGTTTCGTTTTGCAGATGTGCTCTCCCCCCTTGTCTGTCAGTGGTTAAGCGAGTTTCTCTCTCCTCGGAGGTTTTGTTTTACCGATGTGCTCGCCTCGCTTGTGTATCAGCGGCTAAGTGAGTTTGTCTTTCCTCTGCAGTTTCACTTTGGTGACAGAGTCGCTTTCTTTCAGCTTCATGCTGTAGCCTCGTACTTCTTTCTTCTATTTAACTTGGGGCCGCCTTGCCAGCTCTCTGAGCTTCATGCTGTAGCCTCGCACTTCCAGGCCGGACAGACAGACACACACACGTAGACGTTTATATATAAGATTATTTTAAGAATAATTAATTGAGGTAATTACATTTAAACAAAGCTGATTGTTATTTTAGAGTAATTAACAAACTAAGAATTTATTAACAAGTAATCCTAGAAACAATTAACTAAGTCACCAAATAAAAAAGTTTTTTTTTTTATTTTATTCTTTTAACACTGCGACAGAAATGGCATCAAAATATCCTGACGTCAATAAAGTGGTTTGTCCACTAGGTGGCACCAATACATCAATGAATCACTGTCATGTCACTGAATGTTAACAAGAAGAAGCCTTTACATCCTGCTCTGAGGATGTCTTCCAAAGCATCAATGCCAATTCTTCTAGCATTAGGGGCTGCAATCTCAAGACCTCCGGCCTCCAGGTGATTGGGGCCTTTGGAAATCCCAGAATATCTCTTTGTGCACTCACTCCCTAACTTTCGTGTAAAGAAACCAGCAACTAGTGCTGCTTATTCACAGAGAGAGAGAGATAGAGAAGAAAAACACATAGTGTGTTAAGCACACTGCTGCCAACAAGGGGTAAGGATGATATTATTTCATCTAGAGCAGGGGTGCCCAACTCTAGGAAATTCTGGGCCCCAGGCAGCTGACAGAGTTCGGGCCCCTTTCGTGTTTCAAATATGTGCGTATAAAAAAAAAAAAAGGCGAAAAAGGGCAGGTCCCTATCTAGCTCGGGCCCCTGACAAGTGTCATGGTTGTCCCCCCCCTAGGTGTGGGCCTGCCAGTCCTGGAGGACCGCAGTGGCTTCAGGTTTTCATTCTAATCCTTTTCTTAATCAATGACTGGTTTTTGCTGCTAATTAACTTCTTTTGAATTCATTCTCTTTGACTTGCTCTTGTAGACTCAGATCCCTTAATTGTTTATTTTTCCTTAATTAGCAGCCAAACAATCATGAGACATAAAATGAGCAAAAACAGGCCCAGCAAACAGTGACCATCATACAATATCTGAAAATAAAGAAAGACGAAGGTCTCAGGAATGCTGATCTGCTCTTAGAAAAGAGAAAATCCTTAATTTATTTAAATGTCTGCTATTGCACAATGAGAGCGGCAACAAGCCATGGAATTAAAGAACGGGTTTAATTAATGACAAGACTCAGCGCCTCATTAAGCAGCTGGTTGGAGTGAAATTGGTTGGAGTTTGAGGCCCTGACTTAGCTGGTCTGCTGTTGGCTCACTCACTTCACATTTCACTTCTGCTTGGGTGCCATTTAAGGAAAGAAAGGGAAACATTTCTTAAAAACCAAGTCAATTAAAATTAATCCAAAAGAAGTTAATTAGCAGCAAAAACAGGTCACTAATAAAGAAAAAGGTTAGAATGAAAACCTGCAGTCACTGCGGCCCTCCAGGACTGGAGTTGGGCACCCCTGATCTAGAGTACTGCTTTACTTTGTCCCTAGTGGCACATTACGCTTGCACGCTTGCAGTCCTCCAGGTGAATCTGGCAGTCTTTAGCTTCTCCTCCATAGTGCACCTCCATGTTTTTCTTAGTACTCCTTACCTTTGTTTTGTCAGTGCTCTGCTACCTTTACTGGGAATCTGGAAGGTATGTGACACACATGTCCTAGCCACCTCCATTACCGTTTCTTAAGGATGATTGTAATGCTTTCCAGTTGGTGATATTGTGGAGTCTTGAGATGGATTTTGTGGCTGGTGAGTGCATTTTCATGAGTTTTGTTAATGAAACTCGAGAGTCTGTTTGCGTCCTGCTGGGTGCTGGAGCCATACAGGAAGACTT
The DNA here is from genome assembly GCF_016835505.1 of Polypterus senegalus. NCBI lineage: Eukaryota > Metazoa > Chordata > Cladistia > Polypteriformes > Polypteridae > Polypterus > Polypterus senegalus. The sequence goes on from NC_053161.1 coordinate 149,761,505, forward strand.
CAAGAACATTGCTCTGATAAATTCTCAGGTTGGTGTTTCCTGAGTAGCTGGATAAATTACCAGAGAGGTCAAAGGCTGGTAAAGGCTGCTCTGACGATTCTGAGTCATATCTTGAAGTCTTCTTCAGCTCCAACTTGATACCCTGGTAACAGAATTGTTTGATATTCTCTGTTTCTTGGTTCTGAATAGTAAATGTGGTGGGGGTTTTTTGGTAGTGTTTTTATATTGAGTCCAATAAACATCTTGAGATGATCTGATTTGTTGTTCAGACATGCTAGAACATGAGGAAATCTGCGAAGACAAGTGGGGTAAATACTGTCCATGTGCTGTTGAATAGTTATCATCCTCATCGCCCAGTCAATCGTCTAGAACATGGCGTCCAGGGTTTCTGGTGTATTGGGCTGACAGGTATGCTCATCAGAGGATCACATTCAGGACTCATTAGAGGTAAGCACTACCACTTCAGGACGTGAGGGGGGATTGCAACTCACAGTATTGTCTGTTTCTCCACCTAACGCTCTGAGAAGATGCCCAATGAGAGAAACTGACTCCACCCCTTCCTGTTTAGGGACTATAAAGTGAAGATGTTCCAGGAAGGAGGCATATCATTTTGAGAAAGAGAAGACCATCAAGTGGAGATCCAACCAAAAGTCATTACCGCTCTACAGAGCTGTACTCCACTTATTCTAGAAGCACTTCTGGATATTTCTGCTTTTGTGCCACTGTGCACTTGTTTATTTTGCCCGACAATTTAGTGATTATTAGGGGCAAACAGGTTGGTTCCCCAATATTTCATTTTTTGAAGACAAACCTAATTTGCAAGGGGAACTGAGGGCCAAGCATTAGGTGGGGAATCATTTACTATATTGGTTGTATCTATCCATCCATACACATGTCACAGTTGATTTTTAAAATGTTATCTACCTGTAAAGGAACACTGATGGATACTTTATGTGTTTTATTTAGTAAAATGCTTTGAGCAAGGTGAATAACGAATCATTACATCAACAGAAAAGTAAGACAAATTACCAGTAGTGTGAATACCTGGGGACTGCCATTCTAAGATGTATTGTTCGGCTTTGGAGAAAACCAGGAGATGGAAGATACCGTAAAAGGTCAACGAAACAAAGCAGTCAGGCGACAAGTGTGTAGTTCAAAAAACAAAAGAGACCAACAAAAGCCAGAACAAGTGTGCAAAACCAGAACCTAAAAAATAAACTACTGTACATTTCCTGGCTTAAATCAAATCAAATCAAAGTTATTTGTCACATACAATTATAACTATAGTACAATATGCAGTGAAATGCTTACCTGATGAAGTTCAAGACTTTGCATTAAGCAAATCTTTTTCTTGTTTTTTAAACATTTTGTCGATATTATTATTAATCACGTTTTTGCTTTCTTTCCTACTTATATTTCATAAATGAATATTTTTATTTAAATTATGTAATGCCTTAGTGAATGTTTTACTTAATGTTATGTTTTTTCCTTACGTTTATACATTTAATATTTGTTCTTTTTATTATGTGCCCTACTGGCTCCTTATTGAGCCTAAGGGGGTGGGGCCCCTGACTTTGCAGCTAACTATATAAGCCAATACATCTTTTCTGAACTTTTCCATCCAGAATAAGCTTTTTGAAGATTAAAGAATTTATTTCTGATGTTGGATTTTTGTTTTAGATTAGTTTTTCACAATGTCAAAATGATCCCACCACACCATTTTGTTTTTCCATGTGTGCAACCATTGTGAAGAAATTCTGTTAATGGTTAAATTCCATTGTTATGCACGGTTAATCAGAAGTGGACGGCGTGTGACATTACCATGTCATGGATACAGAGGCCCGAGTCACGCAATTTCTGATTGTCAGTGATTGCAGATGTGATTTAAAAAGACTCATCAGTGTGACTTTTCTTTACTTGTTTTACTGGTTAATGTTTCTCCGCATGTGTTCAGTTCACTAAAACTTTTGGTTTAGTGTTTTGGGGTTAGATGTCACAATTTATCGAACTTCTGGTTGTTTTTTTACTGCATTTCATCTTCCAATTATATTTGCCTACTTGTTCAGGTGGCAGAACAAGGCGTAGTGCTGTGATGTTGGTTTAAATGTTTGTTGTTAAACTCTCTTTCGAATTCTAGGTTTATTATTTCAAGTGCTTACTTTTTCGACTCTTTAGTTTATGCACTCTAGCTTTGTTTCTCTGTCTTTGTCTGACAATGTTTGCTTAAGGTCTGCCATTTTTGCATCACTAAACCCCCCATTTTCTGGTCTTGTTTAACGTTTCTTTGATTAAATAATCATTACAAATTAAAGAACATTGTTTTGTAGTTTGGGCCAGGACTTATTTTACAGTTTCCCTTTCCCTTTAGGATTTTTGAAGTTTTCATGTTTAGACACCGCTACTCCTTTCTTTTGTTGGGCATGGACAGACTGAAAGCCTGCTTCTCAAATTTCGGATAAGACTGATCTTGACGACGGGTGTCACCAGAGCCTTGAGGTCTACTGTTGAAGAGAATACTCTTTTGAGTTTGAAGAGCCTCATAAATCGCAGCAGTCTTGATTTGTTTAATATTTTAGAACATAGCATAAATAATTTAGGAAAAAAAGTGGAGAAATTACTAGATGTGGTATAGATTGAGGACCAAAAGGGAACAATGTAAAAGTGTATTTCACACAGTTTAAGGCAATATTGTGAAAACAGAAATAACAGTAATCCAAACAGATCTCCTCAGTAGATGAGTAAGGCGATAAAAGCAACATTATTGAGGATGAGATGGTACTTACTGGGGTGTGAAATTTTGCATACAAGTTGATAAACATTTTGTATGTCTTTATTTGTAACTTAGGTAAAGCAATGTAATGTTAGCGTTATATCAAAGGTAAGAACAACAATAGTTTGATTTTTAACTAACCGCCCACACCCCTTTAGGACTGAGTCTGGTCAGGGAGGAATTTTATGACAGGGTTAGGGGAAAAGTGCCTGAACAAGTGATTCTCTGCAGGACTTTCTCAATGAACCCCCACAGGAAAGCCAGACTACCCAGCTGACAAGCATCAGCTCAACAAATCATTTTGGGGGCAGGTTCGAAAAGTATTGTGTGCCCCCATTTGGTCTGAAGTATGGTTGCTTGGGATTGGTTTGAATCAGAGGCCATTCTGTAACATGACGCCCTATTGGTGTAAGGATTTTGTATAAATTTGGTTGCTTTACCTCCCCTTCTCTGTCTCACACCATCGTGATGAAGGAGCATCTCACACACCATGAACTGAAAAGGACAGCACCATGAAGAGCACAGCTCGGCAGCCATATTGAGACAAGCATGCGACCTGTTCTGAAGAAAGCTGACTAAAAATGACGACTTAACCAGAGACTTTATAAATACCTAAAAAGTCTGAATGCCGCCTGAAACTACACATCAGCATTTATCAGGTTGTATGGCTGCCAATATTCAAATGTACTTTGCTTATTGTTATTATTTATGAATATTATCAATAATACATTATTTAAAGTGTAATTTAACTCCTTCGTGTCTTTTACTCTCTATAATTGCCTAAGGTTATAGATGTAGAAAGTAAGGTGGGGAGAAGTTATAAAGTACAATACTTTAGGAGCAGTGGTAAACCTATGGGATTTGAGGCATTCTAACAAAGGCTACACATTAAAGAATACAAAAGGAGAAAATAGAGTAATATAGAACTCTACCAAGACAAAACAGTACTCTAAAAGGAAAGCATGTTCACATTTAATAAACCAGATTCATTTTAATGGAAATCCTTCCTTATTCCTTAATGAGAAAATATGAAAACATACCAAACCAATCACAGGCTTATTTAAAATCCATACTAAAAATAAAATATAAATGATTTTAAGCTTAGAGAACACACTTTTCATTAAATATGTCAACTACTGATGCACCATATTCCTGGGAATTGAAAGTGTGTCATTTTCACACTAGTTTTTATTTTTATTTTTTTTCTAGCGACCCAATCTTGCCCTTCTTAGTGTCTTTGAGACCCAATTAAGAATGGGGAGTCCCGCTTTGTGAATCGCTGCAGACAGTCATAGTGGAGCAATGTCAATTGAATAAACTGCCTGCTGTGGCCCATCAGAAGACACTTTGCAAACCATACGTGAACCTTTCCCATGAGAGACCCTCCGTGACCCAATAAGTGGCAGCCCAAGACCCATTTTGGGTTGTGACCCATAGTTTAAGTAACTGTGGTGTAGGTGATAGGCTGGAGGAACATGCCTCATACTGAACAAGACACTTACCTGAAATAGACGGAGAGCTTTCACTAGACAGCCAACTTCATTTCTAAGTGAAAACACTACAGCAGTCTTTCCGCCTTCTGTGGCTTCATTCTTGCTGTTTTGTCCATCTGATTTATTCTCTTCAATTTTGGTAAAAATACTACGGCTTTGCTGTAAGAGTAAAAAATAGATTAAATTTAATTTGGGGGAATGATCCTGTGAAGAGCAACAGGTTAAACTGAACACCTCACATAGGGACATAATTCAGGCTGGAGCCTATATCTCTTACAAGAATATGATAACGCTAATATTCCTTTATCGTTACAGATGAATTTTAGGGTTTGGTACATGAATAATATGTATTCATAAATAAAATCCCAGAAAAAGTTTAAATGTATGAAGCCTACTGAGAACATTGAATGTGAAAAACAGGATGCTGTACTCTTGTCACCACCATCATCATCTCCACCAGTCGTCCAATCACAGTTGCTCCGAGACAATCTTACAGACTTCATAAAGTGTCTAGTGATAGTACTCATTGTCAAACACCTCAAATAATGTATGAGTAACAGAATAAAAAATAAAAAGTAATTAATAAATGAATATTTGTGCCCAGTCTACAGCCTAATGCTGCCAAGTGCTCAAAGCTGCTGAGATAGGCTAAGACCCCCCATGACCATGAATAGCATTAAATGAGTTTAAAATTAAATGGAATAAATTATTATATTGATTCTGTGGAACTGAAATGACATGAACTAAACAATAAAAGATATGTAAATGTAATTATATAATTGCCTTGTAATGCTAGTCCACCATAGAACACCTGCACACATACATCCAGACTCAAACATGTCAGACTAATTTAGAGGCCACCTAACTGAACGTGTCTGGGCGATGTCTCATTTACTTAGTGAGATGATCAGGAAAAGGGTTAGAATGAAAACCTGCAGCCACTGTGGTCCACTAGGACAGCAGTTTGACACCCCTGCTGTAAATGGTGCATAGATGTTTACATGACACACATTCATTTTAGTTTCATTTCTACTGAACTCAAGGATGAGCCTTTTTCCTTGAACAACAGAGGTGTTATGCTAAACACGAGGAGTTGAAGTAGCTCGTCTAGGTCACAGCACAGATGCTCTCTGCCTGCTTTTTAATTTCTAGCTACCCTCTTCGATTACTCTGCTGACAAACTGAGGGAGAGCAACTGCTAGAAGTTATTCATAACAGACCAGGAGATGTGCTTGGTTTTCAAGACAGAAACAAGAAAAACCAGGTTTCTAAATACGATCGAAAACCAAAGGGGTTTATCCATTATAGGAATCAAAACAAGAATTGACAGGGGTTGTTAACAAGAACACAACAATTCAACCAGAGCCAAAATGCTAAGGCTGAAAATTAAAAAAAGATGTAGAAGATCTATAAGTCGTTACCAGAAAATTATAACCTGAACCAAAATTTGTTCACAGTTCAAATTTATAATCTCGGACACAGGGCTACTAGCAAAACACTAAGCAAATCTTCATGTCCCTAAGACCCCCGACAGGTGGACCATAGCAACCAGACAAAGGGCCACATATATAACACAGTGCGTAGAATTCACAATAAAACATGGCGTATGGACAACATTGGAAATGTGCGTACACACAAAAAATTCTAGATACATAAAACTGTGCATATGCCAATTTCCACACACTTCCCCTGGGTGAATCCCAAAGTGAAATGTAATGCCTGTGTATACACCTACAGCCCCACCCCAACTCCTTCCATATTGGAATATCAAAATCAATATAAATTGACCCTTCTGTTCATTATTTTGTTAAAAGACAATGGCAAAAGCACATGGAAAAAAGAAGAATTTCAGCAAATATGAAGTGGAGGCAAGGAAAAAGATATTATTTGTTGGCTTAAGCAGTGGTATAAGCAACAAAAGGAAGTTATTCAGTGATACAGAGTGGCAGAGACACTCAAAAGTTCAAGATCAGAAATTCACACAGTACCTGACAGCAAAATGAAGTGGTCAGATATCAAAGGTGAGTTGCAGGAGTTACAACCCACCGTCTGTTTACTTTGTTTCAGACAACATTACAAACACAGACCCCCATGCCCAGGACGTGACTCCAGGCGGTGATGATGCAGCTATGCCTAGCACGTCTTCAGGAGCTGGCTGCACACACACCTTTTCCTCGGAAATCACTGGGCGACCATCTGGCTGTGTGCTAACGGCCGCTGTTCTGGAGTGCCGTAAGAGATGTGGCCAATAAACTAAGGAACTTAAGGGCTGTACTATGTAATATGGACCACAAATTAAATGAAATGGTCAAAAAACAAATGCTGCCTCTGATTACATTCTGCTAATTACATTCAAATGATTTTGTAACGCTGTCCGATTTGCCTGATCATTTGATGGGCCAGGGACAGATTCATCCTACCACATCTCTTCAGGTACTGGCAAGCCATGATTGTGTGCCACATTATATATGCAGCACTCTACACGCTTTCATAATGTAACACACTTTCTGTGCACCATACAGAAATACATTAATAGAGTGGAAATGCTTTCTATTTACATAAGCAAATTCATTCTCTGAAGGCTCCTTTATAGTGTAGCATTGGCACCAAGCGGCACAACAGATTCTCTGCTCTTTACAGGGCTCTTTTCTGGTGACTCGCTATCCTTTAAAGAACTGCTTGCCTTTGTCCGCACTAGTTGGAAAAAGCACCTGTGAGTGTGCGGCGCTGCCGTTTTTAAAAGCCTCTCCTGCTATAGATGATGTAATGCCAGCTCAATCTTTTGGAGATTCATCCCTAGCTGTTGTAACTTGTCCAGTGCCATTGCAATAGCAATGTGTGTGCAATTGATCGCTTCTATTACATTTGGTGAACCGAACATTGCTGCGAATTGCGTTGTGATGTTTGCCATGTCAACGTAAGGAAATCTTACCTATCTGGATGACAAGCGGATAATACCATCCTATACAACTGGCATGGTGCAACTCTGTGATGTTTCTGAAATACCAAATCAGTCAACAAGTTCACATTGAAAAGCTCTCATGGCTGAGCAGATGTCATTTCAAGCTGGTTCCATGAAAATGACAGCAATTTCAGTTCAATTCAGTGATCTGCATAATCCCCAGATCTCAGTCTGAAAGGGTACCTTTAGAATGAGGTGGATGAGGAGGGATTACAATATGAATGTTTAACTGAAAAGTCCTCAAGAAATACTAACTCAGCAAGGATAAAAAAAAATCTAGGAATGCTTTCTGTATCTTGTTGATTCCTTGCCTTCAAAATACATCTGTATATAGGTGCCCTATATATGCCATTTATTAAAACGTCTCTTAAATCCCACCTTGCTTTGCAATCTTCTCAATGTTCAAACACTGTACAGCATCTTCATTTTCCAAAACATAAACAAACCTTGAAAAAATCCCAACAACCAGCAAGCGACAATTTGAAATTGTACATTGATTTCATCCAACACCTCAAACTAATCACCTAATGGGACTCCTGTCTGACCCCATAATCCACCTTTGCTCCTTCAGAGCCTCCTGTCACTTTCCTCCACATGTTTTGGGACTGTCCTCCTGTGGCTTATCTTTGGTATATATTGCTGACTCCCTTTTCTTCCATATCCTCCTGCCCTCTCATCTGTTGCTTCTACTGGATGTTTCTTCTTCATCTTGTCCAGCGGAGGCTTGTAATGTTGGCTTGACTTTCAGCAAAGTTCTTTTCAGCCTCACACAAGAAACATCCTGAGCTGTGCTCTTGCCTTGCTTGGAAATCTTCTGTAATCTCTTAAATTTAGAACTTCTGGCTGCCCGGATCAACCACTCACCAGCTCTTCAAGCCCATCTTGGGCCAATGCAGTCCAGTAAGTTAAGAACTGGGAAATGGCCACTCTGGGAAACGCGTCTCTTCTCTTTTTGTCTCTCATTTCTGCCATAGCTACCCCAATGCCTTCAGTTCCTGGACTGAAAAACAAGCCTTATGTTTGTCACTTTTCAGGGCAGGTGTGTAGTGGATGGGGTGGAATTTGGTTGTGGGTGCAGAGTATTATTATGGTTTCTAATTTTTAAACTGTAGTAATTCCATTTTTATAAGTACGTTTGAAATGCAAACTGTGTTTTTCTTGTCTTATTTTGGCCAATAAAAAAAGGATAACAAAAAAAAAGGAAACACCGCTGAAATGTAATTTTTTAACCAACATTAAACTCTGTCAAATCCAATGTTCATTCAAAAAAGAACATAACATTCTCAAAGTTAATTCAGTTTGAGGTTGTAGGGGGGCTGGAGACAATGCTGAGACTAAGACAGGTAACAGGCCTGGATGGAGTGGAGCAGCCGTCCATCGCACACCCGTCACACCAGCCCAGTATGAAATCACCAACCAACCCGACCTGCACACCTTTAACACTGCGGAGGAAAACACACCCAGACACAGAGGGGAAAATGACCAGAGGCTGGGGGGGCATGAGGGGACAGTGTGACTGACTGCATCACCAATAATAAGTTAAGCAAAAAATAAATATCCTAATAAATGACATTTTCTCACTTTCATCACAGCAATAACATTTCAACATTCTACCAAATCTGAGCCCACCTCTGATTTACAGGGCTCTTCACTGAGGACAGGCTCAGCACAGTTACACACATTTACAACAAAAAAACAATTAACATTACAGTAGTAAACCACACAACATAAATGCACACAAGTTTAAACAGACATGCAACTCAAAAATGAATATGAACAAACCTAAAGTCTTGATTATCAAAAGGGCTAGCTGACAACAGAGGATAGATAGATAGATAGATAGATAGATAGATAGATAGATAGATAGATAGATAGATAGATAGATAGATAGATAGATAGATAGATAGATAGATAGATAGATAGATAGATAGATAGATAGATAGATAGATAGATAGATAGATATGTGACCAGATTTTCAAAGTCCCAAACTGGGATGCAACTTACTAATCAATCAGAGTTTTCGGCTCACTGTCATTTATGCATTAAACCAAATTTTTGTGGGCATTGGTATAATTGTGTCCATTATCCAACCCGCTATATCCTAACTACAGGGTCACAAGGGTCTGCTGGAGCAAATCCCAGCCAACACAGGGTGCAAGGTAGGAAGCAAACCTGGGGCAGGGCGCCAACCCACCGCAGGGCACACAACACCCACACACCAAGCACACACTAGGGACAATTTAGGATCGCCAATGCACCTAACCTGCATGTCTTTGGAGTGTGGGAAGAAACCGGAGTACCCAGAGGGAACCCACGCAGACACGGGGAGAACATGCAAACTCCACGCAAACATGTTTAAAATGGGATATTTTGTTAAATTTCAGTTATTAATCTGGACATATGGTCTGAAAACAGTGCTGTCCCAGAAGAAATGTGGAGTCTAGGCACCCTAAATTTATATTATCCTGTAAAACTGGAAGTAGCAATCTGCAGTGGAGCATTTAAAGGGGTCTGAAAATGCGTGACGAGTTGGAGGAGAGACGCAGCATAGAGAAGGGAGCTTAGAAGTTTATTGGTGATCTGCTGAAAATGTGTGCTGAATTGGTGAGGATGAGAAGTCTTTGAGAAGAATTTATTATTTGCTTTCTTTAAACAAACGGTTTATATTAAAGAAAGATCGGTGTAATTTGTAATTCAAATTGATACAGTAATTGTTTCTCATATAATACATAATCTTTGGTGGGTTGGCACCCTGCACAGGATTGGTTCCTGCCTTGTGCCCTGTGTTGGCTGGGATTGGCTCCAGCAGAACCCTGTGCCCCTGTGTTTGGATTCAGCGGGTTGGAAAATGGATAGATGGATGAATACATAATTATTGAATTCAAATTGTTCTGATTTTGTTATAATTTTATATTATTTGATACAATAATGGTATTTTAAAATACTAAATATCTATCTATCATATAGTGCCTTTCAGATCGATCTATTACACACTCATCTAGTGCTTGCCTACCTATGTATGAGTATGTGACTGGATTTATGCTAATCACTCTAAATGTGTGTCTTTGTGTGCACAAACAATGATGAAATATTCATAAGAAGCCCAAGTAAAAATGTTTTGTTCAGCTTGAAATATTAGAAAATGTTGAAGACAAATCCATATTGAGTGTAAGGAGTTCTGGAGGCAATGGAGACTTCGTAAAGTTAAGTACATAAACTCTGGTTGACCTTTTTATTTAATTCTATTTTATTGTTTCACAAGTACATGATAAGGAACAGCCGACGTCTGAATGCTGTCTCCTCCCGAATGTACACAAATGATTTTTAGCCCATGAAAAAGCATGCCATGCTTTTGGATTTCTTTCCCCAGACTTGCACACAATTTAAGTTCTTTTAGGGAGCCTCCCATCCCATAATACTAAAACAGAGAATCGGTACCTACTGTTTGGTTGCCCAGATGGCCGTCATCAAACATAGCCGAATCCAAGGAGTATCCTCGCCTTGCCCAGTACTTGCTGGAGAACATCATCATAGCTGGCTGCATTTTGACCACAGCAGGTAATCACACCTTTACACATTTAAATAAAATAAAAGAGAAGAGAAATGTCAAACAGCTGCTAACACGTCCTGTGCCTCGAGCCACACTGCTTTATCCTGTGCTCCCCCTGCCCCGACTTTATATACTGTCCCGGCTGATCAAGATAAGCAGAGTCTCCTCTCGCTTGAATCAGGAGGCTGCTTGACAGATAATCCCTGCCTGCTTTTTAGAAGAAAGCAATTACTGCCAATGAGAACTGAGAATGTTCCGGAAATGTGTCTGGGAACTGAGGAGAGTTTATCACTAGAATGGTGAAGATTCAGAGCCTCTAGATTTAAAATATACACAGGGAATAAATTAAAAGAAATTGCCATGGCTGATAGTATTTAATCATAAAAGACCAGTCAATGAAGTCTGATGCTTTTCAAAGATGTTTCCAAGTAAAAGGCATCGGCTGGAATGACAAAAAAGGTAAGTTGCTGGCAAAATCATTCAGTTAAACGAAGGACTGATGATCACATCCGCAGACAATCGTAATGTGTAAAAAAGAAATACAAAGTGGATTGAATTAAAATGAACTATCTTTATATTCGTTAATGCAAAGAATGAGAGAAATAAATGTGCAGTCCTGACAGCTTTATGTAGTGAATTGACATTTATAAATTCTGATTGAATTGACATGTTTGTATTTATACATTTTATTAAATCCTGGCCATATATTTGATTTCTGACAAAAACTGCTTAAAGAAAAAAAAAAGTTTATTCAATGAGCCAAATTCATTGATCTGGTATTAATAAAAATAATAATAATAATAATAATAATAAATTTTATTTATATTGCACTTCATATTTTAGAAATCTCAAAGTGCTAACAGAGTAAAAAACAAAAATAATAAAACAAGAAAATCTATGTATACTTTAACAGAATATCTTTCTAAAAAGATGGGTTTTTAGATTCCGTTTAAAAACATCAGTCGACTGTGGGGCTCTCAAGTAGTCAGGGAGGGCGTTCCACAGTCTCGGCGCCACAGATGAAAAAGCCCTATCGCCCATACTGCAAAGCTTGGTTCTAGGGACTTGGAGAGTGTTAGTGTGTACAGAGCGGAGAGTGCGTGAGGAGGTATGAGGGGTAAGGAGTTCCTGTAAGTAAAGGGGGGCATGTCCATAGATGCACTGATGGGGTGAGGAGAACGACCTTGAACTCAATTCTGAGTGGAACAGGGAGCCAGTGAAGGGTTTTCAAGATTGGGGTGATATGGTCATGCTTTCACACCCTCATCAGGATCCTGGCAGCGCAATTCTGAATATACTGGAGTCTCTGATGACTCTTGACAGGAATCCCGATGAGGAGCACATTACAGTAATCCAACCTGGAGGAGACAAAGGCATGGACAAGCTTCTCTGCATCTTCCAGGGTGAGAGTTGGTCAGAGTTTAGCGATATTCTTGAGGTGGTAGAAGGAAGACTTACAGAGGTGTTTGATGTGGGCGTCAAAGGTGAGTTGAGGGTCCATTTTAACACCCGAATTGGTGACAGATGTGGAAAGGGGAATGTTTTGGCCAGCGAAAGTGATACTGGTGATGGTAGAAGAGCGGAGATGGTGTGATGTGCCAACTAAGATGGCTTCTGTTTTGGATCTGTTTAGCTGAAGAAAATTGAGCCTCATCCATGCCTCTATCTCCTCCAGGCAGGTAGTCAATGTAGATATTGGCAGAGGAGCAGTAAAGGAGGTGGGGGTAGTCCTGAGGTAAAGCTGAGTGTCATCAGCATAGCAGTGAAAAGATAAACCATGTCTGCTAATGACATTTCCAAGAGGGAGCATGTAGATGGTAAAAAGGATGGGGCCTAGCACAGAGCCCTGTGGGACACCACAGGTGACGTTGTGGGTATGAGATTTTGCGCTGCCCAGGGCGACGTGCTCAGTTCTGCCGGTCAGGTAAGATGTGAACCAATTGTGAACATTTCCAGAGAGTCCAATGGTGTATTTCAGGCGGTGAAGGAGAATGTTGTGGTCAATTGTGTCAAAAGCAGCTGTCAGGTCAAGGAGGATGAGTAAAGAAGGGGAACCAGTATCTGCTGTTAGTATTAGGTTGCTGTGGTGGGCTGGCGCCCTGCCCGGGGTTTGTTTCCTGCCTTGTGCCCTGTGTTGGCTGGGATTGGCACCAGCAGACCCCCGTGACTCTGTAGTTAGGATATAGCGGGTTGGATAATGAATGGATGGATGGTATTAGGTTGTGGTAATGTTAACTGAATCCAGTTTTCTCCTATCTGTCTTTAACAAGACCGTTATCTCCAATGCAGCCTTATGGAGTCTTTCCTGGGATCATCTGTGCAAAGCAGATTATAAATTATAGAGCACGTCATATTTTTAATTTAAACAAATACAACGGATGGTTTATTTACTCTTGCCATTTCAGTGAAAAAAAATGAAGAATATAATCATACATACATAAAGGTTGTGAATTCCGTGGAATTCTTCTGGATTTCCTTATTAAACACTGCCACTAATACACACAAAGAATTGAACCTCATCTTGTCAATACTGACCACAGTGTTTACAAACTCCCAGTCCAGGCTTTAGAAAGTGGGTGACCCACCATGATTATGACTCGTCACAGATTGGAATTGGACATTTGATTAATTGGAGATGCCCTGTCCTATTAGAAAGATTAGTCGGTGCAACTCAAGATACATCTCTACATGTGAAGAACCAATAGAAATATCAGAGGACCTTAGAAAAATAATTGAATAGATGCATGGAAACGAATTGAGGGTAAGTCCAAAATTGGAGGCAATCCATATGCAAAAGTTATGGCAGGCATACAACGAGCAATGTCAAAAGTGAAAAAAGAAACCCAGCATACCATTACAGGACCTGCAGGACAGCGTCTCTATTCTCGTGTCCACTAAAAGGCAATCCCTGAACAAAAAAGTTCAAAACCATTCTTTAAGCAGCTTTCAGTTAATTTGAAATGGTACTGCAAGAGTCAGTACAAGAACCAAAAAGTACGAACACATAACTCCAGTTCTCACATCCTTACACTTGTTTCCAGTTAAGCTTAGGGCTTCTTCTTGCACATAAGACAGCCAAATCCCTATTTACCTCACTCAACTTATCATTGCTTACAAACCATAGCACACATTAAGATGTTTCAAAGATTAATAAAATAACAGTAGGAGGTCAGGCTTGTGTTTACAGGGTCCTAAAGCTGTGGAATGATCTGCCTACTACTATAAGAGAAGCTCCTTCAGTCTCAGCTATTAAATCTTGACTTGACTTGACTGAAGACTCACCACAGGCAGTCCTGGGGTTAAGAACGTCCGACTTAAGAATGTTGCACCATAAAGCCTAAAACACTAAACATCTGAGATAAAGGCAACGATTCGTTATAATGAATGGACTCACTATAGTACTTTGTGACTCTCATGACAACATTGTGTGGCTTCCGGCTTAGGCAGTTCGAAAAAGGAAGTCGGATCACGTTACCGTTAACATTGTGCTGAGTGTGTAACTTTGTATTTGGCGCATATTTTTCTCTTATTTACCCTTTTAACCATGCCTCAAAACAATAAATCTGATGCAAGAGCTGGTGGTGGATCAAAAAAATAATTGAAAATAAAGTGGAAATAATCAAATGGTGAAACGGCATTGACTATTAGAAAGTGCTAGGCGACAGTCAGTCAATGATCTGAACAATTTTAAAGACTAAAGACTCTATTTCTCTCTTCAGTACAGTACTGTACATAATTACTTTTATTATTATGATCTGTATCGCTATGTTTACTGTTTTTGTGGATTTGGAATTGTTTCTTAAGTGTTTATATATAGAAATGTAAAATATATTCTATAAATAATATAAATGACTATAAATAACTCTAGCATGTCATTTAAAATGCATATTACAAAGTTGTCCAAATCATGTTTCTTCCATCTTAAAAATGCAGGAAAATTAAGGCGTTTTCTAAATAAACAGGATTCTGAGAAATTAATTCATGCATTTATTTCTAGTAGGATTGACTACTGCAGTGCTGTGTTCACTGGATGTTCAAACTGTCCTCTGTACAGCCTCCAGTTAATCCAAAATGCGGCTGCAAGAATTATTACAAGAACAAGAAAGTATGAACACATAACTCCAGTTCTTAAATCCTTAAACTGGCTCTCGGGCAAGTTTAGGGCAGATTTCAAAATCCTCCTTTTAACATATAAAGTCTTAAATGGCCAAGGTCCAGCTTACTTGTCTGAACCCATCATGAATTACAAACCTGAGCGCACATTAAGATCTCAAGATGCCGGTCTGCTTATGATTCCAGGGATTAATAAAATAACAGTGAGAGGTCAAGCTTTTAGTTACAGGGCCCCTAAACTGTGGAATGGTCTTCCTGCTTCCATAAGAGATGCCCCTTCGGTCTCAGCCTTTAAATCCCGGCTGAAGACTCACTACTTCAGTTTAGCATATTCTGACTAGAGCTGCTGATTAACTGTACAGACTGCATCTCTGTTGTTAGTCATTAGCACTAAAACATAAGTTACATGATAGTTATAATTGGATACTGGATCTCTTCTCAGTACTCAAATGTGGCACTTGGTGCCACGGCTCACCTGCCAAGTTGTTTTGCCTGCCTAAAGTAAAGTCATCCCTGATGGAGGATTGCAGGAAAGAAGGGTCCTTTTATTGGATTAGCGCTATTTCAGCTGTCGAATGGCCAAATGGGGGAGGCAGCTTGATGGATGAGGTCTCCAGGACTCTAAACAAGTCCATATCATATTATGGGATATCATCTACTGTTAAATTCTACTCTGTACTTCTAAAAATGTTATTTTTGTACTGCATTGAGGATTCATTCTGTTCTGTGTATTGTATTGTGTTGTGTTGTGTTGTATTGACCCCCTTCTTTTTGACACCCACTGCACGTCCAACCTATCTGGAAAGGGGTCTGTCTTTGAACTGCCTTTCCCAAGGTTTCTTCCATTTTTTCCCTACAAAGGTTTTTTTGGGAGTTTTTTCTTGTCTTCTTAGAGAGTCAAGGCTGGCAGGCTGTCAAGAGGCAGGGCCTGTTAAAGCCATTTGTGGCACTTCTTGTGTGATTTTGGGCTATACAAAAAATAAATTGTATTGTATACACTAAGGCGAACATTTGACTAACTGACGCTAACTAAGAACTGTAAGTATCTGTTCCAACTTAACTACAAATTCAATTTAAAGGCTGACTTAGGAACAGATCTCATTCATAACCTGGGGACTGCCAGTACTATAGTCCAGCATTCCCTGACTAGAGCTGCTGTGTGTTAGTCGTTTGTACAAAAATATAAGTAATACAACATTTATAAACTTTTACTAAACCTCCTCTATTCTGTTTCTCTTCCCAGGGTCTTGTTGTAGCACTTGAAGCCACCAAGCTGCTCTCGTGTCCATAGAAAAAACACCTGGAACACTGGAAGACAAAATATGGAAAGATTCTGTCATTAGGGTTGTCGGCCCTGAACCAACTCTGCTATTGAATGGCCAGGAAGTGAAGGGAGGCCAGTTGGCCGAGGTCTCCAGGTCTGTCACTGTGTCTGAGTTTGTCTGGTATAATTGACCGTGGACCACCCAGAGGTTTATTTTCTTCAGACATGCTGCTGACTGGAGTTTTTTTTTTTTCCTATCCTCAGTGGTCACCTGGCTATGGTTTGACAGTTAATTAACCTATCGATATTGTTGGTTTCCATTTCTGTCAATCAGTCTCTGTTTTGTTTTCTTGTGTGTTTTGTGGAAGACGAATGTTCTCTTCGTTCCCTTGTACTAATTCATGTCTGAGAAGTAAGCTTTACAAAACCAAGTAACAGCATGCTTTGTTTTAGCAAACAGAAAAATGTTTGTGCAAAGGACTCAAGGTCTGAGCATTCCACACATGAGTCTGCCTTATCATGTTTTCCCTTAGCTTACATCTGAACGCCATAACAAAAGGGGCCAAGAAATCAAGTTGCATAAGGGACATTGAAGGGGCTCAAGGATTGTGTATAATAAAGTGTTGACTGTTATATTTTATAATGATATTAAATCACGCATTCTAGGGGTATAAAACTGGACCCCACCCAACAGACGGGGTTCAGAAGAGCCCTGACGCTGTCATGTATATTTGATTGTCTGTTTTTCTGAAACTCTTCTCACCGTGACTCTAAAAATAAAGCTGCTTTATAACCGCACCTGCTGTCGGGTCTGAGATTTCGTCCACAGTTTTGGCGCCCAAACGTGGGGCAGGAGACGGCAGACGGCTCCTCGTGCAGGATCGTCCAGAGGACCGTGGTGGAGCCGATTCCGGCCGGATCGGGTCCAGCTTCGCTAAATGTAGGATTGGCCTGCCTTGGGCGTTTCCTGCGTGGGAGTCCCTGACCTCCTCCTAGCCGATACGAGGCACGACTTGACGGGCATTTCCTGGCAGGTGGATGGAGTCACGGTGAGTAGATCGGGGGATTCCTGTTAGTTTGACTGGTGTGCTGGAAGTAATACGAATATAGAAGGAAAAGGAATAAAAAGCATATGCAAAATAAAGAATAAGAAAGCATACTGTATGGAAAATACATAGGAGGGTTCTAGGGGCTCACGGAAAGTGGCTTTGGGACCCTACGGAAAACGGCACAGTGTGAATGTTAGCTAGTGCACCCCTGTGGAAAGGATTAGAAAAGGGGCGAGTGGCACGCTCCTATAATAATTTGAGGAACGGGGGTGAAAGGGCGTATTTAGAGAATGTGTGTCTAAATAAACGGGAGGTCGAGTTTTTCATCCGCTGTCTGGTCATACTCTTGTTTCAACGGGTTGCTAAGGTGACGGAGACAATACCCTGGCAGATTAACACATACAAACCGTCTGATGAAGGGATCGGGGTAAAAACCTCCATATCCCGGACTCTACGGGGCGTATTGATGTAGGATTCTGCTGATGCGAATAAACGGACACAAAGTCACCTGAAGCTGTAATCCAGGAATAGGAGCGGATGGAAGGTGGAACGGGTTTATCGAGGGCTGAGTCACTTTCTGCTGAGATCCTGCCACTCACTATGGGAAAAACAATCAGTAGCCAGTCAAACAGTCCCCCAAGAGTCCTAAAAACCTAACGTTAGAAGGATTATTTTCGGGGGATCTCCAGGCTCCTAGTGCGCTGTCGGGATCGAAAGGCGGGTCCCCTAGAAAGCTCATTGAAAAGAAGACAGGATTAAAAAAAGCATGTAGGAGGTGGAATAAGGGCAGTGGAGGTGGATGGCCAGTGGAAGGAACTGGAGATATGAATTAGAAAAATACTGTGCAGAAATACACAGGGTTGTTGTAATGGAGGTCCTTATCGGATGGATATGTATGACAGATGGGAATTGGTTATTAAAGACCCTACATTGGAAGCGGCACAGAAACGGAATGAGCTTTTAGTTGCTGAACTTAAGAATAGAAAGGAAAAAGAAGAGCTGCTTATAGCTTTACAGAAAGTGCAGGCTGATTCAGGACCCCAGTCTGAAGGAAGGAGGAAGAAGGGTGATAAAAAAAAAAAAGACCCTTTATATCCCATGCTCTCTTCCCCAACACTTCACCCACAACCCCTTCCACTGCCACATTCACTCATTGCCCCAACGGCTCCTGTGGTTACCGATGCCCCAGTTACTGATGATTTCTTTGATGAACAAAATCAGTGCGACCCCTTCTCACTTACAGATCCTGATGATGAGACTGACGGCCACTTGTTAGGGGCTATGGGAGGCTCTTCTAACTTACATAAAAAGCCCTCTATTTCACAACGTACTAGAAGCAAGACCCTTTAATTGAGGTCCCTAACCCCCTACACGATCCCACACTGCCCACAGGAAATGCTAACCCCACTACTGTAATGATACATCGTAACTGGGATATTCAAGAGCTGAAAGACGTAGTGTCCGAATTGCCTGATACTAAGGTAATCGGTGGGGTGAAGTTTGTGGAACAGGTTCAGCAGCTGGACGACATGTATAAAACCAGTGCAGCTGAGTGGACCCAGGTGCTACGCAGAAAGTTGGGCACTACTTGGGCTACTGTCAACCATGGGCAGCATAATAGAGAACAGTGGCAGTGGAATGAGGCATTGACTCGTGGACAAAATAATGAGGGTCCTTTCCTTGCCCAATGGGAACACGTGAAAACTGCAAAATATAAAAAGGGCACTAACTGATACCTTATTTCAGCTGCCAAACAAAAGAAAGATGAGATGGTAGATGAATGGGCACACCGCATTCAGGACTTGATGACAAACCATTCTGGCTTAGACAGCCCAGACGACCGTAACAAGGCAGGAGTTCCTCCTTTTGTGTCAGGACTCAGAAATGATATCCAAAATAAAGTATGTACGTCCTGTATTTGGATGGGAAAGTGACACTTTTGATGAAGTTAAAAGACACGCAGAGCATGCTGAAGGACAGACTAAACAAAAAGAGTCAGACACTCAGACCAAGTTAATCGCGGCACAAATGAATTATTATGCAGGTGGAGCTGCCTCAGGCAGGGGTCGAGGACGTGAAGGACGTGGATTTTTCCGAGGACAGGGGTGAAGCTGGGGGAGAGGTCATGGATTTTTACTCGCTAATCCGAATTCTTCGTCTGCTCAGCCGCCTCTCCCCTCAGATCAAGCACCTACACATCTTGCCTGTTACGATGGGACACTTCTGCCGCAATTGCCCACATCAGCTTCCTCCCCCGCCTTCCTTACCTGAACCTGAGGATGTTCCTTTCACAGGGCCCCCAGCCACTCTCTTCAGTTGCCTTTGTTACTTTCCATGCGGACACAGATCCTTTATTGACTTTGCTGGTAAGTGGCACTGAAACTGCTTTTCTAGTCTGCCTCGAACGATAAAGTGACTGTACTTACTTTTGGACAACCTCATGTTTTGCTGGTGTCTAAACCTCTTCGGGTTCAGCTTCATTCCAGTGGTTCCACTTTGATGCACCGTTTTTTATTAAATCAGCTCTGCCCTGTTAATCTGTTAGGAAGGGATCTGATGACTAAGCTCTCCCTCTCTATTTCTCTAACCGAACGAGGGTTTTACTGTTCTATTCCTAAATTCCTGTGCCAAACCTCCCCCCACACTAAGCCCTCCTTTGCAGCTTGGACCCTGAACATCTCCTCACACACCATTCTCCTTAAAGCCCTACACTCTTTTCCTTCATGTCTTTTCCCCACTTGCAAGTCCCCAACACCCTCCACTGCACTGCCCAGTACTTCCCTGCTGAAGTGGACACACCTTGGTTAGAATCTTTTCTCTTTTCAGGCACTAGCCCAGAGACCCTTCATATCCCTTGCATTTTTCTCATCCAACACGGCTGCTGCTGTCAGTGCACTTCACATATTCACAAAGCGTTTTCTTTTTCGGAGGTTCAGTTCCCCATGTTTTTCTTTAGCCAATTCTAGCACCGTTCACTGAGTTGAAATTGGGGAATGGGTGGGACAATGTCTCAATAGGACGGACTGGCTACATGTTGCTCCGGGTATTTTTGATACCTCAGATCATTTGATAACTAAAGTTGTGCTTCAAAATGATTTTTAGTACATTGTGCATTGTGCCGTCCTTTCCTTTCTGCTTTTTCATTGCAAACCACCTCTCCCTCTTGGCTTTCCTCACTTCCCGATGCACTGTGGTCCCAGGGGAAAAATGATTATGGAAGGATAGCACACTGTGAGCCACTGGTGATTTACCCAAAATCCTCCTTCCGCCCGCATCGCTCCCAGTATCCTCTGTCTCCAGCAGCAGAGGCTGGCATCTCCGCCGTACATTCCGATCTCGTGAAACGTGGAGCAATCATTCAAATTAAATACTCTCCAGTCAACTCCCCCGTTTTACCTGTTTAAAAGGCTGACGGTTCATGGCATTTTGTTCAAGATCTTCAACACGTTAATTCTGCAGTTGTTCCTAGGGCACCTATTGTTACTAATCTTTCCACTATTCTTTCTACTGATACCCCCATCCGCCCGTTATTTCTCTGTTATTGACTTTGCTAACGCTTATTTTTCTATTCCTTTGCACCCCGACTCTCAATTCTGGTTTGCCTTTACTTTCCAAAACCGCCGTTGGACATGGACCGTTATGCCTCAGGGATATATTGTAGCCCTTGTGTATTGGACAAGCTCTTGCTCAAAATTTAAAAGGCTTTTGGCCGGAAAAAGACAGTGTATTGATACAGTATGTGGAATGTTGTGTAGTACTACAGAAGCAGATTGTGCACGGGATACTCAGCAATTGTTATTATTTAGCAGAAAATGGCCACAAAGTTTCTAAAACAAAACTGCAGTTAATTCAAACAACTGTGAAATATTCAGGTCATGACATTTCTTGTGAAACAAGAGCTCTCTCTCTCTAGCGACCGTATAAACACCATTCAAAATCTTCCTAGACCTGTTACAAAGCAACAGGTTGTGTCTGTATTAGGCATTCTAGGATGACTTTTGCAATGGATTTTAAACTTCACTGAAAGAGCACAGCTTTTGCAAACTTTAGGTCACCCTGATCTCCCCTTTCTGGTCAGGTGGCATGGAATGATCAAGCTGGGAAGGCTCTATGTGACTTAAAAAAAAAAAAAACTGTTTGCGCATGCGTTGGGACTGTTGACTATCTCGTCCATTCACTCTGTTTGTGGACGAAAAGGGGGGATATATGAATGCATTTTTTACACAACTCCATGGAGAAAAAACAAAGGCTTAGCCTATTTTTTGAAAAAATTGGATCCAGTGGCTGTGGGACTCAGAGCTGTAGCAGCCACAACAGAGGCCATGCTAGCCAGTACAGATATAGTGCTCATGAGCCCCCTAGTGGTAAAAGTGCCTCACGCCATACACTCCATTTTAGTACAGGTTAAAACCTCACATCTCACTACTGCTAGGGTAATACACTATCAAAATGTACTCTGTACGTTGTCAAAAGTTACCATAGAAAGGTGCTCCACCTTAAATCCAGCTACGCTGCTTCCAACTGAAAAAGGAAGGGGAGCCCCACAACTGTCATGATGAAATAACTAAGGTTATAAAACCTAGACCAGACCTACAGGAAACAACCAAATTTCTTCAAGTTTAAGCGCAGGCAGCTGAGTTGATAGCTCTCACCGAGCTTGTCAGTTGTCAGAGGGAAAAATTGTAACTATCTATACTGATTCTAGATATGCTTTTGGAGTCTGCCATGATCATGGGGCATTATGGAAACTCAGAGGATTCAAGACCAGTACTGGCAAGCCCATTCAGCATCAAAACTAAAAGAATCCCTCTTAGAGGCCATAACGAAACCATCAAAGCTAGCGATCATTAAATGTCAAGCTCACACAGGAAAACAGGATCCTGTCAGCAAAGGAAACGAATTAGCTGATCATTTTGCTAAACGGGCTGCGTATAATAACACACCAATCTTTTTATTCCAACAGAGAAATGACCAGGACACTGATAATCAAATTATTTCTTTACAGAGTGCAGCCACGGACACAGAAAAGAGAAAATGGTCCAAAGAAGGGTTCCTCTCTGATGGAGTCTGGACCCATAAGCAAACTAACAAACCTTTCCTCCCAAAGCTTCATTTCCAGGTATGGCAAAAATCACCCATGGCCTAGACCATGCTGGAAAAGACGCCATGGTTCAAGATGTTGAAAAATATTGGGAAGCTGTAGGTTTCTCTACATATGCAGAGCAGTTCTGCAGGTGCTGTGCATTATGTCAAAAGTTTAATGTAGGAAAGGGCACCCAGGTAAGTCCCGCCATTACACCTAACCTAATGGGTCCATTCGAACACCTTCAAATGGACTTCATTGAATTAACACCATCAAAGGGGTACCGATACTGTTTAGTAACTGTTGATGTGTTCTCCCGATGGGTGGAAGCTTTCCCTTCCAAACATGCAGATGCCAAAACTGTGGCAAAAGCTTTGATAAAGGAAATCATTCCAAGATGGGGCATACCGCAGAAATTACAAACTGATAATGGCACACATTTGAACCACCTGGCTCCAGATAAATGTGCATCATTATTGCAAATACCACCCCCAGAGTGGAGGTATTGTGGAACGATGCAATGGTACCTTGCAATCTAAATTGGCTAAAATCTGTGAGCAAACAAATTTAACTTGGCCTGATGCTCTGCCTCTGGCCTTGATGGGATTAAGGGGAAGAACACATTGGCAGTTAGGGCTGTCGCCATTCGAAATTCTGACGGACAGCCCATGCCAGTCGGCATGGTCATAGGTAATGTTACACTGCATACTGTGGACAATGATCTTCTTTCCAGTCTTACAGGTCTCCGAGCTTCTCTGAAGGAAGTCCACGAGCAGGTGAATCAGGCCTGGAGAACTAGTCCTCCATCAAAGGACTCCCAGATTCCATTAGGAACCTGGATTCTGGTTAGAGATACTCGAAGGAAACATTGGCATCACCCTCGGTGGAGAGGCCTGGTCCAAGTTCTGCTGTCAACACCATACGTTGTTAAAGTTGAGGGACTGCCTGCTTGGATTCACTCTCACAATGCAAAAGATGGCACCCTTGATTGTGGTATCCTTGTTTGCTGCCATATCCTGAAGATGTAAAACTGAGTTAACTGGATAATTTACTTTTGCCTGGTGTTTCTTATGGACATGTGAACGAGTGTGCCCTGTGATAGGATGGCATCCAGTTCAAGGGTTCTAGGTGCCAGATGACCATGACCGTGAACTGAAGTGGGTTAGAAAATGGATAGACTGATAAATGTATGAAAGACGCTATATAAAGCACAGCTTGAAAGAAAGCTGGATTTTTGTTCTTCCTACAGATTATTTTCTAGAACATAATAGTAAAAATTGTATGCACTTTCAGCTATATAAGAACAACAATATTTGGACATTTTAGGGTGATTTATTTCCAAGTCGCCGGAGACTTCTTGTGCTTTGTTCCTGTTTGCAGGTTTCTGGTGGCTCATTTAGCTGAGCTGTAGCCACTGTTGTGGGTCCTGAGTCAGAACACACCTCCACTCAACCTGGTTAAATGGCTTAAGTCAGTTTTCATCTCTTACAGTTCCTTTAATTGTTCTCCTGCTTGTAGCTTGCTGTATTGTTCCCTTGATAAGATACATTGTATCCAAGTATTTTACTGCCTTTATGGCAAAGGCTTACTTTTTACACAAAGAAAAAATGCTTCAGATCAGCACAGCCACCCCACACTCCTCCGCCCACTCCACTCCATCCCCTTCTCCTACCCTTTCCTACTCAACTCTCCCCTGATCAAATATTTTTGTTTGCTCAAAAGGGGGAAATGTGGAAGACGAATGTTCTCTTCGTTCCCTTGTACTAATTCATGTCTGAGAAGTAAACTTAACAAAACCAAGTAACAGCATGCTTTGTTTTAGCAAACAGAAAAATGTTTGTGCAAAGGACTTAAGGTCTGAGCATTCCACACATGAGTCTGCCTTATCACGTTTTCCCTTAGCTTACATCTGAACGCCATAACAAAAGGGGCCAAGAAATCAAGTTGCATAAGGGACATTGAAGGGGCTCAAGGTTTGTGTATAATAAAGTGTCGACTGTTACATTTTATAATGATATTAAATCACGCATTCTAGGGGTATAAAACTGGACCTCACCCAACAGACGGGGTTCAGAAGAGCCCTGACGCTGTCATGTACATTTGATTGTCTGCTTTTCTGAAACTCTTCTCACCGTGACTCTGAAAATGAAGCTGCTTTATAATCGCACCTGCTGTTGGGTTTGAGTTTTCGTCCACATTTTAAACAAATGTGTGTCTTTCTGTGTACTAATTCTACATTTAGTCATTTGTAAAATTTAAACTTGCATTTCACCTGTGAACTTGTCACAGTGGGTGGCGCAGTGGTAGCACTCCTGCCTCGCGGTTAGGAGACCTGGGTTAACTTCCCGGGTCCTGCCTGCGTGGAGTTTGCATGTTCTCCCCGTGTCTGCGTGGGTTTCCTCCGACAGTCCAAAGACATGCAGGTTAGGTGCATTGGCGATCCTAAACTGTCTCTAGTGTGTGTGCTTGGTGTGTGGGTGTTGTGTGCCCTCCGGTGGGCAGGATTTGTTCCTGCCTTGCGTCCTGTGCTGGCTGGGATTGGTTCCAGCAGAACCCTGTGACCCTGTGTTAGGATATAGCGCATTGGAGAATGACCGGCTGACTTGTAACAGTGCTCTACACCTCCAATCAAGGAAGAGTGCTATGCAAAAATAATCTAAATTGCAATCCCTGATGTTTTCAGTGTATTTGTGATGGACACAATGTTATATTTTTGATTTTTTTAATGTTGAATTGTTTGTGTAGTTTTTGTTTTTTTCTTAGATTGCAATAAAGCACTTTAAACCAGGGGTCACCAACTCTGGTCCTGGAGGAGCACCGTGGTTTCAGCTTTTCATTCTAACCCTTTTCTTAATCAGTGATCTGTTTTTGTTGCTAATTAACTTCTTTTGAATTTAATTTTAATTGACTTGCTCTTAAAGACACCTCTTAATTGTGTCTTTTCCCTTAATTAGCAGCCAAACAATAATGAGATACAAAATGAGCCAAAACAACTGGTGTCCATCATACAATATCTGAAAATAAAATATGTAGAGGTCTGGGGAATGTCGATCTTCTCAGGTCCCCAAAACATTTTTAGCAGCGCTCTTAGAAAGAGAAAATCAGCAATTTCGAAAATGTCTGCTAATGCCCCACAAGAGCAGCAACAAGCCATGGAATTAAAGAACGGGTTTAATTAACGACAGGAATTTGTACCTCATTAAGCAGCTGGGTGGAGTGAAATTGTTTGGAGGTTGAGGCCCTGACTCAGTTGGTCTTCTGTTGGCTCCCTCACTTCACATTTCATTTATGTTTGGATGCCATTTGAGGAAAGAAATGAAGCAATTCAGAGAAGCAATGAAGAAATTCAGCGGAGCAAATCTTAAAAAACAAGTCAATTAAAATTGAATTCACAAGAAGTTAATTAGCAGCACAAAAAGGGCACTCATTAAAAAAAAACGGTTAGAATGAAAACCTGCAGCCACTGTGGTCCTCCAGGACAGGACCAGACTCGGCAACCCCTGCTATAAAACAGTAGTATTGGCTTCCACAAATAAAATAGCATGACCTTAGTGGTAGGAGGATGATGAGCATCCCTTATTTCTCCACAATAAGAGTGCTAACCCTGAAGAGAGCCCAAGAATATCTCACAGATGGAAGACATCTGTAGGACAGAATGGGGAGCAATTTCTAAAATAAGAACTTAGAGACTCATAGCTGGCTACAAGTCTTCTGAAGTGGAACACGACTTTTGCATAATGCTATGATGAGGGACCTTTAGGTAAAGGAAAATGGTTGCTTAATTAGGTGCCAATTCTTGTTGTTAATTAAAGTCAGAAGAGCACTGTTAAAATGTTTAGGGGACCTGAGCAGATCTGCATGCTTGAGACCTTCACCTTTCTTTATTTACAGATATTGTATGATGGACACAGTTTGCTGGTCATGTTTTGGCTCATTTTGTATCTCATTATTGTTTGGCTGCTAATTAAGGAGAAAGAACCAATTAAGGGGTCTGAGTCTTCAAGAGCAAATCAAATAAAATGAATTAGCAGCAAAAACAGGTCACTAATTAAGGGTTAGAATGAAAACCTGCAACCACTGAAGCCCTCCAGAACCAGAGTTGGAGACCCCTGTTATAGAAGGTTCCACTATTCAAAAACAAGCCATGAAGTCCAAGTAACTCTCTGTAGATCTCTGCAAGCAAACTGTAGTGAGGCACGGATCAGGGCAAGGGGATAAAACCATTTGTAAAGCTTTAAGTGTCTGCAGGAGCACATGTGGTTACAATAATAGTGAAATGGAAGAAGTTTGGACTCTTCCTAGACTTGTTCAGCTGGTCAAACTGACTAACCAGGGAAGAAGGGTCTTGGTCAGAGACGTAGCCAAAAACACAATGGTTACCCAATGGTTGTGAGAACCCGTCAGAAAGATGATCCTCTCAGCAGCACTGCAACTGGATGTTTATGGTAAAGTGGCTAGATGGAAGCCACTCTTGGGGGAAAAAGGCATTTGACAGTTTGAAGGATTCTAAAAGCATGAGGAAAATAATTCTCTGGTCTGATGAAACAATATTGTACTCTTTTGGGCAGAACTCCAAGCATTATGTCTGGTAAAGACCAGGCACTTCTCATCAACCGCCTAAAACGATCACTATGGTGAACCATAGTAGTGGCAGCTCCAAAGCTTCTCCACATCAGGGACAGGGAAACCGGTCAGAATCAAGGAAAGGATGAATGCTGCCAAATACAGACATGGCAACATTGCACCTTTCAGCACTACAAGAACACAACCATGGCAATGTTAGAATAGCTTCAGACTAAGTCTCGGACTATCCTTGAGTGGTCCGGCCAAACCCCAGACTTAAACCCTATTGAACATCTGTGGAGATACCGGACAACAGTAGTTTACAGTTGCTTCCCATTTAAGCTAAAGGAGCTTGAGAGGATCTTCTAGAACAGCGGTGTCCAACTCCGGTCCTGGTGGGCCGCAGTGGCTGCAGGTTTTCATTCAAACCCTTTTCCTAATCAGCAAGCAGTTTTCATTGCTAATTAACTCCTTTTCCCTTCATTTTAATAGACCTGTTTTTAAGGATTCAGTCCTCTGAATTGATTTGTTTCTCCATTAAATGGCAGCCAAACAGAAACGAGATGTGAAATGAGCCAATAGATGACCAGCTAAATCAGAACATCCAGCCAATTTCACGCCAACCAGTTTCTTAATTAGAAGCCAAACCTTGCTGTTAATTAAACCTGTTATTGAATATCATGATTTGTTGCTGCTCTCTTTCTGCCACAACAGAATGATGATTTTCATTTTTTTTTCTAAGACCACCATCAAAATGTTTTGGTGACCTGAGCAAACCAACATGACTGAGACCTTCACCTTTCTTTATCTTCAGGTTAGCTGGTCATGTGGCGGATTGTTTTGTGTCTCAATATTGTTTGGCTGCTCATTAAAGAAAATGAAACAAATATGGGGTCTGAGTCACATTAATTAAACCTAAGGCAAAACAAGTTAATTAGCAGCAAAAATCTCTCGCTAAATTAAGAAAACGGTTAGAATGAAAACCTCCACCAACTGCAGCCCAGTAAGACTGGACCTAGACACCCTTGTTCTGGAAAGAATGGGAAAAACTGCCCAAACTCAGGTGTGCAAAGCTTGTAGAGACTTACCCAAGAAGACTTGGAGTGCGGTAATGGTTCACGTTTAAATGCAACAATGACCCAAAGCACACAGCTAAGACAACTCTGGAGTGGCTTCAGGACAAGTCTCAGACTGCCCTTGAGTGGCCCACACAACATGTGTGGAGAGACCAGAGGATAGCAGTTAACTGACACTTCCCATCCAGCCTAACACAGCTTCAGAGGATCTTTGACCAAGAATGGAATAATCTGCCCAAACCCACTTGTGCAAAACCTTTTTAAATGATGTCCAATCAATTCAATTTGCCATAGGTGGACTCCAGTGAATTTCTAGACACGTCTCAAGGAGAATTAAACAGGAAGCATCTGACTACAACCTGGAGCATCACAGCAAAGGATTTGAATACTTGCAAGAATGACAGATTTCAGTTTTTGAGTTTTAATAAATTTGCAAACCTTTATGTAAACACACTTTCACTTTTCCAGTCTTGTATATTGAGCAGATTGATGTGGGCAAAAAATTAAATCTAGAGCATGACAAAGTGTGCAAAAAGTAAAGGTGTTTGAACACTTTTTGAAATCACTGTCTCTGTTTTGCATAAATTGAAGTTGTATTTATTACTTAACTCAGATTATTCTGAAAGCAGACTGTGTTTTGTAAGAATTGAAGTTGTATTTATTTTTATTATTTAATTCAGATCATTACTCCAAAAAAGTCATTTTCTTACCACCCTGTCCACGGGGAAAAATGCACATGAAGGTAGAGAGCCACAAATTTATAGCAAAACACACTGGTTTGCGACGCATGTTTTAGGCATACAAAAAAGTTGTCAAGTAGGACAAGATGCTGTGTTTTCTGCGACCTGTATGTAACTTTGAGAAAAGCATTTCAGATAATCATCTTGTGATTCACTGAAAGCTGTGTGACTATGGCGTTTAATGAAAAAAAGAATATATTGCTTGACCCATTCAGCACTCAATTAACTAATACAGGCACTTCCCCATTTTGCATGTAAAATTCGTTAATGCTGCCCTAAACTAACACTTGTGCCATACGTCACTGGTTCAGGTTTCCTTCCCTGTACTGCACATGGCACCTATTAAGGTAGCTTCTCTTTGTATTGTGTGGGCACAACCTGTTTTAAATTCCTGCCACGTGTATTTTGAGGCTATTGCAATATGTGCATGGTTTGATTTCAACAAAGCTTTAAAGAAAATGAGAGCTGTTGACACACCAGTTCAAGACAGAATTAAAGACAGTCTCAAGTAGTCTCATTGACCACTACTGTGGACAGTAACTTGAGGATAAAACTCTACAGCCACTGTATATATTTAATTCAAATGGCATGCTGCCTTATTAGTTGTCTAGAACTTAATAAACAGCTTAAGCATAAGTGTCTGTTGAAATGGACTCCACACAAAGTACTAGATAGCCCAACATTCTGTTAGCCTTTCTTATTGTTTCAGTATACTGCTCCTTGTGCTTCAAATAGTCAGCAAATGAATGAACACCTGGCAAAGTATTAAATACAAAGCTTCTCATAAGCTACTGTACATTATGGTCCTTGTAAGATCACATTTTGAAGAATTTGCGACCTTTTGGGCCATACTACGAAGACACAAACTACATTGGAGAAGAAGATCTCATGCTTAAGCTTTCTTTTTAAACAAACTGTGACTAAGAAGACTGGCATAGTGTGTAGGTGGGTGCAAAACTGGCTGAAACACAATAAGTAATGAGTTATAGTGAGCTGGTGCCACATGGGGTCAGAGCTGGGGCGGCTGCTCTTTTAAAGTACTGTACTGTATGTTTATGTAATATACACTACATAGATGAACTGGGTAGGAAAATAAACAGCAAGCTAGTCAAGTCTGAAGATGATACCTACTCTGGAAAATGGCAGAATGGCAAGTACTGCAGAATCAGGTGGATCATTACAGAGGCACATGAAAAACATATACAGGCTTGGGCAGATGTGTGGAAGATGACATTTACATGAAGTAAATGTAAGGTATTACACATAAAAATTATAAAGGTTACATTGAAATACACAGTGGGAGGTTTGGAAATTGAAAGTACAGCTTAAGAGAAGGACCTGGAAGTCATACTGGACTCATCGCCATCTACAGTATATCCAGGATACAAAACGATTGAGAAGGCAAACAGAATATTAGGTTACATATCAAAATGTGTGGAGTGCAAGTCAAAGGAGGTTACACTTAAGTTATATAACACACTTGTGAAGACTCATCTGAATGGTGGTTTTTGGTCTCCATATTACAAAATAGACATAGCAGCGCTAGATAAAGTCCAGAGGACAGTGACTCGGTTGATTCTGGGACTGGGAGGTATGATGTATGAGGAATAATTGAAGGACTTGAACTTTTCAAGTTCAAACAAATGGAGATTAAGAAGTGACATGGCTGATGTGTTTAAAATTACAAAGGGAATTAGTAAAGTGGATCCCAATAAGGTCTTCAACGAGAGTATGGGACTTGATTGTCAGATTTTGCACAAATGTTAGAAAGTTTGTCTTCAAATAAAAAAACAGACACATGGAATAAATTATAAAGAAGTGTTGTAGAGAACAGACGTTAAGAACTTTTAAATCTCAACCCGTTATTATTTCAGGTGAATACAATCAATGAGCTTGTTAGGCTGAATGACATGTTCTCATTGTAATTGCTCAAGTTAAAAAAAATTCAATCATAAAAGGAGGTTACCTTAAAATATGGCATTCATTAAGAACAAGATGGCATGGATGGAATCCTAAAGTAAATTCTGTACACATTTGCCAAATTAAGTACAAGGAACAAGTCACCTAGTCATGTAATCAAAAGTATAACCATGGAAACATTCAGATTTTTTTTTTACGTATCAGTTGAACAGGGATTGAATATCCTGTCCTTATCTAAGCCTTTTCTTGTGCTTTTATATAGTAAACCAGTACAAACTTCACGGTCAATCGTTTTTAATTTTAAATTGTTTACCATTTTAAATTTTGACCCCAACTACCTTTGTCAACCAGAAGTACCAGGACTTAAAAGCTGTGCATACTACACCATTTGACAACAAGTGATTGTCAAGCTTTAATTATTTTTTGTGTTCCAATACTGTATGGATCCTTCTGTTTGTACTTTGTTAATGCTGCATTTTTTTCTCTGCCTTTCTGTTTGAAGAAGAGATACTTTCTATTTTCTTCATTCTACTGTATGTTCTTCTTCTTCTTGTTATAAAAAAACATGTATTTTTTTACATGTCCAACAAAGAAAGATTTAAATAGTGTTTCTAACTGCAGTATGCTTTTAAGTTTATTACATGTATGTGGCCATAATGCACTCACACAATTCTTTGAGCTATTTAACTAAAAGCCAATAATCCTTTCAAGATCATTGTGCTTTTAAATAACTTAATCTGGTTTCTTATTCAATACAATGCACATTATGCCTTATACAATACTCTTTCTAAAATCTGCTTCTGACCCTATTCTGTGCCCTAAGTAAATGCTGAAATGCAGCTATTAAAAAAAAACTAATTATGAAACTGAATTACATACAAACTTATTGAGATCCCAAGTCTAACGTGGGCACAAACAATGCACATTATAAACAGTTTTATACCAAATCAAAAGAAGACACTCTGCTATAGTTCTATTTCAACAAATTTAACATATAATAAAGAGTACATTTTAATATGTGAAAATAAAAATGAAGTTTTTAAATATACAATTTAATTGAACCTTTAAATGATTCCATAAAAAATGCTCAGTGTTTAAGTAAACCAAAGCCAAACTCACCTTTAATAAAAACAGATTAGTTCATGAAGAAATAAAGATAAGTAGAGACTGTAGGCAAAAACCTGCTGTAAAAATCTGGCGGCAATTTCCGCATGTACAGGATATGAAAGATCATACAGATATAAGTTACAGATAGACACCTTATAAATGGAAAGCATTTTAAGGAGAGAAAAAATATAAAATACTGTATACTGCATTCAACACATGCCTATTTTAATACTTAAAGTTTTCAAAATCTTTTCTTATTACTGAATGCGAGTTCCCTTTAAAATCCTGATAATTTTGGCTAATTTATGCCTTCATCTTAAAAAATCCAAGCAAGGACTAGGCACACTGCACACCACGTACAGCAATTTGGACAAAATACAGTAGTATGTCAAGAGGATGCAAATGTTCCATTTTTAAGAATATTCTTTCATCAGCAAAGGTCTCTATTGTTTTTGAAAAAATACTTTGCTTCATATTAATAACATCACTAGTTAGATAACTCTTTGGAACTTTGTCAATAAAGGCATTAACATACTTACTGATAAGAGGCAAAATATGAGCTAAAGGCATGTGAATTACATGCTTGACAGGTCTGTGTCAATACGGCGTACTTTTGTTTTTCCATAGGATTATATAATTTTACAATAGAAGAAATACTGCACATATAAACATATATGCTGCATGTATTAGGTTGTTTAAAAACATACCCTCTTATTAGGAGAGTAACGGTTGGATATAACTATATTTCAATTAAAATATTACACTACAGATATAACTGCCATTTTCAAAAGAGAAAAACTGTAAAGACACCTGACAAACATGTATCCAAATAACATGAAGCTCTTGATCCTTCAGAAATTGGCAATTTGCAAAAATCACACATTAAAGAATTGCCTCTGGATTGCTTTAATTTGGAAATGAAACCATTTTTGGTTTAACTTTTAATTGGGTTTTGCTCTGCTCATATCAACAAAGCTCATCCTCTCTGCCAGAACTAATTTTTTTTTATTTCAGCAATACAGAATTTTCAAAATGTTAACTAAAAAAATAAAAAAAACAGTATTTGACTTTAACTAAACAAAAGCCAAATCCAAAGATGAATGTTAGCGTCACATAACTCAAATGGAATGATCATTTAGAATTAAAGGACAACATGGTACAAGTAATTACAAAAATAATTCATTCTTCAGTTATGTTTTCTCTAGTCTCAAAATACAAGAATTCCTCTAAAATGCTTGACTTTGAAACCACATGTTAAGAAACACATCTTTCAAGTTGCTGGGAGAGTATTTTCTCATACAAAGAGAATAATTTATTAGTATTATACATTTGCCACTTTGTAAACATTTTGTGAAGTCTCTCGATGTCTTGAAACTTCGTCGTATCCACTGGCCACAGAGTTCTTGGACAAATCGTCCATTTGTGCAGTTGTCCTGATCAAACCTTTCTCAAGAGTTCCGTTTTTAACTATTTGTATTGTAGGAATTAATTTCTCATTTCTATCATCTAGAATTTCTGAAACTGAATAGGGTAAATCCTGAAAAGAAAGAAAAAAACCCCAGAGTATTATTGAACAGTTTTGTATATAAACAAAAACCATTTAAACAATGGAAAATCTAAGTAACTATCTGTGTAAATATGTTGCCATAATACTTCCCACTCCAAATACGTATTTCAAGATTACGAGGCAAATGCATTTTTAAGCTTTCCACTGTCTTATTTTGTAATTGATGGCAACATTGAAAATGAGCAAATACTCTTTTGAGGGAAAGTATTTTTTTTTCCAAACTACCAAAAAAGTAAACTCTCTTTATTTTATTATTTATATATGTAGATACTTGTAAACATACAAATTGTAACAAATGTTAAATTAAGGCTGAATATAACTGAATTATTCTTTAATATTGTGATATGACAAATTCCAGCTTGGATCTTGAAAGAGCATTGTGCAATGTGAAGTTAATGTCTACTATGGGAAGTTTCCAAATGGATTACAACTTAGCTGGTTGTATTAGACAGTCTGCAAGAAAGTAGGCAACAAGGCTGACTTCTTGGAATATAATGAGGAAGCTAGCTGTTTAAATTAAAAGTCTATTTTCTTGTTTTATGTAAACATCACATATAGGAGCTACTGGAGAAGGCACACTTTTTAACTATTGCTGATAAACTGCTTTATGCTTTTATTTTTTCTGTACATTACCTTATATAATAAATTAAATTATAGGCATGTGAAGGTAATAGTGCTAATGAACTTATCTTTATTGTATTGCACATTGCATTCGAAAACTATTCTGCCCCTTTCACTTTTTTCACATTTTCTTATGTTGCAGCCTTTACAAGAATTATTTCACTTTTTCAGGGCTAATTATATTTTTCCCAGTTTTGGCCCAAGGCTTAATATTTTTTCAAAAATGTCAGTTTTCTGAAAAGTACACAAAGTAATGGTTTCACACATAAACCAACACGAAATATTTATTTATGACAAATGTCCCTGTGTTTTATGTTCCATGAGCCTCTACACTATGTGAAGTCACACGACTCTTACACGGCATAGCCCTGCAAAGGTATGGAAAAGTTAAAAGCAGCTAATGGTGTGCACTGCCACATTACACTGCTTGCAGCATGTGTTACACTGGTGCAGCTGTTTCAGGCACCTGTTCTTGTATACTGTAACTGCTGTGGCAGCTGGCAGCTAGGTGAAGGCTGCCAGTGGCCATCTTCGATCAGCTGTCTTTAGGCAGCTGCTGGTAGCCATCTTTGTGCCGCCAGCGGTAACAGAATGCAGCAACAGACCTCTGGAACAGCAGCACCATTGTAACACATAATGCAAGCAACATACTGCTAGAAAACAGAGCAAAACTATAACTTAACAGGTGGTTTTGTCGACGTGTACAGTTGATTACCACCATCTACCCTTGGATGTCGATTAATTTCAACATCTGCCTCAACCCTGTCGACATCTCTCCGAAAGAGTTAATCTTTTCTCATATTAAGTAACACTCAGTATACCAGAATCACAAAGCAAAAACAGGATTTTAGAATTTTTAGCAAATTTAATAAAAAACAAAAAACTGAAATATCACACTGACACATGTATTCAGACAGGTATGACACTAGAAATTTGATTCAGGTGTATCCTATTCTATTGATCATTTTTAAGATGTTTTTACACCTTGTTTATAGTTCACATGTGGTAAATTCAATTGATTAGGCAAGACACACCTGCCTATATAAGGTCAACTGACAATGTGTATCAGAGCATAAACCAAGCCATGGGGTAGAAGGAATTGCCTGAAGAGCTTAGAGACACAACTGTGTCAAGGCACCAATCTGAAAAAGGCTACAAACATTCCTGCAGCATTGAAGGTTCGCAAGAGCACAGTTGCCTTCATACTATAATTCTTAAATGGAAGAAGTAAGGAACAACCATGAGATCTTACTAGAGCCGCCCAGCAAAACTGAGCACAGGGGAGAAGGGCATAAAATTCCCTGGTCTGATGAAACAAAGATAAAACTGTTTGGCATTAATTCTATTTTAAGCATCAGGTCTGAAGGAAACCAGGCATCACTCATTACCTGCAATATAACATTCAAACGGTGAAGAATGGTGGTGGCAACATCATGCTGTGGGGTTGTTTTTCAGTGGCAGGGACTGGATACAGAAAAGGGTTAATCACATTCAGCGATGCTGGTAATTATTTAATACAATTAACAAAGCAATGTAGGCCAAGTGAGGGATCTCTGTTTCATTTTCTGGCCAAGACAACAGAAGTACTATTCCATGATCCTTTAATAATGTAAGAATAATACAAGATTGTTATATGCAAGTCTCTCATTCTATATGCAATCTGAAGCTTGTAACCTATTAGTTATTCCCTGTTGTGTTGTGAAATTTTGCATATAAGTTGATACATATTTTGTATTATTTTATTTCTAACTTTTAACACTAATGTCTATCATTGATAAGAACAGCAATGGTTTGATAGCTAAGAACCATTCCTTTGTAATTTTACAACAGGGTTGGGGGAAGTGCCTAAAATAAGTTTGGCAAGTGATTCTCTGCAGGACTCTCACAGTCAACACCCACAGGAAACCCAGACTGCCTGGCTGGCAAGCTTCACCTTAACACATGGTTTTGGGGGCAGGTGTGAAGGTATTCTCTGCCCCATTGGTCTGAAGTATGGGTGTTTGGAATTGGCTTGTATCAGAAGCCTTTAAGTACCATGAATACCTATTGGCTGTAGGGTGTGGACAGAGAATCTATAAATTTGCTTGCTTTACCCCTCCCTAGCTCTCTCTTACAAACATCTAATGAAGAGCATCTGACGCACCATGAACTGAAAAGGACAACACAATGAAGAGCACAGCTCAGCAGCCATATTGAGACAGGCACGAGACCTGTTCTAAAGAAAGCTGACCAAAAATTAGGACTTAACTAGAGACAGTTTAAGTAACTAACAAGTCTGTGTGCCGCCTGAAACTACACATCAGCATTTATCAGGTTGTATGGTTGGCAATATTCAAATGAGCTTTGCTTATTGTTATTATTTGTGAATATTATCAATAATACATTATTTAAAGTGTAATTTAACTCCTGCTTGTCTTTTACTACACCTAATTGCCTTATGTTATTAATGTAGAAGAGAATTTGGGGAGAAGTTATATAGTACAGTACCTTATAAACAGTGGTTAAGTCTGTGAGATTTGAGGCATTCTGACAAAGACTACATATCAATAATACGAAAGAGGAAAGTACAGTAATATATTGCTCTACCAAGACAAAACATTCCCTGAAGAAGGTCGATTTGTAATATACTGGTATTTCCTTTTTTTAGTTTTTGCTAACCTAAACTTTAAATTTAAACTTCAGGCAGTTTACTGCTTATCTTTTTACCATTTTAGGTCTTTCTTTAATTGTATTTCCACTAATTAAATTCAAAGAAAAACTGGAAAAACTGAGGTGTTCTAAAATGTTTTCACTGGTAGTGTACGTGTGTGTATATACATCTCTTATTTTAGGAGCTTGCCTCATTCTTTGCCTTGGTTGCATCTGGAGGTACTGCATTTTCTTTGTAAGGTTCAAACACACTGTGTTGGTCCTCTTGTTGCTAGCAAAATCATGTCTTTAGGGTAACTGGTAATCAGTTAATTGCTATTTTCAGTAAGACGGACATGTGACCTTTCTCAGTCTGACTGTGCACTTGCTATTCTTCAGCAAGTTTTGGACTAATAACAGCACTGTCTAACTCCAATACAAACAAGTTCTCCACCCTTCCAATCAAGCCTAGTTGCCCTTTGGATTGCTTCAAACTCTGCTATAGCCACACCCTATAAGCTATGGGTTATGGAGAGCCAAAGTTACGGCCAAGTTGAGAACTGTAAAGCTTGATTGGAAGAAAGGTTCTAGGTCTTACAAGGGTTTTTAGAGAACACAATATAGGTCAGTTTCTCGTGTGCATGTAAGACCATCCTTTTGGCTGACCTCTGGTGCAAGTTCTGTTCATCATACAGTCCTTTGTTCAAACCTTGCTGGTCTGCTGTTACTTCCAAGTGATGTCCTTGTGATATTGCTTCTTGTGATATTGATGATCTTATTAGATAATGTGCAAAAGTCTGTATTCCGACGAGGGTCCTCACCACTGACACTGAGACTTTTTAGCTGGCAATAGCACTGTCTGGCAGCAGCTTTTTGAGCCAGGTCCTTGTGTACTAGGTGAAGCAAAAATTGATAATGTCAGTTTGCCCTGCATGGGAAACTAGTCAGGGTTGAGAGGAAGCTGAAAAGAGAAAAGATCATAGATATCCTCAATGAAAACCTGCTCCAGGGCACTCTTAACTGAAGACTGTGCCAAAAGTTCACCTTCCAACAGGATAATGAACCTAAGCACAAAACAAAGGCAACGCAAGAGAGGCTTAGGGTTAACTATAGGAATATTCTTGAGTGGCCCACCCAGAGGCCAAACTTGAATCCATTTCAGTATCTCTAAAAAGACCTAAAAATAGCTCTCCACTGACAATCTCCATCTAACTTAACAGAGCTTGAGAGGATCTGCTGAGAAGAATGACAGAAAATCTACAAATCCTGATGTGAGAAGCTTGTTGTATCATGCACAAGAAGACTAATTTCTGCCAAAGGTGCTTAAACTAAGTACAGAGGAAATGGCTTGAACTTATGTGAATGAGGTGTTTTGATTTGTATTTTTAATAAATCTGCATAAATAACTAAAATCATTCTGCCGGTGCTTGAGTGTTGCTTGATGTGGAAAAAATTATTTAAAATGATTTTAGCATAAGGCTGCAACAAAACAAAATGTGAAAATTTGATAGGAGTCTGTATGCAAGAATGTGCACAGGTAACTACTGTTACTAACTGGTAAAGTATTTTTGCTTGTAGATGATAGAGATATTCAATTAATATACTGTATATATCGCAAAAGCTGTAAAACAAGTCATGCAAGCAAACATGTCAATATTTTGCTTCTTTTTGTTGAAAACACAGGTTCATTATTATATTCAAGTTTACATTATTCTCATAACTACAATTCTTACAAAAAGTGACTAAATTTTTAATAACTAAATTAATTTGTGTATTTGTTCACATTTAAAAAAAGGTTATCAAGACAAACCTTGCAGTTCTTGATCTGTAAATAGATAGATTCAGCTTTACAAAGTACCTCTTCAACTTCTAGCTTCATTGAAAGTTCATTGATGTGCTACATGTAAGACACAGAGAGTTTAATCAAATCAGTATCCATGGTGACTTGTTGTCCTATTATAAGATAATCACAAAATAAAACACAATCTTATTAGTGAGGTCTCAAACATCCATTGGATAGGAATAATACTTAATGTTAGTATTTTGGGACCTGATACCCCTATTCCTCTAACTTAGTCTAATTTTCCTACTATAATATTATCATTTCTGTAATATTACCAGATTAAAAAAAAATCTAAACAGTCTAATTCCACGATCCTCCATTACTCCTTTACTTACAGTACATCCAGGTCACTTTTAATAAAATGAATGTGGCTCCCAGATTTAATTTTAATTCAAGGATTACTTTTTCCTCATTAGCCTTGCAGTGTATTGCAGCTAGTTTCATGATTTTGAAATGCATTTTGAAATGCTAAATATACCTCTCTTAATATTATATACATTATTGACATCATAGGACTATGTTGTTTTATCTCCTTCTGAACTGGAATATTATCATTAGACTTTTTTCTCAATTCTATTTGTTCCTGGCTTTTCCTGTCACCCTTAACCTTATGGCTTCCCATTCAATACCCTATTCCGAATGTCATTAATGAGATTTTCTTCTCAAACATTATTATCCAGTCCTGCAGACTACACATGATAGATTATATTATGTGATTCAAATGTGGAATCTTATCAAAGAATGACTTGGCTGTGCGTTAAAAAGGGATCTCTTAAATGTTACAAAATGCTGTCAGATAGAAGAGGAAGCAAATTTGCTTCTTCGTTATGAGCTCACTAGATGCATGTATGTACAGGTTTCTCTGTTTAACATTGTTAGAATTACAATCATTTTTAAAATACCACTGAGTCCTTTCCAACTCTATTTTTCATTTTTCTCAAATTCTTCCCCATTCTCTAAAGGTTTGTGTACTTCTCCTAAAGATACCTTCTATAATGTCTCATTTAACTGCTTAAGTCAGAAAAACTGACACTTGACCATTAACTTCACAACATTACCCCTTGTTGGATTTATTTGACATTTGCATGTGCCAAAAATCCCTATCAATTTATCTTGCTTTTGTATTGACTTTGAATTCAGCAGACTACAGAATTAAATATTATAAAATTTACTTGATGCTTTATGCCACCTATAACCGCTCTGCCTACTTGACACCACTCAGTTATAGAATGAGTTATAGACGGCTCTACTGGCAATTCCTATAATATGTTTATGGACACATAATTTCTTGAAATAATTTTACTGTATTGGACTTGCATCCTAAAATACAAAAAAATGTTAGGAAACCAAAAATAATATCTGAATAAACAACATATTTTTCTTACTGTAAGATACTTCAGTAAGATTGTATGCATGAGCGATGACAATTCTTTAATAAACAGAACCTCTGTTAGATTTACTTTCAGGGCTATGCTGGCAGAAAAATTAAGTCAAAAAAATGAAGAAAAAAATGAACAACAACAAGACCAAAACAGAAGTACTCTCCCCCTCTTTATTCAGGAGTTAATGTTTATGAGAAGGTGTGTCTTCTTTGAGTATGTATATTAAGCCTAAGAATTTCAGCCAACTTTACAACTAGCTATTTAATTAGATGACACATGCCATGGAAACTTTTAATTCAGCAAACTTAATATTCAATAAAGCCTGATGCTATTCTCTGATTCAAAGCTCAATTAAATGTACAACCTAACAGTGTGACAGTTACACCATACTGTACATTTTCTTTTCAGAAGGTTCAAAAGAATAGAGTTGCTTTCCTGTACCAACAAATGTGTACTACGCATCTCAAAAACAGCCTTTCATGCTTTCTTAGATACCCATTTTGTTTTACAGACTTGTCAGCAATATTAGTCTGATCACTTGGCTATCACACAGGTTCCAAACTCTGCTGAACACAACTGGTACATAACAACACATCTGCAGCTGCATGTGGATGCCTGCCTGTTTAGTATTCATTTGCTCAGAGGTTGATGCGCTTTAAAATCCTGGACAGACAAACGGATAGCCACGGTACCGTTTTTTAATAAATAAATGAATGAAGACCTTCTGTAAATATGCAAATTATACCCTGGACAAAGAAAGAAAGAAAGAAAGAAAGAAAGAAAGAAAGAAAGAAAGAAAGAAAGAAAGAAAGAAAGAAAGAAAGAAAGAAAGAAAGAAAGAAAGAAAGAAAAGGCTAGGTAGGTTGGTCAGTTTGTTCATTAGTTCATTAGATCATCTGTTTATTTTTCTCTGCTCTACTCTACCACCAATACCCTGTATTGCTGACATAAGGAAAAACAGACTTATGGACCCAAGTTCAATCTCAGATTTATAGTGGCATAAATGTTATGCCAGATTCTGAACCTACCATTGCGAATCATCAAACCAGCCTTTTGTTTTTTACCTAATCTTCAATTGGCCAGCTTTCTGTAGCCTCATCTTCCTGCTCTTGGTCAAAAGAAAAGGAACCCAGCACAGACTTCTGTTGCATCTATGAACAGACTCACCCATTCCGCATACCTCTGTTACAAAAAGCTGTTATTTGAGTATTTATGTTTTTTTTTCTTAGCTTGATAGCTTGAGTAAATTCTCATTTGACCTTTAATTAAAAGGGTATTTTTGCTCACAGACCTACCACTCACCAGATGCTTTTTAGTTATCTTGTAAACTCTATATATAGTAGGGCATAAAAATCCCAGAGGGTAGCTGTTTCCGACATGCTGAAATTACCACATCTAGCTTGCACAATCATGTCACAGTAAAAGCTAATTAGATTCCACATTATGTGCTTCCTTATATTTGATCGAACAACAAAAAATCCTTCACTGCAGCTGTAATGGTTAATCACATTCTATAAGTCCTTCTTAATATGTTCAGGTTTTTCATTTATCAGACACTTCTAATACCTATTTTACCCAAATCAGGACAAAATCAAAACATCTAGGTAGAAGATCTATGAATATGTGAGATTATATCACTTCAACATCTCATTTATATTTCCATCTTGAGTTGTCCAAAGATAAAATGAACTAAGGTCTTTCTAACAAATTTGACAGACTTAATAAATTTTCTTCAAAACTAAAATAAGGATAAAGACTGGACAATACATTTTGTGTTACGTACGATTACAATAATGCTGTTACGTACTAGAAATTGTATCTTCCTTTCTCTAATATTCTCTTTGGTCTCCTTTTAACTTTTCCCTGTGACCTTGTGGGTCCCAGACTTTAAGTGGCTGTAATAGCACTACATTAATTTGTTTTCTTATTCGAGTGGTTCACATCATTTTAGCAAGGGAATGGGCAGAGATTGCTCCTTTCTCTCTATTTACAGTAGTGTGTTTACTTATAGTTATACTTTCTTACACACAAAAAAACAGTTCACCAATATACTGTATTGCAAACATATTTTAGATTTGATGATCTTTAGAAATAAAATTAGTTTGTTAGTTCAAAAATGGCCACCTGAGCATACTTTGGTAAATGAACAAAAAATGCTAGGGTTATTACAAGATTTCAGGTGAACAGACGTAATGTGATAAGATGTTTAGGTGTAAATGGTTCAAAAGCATGAAAGTAAACATTCCAAAATATAACACACAGTAAATGTGATATAGCTAGATAGTCACCACTACCAAAAGCTGAGATTAAAAAAAAAAGCAGCAGCAGAAGAAGATATAAAATATTTTATAATATATATTGGTCATCCCCATGGCAACAGTCTGCTCTGAATATACAGCCTCACAAGTTCTGCTACATCTCTGGGTTCAGTGCTTTAGGAGAGAGCACTGTTGTAACTGACTTAGACGCTACTACCCAGAGGGCTCTGAAATAAGAAAATATTGGGAAATATTTTACACCTAAGGATTTCTCACATTGTACTTCTGTTTTTTCTTGGCTTCATGGGAATAAATTAGAACAAACAAGCAAGCTTCATCATTTTGGATGCCTTAGTCTGTAATTCTGTTTCTTCATAGCTTTAAAATGTAGGTCAATAGGGACCTAAGTATGCACTATGCCCGCACTAATCCATCTAAGTTCATCTGACCTAGAACCAGAAACTCAAGAGAATTTTCTCACCCTGCCTCCAATCAATCCAATTTAAGTCAAGTAATTGGAAAATACTTAATTTTACTACTTGCTAGAGAGAAAGGATGAAATCAATGCCTAATAAGCCTGCCTTAACTGAAGACTAAAAAATTTAATAAATTCCTAATGTATTCAAATCTTGATGCCTATTTTCAGAATGCAACAATCTGATCACAAAAAGATATGATAATAATGACTGTCTATTTTTATAGTTGTTTAAATGTTCCTTCGTTATCAGCATAAGAGATAAAGCTGAAAAAGTCAAGGTCAAGAGTTCAGTTTTCATCACTAACCCATTATTAATCATTATTCTAGAAAAACTAAAGTAAGTGAACAATGAATGGATTTTGTACACATGACAATTACAGGTTGTTTTTTAATCTTTTTTTTCCCTTTGGAGCATAAACTGACCATTGAAAGAGTTAACTTTTTGTTGTATCAATGAAGATACTAAAGGAAAAGAAGATAACTAAAAAAAATCCAATGCATATAGTCTACCTTGAGAATTTCATTAAATCCATAATGTTCATCCATTATTTTCTGCTTTTCTGAATCCAGTATGGCACAACATACTAGTAAATGAAAGTTTTTGCAAGGTAGCCCAGTCCACATAACCTTAAAAGAAAAGGTGTATGTTAAAAAATAAAGCAAGAGAAAAAAAATATTTTCATCATATGTATTAACACTAGAATTACCAGAGCCTACGAGAAAACTCGGAAATCCGGCCCACCTTAAATTCGTTCACACCTCTCCGTCAGCGTCTTTTGTCCTGTAAATGTGGCGATTAAGACAAGCAACAAGCAGCCTGCTATTCCATCTCCCACTGTCGCAGAACATTCACTAAGTGCTCCCAGCTCATGCCTTGTTTGATTATCTGGGAGAGAACAGCTGGAGTTTAAGAGTGGAAATAATAGATCATTATTTGGAACACGTGCATTTCATGTGTGTTCCGTTTCTACAGTAATCTGTGTAAACACATTGTTAAAACAGAAACTTTTTCATATTTTAGTAATAAATGTTACAAAATGTAGGCATAAACTATAGAATGTGTCAAGCCTGAAGTCCAAAGATCAAATACACACTCTCACAAAAAGTTCAAGGACGATACAACAGCTTCCATGGCGTAGCGGAAAGATCTGCTGACTTGTAGTCAAGGGGCCACCGGTTCGATCCCCATTGCCGCCTATATTTGCCATTTTCAGTAGTGAGCTGCTCTTATTGTTAATATTATACAGTACACACATACATTTGGTTTGTGTCTGTAACAGACCATGTACAATTATAGTACTGTACTTGTAAAAGTTACCTTTTTTTTCACTTTTATTCTCTCACTCATGATCACAATACATACTACCGCCCTAGGGATCTGAACTGGACATTCTCTGATCTGGAGGGATAAAAGCTGACACACAAATGCTGATGAATCTTCCTTCTTCTTATCTCACCGTCACTTTATTTTTTTTTATTCAGTTTTACTGAGTGTTCCTGCTCAAGCAGAATTAGTATGCACCTTATAGTGTCAAAAAAAACAACAAAAAAAAAACAAAACACAGACGTAGGTAT
Source organism: Polypterus senegalus (assembly GCF_016835505.1). Lineage (NCBI taxonomy): Eukaryota > Metazoa > Chordata > Cladistia > Polypteriformes > Polypteridae > Polypterus > Polypterus senegalus. The sequence continues at coordinate 149,805,547 of NC_053161.1, forward strand.
ATATAATATTTTGAAAAAATCATTTTATGACCTGAATAGTACTAATCAGAAAACAAACAAATGCAATATTATTTGAAAACGAACTGCGTCAGAGCGGGTGTGAATTTACGCTGGCGCTGTCACTTAGAGTCAGATCAGGACAGGCGGGAATAGGTGTTACAGCGTGATCGTGATTGAGAGAATAAAACTAAAGAAAGCTAACTTTTACAAGTACAGTGGTACCTCGAGTCAAAACCATAATTCGTTCCAAAACTCTGATCGTAACCCGATTTGGTCGTGACCAGAAGTAAATACAATTAATCCGTTCCAGACCGTACAAACTGTATGTAAATATATTTCCTTTAAAGATTTTTAAGCACAAAAATAGTTAACTCCAGCAGTTCACGCCCAGATAATCAAACAAAGCAAGTGCTAGAAGAAGTTCGTGAACGTTCTGCGACAGTGGGCGATGGAATAGCAGGCTGCTTACTGCTTGTCTTAATCACCACATTTACCGGACAAAAGACGCTGACGGAGAGGTGCGAGCGTTTTTAAGGTGGGCCGGATTTACGAGTTTTCTCGTAGGCTCTGGTAGTTCTAGTGTTAAAACCATTTTTATATTATTTGTATATTTTAGGATAACCAACCCTTCAAAAAAAAAAAAAAAAAATAATAAAATAAAAAAATAAAAAATGTTTCATTTACATTGCAATTAAAGCACCAATATATTGATGAGGCAATATAAATCTATGAATACAATAAACTAACAAATGGATAGTCAAGGAAAGCATTACCTCCCACAAGCGCATTGTATTAGGAAAACTGAATTCTCTCTTGAAGAGTATTAGTAACCATCGGAAACAAAAATACAGGTATCCTGAGTCCTGTGATTCTGAAAGTTAAATAGAAAGAAAACTTTATTTAAATATACTGTACATTATTGAAGAACACTTTTTACGCTTCATTCATAGAATGATATTTACACAGGCCCAAAGCACTGGAGTCACCCCAGACAAATCACAAAGCCTGCATGGGTTTCAGCTGTAGAAATAGGAAAACGAATGATACTGTACTAGTGTTAGGTTAAAGGCATCTAGCAAATAATTAAAATTTCTATTTCTGATGCTTTTCAAACTTCGAATCAATGCAAGTTGACAAACGTGGAAGTCAGCTATGCCAATTTCCACCTGTAATGTATGGAGATCATTTTAATTATTTTGTTTATTTTTTGACATGGGCTGTAAGAAACTGAAAAATTACAAAGAAAAACTAAGCATACCAATGCCCCCACACTGGTAAAGTAAGTCAAGTTCTCTTTCACTGAGTTTTTGTTTTTAAAAGTAGAGGTACACACCAGCCAGAAAACAACTCTGTGTTAATGCTTGTTCACTCATCAGGCACTATGGAAATGGCAGGGTGCTCCTGCATGGCTGACCAGATGAAGCCATGCAGTCACACCAAAGCAAAGAAAGATTTTACATCACTTGTCAGCATATTGTGTGGTCATTTACTGCTACACTGAGTGCAGCCTTTAAAACTGACTTGGCAAGAACAGCTTATGTGCAGCCACACTGAATTTCTTTATGACGAGTGTTTATGCTAATTGGCAAAACAGTGGAGTACCTCTTCTGTAAAAAATTAAACAATTCAGTCTGAGTCCCACCTCTAGAATCTTTAGGTGCTTGGTCTTTCTCATTTTGCATTTGATCGGAAGAAAAGGCCGCAATAAAGTTTTAAATATTGCATAGTTTGTGAGCCTGGTAGCCATCCACTGACATAGGGAATACATTGGCTTTTAACCACCCAATTTGATACAGCAGAGCTTTTAGCTATGACAGAACAACCACAATAACACATAATAAATATACTTGCAAATAACACACCCTATGATTCAAATACAACACTCTCAAGCAGTGTGGAGACAGCGCAACATGTTGTGCAGCCACCCTTTTGCTAGACTCCACAAAGTTGGCAAAGCATTAAACTATTTCTCTACACAGCTTTTCCTTTCAGCACTAAGATTCTCCAGTTCTTTAAAACAGAGACATAATACCTTCTGTGTAGATGGTTATGTGTCTTTCAGCATTTTCTTGCATAAAGAAGAATGCACACAAGTACGCGGTCTTAAGTGGATTTTTTAAATTATGTACCTTCACATAGAAAGAGTAGTGGCTTAACAGCAAAGTATGGTCAGTATCCACATTCAAATCAGAACTCTCTTGTACTCAAAGCATTCCTGGTTCAATATCTTATTTTTTTCATATTATTGTGGGAATCTCTAATGCAGCAAATAGTGAAGATTTTGTGTAGCTCATGACTACCGGAACTGTCCTCCTTTAACTGGGAAAGCTCTAGGCAGAAGTGTGTACAAAGTTTCCAAAAGAAAATGGCTGCACCTAATTTGCTTTCAAAAATAAGTCAGGTTTTGCAACTAACACAGACTAGAACTAAGATGGCAATTTATGATTAAATTAATATTTAGGTGAGGGTGGACTTTTCTGGGTTCCAGGGCCATGAGGTTGATCCATTACTGAAAAACACTTTTCCATAGACTATCTATAAATGGCCAAGAATTATTAGTAATTCAGTCAGTAAGTGAATCTTTGACACATAGCTTTATATATACAGTGCTGTGAAAAAGTATTTGCCCCCTTCCTGATTTCTTAATTTTTGCATGTTTGTCACACTTAAATGTTTCAGATCATCAAATAAATTTAGATATTAGACAAACATAACCCAAGAAAACACAAAATGCAGTTTTTAAGTGATGATTTTAATTTTTAAGGAAAAAAAAAACTATCCAAACCTACATGGCCTTATATGAAAATGTAATTGCCCCCCTTGTTAAATCATGAACTACATGTGGTTAATCACATTTTTTGGAAAGCTGAGTTCAATTTCACTAGCCACACTCAGGTCTGATTACTGCCAGACCTGTTGAATCAAAAGATCACTTATATAGAACCTGTCAAACAAAGTGAAGTAGGCCAAAATATTCCAAAAAGGAAGACATCATGCCGTGATGTAGAGAAATTCAGGAAAAAATGAGAAACAAAGTAATTCATGTCTATCAGTCTGGAAAAGGTTACAAAGTAATTTCTAAAGGTGACAGCCATTTTCCACAAATGGAGAAAACATGGAACAGTGGTGAACCTTCCCAGGAGGGGCCAGCCTACAAACATTTTCCCAAGAGTGCAACGATGACTCATCGAAGAGGTCACAAAAGAACCCAGAACAACATCTAAAGAACTGCAGGCCTCACTTGCCTTAGTTAAGGTCAGTGTTCATGACTCAACCATAAAAAAGAGACTGGCCAAAAATGGCATGCATGGCAGAGTTCCAAGACGAAAACCATTGCTGACCAAAATGAACATAAAGGCTTGTCTCACTTTTGTCAAAAAACATCTTGATGAATCCCAAGACTTTTGGGAAAATATTCTGTGGACTGACAAAACAAAAGTTGAACCTTTTTGAAGGTGTGTGTCCTGTTACATCTGGTGTAAGAGTAACACAGCATTTCAGAAAAAGAACATCACACCAACAGTCAAACATGGTGGTGGTAGTGTGATGGTCTGGGGCTGCTTTGCTGCTTCAGGACCTGGACAAGTTGCTGTGATTGATGGAACCATGAATTCTGCTCTCTACCAAAAAATCCTGAAGGAGAATGTCCGGCCATCAGTTTGTGACCTCAAACTGAAGCATACTTGGGTTCTGCACCAGGACAATGATCCAAAACACACCAGCACGTCCACCTCTGAATGAACACTTGCAAGATTGCATCGAAGTGCACTGTGCCAAAATTTTGAGTTAATAAAGCTTTTGTAATAATCATAACCTGCATGCCTTTTTCCATAAGAACAGCTGTAAACCTATTTTTGCCAACTCCTGATATATATATATATATATATATATATATATATATATATATATATATATATATATATATATATATATATATATACACATACACTCACATACTGTAAGGGCGTTAACGTGTGAATTCTTGTGAAGGATTGTGGGGTGCTTAGCCTATTCTGGCATAGCAGCTTTGCTGAGTCTGCCTTTAACCTTTAAGATTCCATCTTTCAGGACTGGGTCAAGTTTGTAGATTTTTCTACATTTCTTTACATGGAGATTTTAGTGCAAGGCTTTAATCTCTTCTGGATAAGCTTGTAATTGACTGAGGTGAGCAAGTTCCTTTTCTGCTTTATACAGGTCTTCCAAAGAAGTTGGCTTTAACTTCATTGTTGATTTGTAGTCCTTCAAATGTTCTGTGATTAGTATTTTTTGTCTTTCTGGGCTATGTCCAATTGGCTTACCATATGCCTTTCTTTCTTCTTTCAGATGCAATAGCGCTTCTTTGAATTTAAGGAATCATGCAACTGCTTTCTTTAAGCTTAACCATTCTGAGTAGTAATTCAAAAGTTCTTTTACTGTTTAAGTTTTCTCTTTGGCACTTATTGAGTTTACTACACAGCCTTTGATTTCTGGATCATTGTTAATATCAAGTCCCCTTCGCCTGGTCTCTTTGGCTATTCGTGTTCTGGCTATAGCAGGAAGTTCGGGCTTTGAATCCATGTTTTACTTTTGATGAAGCTTTCTATGGTAGACCCTCTTGATGCCTGGTCTGCTGGGTTTAAAGCAGATGTGACATATCTTCATTTTGAGGGCTGTGAGTGCTCCCTAACTCTGTTGACAAGAAAGGTTTTGTAGTGTGCACTTTCATTTGCAATGTACCTTAATAAAGTGGTGCTGTCCGTCCAAAAGGTTGACTCTTGCAGGTGAATTTGCAGTTCATGTTTTATCATCTTGTCTATTTTGACTGCTGCCACAGCTGCTGTTAAGTTTAAAATTGGTATGATGACAGGTTTCAGTGGTGCCACTGAATTGATTTCCGCATTAGAAATGAATAATGTCTGTTATCTTCTTTACTACTTCAGAAGCGTCTCCAAAATGGTGCATTTGTGCAGACAATATGTGACCAAATCCAATTGGTTTAATTGCAATCCATAAGTAGCTTCAAATAGTCCATCGATTTTTTCCATTGCTGGGTGCATTTAACTTCCACTTCTTCATCCTATACAAACTTCTCTTTACACAGTTCCCTTAAAATAAGTTTAGCAGGCAATATCACTAGTGCTAAAAATCCAAATGGATCATATATTGAACTGACCACTGACAGAATACCATGTCTTGTAGCAGGCATATCTTGCACCTTTACCTGGAACTTGAAACTGTTGGCTTGTGTGAATCACTGAACGCCTAAGGCTCTCTCAACTGGTAACAAATCAGGGATTATGTCTAAGTCCTTTTGATCAACAGCCCTGTCTTCTTCAGGTATGGACAATAAGACTGCTTGGCTATTACTCACCCATTTGGTAAGGTGAAATCCTCCCTTGAAACACAGGGCTTGAAGATCTTTGGCCAATTTTATGGCTTGCTCTTCTGTAGCAACTTACTTTAAACAGTCATCAACACAGAAATTGTGAAACTCAATGTTAATTACTTCTTTAGAAGCTGTGCCTCTGGCATCCTCAGCTGCTCATCTTAGAGCATATGAAGTACAATTGGGTAGCACCAAAAAGATGTACTGTCATTTTGTATTCCTCTAGTCCATCATTTAGATTACCTTTGGGCCACCATAGGAAACAAAGAAGATCAGTATCTTCATCTGGAATTTTCACTTGGTAGAACGCTGATTAATATCTGCCATTAGTGCAATTGGCTGCTCTCTGAATCTTGTAAGAACTCCAATGAGAGTGTTAGTTAGGTCAGGTCCTTTCAGCAACTATTCATTCAGTGAGTACCCTTGGTAAGTGGCCATACAGTCAAAAAAAATTCTCAATTTATTTTTCTTTGGATGATATACTCCGTGGTGTGAGATATACCACACTCTCTCTTTTCTGAGTGACAACTGTTCTGTGGGTACCTTAATAGCATATCCTTTCTCTAAAATGTCTTTCATGAAAATTTTGTAATCCTCATGAAACATTGGGTTCCTTTAATGTTTTCTCTTCAGGCCAATAGCACATTGCTCTTCAATGCAATGATTGTTTGGCATTTTAAGTGTCTCATCTTTAAAAGGCAGATTAATTCAATAGTGTCTGTCCAATAACTTTGCAGACTCTGAGATTATGCACATGAACTCAGTGTCCTCTTGTGACATATCCTCTTTCTCTTTGCAGCTGTGCTCTGGAATGTCTATTGTATTGCTGGAGTAACATCTGTTCTATTTCCATTATTGACACAAGATTGAGTGTATAACTTTGCAGTCTTTCACTATCTGTCCCCTTTATTAAGCCATTAACAATCTATCCAATAGTCCTCTTCACAGCATAAGGATCTTCACCTCTACTGTGCATGACTTGCCATGGCTCTAGGGATGTTTGTACCTAATAACAAGCCAACTTCTGCCTTTATCTATGGCAGATACGTCCTTGAGATAGGACCATCTTGTGATATCCTATAAGTTTGTGTGTAAACCTCTGGCAATTCGATAAAAATGTTTTCTTCTACTCAACAGACTTATAACTCCGATAAAACAGAACATTTTACTAGTTTCTATTTATTTACTTTGTCCCTGTTTACAGTGCTTACATGGTCTTAGGCCTTTCTTCCAGGAATATTTAACTGATCTTGCAAGCTTTCTGTGCAAAATGTAGTTGTACTGCCACAGTCTATTAGAGCATATGATTCTATACGTCTTTCACTCGTTTTTGACTTAACTTAAACTGGGACCACAGCTAGGACACTCTCTTTACCGGCCCCAGTGGCAATGCACATCTTTAATGGTTCCACAGAAACATATAAAGAAGAAACATTCTTCCTTTCTGACTCAGTGTGCTCTTTTTAGGAGGTGTGGCTTTATCATCGGTAACCATTTTCTTGTTAATATACAAAATGACTGGATGCAAATGGGAACATATATGGCACTTCATTTTTTCTAACCAGTATTTACTAAGATGTCCTTGAACTTAAAGCATAATCCTTTAGATTTCAAAAAGTCAATTCTACTTTCATATTTTAGTTTCTGGATTGCACTGCATTTGACAAGAGCATGACTGGCATTGAAAATAGACAGGGCTTACTACATGCAGAGCGACGGGCATTAAGCAAACTCCTGTCAATCATGAAGAATCCACTGCATCCACTGAACAGTGTCATTTCCAGGCAGAGGAGTAGCTTCAGTGACAGACTTTTGTCACTGTCTTGCTCCACTGACAGACTGAGGAGATTGTTCCTCCCCCACACTATGCGACTCTTCAATTCCACCCGGGGGAGTAAATGCTAACATTACTCAAAGTTATTGTCTGCTTTTACATGCAATTTTATTACTATTTAATTTAATATTTTTTTTTGTATCAGTATACTGCTGCTGGATTATGTGAATTTTCCCTTGGGATTAATAAAGTATGTATGTATGTATGTATCTATCTATCTATCTCTCTCCACCTTTTTGACTGAGATGTATGGGTTCTCCTTTTCAGCAGCAGCAGCAAAGCTTGTAGCAAAACTGCCTTTTCTCAAGCCAGTATTCATTGGAAACTTCCCTTGATCAGTCTTGTCCTTTTTCTTCTTAGAGGTAAGGCTTTGAGGTGCTGAGCTGTATGCAGGATTCAAGGCTATTGTAGCTTGTTCTTCCAGAAAGTCCACTAGGTTGAAGAGTCATGCATCTTCTCTACCTTCAATATTTCAAGCTACACGTTGCCACTGTCCTTGCAGTTCTTGTGGAAGCATTAAGATTATGGTATGAATGTTTTTGCTGCTTTCAAATTCATATCTGTCCTTCACACTGGACATAACGCTCATACAGCTGCCAAGAAAGACAGCATAATTCCATAGACCTGCTCCATTGTCCGACTTTATTTGCTTTATGTATGCATCTGCTGTCTGTAGTTGGTTTCCATAAAAGCTTTCAAGCTTCTTCCTGGCCTTTTTGTAACCTTACGCTGGTGGCAGGTATCTATAGCCTTTTAACAATTTCATGCGGTTAGCCTTTGGTAAATTGTGCTAAGAAGTCTAATTTATCTTGGGGGTTCTCCATCACCTCATCAGTAGCACGATCAAATGCTATAATAAAGTCCACATAGTCCATTGGGTCACCATCAAATACTGGGACCTTCCTTTACAGTACATAAGGTACTGGAACCGCCTTTTGCTGTTCATAATGTTCTTGGTGAGGCTCATATTTACTTTCATTAGTATATAAAGGACTAAAAATACTTGCACCATATGACTCTTCATTCATGTCATTTGGTTTTTCAAGAACATTATAGGGATTTGGATTACTTGGAATGTGACTGCTGCGGTGGGCTGGCGCCCTGCTCGGGGTTTGTTTCCTGCCTTGCACCCTGTGTTGGGGGAGATTGGCTCCAGCAGACCCCCGTGACCCTGTAGTGAGGATATAGCAGGTTGGATAATGGATGGATGGAATGTGACTGTGTCCATTAAGTGCACTCAGTCTTACATTGAATTCTGTAATTGCTGCTTCTAGCACCATTTGATCTCTTTTAGCCTTTAGCTGTGCCTCTTCCAAATCAAGAACCTGTTGCCATTTTGCAGCTTTTAACGCGAGCAAGCAGTACTGCGTCTGTCGCTTCTTGTGCCCTGATGACACTAACAGAGGTAGCTGCTGAACTTTAAGTTTTTGCAGATACTTGAGAGACACTGTCAGCAGGAATGACATCGTCAATAAATCTGTACCCTTTGAAATGGTTTGCAGAATCGGGAGGCGACTTGTGAAGGCTTTTATTTTGAGGAGTTTCCATAATCCAGCCCACCGTCTTTCCAAGAAACGCATGTAAAGTCTTCACTTTAGCATCAGAACCTTTATGTAGTCTTTTTCATTCATCTTTGTCGCTTTGCATGGAGAGAAATTAATCATTTAGCTTTTTATATTCTGTTCTCAAGGCATAGAAATCTGTCTCAATAATATTGCTTATTTTTTCACAGTTATATTCATTTTTCCTTAGAGTCTTTACATACTCTATCAAGCTGAGTAGCTGTACATATTTTTCATCTACTTCCGACTGAAGATCAACACATGGTTCTAAAGGGTTGGCCAGTAACATACATCTGGAGATTAACCTGGGCTGTGCTGGTTTGTTGAGCTTCTTGCTGTCATCATAAACATTATCCCCCACTATTGTCAGGATGACCACTCTGGCTTGTGCATGGAGATGTCAAGTCGATCATGCACCAGGACAGGATCACTTTAAGGTATTTAAGTTATTTTATCTTAGTTTATACAGTCACACAAGGAGCGCTTGCAATTCTTTCAAATGTTCAATACTGATCAATGTGCCAAAGCATGTAAAGGTTAAGGTACCTTTCGAAATGTCGTTTTCTTCCATTACAAACCGATGTCAGGCTTAAACAGGCTGGTTTCAAACTTTTCTTGTACACTTCAGTTGTTCTCTATACTAGAAGAGGTTTTACTTCATATTCCGTAAGTTCTTAATGTACGCCACTGCACATTCAATACAGCAAGTTGTGTTACATATTATTGGGCATGTTAAGGCAATACCAGTTCAATTCTGCTTATGGGGTTTATAAGAACCTCTCTTAGACTATGCACTTTTTTATAGGCAAACATTTAACTAAACAAATACTTCTACCTACTTGACATAACCTAAATTACTAGCAAATGGCTCTTACAGTACATTTTTTATCACAGCATATTATAATGAGACCATTTTGGACACTTGCATGGCAATTTGTGAAATTATGTCTCATAATATTTATTTTCAACCCGAAGTGTCACAAACTGAATGCAAGTCATTAGGGTTATGTAATGTGTATTATGTTTAACCTAATACAGGTAATTCAGGTCTTATTCCTAGATTTAGCTTTCTTAGGGCTTGTTTATACTTCACGCTCAGAACGCGCATGCATACACATCATGGCTGCCACGTGTTTCCAGCGTTCATTTGACGCGCCCTCTGAGCAGGTCCTCAGAAATTAACGCGACGCGTCCTCTGAGCAGGTCCTCAGAAACTAATGCGACGTGCGCAAGTTGCAATACCAGCAAAAAGTCGGGGGACGCAGTGTGATTAAAGTTGGAATGTGACGTCAGAGTCTCTGTTTACTATCTACATGTGACAGAAAGTCGCTATGCGGATCCTACGAGATTGATGTGAGCACTTCGATGCTTGATGAATGGTTCGATGTGGTGAAGCAAAATGGCGACATACAGATGCATTTGTGGTGTTTTTATGTTTAAGCATCGCATATTCCCCATCGTAATGACACAATACATTTTAAAAGTCTCACATACCATCTTTTTTTTTTGCAACTTCACAACAGCAACATAATGTACAGCCATAGAGAAAAAAAATTAAGGACATCGTGAAAAGGTGTATTTTGTGATTAAAGTGGAAATTTCAGCTTTAATCTCAACATGTCCACTTTAACCTCGTATTTACTTTATTATTAAAGCAGACTGTCGTAAACGTCATCCCAGTTTTTAATCACTACGAGCTTCTGGGACTTCCTCCTGACCTGACAGCAGTGGCAAGCAGCAATAGATCACCACACAGAACACATTAAATGCATGATATTCCAACTCTCTGCACATTTAGAATCCTTAGATTAATACTTGATATCCCTTTCATGATGAAATGCATTAAAATATGTATGCTACATTTTACAGATAAATCGTTAATTTCATTTAAATAATGAATACTGTTAATAATTACAGACATGGGGGTGACACAGTGGCGTAGCGGTAGCAATGGTGTCTCGCAGGGAGTCATGTTGCTGGTATTCCTTGCTTGGAATTTACATGTTTTCCTGCTGGGTTACCACAGTGTGCTCCAGTTTCCTTCCAAAGATATGCAGATTTGGTGACACTAAAATTAATTTAAAGGGTGTTCCAGGCAAATCACAACACAGAGAAGCTGAACCTGTTCTCACCGTGATAATATGTCGCACTTCCACCTGGTGGATTCTTACAGATTCATGTAAAGTACATGTGCAAGTATAAACAGTAAAACACTTGCGTAGCAAAAGTGTCCTCTGCAGCATACGTCGCGTGAAGTATAAACCTGGCCTTACTGTTCTTGATCAGCCCAAGTAAATTGGTATCTTATGTAAACATGATGACTAGCACTACTGTATACTGGACTGTGTGAAAAGCAAGAACAATGTGGCACCAGCAGTTTTCAGACTAAATAACTGTTAGGAAGTTTCTTACAGAATAAGTCCAAATTTGTTGGATAAATTGTATTAAATACAAAGCTGCTATTAAAAATGGCATCATAAAAGAGTGTCCTGTTTGTCAAAGTGTTAATGGGTTATTTATATTCCCAAGAGACAGCATCATTCAAAGATCTGTTAATGTGATTACAAATTGGCATGGGTCCATGATGCCTGGAACAGGGCCATTCATTAAAATCACTGTCAGCACTTATAAGAGCTTTACGGCACCAGATGTGTGCGTTAAGGTTTATATAAATATGCTCGTAATTATACATAAATGTGTGCATAAATAAAATTTAGGGATGTAAGGCAGCAACAAAAAGTGGAATATCTTAAAAATAAAAATATCAAAAATGAGTACCTAGATAATTCCAGAAATTGAGGTCTAACAAACGTAGTAAAGTGCTGAGCTGAACAAGCTGGGACTTCATACCCTGCATTTGCTCTTCAAAGTTATGATGCTGTAAATAAACAATTCACAAAGTAACTATTATTTTAATTTGCTAGTTAAGGTAACCAAACATATATATACATACAGTACAGGCCAAACGTTTGGACATTGAATGTGTTTTCTTTTTTTTCATGACCATTTACAGCACTCCATCACTCTCCTTCTTGGTCAAATAGCCCTTACACAGCCTGGAGGTCTGTTTGGGGTCATTGTCCTGTTGAAAAATAAATGATCGTCCAACTAACCTGACTTCTGCACAACACAACTGCTGGTCCCAACCCCATTGATAAAGCAAGAAATTCCACTAAATAACCCTGAGAAGGCACACCTGTGAAGTGAGAACCATTTCAGGTGACTACCTGTTGAAGCTCATCGAGAGAATGCCAAGAGTGTGCAAAGCAGTAATCAGAGCAAAGGGTGGCTATTTTGAAGAAACTAGAATATAAAACATGTTTTCAGTTATTTCACCTTTTTTGGTTAAGTACATAACTCCACATGTATTCATTTATAGTTTTGATGCCTTCAGTGAGAATCTACCAATGTAAATGGTCATGAAAATAAAGAAAACACATTGAATGAGGAGGTTTGTCCAAACTTTTGGCCTGTACTGTACTGTATATATATATGTATATATATATATATATATATATATATATATATATATATATATATATATATATATAAATATGCAGACATAATTCCATCATTTACCATTTTACATATATATTGGGGAAAAACAAAGACACATAATTGCCATAGCTACTCATTTGAAAACTGACAATTAATTAAAAACATGCATTTATAAATCTATCAGCATTCTAGCAGCTAAATGGCTTTACTATGTGTGCAATGAGAAAGTTTCAGTTTAGTGATTTTCAAGCTCAACATCAACAGAATCATAATGCTTTCTGTTGTCTTTATGAGCTTTAATCAGAGGATAACAAATTTTGCCATGACTAACATTTTACTTAAATGGCTTCGTTCCTTTTTGTATCCCTTCTGAAGGATCAAAATCATCACATAAATTCGTAAATTAAACTACACTTTGCACTTATGGTTTGGTGTAAAAAAAAAAAAAAAGAAATCTAAATGTCTCTTATAATAATTACGCACTTTTAAAAATAACATTTAAAGTATGTTCATCTAGGCCACTAAACTTTTCAGTTATTTATACTATACTACCATTACACTTCAGCCCTTAAATGTAAAATGTTTTAAAACTGGAATATTTACCAATTATTTTAAAATAATAGGTCCCTGTTTGTCCCTGAAGTGATGATGTATTCTATAAATGGTGGTACATAATATAACTATTATGTAATTATGTAAAAAATTACTTAATATTCTATTTTACTGTCTACATCTATAACTATAAATGTACTTTCTGCCTGCTTTATTTGGCAATCAAATAGCTACAGTGTGCAAAGGCTTTATTATAATATGCATACTCTGATAATAATATTGCATGTTCTTTGAAAATTCAGTCAGTTTTAAAAATTTATTAAGTAAATTTATTTTAGAACTTGTTTTCTGTACTGTCAAGACAACAAAATGTGAAATTTATTATTCTAAAGCATAAAAAGGCCCATTACCACTTGATCCATAAATGAAACAAAGCACCAGAAGGCATCCACTTCATTTTCCATTACATAGAGAATAGGTGAAAGTAAATCACTCATTCCTTGCACATATCCTAATGGAAAAAAAAAAAACAACTAATGTTAAACTGCAAATGATAAAAAGGTCTTTGAGTAGAAAAATGGCTAGTTCTGAAATAATTCTTATAGCTGTATTAAATTTGGAACAGGGAAACCAATAAAAAAAAATTAATATGTTTTCTCATTTTATTTTCTCTCAATTAAATTATATGTAACCTAAAAAATATTCAGACTTTTGTATTTTACATTGACAGGCTTAGAATGCTACACACCAAGGTTATTATAGATTTTCCTTTTTATATTAGTTTTTAGTTCTATATTTTTTCTGACCTTACTTAACTATTCAGTTTAGTTTTAGTTTTCCTTCATTATATATTTTTAGTTTTAATGTAGTTTTTATTTCACAGAGACATTTCTAATTTATTTTTATATCTATTACTTTACGTTTTACTTTTAGTAATTATGGCATGTTTAAAGAGCTACTATGGAGTTTAGTTTTGTGTCGCAATCAGAAAGAACTTAACACTTAAAGGTTTTGGATATAGTATTAGTGGAATGTTAGTGGAAGTTTATTATACCACATGGTTTACTATCTGGTTTTGTTTTTGTCTGATAAAAACAAGAATAATCAAAACCAGATACTGAACATGAACAATTTTATAATTTTAAAAATATTTTCTATGTCATTTGTACTGAACAAATGTACGCTGACCATTGGCACTTTTCACCTTTTCCTTTTATTGCCCAGAATGGTCCAATCTGTAATGAAATGTAGGTGAATTTTAAGGTTTGAGGGGTTTTAACTCTAAATGTCTACAGCACACAACATATTCTGCTCCAAGACAATGTGCTTATGAATGCCTTCAAAATTGCATTCAAAAATCTCCCATACTGGACTTTGATATTTTCTACCAGCCACATTGACCTCTGATTTCATCTCAGGCACATGCAATTTATAGACAGAATTATGCCACCTGCAGGCCTGAAAAGATCAAAAATCATAAAATTCATTCTCCTGTGTTCTGACAAGTGTGATCCTGAAAATCATGGGGGTGTGCAGACCCCACTAAACTCTATTGAGGGAAACAAAGAAAAAGCAAGCATGTAGTGTGAAGGTTAGAGGGTAATGAAGCTTAAATAGGCCATGCACAAGAACAGTAAACCCTTAATGAGCAGAGCAAGAGCAGGTAATAGGAGAATGGACGGGCACAAAACGGCAGAAACAGAATCTGGGCTATGGAACAATATATGCATTTTCTAAATCCGCTTATCCAGAGCAGGATCGCAGGAAACCTGGAGCCTACCCCAGCAGGTTTGGATGGAAGGCTGGAAAAATCCCTGGTATGCAATACGTATGATATGGCTGATGTCAAGAAAAAAAGAGGATATGATATTTCAACTAGCTATTTTGAGAGAGATGGAAAAAACTGAAAAAAGGGGTACTGATATTTTAAAACATAATTCTGCCACCAGATTATTTTCACAATATCAGGTAATTTGAATTGTGAATGTAAACTAAAAAAAGATAAACTAATAAATATAGAATAAATACAAAAATAAATTAGTATGTTTAGTTTTTCACTAGTTGGCAGATCCTCTCCGCCTACCGACGAGAAGTTCAGTGGAGACATTGCCAACTCAGGAATTTTACAAGGTTTGCATCATTTTGTTGTTAAACAATTTTTTTAAAGCAGAAGTGATTGGTCAGTAACAATATACTGATCTTGTACTGTCAGTCTCTCGATCAGTGTCGTTTTATTTTCAAAAAAGATTTCCCCTGTGCAAAGTGGCAGGCGAGTAATTGTCAACAAAACGTAGACACCTGAGAAATAAACTGACACGTTACTCACTCGTGATTTTTCTGTCCATATGGTAAAGGTTTCGTTGACCAGCACATTCCTATTTCAGGGGTTTGAATTACATGTTGATATACAAGAAATGCAAAGAAAGGCGGCACAGTAAATCGATTTCTATTTGACACGCTTTACGCGCCCGTATTCAGCTTGCTCTGTCACCGCAAATGCTGTGTGAACACCCGCCCTCCGTCACCAGCCACTGTTCATTGGATGAATATATGCGGGTGGCTCGTGGTCGATTAGTTTCTGTTTTAGAGTTAAAAGTTACAAGGGTTAAAGACTAATGGCAAGAATATTCATTCAAAAATAAAAACTAAAAATATTTTTAGTAAATAATTATTTTATTTCAGTTAGTCTTTCCAGCTACTTTAATAGTTTCATTTAGTTTCAGTTTTTAATTTTGGTTTATTAAGTATAGTATTTCAGTTTACGAAAATGTTTTTGTAATAATAGTTTCAGTTTTGATTTTAGTTTTTACTATAATTACCTTGCTACACACATTATCAAATACAGATTAAATACTAAACAAAGACAAAAATTAAAAAAAAAAGTGCAATCAAACTTAGTGCACATGCAGGCACAATGATGCTTTTTTTTATTAATAACTCAATAAGCGCTTAATATTTGTCAGTTGAACTTACCAAGATCAAAATCATACATGCAGTATGTCATCAGAATATCATGAAGTAAAAGCAGTCCTGGATTATCTGTACCTTCATAAAATGTGTTGGTCCGATCAGTTCTGTTGACATCTTTCTCTGTCAATTTAAAAACAATGGTTAAAAACATCTTGTTAACAGAAAAGCAGTATTAACTTGAAAAGCAGAAATACATCACCATATTATAGAACACATAACCAGCCACAGTTTTGATTAACATTATCACAGCACACCAGGTTTAACAGGTGCTTCCCACAATTTCCTTTCTAAAATTCAATCTTCTGACATCAATTGCCTAAACTTCTATTCACATCTACTTTAGTCTCTTTATAATGTCATTTCTGCCACCTCCATAATTGGACACATCTTTTTTCACTCTTCACTGAGCTGTTCACATGTCCAAACCACTTAAACATGTTTCTTCTCAACAACTGATGTATCTATCACATCTACACTAGTCTTTTCACTCAACTCTGCATTCTGTATTTCTCAGAGAAAAATCTGTGCATGAATTCAATCATTCTTATTTCAGTCTTTTTTATTTGTACATTCTACCTTAATTAACCATGTCTTTTTCCTATAAAACATAACGTGAATAAACTATTTTCCTAATGCCAATGACGTTGCCTTAGAAAAGATAAAAGGAGCCACCCCTGAAACATCCATTATGTCATCCTTGCTGCCATTGGTAAGTCAGCATCTGCAATGATGTTCTACATATTACTTTACTAGTAGGGATTTGGTACTCAAATTCTTGGCTTATAATGAAAACTGATAATGCCAGTATGATACTATTTTAGCCAGTCCCGATATATGTATTTATACATTTTGTTTATGCGCAAACTGCAACCATTTTTCTGTACAAACTGATGTTTTAAATGAGCATAGATAAAGTAAATTATGTGATTTTTTCCTTAGAAGTTTTTTTCCAGATATCTTACTTTCATAAACAAATCTAAGAAAACTAAAGTACACTCAACTATTTTATAACTGTGTCAAATGGCAGCATGGTGTATTGTACCTGTGAAGGTCAGAAGACTGGAATTTGCTTTTAGGTAGTCTAGATTCCATGTCTCAACCTTCTCAAATGACTGTTAAACTGACAACTGATTGCCATAAATTCAATTGTTTTCACTTTTAGTTTTAATGTGGGCAGTGAAGCCCATTAAGACAACTTATTGGACTCATATTATAATACGTATTATAAAGTGACCTATTAAACAAATGTAATTTCTATCCTTTCAGACATTCTGTGCAGTACGTGACATTTAAATTGTCATGTCAACAGAAAGGTACTATTTTCTGTTTCACCAATACTGAGGTCAATGTCCTCAAAGCTGCAGGTCATTTCAATGTCATGCTTACTATATGTGAGAAACCTGGGAGGCATGAAGGGGCTGGAATGAAATAGGGTGCATCAGGAACAAACTGAAATCATGAAGTTGACCTAACAGTAAATTGTAATGGAAGAAATTTACACCAAAAAAAAAAAAAACACAACATCATCCACAAGAATTTAGGTTCAAATGTATTATTTATGTCAGATATAAAGCAGTATTATTAGTATAGTACAAGGAATTTCTTATTTGCAAGTCTTAAAACAATGAAAACAGTATAAAAACAACATAAGACACAAATACACTGCTTCACTAAACTATTAATGTGTGTGGTTAAAATGTAAAAGAGCTTTCGTTTTATTAAAGATTAGCAAAATACCCACGCTTCGCAGCGGAGAAGTAGTGTGTTAAAGAAGTCATGAAAAAGAAAAGGAAACATTTTGAAAATAACATAACATGATTGTCAATGTAGTCGTTTTGTCACTGTTGTGAGTGATGAGTGTTGCTGTCATATATATATATATACATACACACACACACACACACACACAAATAAACATATATATATATATATACATATCCATACATATACACATATATATACACACACACACACACATATATATATACATATCTACATATACATATATATCTACATATATACATATACACACACACATATATATTATAATTATATATTATATTATATTATATTATATTAAATGTATCCATCCATCCATCCTCTTCCGCTTAAGCAGAGAGGCCCAGACTTCCCTCTCCCCAGCCACTTCTTCCAGCTCTTCCGGGAGAATCCCAAGGCGTTCCCAGGCCAGCCGGGAGACATAGTCCCTCCAAAGTGTCCTGGGTCTTTCCCGGTATATATTATATATATATATATATATATATATATTTATATTTATATATATATATATATATATATATATATATATATATATATATATATATATATATATATATATATATATATACACACATACACTCTTTGGGGTGCGAGCAACTGTTGCTGGGGGTGCCAGAATCCATCAAGGAAGAAAAATTAAAAACATTATTTGTACAAAATCTTAATTTATTTAAACATTCCTAAATATTTTAATTGGGCAGGCTATTTCGTATCAGTGCAATACGCTGTTTGTTAAAACGGATGACTCCCGCTCTTACGTGCAAGTCTGCGTGGATATTATGAACTATCGTTATCTGTTCAAGTTCTATTTCAATTTTAAATAGAAGGAATTTTTATTTAGTTGACAGAAATATCTTTGGTAGGAATGTAAGTTAAATGTAGGCATCATTGCATAAATTTTTCTTCACCATACAAATGTAAAGAGTAAATTCACCTTACATTCCAACCAAAGGTATCTGTGTCGACTAAATAGAACCTGAAAAGATATATTTTTTCGAATGTGATCGTGCAATTCAGATCGAGTTGACGCGCACTACATTGAGCCGGCGTGCTATTGTGGTTTCGCCTGCGTGCCTCAATAAGTCACCCTCCCCTCGCTCTTACTTTTTTACCGTTCATCTAATGAATACACTGAGTATGGCTTTACCAAAACAATCATTGATGGCGAATAAAGTATCCATTATTCATAAAGTTTCAATTGGTGATCTGTCTTTCTGCGTTAACCACATATTTTTTCATACGTCTCAAACCAAGGGGATGCGAGGGTAAAATGAATCGGGAAGCGCTCGTACATACTCAGTGCACCCCCTCTCGGTAATCGAACCTCGGACGTCGGCGCTAGAGGCGAAGCCTCTACCATTGCGCCACAGCGTGTGGTTTGTCTATTTGAGAGTATGTAAATCAGGGTATATATACACATACATACATATATATATATATATATATATATATATATATATATATACGCAGCTTCGCAGCGGAGAAGTAGTGTGTTAAAGAAGTTATGAAAAAGAAAAGGGAACACTTTAAAAATAACGTAACATGATTGTCAATATACAGTAATTGTTTTGTGAGTGTTATGAGTGTTGCTGTCATCAAGGATTTGATTATCATTATTTCTTTCAATCAGGTTCGTATTTGTAGGATTTGTTGTGTTCAAGTTACATTCCGTGTTTGTCAATCGTTGTAAAGATAACAGGTTTCATTCATCGATTCGTTTCTTACTGCAACAATAAACAGCTCGTCTTCCTCTTTATCTGAGATGTGACACACTGCATGCACAGGTTTTTTTTTACACTGTCTTCCTTTAGCGGGACATTGACTTTTTCCACAGTGTGCTTTGTTTCCGCAGTAGCTGCACTTATGAATATGCTTGTATGTATCACACGCTTCATATTTTTTTGCTGCCTTCTCAATTGTGTAATTCAGTTTTTGTTCAGCACTCTTTGGAACTGTTGCTTTTTGTCTGTGCACTGCGTCATTTCATGTGAGCCGCTTGGTGTACATGCATCGAAGGTTCCCAGCAGTGCTGGTGCCATCTCGTGTGATGTCCATGGCTGTATTTAATGTTAGCTAAGACCCGGCTCTTAAAAGTTTCTCTTGCAGTTTCGCTGAGTATGTGCCAAACACCACCCTGACCATCTGATCTTCCTCTGCATAAGCACAGTCCTTCACCCGTGAATATTTAGCAGCAGTGTTTCTATTGGATTGCCGCTGACAAGACAGCCTTATATGGGCAGGCACTAAATTACGTGGGAGGCGTAACTCTGCCTCCCACGGGCATCGAGCAGAAGTCTATTATAGTATAAGGACGAAAAAATAGGTTCCAGTTATGACCATTACGCGTAGAATTTCGAAATGAAACCTGACTTACTTTTGTAAGTAAGCTGTAAGGAATGAGCCTGCCAAATTTCAGCCTTCTACCTACACGGGAAGTTGGAGAATTAGTGATGAGTCAGTGAGTAAGTGAGTGAGTCAGTGAGGGCTTTGCCTTTTATTAGTATAGATGAAAACTATTTTTTTTTTTAATTTATAGAATTTACTGCATTCAAGATAACAAAGCCAAGTAACTGATAAACTTAAAAATGATTGAAAAACTATAGGTAAACAATTGTAATAATTTTCAAAATGTAAGTGCTTCTTTTGAAATAAGCAACTACACAGCCATGCAAAGCAATACAGCAGCTAACTCAAAAAAAAAGTTAAGTAGATATGCCTCTACGCAAAACAAAATGAAGAACAATACTAGACTACTATTTTCAGTGGCACTTTCTTAAAGTTATTAATTCAGAAGATGTAAAGAACAAAATTGTTTAGTGTTAGACACTGATTAAAATGCCCATGAGCTACTGCCATCATTATATCAATCAGGTGACATTTGAAAAACACAGCAGCAGTAAAGCTAGCTGTATACAATTCTAAATGCCAGAATAAATCTTCTCTTTGAATGATTATCACAAAAAGACACAAAGCATAAAAACGAAATATTTCCGGGAAGCATCATATTCTTTAACAAGGTAATCATGAGACTATAACAGAATTGTTACCTTGTAGAAAAGTTTGAAATACAATCCAACTGGAAGATGTAAATTAAAATTACTTATCAAAAATGTATTTCAAAGAATCAGATAAGTACTACAACATTCTTAAAAATCTAGTTAAATTTTTTGCTGTGCACTTCAAAAAATAAAAGCAGACATCAATTATCCACAAAAGTTCACCCATTTCTATACATCTACTGAGAAGCAGTTCTTCAGTTAAGCATCTACAGAAAATGATTTATTTTGACTTTGGAAATGTACTGTTATAGCTTAAGAGTTCACATTAAAATACTGACTGGATAAATATGTGCACAAATTTTTTGGCAAGCAGAAAATGATAACTTTCAAGGGGATTGGATACTTTTGTACACCACTGTTTATTGCATTTGTGTAGTCAGCTGCTAACATTCTTGTACACCTTTTTGCACAATGCTGCATATTTATTGTATGTTTACTGTTACATTTCCTAGCATACTGTAGATACTGTCTTAAATAATGTTCTTGTACTTGTACACAGAACAGCTTTACATAAACCATACTCTTATGAGTGCTGCTACTGTAGACTTAAAACAATCATATGAATGCTGTGTATTTACTTTTATATTTTTCCTTGCATACACATTGCCTAATCTAGATGTTCTTGTAAATCACACTTTGTCTCTGTTACATGGCCCTTTGTATCTTGCACCATGGCCCTGACTCAATGTAATTTAATCTCTATATATAAACCAGTATATGGTTGAGATGGTAATAAATAACACTTCAATAACTGTCCCTGTCACACATACAATGTTGCAAAATTCTCATGTTAACCATACTAGGAATTTACTGAGATTCACTTATTCATTGAAACCACAGTGACCCAGCAACTTCTCAGGCCAAGTGATTTCACACATGAAATTTTCATCTAAGAAAAGAAGTTGTGGATTATGAAGAGTGTTCAAAATGACTGAAATTTACGTTCTTTTTATGCTTTTGTGAGCATCAATTGTTGAGTGATATGCTTGTTCGATTAGTATGTTATAATTACTGTACTATACTGTACCTGAATCACAAAGATGAAGTTGACAGAGGGTCAAAAATGCTATAAAGATTCAAACATGAATGTTAGGTTATTTTTACTGTTTCAGAAATCTGCATTAACCTTAGTTCCACATGCTCCATTTGCTAATGGGAAATAGCCGCTGTAAAGAGCAAGCAGTCACAACTGCATCTGCAACTGGGCTCAATAGTTTCCTTGTTGGTTTAGATAGAAATGAATTTTAAATAATGCACCTTCTTCCCATTTACAAACACTTTTCAAACATCTAACCTTAGAAAATAACTAAACTTTTGTGAAATGATTGAGCAATATACTAAGACATACTGTATAAGATTGTTTTACTTGAATAAATATTAGCCTACATATGTGAGGACACACTGTGATGTTCTTTGTGCTTTACCGAGCAATTGTCTTCCTTTGTTCATGCACAAAAGCCCCTTCCAATCACCAGTCCATCTGATGACAGGAAGAGAGAAATAGGAGTAAGTACTAGGCCAGGCAGAGAAGCAATTGTAAAGTGATCAATGTAGACAGGCCCAGGCAGACATAATTCTTTGTTATTCTAACTGTATTATTATGTGTCTTGTGGCTCCTTATCCCTGTGCCTGTTTCTTAAATTTTTTAATAAAATCCTTTTTTTATACTTTACCATCTGTTGCTTGTTTTTAAGAGTGATTGGCGGGTTGCTAGCTGTCTGCTCAAGAGCTGTCCCTACAGGCTACAAAATCAAAGAGCAACACAAAGCCGACTATAAAATTCATACCTACATAACACCATTATAGGTTTAGTATCCGTTTAAGTATTCAACTACACAGACAACATATTGCAGTGGCTTGCAAATAATAAGCAACAAACATTTATCCTGTGAAAGAAAATTTAAATGCTTGCAAGCTACTAAGGGTTAAAAACTGTTTTATTATAACGGCAGGTTATTCATACAGGTGTCTGTCATAAGTCATAAGACAGGCTGCAGTAAAGTGACCTAGGATAACTTCCTTCTTTAGGAATGCGTCTGTTAGACACAGGAAAGATGACCTTTCCTTCTTTGGGGCACCTCTTGATACGTACACAAAAAAGAAATGGTTGGCCGATTTGCGTTATATAAGATGAAATGCTTAGATGCTGTTTCATAAGTAAGGGGGAGGGAGGAAAATTAATATTAAAACCCAATTGAAAAAAGGGGACTTTGCTCTTCTGCTTTGCAAAGCATGAATCCATGTACTCATCTATGACTGAATAAAGACTGATTGATTGAACTATTCCGGTCTTCCTCGGGGGTTACTACCACAATCCTAAGTGCCAAATTTTGCATTTTTAAATCGGTCCCTTCCTAAAAGAACAACAACATGAAAAGTAACATAAATTATAATCACATGAAGACCTATGCTGCACTAACTCGAATATAGTATTGCCAGAAAAGCTCCTACTTTAAAGACAATGGAATTCATACAAGGTTAGATGACTAGTCTGCTATAATATCAAAATGCAGATGAAATAAATCTCAAATTACTCCAAAGCCTAATGTCAGTTATTCTGGTCATATGTGCACAACATACCAAATTAACCATTTCTGGAAAGATGTTTTGTAAACAACAGTGAAGTGTGCTTAATTGGGACTACACTTTTTAATTGAAGTCTTACCCCCAAAACACCCTTAATTAGTGGCCATAAGTCCTATCTTTAATTCAGAATTGCATTCTCATTTAAAAACACTTCAGCAATATGCACCAAAAATCTTTCTAGAAATACTTTATTTTAGCAACATTAAAAAAATGATTTTTCTATCAACCGCAAAGCTTTATGAGAGATCAACCCATTCTTTTCCTCTTATATAGAAATACAGGCAAACTGCAATCAGAATAAGTCTATTCTTAGAAAATTGCATGAAATGAATGAATACATATACACAAAAAAGCAAATAAAAAAAAATTTACAATCCTAATATGGCAGTCCTATTTTATTGTACTACTGAATCACAGTAACTTTAATAAAGTTGTCAAACCAGTTCTTGTTACTATAGCAGGTCTTTAAATTAGTAATTGAAAAATAAATAAAATCTTAAATCAAGCTTTTTGGCCAGAGTACTAAATGAAAGGAAATAAGTGAATACAATCTTAAATATGGAAATCTTTCTTTTAAACCAAAATTTTTGGAAGCATTATTTAATGTTTTTTTTCTGCTAATATTTTTACATTTTTATAGTATGTAACATAAATGGGAGTTACATATGAAAGGCAAGTGAGGATATGAGATGGGAATGCAGAGGCCTCACATTGATTATTGCAGTTACCTCTGCCATTTGTTCTAACACCACATTGTGCTATATTAAGTGTGTCATATTTGAAGGGATTGTGCATGGAGTGAAAATCTACCCAAAGGCCCCAATAATTCTTTTTCCAGGATCCACATATGAGGAAAAAAGTGAGAATGTCCATCTAAATCCTTTTCAGTGACATTCTAAGCTGGGTTTGATTTTTGCATTATCTGTAGGAGACATTGCATAGTAATGCCAATCACTAAAGTGAAGGATATAATGAATAAACTAGTTTAATTAACAACATGAAATCAGAGCATGATTTATTTTTTCTTTTTCAAAAAATTTTATAGGGCTGGAACAGACACATTATTCCCCATAACTGCCTGGAGCACAGTATATGCCTGAAAAACCAAGAATTTCACTAGATATACACTGTAATATGTCTGTCTGGGAGATTGCCAACCGGGATCCCGAGCAGTTTCATTGTGTGGTGGGTGCAGAAATGCGATGTACCAGTGCATGCTCCCAAAACTGACCTGACACTGTAATTATTGTATTATACAGTACTTTAAACCTTGACACAACTTTGTAAACAGAGATATGATGTCATTAAAGTATGATAGGCACACCAAGACAAACTAAAGAAATGCAATTGAAATTACTATCATGTTTGTTAAAGAAAGGAATCGCTTATAACTAGTTTGACTAAGATTACATACTCGCATTGTGTCATCTAGAATAGGATTGTGACACTGGTTACATATTTCATTAATCCTATGACATCATTTTCTATATGGCATTACAGCTGCAAATAGATCTAAGGGCCTGTTTATACTTCACGCTCAGAATGTGTATGCGCATGCATCATGGCTGCCACTCGTTCCCACAGTTCATTTGACGCATCATTTGAGCACTTCCTCAGAAATTAACGCTATGCATTCGCAATTTGCAGTACAAGCAAAAACGGGCACAGCATAATCAAGTCAAATGGGAACATCAGAGTTTGTTTACTTGTTTACATGTGACAGCAAGCCACTTTGCATATCCTACAGGATCGATGTGTGTGCTTCAATGTTTGATGAACGGTTCGATGTGGTGATGCCGACACACAAATGCTTTTGTGGTGTTTTTATATTCAAGCTTTGCATATTCCCCAATGTAATGACACAATACATTTTAAAGGTCTCACATACCATCTTTTGTGATTTTTTTTTTGTTCCTTCAAAACAGCATCAGAATGTATAGCAGTGTATTTGACTCACAGAGAAAAAAAAAGAGAAACAGTGAAAAGATTTATTTTGTGATTAAAGTGGAAATTTCAGCTTTAATCTCGAAATTTCCACCTTGTAATTTGCAATCTTGTAATTTATTTTATCATCAAAGTAGACCGTCATAAACGTCATCTTAAAACTGACCCAACATGCTTCTGGGGCTTCCTCCTGAACTGACAGCAGCGGCAGGGAGCAATCGCCACACAGAACACATTAAATTTATGATACCCCAGTCCTCCACACATTTAGAATCCTTAGATTTATTCTTGATATCACTTTCATGATGAAATGTGTTAAAAGTAGGTATGTTATATTTTACAGATAATTTGTTAACTTCACTTAAATAATGAATACTGTTAATAATTACATATATGGGGGCAGCATGGTTTGCTTGCAGGAAGTAATATCTCTGGTGTTCCCTGTCTGGAGTTTGCATGTTTTCATAGTGGATTTCCAGTGTATTCCGTTTTCCTTCCAAAGACATGAAGGTTTGGGGATATGGTGATGCTAAAATGACGCTAGTGTACGTGCGTGCTGCTATGCACTTTTTTGATGAGCTGATGCCCCGTCCAGCTTGCTGGAATGGACGTATCCTTGGAACATCCATCCTTTTCATAGATATTGTGACAAGTTTTCCTCGCAATTTAATGGATGTTTCAGGTAATTCACAACACAGTGAAATGTTTTCTCATCGTGATGATACCTTGCAGTGCCTCCTGGTGGAATATTCCAGACTCACGTAAAGTACGTGTGCAAGTACAAACAGTACAAAGCTTGCGTAGCAGAAGCGTCCGTAGGAGCACGCGTTGCGTGAAGTGTAAACTTGGCCTTAGGCTGTTGATTAAGTAAGCACTTTTGAAGCACTTTTGTCCTGGAGATGCATTTATCCACAGATCACAAGATGAAATCTGGCACTAGTTAATGGCATCACTTCTACTGTCATGTATGCATATACCTTCAAACAGAACATAGCATCCACTGAAAAAGTTTTCAAGGAATCACACTAACTAGAACTAAGGCATAAAACTTTCTTATTGGACATGAGCAGTTTACCAGTCAAGAATGGCATATTTTTATTGAGTAAAACCTGAAGCAAACTGACATGTCAAAAGAATATAAAAAAAACCAAAAGTGACTTCTTTGTGTGGGCAGACAATAATGTACAACTGCTTTTGAATGTTACAAATGCACTGTGAATGCTGCCAAAATAAATACACCAAAATATTTGAGTATATCAAGGAACAATACCTGACAGTAGATGAAGAGAAGTTATAAAAGGACTATCCCACACTAAAGATAAGATCATAGGAGACAAAACTGAAAACAGCACCTGACAATCATACTTCAGCATTTTCAAAAAGCAAAGTTTTCCTTGTCCTCACTGGCATTTGAGATCAAAGTTTAAGGGCTAAATAGTTTAAATCTTAAGAACATAAATTTGCCAAATGAGAGAAGACCATTCAGTTCATCAAGAATGTCTGTTTAGCTAATAGCTAAGCTGTCATAGTATCTTATCAAGATTTTTCTTAAAGGTTGTTAAAGTTTCTGCTTCAACTCCATGTCTCAGTAGTTTATTCCAGAGTCTCACAACTCTTTGCATTAAAAAAATCGTCCTTGCTTCAGTTTTAAATTTACCTCCCCTTAATTTCCACTGATGTCCTCTAGTACATGATTGACCCTTAAGCCAAAAGAATGTTACTGGATCTAATAAGAAATGGTGAGCAACTTCCCTGAAACAACTAATGGAAGAGCTAGGGACTGAACCCAAGACCTCAAACATGGAAAGCATGTACTCTGCCACTGAACTGTTTCCCCTGCTTATAATGTTTGTTTGGCCAATTTTTGATGACCCTCAATTTCATAATTATTTATTAAAATGCATTTAAATTGCAAAAACTGAAATGTATTTTCACAACCTTTAATTCTTAAATACACTTTTAACTTAATGAATAAGGAATTTTAAAGAATATTGTCTATTAAAAAAACAAGAACAAAAAGAAATATTTCACACTAAGACAAAAAATGTGAATGCTTAAGTGTGTTATTTTTCAGTCTACACTATAATTTGAAATTACCTATTAAGTTTTTGTAGTCTCTCAATCTTGAATTTCTTTTTTCTTGTTCTTCACTTATAGATTTCCACTGCAACTTCATTCTGAAATACTCATCACTAAAAAATTATACAGACTGAATCACATTTTATTTTTAAGAACACACATTTTTAAATCCATTCAGCATCAGATATAAAGGGAATTATTAAATAATTTTAATATCTATTCATCTCGTTTTTACACTTTACTGACAATTGAACAATAAAACATTAGAAACGCTTTCCTGTCGCCTCATATCACTATTGTGAAATAATCTAATGCAACTGTAATTCATTGGCTCTATGGCTCTTTCCTCACAAAAGACAATGAGCACATAAGTTAAATTAAAATTAAAAATACAAAAAATGTATAAATAACTGAAAGCAGTGACTGTGTAACTGCAGAAACTGAAATAATAACTATGCAAAGCTGAAAAACAATTTCCAAACATAAAAAAAAGTAAAAAAATACTCACGTTTTTCTCTTTTGCAGATCCTTTCTGTATTCTTTAGTGCTATCCCAAGGATAATAACCCAATAAAAACTTCCAGGCTTCCTTTCTTGCGACATGACAAAGTCCCTAAGAAAGTCAGCTCTTTTAATTAATAATGTAGCAAATGAAAATCAGGATGTTTTAATTCTATTGTCATTAAATTTTTGATGATATTTTACAAATGGAAATATATCTAGCAAAATGAATGCAACTTTTTAGCATACATTAACTATTTTTATGCAAGTTGTATGCTATATCGTTAATACAGGTGAAAGTGAAAGTTGATCAGATAACAATTCTGACTGTAAGAGGACTCTTTGGATTGTAAAGTGTCTGCCCCAGTATACTGTAACAAGAGGTCTTCTTGACTAACTTATAATTCCAGTTTACAATAGGAATGAAAATCTAATTGCAAAATGTACTGTACACAACATTTTTTTTTGAAGAAAAAAACCTGTAACACATTTGCATTTAATACTCCTAGCATGGAATTAATTTACATTATAATTTCTATGGTATGTGATTAAAGAAATATTTACTTCTTACTCCAACCCCGAGTCTAATCCTTAACCCATGAACTTTAAAGTAAAACCATGTCACTAAATTAGATGCAACAGCACACACTTTTATTAACACAGTGCAAATTATTTCAAAAATTGTATAGTATCCTATACAATATCCAGTAGAACTTTTATTGCAAGATGATTTGTGTTTTATTTTCAGTATACAGCACTTGAAAATAGAGAAGTCACATAAACTGATATTTTTGTACTAATTAGCTAACAAAGTTTCAAAAACATAAGTGCCAACTTGTTTACATTGAATATCTATTAACATAAAATGTCCAATACAAGCATTAAATCTGTATCAATATTACCCTATGAAAGGAGAAATGTAACTGAAATAAGTTCTCCATCGAGCTATCAATATTAGTAAAAACACAGTGATTTGTTAAAATTATATAAATAAGTAAAAACTTGGAAAAGAAAAGAACTTATTTATTGTATAATGGGAATATGAACGGTACACGATGGGCAAGAAGATCAGGGGCTTGCTGTGCATGTTCAATATCTGGGACTAAAAGATTGGAGCTAGGTGCAAGAGAGGGTCTTAAACCACAGAAGCCTGCCACCTCCCAGCGCCACTGTCAATTTCTAAAGCCACCACATGTTTACATCAGTGAGGGCAACTTTCCTATGTTATTAATTAGCTCAAATGCTGTGTTACAATAATAATCTGCAGATAATATTGTTTAATCAGTTTAATCTTATGTATGATTACATAACTGCTTTCCCCAAAACTGACTTTTGTTGTGCTCTATTAGTTAACTTATCTAAAGTAGCAGGTGAAGGGCACCGCAGAGACCTCACATGCATCCACAGTTACACATATTGGAGTGTTAGATGTGGGAAAACTGGCAACTTAACAGTTGTAGGAAGTAAATATTGAGGTAAAATTCAAATTAAGTGGCTATTTGACTTTTCTATACTGGCTATGACATAATCAGCTGCATATGTTAATACCAAAATAAAATTAATTTAGTGTTTATATGCTTCGAAGGATAAGTTACATCTCCCAATTAATACAACATGCACTGTGTTAACAGAGTCATGTAATCAGTGAAACATGCTGTTAGCAGAATAAGCAAAAGAGCATACTTCATGGCTGAATTATTGAGTATAGGTAGCGACAGGCAAAGTCATTTTCTAATTCTGGATTTGAACGCAGGCATAAACACATGCACATGCTAATATAAATCAGGTAGATCAGGACAATATTACTCTTTATAAACCCTATGCTAAAATCCCCTCAATATTATATTTCCCTTTGTTGTTACACTAGGGGGAATCCCCATTACTGCAATTGTATTAAAGTTCAAGCCTTGCACTGCATTTTAATATTTACGAATGTCAATACTAGTTTACTTAAATTATAGTTGGATAACCTCTTAATGGATTCAGTATATCGTTATTTTAAAGATTTTGTTACGATTAGTATTTATATATTTGCAATATTTAAATACAGAAAAATACACAATATTGCTCACTTCAATAATGGATTAACTTTAATACAAAGCCATCAAACAGAATATCTATTATTGCTGTGGTTTCAAAGGATTCAGCATTGTAAAATTTCACTGGTACTGGTATCAAATACAGAGAATCTTGTATTGACACATCCCAACAGGTTGCAGTGGAGCAGTAATAAGTGCTGCTTTTCTAATAGTTTCAGAATCATCAGCTCAAATTACTATATCTACACAGTCTCTGAGGGGATT
Organism: Polypterus senegalus; assembly: GCF_016835505.1. Lineage (NCBI taxonomy): Eukaryota > Metazoa > Chordata > Cladistia > Polypteriformes > Polypteridae > Polypterus > Polypterus senegalus. Next base: position 149,835,578 of record NC_053161.1, read on the forward strand.
GCACATGATCACTGTGGATTTTCTCCTGGCACTCCATCTACCCTCCACATCCCAACAGCATGCACATTACATTGATTGGTGAGTTTGGCTGGGTGTGGGAGTTGTTATGACTTTTAATAACATCCCAGCAAATACTGATTACTGCCTTGCATGGAACACTTTTGAAATTCAACTATGCAGCTCTATATTTGGATATGCCAAGTTTACAAAATGAATGAGGTAATGAGTATTTGCATATGTCTAAAGTATGAAAGAATTGATGAAATACTTAGATGCTGTTTCATAAGTAAGGGGAGGGAGAAAAATGAATGTTAAAGCCGATTGAAACCGGAAAACTTTTGCTCTTCTGCTTTGCAAAGATTGAATCCATGTAGTCATCTATGACTGAATAAAGACTGATTGATTGAACTATTCCTGTCTTCCTCTGGGGTTACTTCCACAACAGCATTATGTGTTTGGCCAATGGAAAATATGTTATACAAAAACAAATGAAATTCAATGGAATATTGTTACTTTAGTGGAGACTGCAGTGTTCTCCTTTGCCGGAAACAACAACAGTAAGGATTTTTTAATTTAAGAAGAGACTATCTCTTATAATAGTTCATTTAAATCAACATTAAAGCACAAATAAATACAGTACATCTATCCATCTATCCTCTTCTGCTTATCCGAGGTCGGGTCGCGGGGGGAGCAGCTTGAGCAGAGATGCCAAGACTTCCCTCTCCCTGGCCACTTCTTCTAGCTCTTCCGGGAGAATCCTGAGGCATTCCCAGGCCAGCCGGGAAACATAGCCCAGTCCCTCCAGTGTGTCCTGGGTCTCCCCCGGTTGGACATGCCTAGAACACCTCACCAGGAAGGCGTCCAAGAGGCATCCTGATCAGATGCTCGAGCCACCTCATCTGACTCCTCTCGATGCAGAGGAGCAGCGGCTCTACTCTAAGCCCCATCCGGATGACTGAGCTTCTCAGCCTGTCTTTAAGGGAAAGCCCAGACACCGTGCGGAGGAAACTCATTTCAGACGCTTGTATTCGCAATCTCGTTCTTTCGGTCACTACCCACAGCTCATGACCATAGGTGAGGATAGAAAGGTAGATCGAGTGGTAAATTGAGAGAAACTTTGCCTTACGGCTCAGCTCCTTTTTCACCATGACAGACTGATGCAGAGCCCGCATCACTGTGGTCGCCGCACCGATCCGCCTGTCGATCTCACGCTCCATTGTTCCCTCACTCGTGAACAAGACCGCGAGATACTTGAACTCCTCCACTTGGGGCAGGATCTTGCTCCCAACCCTGAGAGGGCACTCCACCCTTTTCCGGCTGAGGACCATGGTCTCGGATTTAGAGGAACCGATTCCCATCCCAGCCGCTTCACACTCAGCTGCGAACCGATTCAAAGAGAGCTGAAGATCACGGCCTGATGAAGCAAATAGGACAACATCATCTGCAAAAAGCAGTGACCCAATCCTGAGTCCACCAAACCGGACCCCCTCAACACCCTGGCTGCGCCTAGAAATTCTGTCCATAAAAGTTATGAACAGAATCGTTGACAAAGGGCAGCCCTGGCGGAGTCCAACTCTCACCTGAAACGGGTTCGACTTATTGCCGGCAATGCAGACCAAGCTCTGACACCGGTTGTACAGGGACCGAACAGCCCTTATCAGAGGGTCCGGTACCCCATACTCCCGGAGCACCGCCCACAGGATTCCCCAAGGGACACGGTCGAACGCTTTTTCCAAGTCCACAAAACACACGTAGACTGGTTGGGCAAACTCCCATGCACCCTCCAGGACCCTGCTAAGGGTGTAGAGCTGGTCCACTTCTTAAAGAGGGGGACCACCACCCCGGTCTGCCAATCCAGAGGCACTGTCCCCGATGTCCATGTGATGTTGCAGTACATATTGTAATAAAAATACAGTACATAATGGACTAAAATCAAAACAAAAAGTAAAAGGTCTAGAAACAAATTAACATACCCCTTTGAAAATACTGTGCTTTATGTAATTAACGTTTTGCATTTTTCCCTCATTGTCCATATTTGCATTCCAGTCCTCAAGAGTCACAGGCTCTTTCCTCTGGACGTCTGGCCTTGAACCTAAGTCAACCTGCAAAGAAAAAAAAAATATATATATATATTTCTTGGTCTCCATAACTATAAGTCAGTCTGGAAAAACAATCCTATTAACAAAAGCATTATATGGAAGCTATGAATTTGAATGAAACATATTTGATCCAGATATGAATTGTCATTATGTCTTGTGTCAGTTGCCATTCGCAAACAATAAGGATGCTGTTTTGTAATTTGTACATATTAACAAATCATTTGTAGGAAAAGTTTTTATTACATTTGTGGAAAGAGCTCAATCAGATGGAGTATCAGATTTCACACAAAGAAGATAATACAGGCAGTCCCCGGGTTACGTACGAGATAGGGACTGTAGTTTTGTTCTTAAGTTGAATTTGTATGTAAGTTGGAACAGGTAAATTATTTTAATAAATGCTATTGTTGACCGACTGTAACCAAGTGTGATGCCACTGAATGCTGGAGTTTCACCTCTCTCTGAACTTTTTATTATTTCTACTTTATTTTCCATGGTGATGGTTTTTCTCTTCTTTATTGTATCACCAGCACTTTTATCAGATTTGTGTTTCAGAGACATTGTTGAAGGATGAAGACAAAATGTTAAGATCAGCTCTTCTGCACAGCACTGTACACACTATCACAGCAGGAAGGCACCCCTTGTCAACATGTCTGGTGTACTGACGACAGACAACTTCCTGCTACGTACGTAACAGTACAAGCAGGCTTGCTACTGAGAATGAATGGGGGTGGTGTGGGGCGATTCACCATTCGCCCACCACACAGTCACCTCCACTTGCATACAGTATGCTGCCTGTAGCGTCTGCCAACTGAGAAAGAACAGGGTGCGGCCAAAGGCAGGTAGTGAATCGCCCACCACCACCCCCATTCGACAAGCAGCCACCCGAGGCACACTAAACAATGCTGCCCCCCGCCGACCCATTCACCCTCAATGGCCTCCATTCAGCCACAACCGGGTCAACACTTGCAACATCACTAGCCGCCCACCGAGAACGAACGGGGCAGTCAGGGGCAGTCAGGAGCAGTAGCTGCGGTGGCGTGGTGGGTGGGCAGCGAACCGCCCCATTAAGCCTCCATCCTGCACATGAGCGGTAGCTGTGGCCCCCAGGTCACCGCTTGCCGCACACCCAGCCGCCCACTGAGAATGAATGGGGTGTGGCTCCCACCGCCCCATTCACCAACCGGAGCCGCTCGAGTGACATTACCCTGCGCAAGCAGCAAAATCGCCCCCAGGCCAAAGATGATGGAGCAGCAGTTACTGAGGAGCCTGTGTCGTGTCCCCCAGACAAATGATGGAGCAGCTGCAGCCCCGTTTGTAAGTCGTTTGCCGAATGTCCGTAACTTGGGGACTACCTGTACATACATGCATTTTAAAACTTTCTTAATTCAATTAATGATTGAAATCACCAGAGCCTAACCTAGCAGAGCTGGATGCAAGGCAGGAAATAACCAAGCACAGGTTGCCCATCCATAAGATCACACACACATACACCCACACTAACAATACAGACAGTTTAGAGTGTCTATTTAACACAACCTGCATGTCTCTGTGGATGCGAGAGGAAATTAGAGTACCCCGAGGCTAATCCATAAAGATATAAGAAGAATATACAAGGAATCTTAGTGGTCATATCGCTGTTCTCAAGCAGACAACACAAATAAAGCAGCTGAAAAGACAAGCATCACTGCTCAAAAAAAAAATGACAGAAACATTTAATCATCACAGCCCAACATCAAGTCAGTTAAGCTTTAGTGATATCAATTTGTCCAGTTAGGAAGCATAAGCAACTTGCTTTGGTGCAAATGAAAGTGACAACAGGTACACTGTAGAAACAACAGCGAGACAACCCCCAAAAAGGGAATGGTTTTGCAGGAGGTGGCCAAAGACAATTGCTCTCTCCTAATTGATTCTTATCTAGTTCTGCTATTGTCCTTGTCACTACTGGCAGCATGAGGCAGTACCTGTAGCAGATTCAGATTGCACAGGTAATCCAGCTCCACCAGGATGGCACATTCATATGTGTCTTCACAAGAAGGTTTGTTGTGTCTTACAGCACAGTCTCAAGAGTATGGAGGAGATGGGCCATTAAACATGTATAGCTGGACAGTGCTGTAGGGCATCAGCAGGATGGTTATCTGCTCCTTTCTGCGAGGATGACCAGGAGAAACACTGCTAGAGCCCTACAAATTGAACTCCATCTAGGAACTGATGTGCATGTTTCTAATCAAACTGTCAGAAACAGACTCCATGAGGGTGGCATTAAGGTCCAACATCCTCCAGTGGAACCCGTGCCCACAGCCAATCACTGTGCAACTCGATTGGTATTTGCCATAGAATACCATAAACGGAAGCTCCACTATTGGCGTCCAATTCTCTTCACAGATAACAACAGGTTCACACTGAGCATATGTGACAGACCCGAAAGAGTCTTTGGATACTATGGTGAATGTTATGCAGTCTGCAACATCATAAAGCATGACCAGTTTGGAGGTGGGGCAGTGATGTTCAGGAGAGGCATATCCTTAGAGAATCGCATAGACCTTCACATGCTGGGCAACAGTGCCCTGATTGCTCTTAGATACCGGGATGAAATCCTCAGAGCCACTGTCAGACTTTAAGCTGGGAGGAGATCATAGGACACCATCAGCTGTCTCATCAGGAGCATGCCCAGACATTTTCAGGCACAGGTATACAGGCACACGGGGGCCATATACACTACTGAATCACACTATGAGTTGCCATGATAAAATTCATACAATTTAGATCAGCCTGTGATTTCAAGTTTTGACTTTAATCTTCGGTGTAATGTTGCATCCAGCCCCCAATGGGTTGGTGATTTTGTTTTCCACTGACAACTGTTGCATCTTTTTGTTCTCAACAAATTAGAAAGCATTACTCAGCAAAGAATTCCCCTTGAATATTTCATTAATCGAGATATGACTTAAGTGTTCCCTTAATATTACTGAGCAGCACATACTCCAATATGCAAGAACAGATCCAAAAGGCTATTATTTAAGCAATTCCTGAAAATGAGTGTAAATAATGACAATAAACTTGAAATTCAATGATATGCTGCTTACTTACCTGAGAGTTAAGGAGCCAGTGGAAGAACTAAGAACAAGGTTTGAAGCAACCATGTGCAGGGCATATTGGAAATGATATGCATATCTTACTGTATCTACTTTATTTATCTATTGTAGAATGAGGTGCATGGTTTTCATCTGTATAAAGAGGACAAGAGCTGTAAACATTTTCCAAAATAGAACACTAAGTTAGCAGGAAAAACAAGGGATACAAAGATGTTTTAAGGTAAACCAATAAGTAGTCCTTCCTCCCATGCTAATACTTTTAACTGCTTTCAAAAATTTATCCTATAATAACATTGAAATTTACAGAAAATTGGATAAGTGGGACATTGGCCACATGGAACATTCCAACACACTGAGCTTGAATAAAAGTAAAAATTTTATTTGTGCTGAATCTGCATGTAAGCCCAATGTCTATGTCAGTTTCCTCTGGTTTGAATCTAAACTGACCTACATAAATGACCAGTGTTAGGAACTTGACATAGGGCTCCATTCAGATATGTTTTCTGCTTTGTTTTACCTCTTACCCATAGATGCAGACACAAATATCCTTGTTAACTGTAATTCTCTGTATATTTTCAGTTACACTAGTTTTATTGTTGAGGGTCAAAGACAGCCCAAACCTATTTTGGTATGTATGGATATAATATACAAGGAACTCTTATATTCAAGGGGTTTTACTTGATAAGTTTCATAATGCACTCAAATCTCATTGTGCTTGTTACACAAACGTCATCATTTAACATACATAGGTTCTGAGTTGTCAGTTCTAGCAGTGTGTGGAACCTCTTTTGGCCTTCAGAATAGCATGAACTCGTCTGGGAATGGACTCTTAGAAGCTAGATGTGTCATTCAGGAATGTTGTACCATGCAGAAATTATTTCAGTTGCACAAACTTACTGCAAAGAGACCTTTCCGCCTCATTCTATATGTGCCTTGTGATATGGTGCATTATCATACAAGAAATATTCATCTTAGTGTAAATAACCTTTAGTCAGAAAATGGATGAACACTGTCAGAAACCAGGTTTGGTTACACTTTGCCATTCAGGCATTCTTCAAGTGGATATCAGAGCCTCTACTGAGTTTTCAGAATATATTCTGCACACCATCATCACACTTACAACACTGGCCTGTAGTGTTGAAATGGCTTGTGCCCAATTCTGGTTCTGCAATCAGCATTATGCAAAAGGAATCTTTTGTCCACTCCTCAACAGACCAGTTTTGATGCTTCTGTGTCCACTGAAGACACACTTCCTTGTTTTTCGCAGATCACATCAGCAATGGACATGGTCATTGTAGCCCATTCAAGACAAATTCCAGTAAGCAGTGCTTTCTGAAATAACATTCTGCACACACATGTTAAATCTGGATGAGATATGCCTGGTGGTGGCCCATTTGTTTACTTGTATAATTATCACCATTCTCATTTCTTACATAATCCACAAGCCATTTTCATTCATGATATTTTCTATCACTGCAACTTTTTTGACTTTCACACCATTCTTGGAAAACCCTTGAAATGGCTGTACCTGAAAAGTCCATGACAGCAGCCAGCTGGAAGGAATAACCAACATGCCCAGTGCTAATAGACATTCCACTTTCAAAGTCACTAAAGGTTACTCATTTTCCCTAATCCAACATTTAAGTGAATACTAACTGAAGGCATAAAAATTGGTCTTCATGATTTATATTACATGCTGCCATTGTGATGCATGACATGTTAGAATATAGAATTTATATGATGGTGGGGGATGTGACTAAAAATCTGGCAGCTCAGTGTCTATATAAAAAAAATAGTAAATGAATAATCTCTTTAAAAAGTAAAAACAGAACTATGTTAACTGTCCCAATCTCCACATTCATTACATTAGCAAACTTCCATTTCTGTGTGTGACAATTGTTTCCTTTAACCACCGTTCTTTTATTATGTACTTGTATGTAACTTTTTTTGCACAAACCAGTTTGCTGCTACGCATTGTACCCTGCATACAGACAGCCCTAGCCAACAAAACAGTCAGAAGTAGTGAGTGAACAGTTTAAGACTGAAGTAGAACAAACTTAACCATAGCTGAATACATTGTCAGTTTGGGAACTCTGTGATTTTCTTGTTAACTACAACAATAATGGAAAAAGATATTTCAAAAATGTATTGTATTGTGAACCAAAAATTAAGATACATATAGGCATGTGCGATATACATCGTTTACGATTATATCTTAATTGCTGTTTAAACGATGTGTGAGATTAAATTATCGAGTATGTAACTGGCTTTGCAAAAAAAAGAAACATAGTTCATTCACTAATGTAACAGTATAGACCACTGAGCATGCACAAAGCAAGTTGCGTAGGCGTGCACATCCAGCAAGCCGCAAGTTAGCATTGCTCCCTGCCTCAAAATGAGTGAACAAACAGCGACAGATGATAAAACAACCTTGCCATCTACATCGTCAGAGTTAATTGCCAGACGTGGTTCATTCTCGCTCGCATGGCAGTGGTTTGGTTTTGAAAAGACGGCAATCTGCAAACTATGTGGTAAATCAGTTGCCGTTAAAGACAGCTCAACAACTAACTTGTTTCACCATTTGCGAACTGCGTACAGAATACAAAAAGCTTAAGGAGTCAACTGTCCAGCACAAGTCTAAAGTAACCAAGGTACAAGCACAAAAACACACTCAGCAAACTTTAGCAGACTCATTCTGCAAAAAAAGTGCTTTACAACAAGAAAAGCAACAGATGGCATGACATAACAAACGTGGTCACCAATTACATCGCAAAAGATATGGTGCCAATTCAAGTAGTTGAGAGAGATGGTTTTAAACATTTTTAAACTTTTGAATACTTTAGACCCAAGGTACACACTGCCTGGCCGAAAATATTTCAGTCAAACAGCTCTGCCTAAGTTGTATGATTCGTGTTGCCAAACTCTGACGCATAAACTGCAAAAGGTTTCACATTTTGCCACAACAACGAATTTATGGTCAAGCTGAACATCCGAGCCATACCCTTCCCTGACGGTGCATTTCATTGAAGAAAACTTGCAACTGCAAAGCTTCTGTTTGCAAACATTATACTCCCCACAAGATCACACTGGCGACATCACTGCACAAGGTCTGAAAGATGTGCTGGCATCATGGTCACTGCGAGAAGACCGCATGGTTTGCATGACAACAGACAGCAGTGCTAATGGTGTCAGTGCACTACGGATTAATAACTGGAAGAGGCTACCTTGTTTTGGGCATAGGCTTCATATTGTGATTGGTGAGTAATTTGGGGTTCCTCTATAAAATGCAGTTTAGGTTAAATTGATCTTATTTATTATGACGTTTAAAAATACAAAAAGACCTGATAAGTAAAGCTATAGATGACAAAAATATAATTGAATATAATTTCAAATAATACATTATCTTGGAATTATCGTTATCGTCAAAGTCCCAGAAAATATCAAGATATTTTTTTTCCAATATAGAAGAGCTGTTGATCTGAAGTTGGAGCATTGTGTTACAAAAATAAAGTCATCACTGCACATGTAGTGATCAAAATTTTTATGAAGTTAAAAAGGGTTGTTTATATACTGTACATATTTAGATTAATAGAAATAGGCATGGAGATTACACAGAGCAACTTAAAAACAAAACTACGAGTACGGAGACTTACTCGAGTAATAACCTCAAATCCTGGCTCTTCCTGGTGGTTAATTTCAAGTCCAGGTATTGCTTCATTCAGTAAGTCTGCCATTTCTGTTGGTGGTCGTTCTTGATGTACTTGATCAGATCCTTGAAATGCATCAATTAGGTACTTTGTAACTTTAGAGAAACTACCCATTGTTGTTGTATAAGGATCTTTCTTAAATTTCTAGAAAAAAAATGTCAAACATTAAATTAATTTGAGATTAGAAAAAAATAAAAGAAACAAGCAATTCATCTAATTTAAAAGAATAACATTATCAAAACATTTCAGGTAATTTAAGCCAAGATGTTTGCTGTCTTCTACAGTAACATCATGAGATATATTAAGTTAGGAGCTGAGCTGCTCGAAAAAGGCTAGAATCAGTGGAAGCGACATGGAGAAGAAATCCATACCAGATATAGACAGCAAGAGAGGCAGAAAGAGATAGAGAAATAGATCAGCAAAGGAAAGAATGATCCCTGAAACATTTTTTTAAGTAGCAGAGTACTGCAAGAAGTAACACTCTTCGTTGGTATGCTCCAAGTCATGAAAGTAGGATATCCGTTAATAATAATAATAATTATACATTAATAATAATAACATAATATAAAATTTTATGTATATAACATCTTTCCCTAATTCAAAATGATTCACAGAAATTCAGAAATAACAGTGTAGGAACAACACTAGATACATACAATATAATGTCCGTAATATAACACTAAATAAAGATAAATACAGGATATACTAAACTTTTAAAGAAACATTAAGACACAATAAACAAGAGTAAAATACAAAAATACAAATAGTATGAGAAAATCATGAACAAATAATATAATTTGCGGAATAAACACAAGTCATCCTGAGCATCTTGGGTAAGTTAAATGCCTTTCTGAATAAATGTGTTTTAAGTTGTTTTTTAAAAAGAATATGTTGAGTCTGTTATCTCATATATTAGGGTAGGTCACGTCAAACTCTGGGTTGAATAGAGATGAAGGCTCTGTCACCTATAGAGCACAGGCTAATTTGGGGCACTCAAAATTAATGGACCTTAGTGGGTGAACAGGAACGGAGTGATGGAGGAAGTTACTGATGTAGTCTGGTGCTACACCTTTTACAGTTTAATAAGTTATTAACAGAATGTATTCTTCAGTCATGTAAGATACAGGAAGCCAGTGAAGGAAGAGCAGGGTTTCTGTTATGTGCTCGCTTTTGCGGGTCTGTGTAAAGAATCTAGTAGAGAGTCTTAAACCAACTTAAGCTGTAATAACAGATAAGAAGGGGCACATGTGAGATTTAATAAAAGCATAAGCAAGATTCTTAGCATTGGAAAAGGAGAGGAATGAGCCAACATGGGATATGTTACGGGGGTGGAAAAAAGAAAGTTTCTTATTGTGATTTATGTGGGTAAAATAAAAAAGATAAGAATCAAAAATGAATGTCTAGCACATCATCACCAAGGGTGACTGTAAAGGAGCAAACGTTAGTAAGCAGAGAATTAGTGCAAATTAGCATGACTTCAGTTTTGCTGCAGTTTTAAATTTTAAAGTTATATTCCATACAGTTTTAAATTTCACTGAGGCACTGGCTCTATCTCACTCCTGCATGTCTTCTTCTTTTCTTTAACCTCCATACTCTTTCTCTTTTCCCCTAACACTCGCACTTCCCTTTTTAAAGTGGGGTGAGGTACAGCTGCAATAATCACAGCTCCAGTGCTAATGAGGGACACAGGCGAACCTGCACGTGTGCATGAAGTGCTGGGCAATCTGTTCCCACATCTCACTGCTCAGACCACACTACCATGCCCCACCCGAAGACGCAATTGTCAATTATTATTTACTTATTTAAAACCTGCCAATCAGCCATGGACTGCCAATCAGCGGCAGACCTCACTTTACCACAGCCCCCCTCATCTTGTCTTGAGCTATGAGCTGTTGTAATGTAAATGTAACTTGGATGTAGTCACCTCAATTAGAGATGCAAACACATTCGATTTTTGCCAAGTTCCAGTTAAACCTAGCATATCAGGGTTGCAGTCTGTAATGAGTTCTGACAGTACTATTTGCTTTGACAATGACAAATTTTGTGTTAAACAAAGCACTGTTAGCAGCTAAGAGTTCTTTGTACACACATCCACATCCAGACTTTATTTCAATGTAGCACAGATGTGGCACACTGACACCCTTATTCCCAAAACCCTCTTTATGATATATTCCAGAACAAGTGCTGCCGGTGAACTTCACAGTTGTATCCCGATAATGGCACCGGCCCAATTCTCAGTACAAAAATTTGGGGTGCTGCACAATACCAATGTCTTTTAGGACATTTCAGTCTGACCATTTGCTCTGGACAAATTGTTTAATATGCAGAAGTTTATTGTGAGAGTATTTCAGCATAGTGGAAAGCCAGTACTTATCTGAGAATGGCAAGCCAACTAAAAGACAAATTAGCAAAGCAGGGAAGGTGAGAGGCAACCACAAATCAGGAAGAAACCCACAGAAGCACAATGATGCCACTGGAGGTTTGATCCATCACAAATGTAGGAAATAATATAAGATACATGTAAACATAATTACCACAGCTCAGTGGTTACTGCACAAAACAGTGGACAATCATCAGATGTGATCACCCTAGAACTGCAAGCCCCCAAGAAAAGCTGATGGCAAAGGGACAATGATCCACACAAATGTCATGAAACAGAGCGTGAAATACATAAAACTGCAATCAAAGGACCGATCAGGTAGACACCGCTCCCCATAGTAGTCCCCATGGTAGAAATCCAAATATGCTCCCTGAAGTGAAGTAATTTTAAAGAAAGTAGCTCAGAGATGAACATTAGGAACTTTTAAAATGTTTGTTTCCTGCCAGTGTTAGTTGAATTTGGAAGAAAAAGACAATAATTTTATAATACTTTAATAGCAGAGCGGAAAAAAGAAGGCAGGTAAGCAAGAAAATAATAAACAGTTGTTTAGGAAGGGTAATCAAACAGGAGTCCCATGGGAAAAACAGGCCAGCTAGTCTCTAAATGTTATAGAAATCCTGATACCAATTAAGACAGGTGTTTGGTTCTAGGTGTTTTATTTGCTTACTGTGAGTTTATGTTTCTATTATATTTCTTTGCTATTTTTCCAAAATGTTTTCAGCCAACAATTATATTCAAGTCTGTAAGCCATTTTGCATTCAGGGGATAAAACTAAACAAGTCCTTGTGATAACTATTTAACATAAACAAAATGACTCCTCATTTTAAAAATTTGATTTCGTGTTTTTTCTTGCATGTGTCCTCTGTGCAGCAATTCACTATTCCTGTATAAATACCTGTATAAGGCCAAATGTGGTGTCATCAAGTAGATTCTCAAAGGATTGTGAGAGACCTTTGCTGTTGTTGTTGGCAACCAAAACGTCCTTCTCAGGAGACCTAAAAAATGAATAGGAACACTGTTATTTGTCCCATTGTATAAAGCATCATGAAGTAATATAATTACCAAACTTTGCATATAATCATTCCTAGGTGTATTACACCACACAATAGAATTAACTTCAGTTAATGTGTGCCTATTGAAATATATTGTTGGATATATCACCTTAATTGTTTTTCATCTTTCTATGTTGATATTTAATAAGAAAAATTCAGCAGCTTTGATTGTATGAATAAAAAAGGTTTAAAATAACAAACATGCTGAATCAATTTACATCTGCTTTCTTTTTCAATAATGTTTACATGAATGGTAAGTTGCCTGTGAATGGCGTTCAGAAAATGTACTACCTACCTACCTACATAATGTTCGGGACAAAGACACATTTATCCTTGTTTACCCCTCTTCTTCACAGTTAAAATTACAAGTCAAACAATTCAGACATGATTAAAGTGTACATTGTAGACTCTAATTTAATTGTATTTGCATACATTTCCTTCACACCATGTAAAAATTACATTTTTTATACACTTCTGTTCTTCCATTTCAGGACACTATCATGTTTGGGACAATTGGCATCATAGGTGTTTGTAATTTATCAAGCATGTTTCATTGCCACATCAGTGCAGGCATATGATATCTAGGCTTGATTCTACCTACAGACTACCTCTGTAGTTGTCATTGTTCAAAATGAGGACAAAACCTTTGCCTATGTAAATCAAAGAAGACATTATGAAGCTGAAAAACAAGAATGGAGCCATTAGAGACATTGGTAAAACCTTATGATTACCTAAATCAACTCTCTGAAATATCATTAAGAAGAAAGAATGCACTGGTGTGGTCAGTAATCACAAAGAGACTGGTAGGCCAAGGTAGACCTCCACTTCTGATGACTTGGGGCCTCATGCATAACGCCGTGCAAAGAATTCAAACTATAACATGGCATACGGACAAAAGCAGAAATGTGTGTATGCACAAAAAACTCCAGATGCATAAACCTGTGCGAACACCAACTTCTTCCGGTACATAAATCAGACATAAAATCTGTAAGCTTAAAATGCCGATTTTTCAAAACTTTTAAGGAACATTGAAATATCTTCGTAGTACATGTTTAATTCGTGCAAGCAAAGAAGTAGGTCCAGATGGAGTATCGCCATGACTGTTGAAGGCCTGTGCGTTGGAGCTGGGGAGTCCTCTATAGCGCATCTTCAACCTGAGCTTGGAACTGTGGAAAGTCCTGAGGTTTTAGAAAACATCTTGCATCACCCCAGTCCCAAAAGTATCACGTGCTGGTGAGCTGAATGACTTCAGGCCTGTCACCCTGACATCACATGTGATGAAGACCATGCAGCGGCTGCTGCTTCACCACCTGAGGCCAGAGGTCTGCCAAGCCTTCGACCCTCTGCAGTTCACATACCAGGAGAAGGTGGGAGAGGGGGATGCCATCCTCTACATGCTACACCGATCCTTCTCTCACTTGGACAGAGGCAGTGGTACAGTAAGAATTATGTTTCCGGACTTGTTCAGTGCCTTCAACACCATCCAGCCTCTGCTCCTTAGGGACAAGCTGACAGAGATGGGAGTAGATTCATACCTGGTGGCATGGATCATGAACTATCTTACAGAAAGACCTCAGTATGTGCGTTCTGGGAACTGCAGGTCTGACATTGCGGTCAGCAGCACAGGAGCACCGCATGGGACTGTGCTCTCTCCGGTCCAGTTCAGCCCATATACATCGGACTACAAATTCAACTCGGAGTCCTGCCCTGTGCAAAAGTTCGCTGATGACACTGCTATTGTAATAATAATAAATTGGACTGGACTGCCAATACTGATGATCTGTGCAAGGGAGGACAGAACTGACTATACTTCCTTAGAAGGCTGGCGTCCTTCAACATCTGCAATAAGATGTTGCAAATGTTCTATCAGACGGTTGTGGTGAGCGCCCTCTTCTATACGGTGGTGTGCTGGGGAGGCAGCATAAAGAAGAGGGATGCCTCATGACTGGACAAACTGGTGAGACGGGCAGGCTCTATTGTAGACATGGAGCTGGACAGTTTGACATCTGTGGCAGAGCAACGGGCGCTAAGCAGGCTCCTGTCAATCATGGAGAATCCACTGCATCCACTGAACAGAATCATCTCCAGACAGAGGAGCAGCTTCAGCAACAGACTGCTTTCACTGTCTTGCTCCACTGACAGACTGAGGAGATCGTTCCTCCCCCACACATGCGATTCTTCAGTTCCACCCAGGGGGGGTAAACGTTAACATTATACAATGTTATTGTATGTTATACCTGCCTTGCACTCTTCACCTTGCATTTTTCAACTTGCACTGCATTTTTATTACTATTTAATTAATATTGTTTTTATCAGTATGCTGCTGTTGGAGTATGTGAATTTCCCTTTGGGGATTAATAAAGTATCTAACTATCTAATTATTCCATCCATCTATCCTTCCCTTGTTGCGCCAGCCCCAGCAAGAATACAGCACAAGGCAGGAACAATCCGTAAAGAGGGTGCCAGCTCCTCACTAGTGCTGCGGCACCGTGTCCTCACATGTTTAATTATTAACAACATAGATTATTTAAATGAAGTTAAAGTTTTATCTGTATAATATAATAAACATATTTTGCTGCATTTCATCTTAAAAATGATATTGTCATCATATGTAAATACGCGCTTTATAAAGTGGCTCAAGTTGTGCAATATTATAACAATATCGTAAACTTACAGTGAAGTAAGTGTACTTATAAGTACAAAGCGTTCTACAAGGAGTAATTATTGGACTAACTGAGTGCATTTATAGTTCTTGGGATGAAACTGTTTCTGAACCGCAAGGAAAGGCTCTGAAGCGTTTGCCATATGAGAGCAGTTCAACAGGTAGCATTGCTGAGGCAGCATGTGCTAGATGCTGTATACCGATAATTCTCTTTCCAGTCAGCTGCTGTAGAGCTGTGATTCCCCACTCAGATACAGTGATAAAAATACTCCGAGCGGTGCAGTGAGAGTATTATGGAAAAAGATGATCCGCTGTGGCAACCCCTAACGGGAGCAGCTGAAAGAAGAAGAAGAAAAAGGTGCAGTGAGAGTAACAATGCTAAAGCAGCTATGGTATTTAGAATAGTTTGACCATTCTGTGGACCATTATATTGTTACAGGTTAATTACAATCCATCCATCCATCCATACATTTTCTAACCCGCTGAATCCGAGCACAGGGTCACGGGGGTCTGCTGGAGCCAATCCCAGCCAACACAGGGCACAAGGCAAGAACCAATCCTGGGCAGGGTGCTAACCCACCGCAGGACACACACAAACACACCCACACACTAGGGCCAATTTAGAATTACCAATCCACCTAACCTGCATGTCTTTTGCTTGTGGGAAATGCAATAAACTAATAAACAGTATGCTGTTAATTTCAGTGTATTTATAAAACCGCATCAGGGATGTGGATCTAAAAAAGAAAGGGAAACCACGCTGGATCAGTAGCACTGCTTTGACGCTAGGTGCCACCAGTTTGCAAAGCCGAGCGGAGAACTTGCGTATGCCAGGGTTGGAGCTACTGTGAAAATGTGCGTGACCTTATGCCAAGTTTAGGTTTTATACATCACGATTTGAACGTGGAAACGTTTGTACGCAACACTTTTGTGTGTATGCACCGTTTATACGAGGCCCCTGATGACAGAAGAATCCTCACTGTGGTAAAGAAAAATCCCCAAATGCGTGTCTGACAGGACTGAAACAGCCTTCAGGAGGTAGATGTGTGTGGCAGAGATGACTTCATGAATAGAAATACAGAGGCCACCCTGCAAATATGTAATTCACTAGTTAGCTTCAAAAACAGGATGGCCAAATTACATTTTGAGAAAAAGTACTTAAAAAAACCTGCAGAATTCTGGCAAAGGTCTTTTGGATAGACAAGACAAAGATTAACCTGTAACAGAGTAATGGCAAGAGCAAAGTGTCCAAGATCCAAAGCATACTTGCTCATCTGTTGCCAAACTATATTTAAATTAAGTTGAGCATGTCTTCCACATGCTGATAACAAAACTTAAAGGGATCAAGATGGCTACATTAGAGGCATGACAGAGCATCAACAGAGAAGATACTCAGCGCCTAATAAGTCTATGAATTGCAGACTTCAAGCAAACAATGAATGCAAGGAATATGCAACAAAGTACTAAATATGACTGCTTTAATATACCGACCACTGCTATGTCCCAAACATTATGGTGCCCTGAAATGAGGGGGGAACCCTGTATGAAAGTGTTGTTATTTCAACATGGTGTGACAAAAATGTATGTAAATGTCCCTAAATGCAAGTCTGCAATGTGCACTTTAATCACATCTAAATTTTTTGATTTGTAATTGTAAACCGTGGAGCAGAGGGGTAAATCAAGAATAAATGTGTTGTTGTCTTAAACATTATGGAGTGCACTGTATATGCCAATGTATTATTTTACATTTTTGTGATACCACTTTAACAAAATGTGCTCTCTTTTTATTATTTTAAATATTATTTATTGGCTTCACTGGAATGTTGAAATTCTGTATTTGGCTTCATTACTATTAAAACTAGTTTAAAGCATACTGGATTAGAAGTCACAAATGAATGCCTAAATACAGTAAAACATGGACAAACAACTCATAAGCATATATTTCAATAAGGAGAATTACATCTCATACAGAGTGAATTTTATAATCGCATTTAGTATAAAACACTAGGAAAATACACAATCCTAAACTGCTAAATGACAACACTAAAGTGTAGGAGTACCAGCACAAAAGTCAAACTGTCTTTCAACCCAGTACCATCCAAGAGTTTAAGAAATAAGAAGAACAAAGTTAAGCAGGTGTGACTGCAGTTTCAGAGAGGTGAAATAGTGCATTTCTGTTTTATTCTTTGGGGAAATTTATTTGAAAGGAGAAAAAAAAAACAGGAAAGTAAGTGATCTTACAGAGTCATCTTATTTCAAATCCGTCTGCCATTCAGGGTGACATAATTTCTCCAGTTTGCCTATAAAGCAAATGACTGTTTTTTTTTGCTGATATACAAACAAACACAAGTTAGACAGATATCAATATAAGCATCCAAAAATATCCCCGAAATTATGGTTCTCACATCATTTTAAAGTAAGTAAAAACTGAAGTGTCAGTTTCAGAGGCAGCTACCCTGTTTCAATAATAAATGCCTCCAGCTGTCCACTCCTAAGTGTGAATACTGTTAAACTAGCTTATAGTATACTGCAGCTGGTAAGTAAATGCTTGGTAGTCACATTTGTGTAAAGTTGGTTCCTAGCCTGATTTAGTAATTTGCATTAAAAATATATGGATCAAAGTAAACATATTATAAACTGATACGTAACAGTAACCATACTGGTCATTATTTCTTTCTGCAAAAATCTGTGAATGCAACTATATTAAATATTTATTAATTGATCCAAATCTACCAAAACCTGCTTCATCTGATGATCCCACTAATACACTTTTAAAGAGTTAACAAAAGTCCTTAAGACAAATTTTACTGAAAGTTCTTGTTTTTACAACAATTTGACAATGGAACTCAAAAACCTGTTCAGAAAAGTGTGAAGACTGGATCACACAACACAATTGGACTATCAGAATAAATATGATATACCTGCATAATGTCCCTATGTGGAAGAGGACGATCACCTGGATTGCGGCAACTACCGGGTGACAATACTGCTCTCGGTGCCGGGTAAGGTCTTTGCTAGGGTCATCCTCAATAGGATCCATGATCACTTGCTCACCTACCAGCGAACGGAGCAGTCTGGTTTTGTCGATTTTTGAGGCATTCGACTCAGTTGACTGAGCTGCCCTGTGGGACATCATGAGACTTTGCAGGATCCCTTCAGGGTTGCTGGATATCATGGCCGGCATGTACACATCTGTGTTTTTCCCAGTTGATACCGGGGCTTGTCAGAGGTGTGTTGTGTCACTGCTGAGGACCCAAGTGGCTGGACCAGGACAAGGGGATACCCACATAACACCTGGCTGTGGCAGATAGAGGGTGGGACTAAACTGCGTGTCTGCCTGGGGGGTTGCCAACCAGGATCCCAAGCTGTTTCATCATGTGGTGGGTGTGGCAATGTGCTGTACCAGTGCATGCTTCCCAACCTGACCTGACCTGCATAATCTAATCTTAACCACAGAATCTGGGGAAAACATTTTAGAAAGTAATAAACACTGCCTTTAATTCCCTCCAGTAACTCAAATATTTTTATGTTATTTCTTTTGCATCAATTTTCCATATCCAGTAGTTATTTTTTTTTTACAATCACTGGTTCTGTTGTAGCATAGTCTTTATCTGCACAAGAAACATTCTTTGCAGTTTACTTAGTTCAATCTTAATATTCAATATTTCAACATTAATTCTGCTAGCCAAGGTTTATGTTAATGTTGCTTCAAAATTAGTGATAAAAAATTTCTACTAGATTGCCATCTAACCTGCCATTCATAACCTCAGGCCTCCGCAACTTGTTTAAAGGCAAAATGCCAGTATGATAATCAGGATATACAAAATTAAGTGTTGAAAGCCTTACAATGGAATGAAAGTACTGTAGATTGAAGTCAGCTGAAGCAACCAACATGTGCAGTAACCCTGTCCAAAGTATTACCTAACTCTCCTGTCAAGTAACAAAGTCAATGCTTTTACAACTTTGTGGTCACCTTTATTTATTTTCTTCTTAACTACCAAAATGTAGTCACAAAATAAATTTCACTGCAGTGGCACAGCTTAAAACAGTAAGCTGTTGTCAATAGTTTAAAATACATGTCTCGCAGAATAAAGATTATTTAATAAAGATATAAAAATAAGCACAATGACCATATTCTAGAGTTCCCAAATAGCCAAACGTATCAAATAAATAGTACCATGTGCACAACACACAGAACCACCACAGGGGCACTCTAGCCAGCCCAACCTTGACACAGAGAGATGCTAGGCATAAGTGCACCACATGTTTTATTTACAAGTGGAGAAGTACTTTCTCCTCAATCCCCACACCAGCACAATATGAAACACCAATATACAGTTCCAAAGCCCTTTCTTTCCTTCTCTTTCTCGTCCTCATTCCACTCCTCCACGCATAAGCTTCGTCCCTCTTCTCCCCAAGTGAAGTGAGCAGGCTCCTTTTATGCTGCTCCTGGGAGTGCTGCAAGTGGCTTGTTAGTCAGATCTGGAATCACTTCCAGGTGTGCTGGAAGCCCAATGTAGGACTCTGCAGCTCATCCTGGTGGCCTACAAGGAAACCAACAGGGTTGTCCAGAACTCTAAATCCCATAAGGCCCTAAAGAAATCCATGGAGCCACAGCAATGTTTGTACTGTAAACCAATATTAAAAAAAAAACAAAAAACTAAACTTCTTTTATTGAACTCTATTGAATTCTTTTTTAAAATAAGTAATTTTCAATGTTATCCTTTTTATTACACATCAGTCTTTACATTATGAAAATAAAATGGCTCAAGATCAGGTCTACTTTTAGGTTTATACAATGTTTTATATACTGTAGTTGCAGAAAGGCTATTACATGTCAAATCCTGTTATAGTGAATACCAAATATTTATTCAACCAGAAAGGGCCACTGAAGATAATAATGTGATGCAAAAGATACTTAATGCCATGCCTATACTTTCACCAAGTCTTTGGAACATGGCGACAGTCTCTTTCTTATGTATGGGGAAATATACATTACCCAGACAGGAGACCAGAATGATGAAAGCATATTGGCCAGCGGGCCACAAAAATATCTTTGTGTGTAGCCGGCAGGAAATAATTGTCAGACCAGCAATAGCTGGGAACTGTGAGTTATTCTATTCCCAGTATGCTAGGTGGCAGTGATCTTCATATAGAAGCCTAGTCAGGACACCCGCAGTTGATGCTTGGGAATTGAAGTGTGGAAGTGCAGCCTTGTTGGGATCCCTACATACTGATAGACAGTGCTGTCGGGGCAGGACTTCCCTATATTTCTTATGGCCCAGAACTGTTTCCCAGAGGATATGACATAGCACCGGAAACACCGGAAACACTCCCAGACCGGCCTAAAAGGAAGCCAGCTGCCACACATGGACGAGTCAGAGTTGTGAAGCAGCAGACAACACTCGGTGGAAGATAGGAGGAGGACTCATTTTTTAAATTATGTATTTTCATTGTGCTTGCGCAACTGGTCGAAGAGGTGATTTGGAAAGGTGTTTGTGAGGAGAATAAAAAACCTTTATTTTATCCTACAAATGTATGGTGCTTTACTGTGTCTGTGTTTTGGGACTCTCTGGTGCCCCCTTGTGGTCACATTTGTTAGACCAAAAGAAAGTGATAGTCTGTTGCTAAATTTCCGGTCTCAGGCAGTCCTATCGAGGTTCAGTGATAGAGTAGGTGCGACATCATACAGGTAGAGCTGAATTCGGAGTCTGTGCTCCACCGAGCATCCACATGGGTAGTTGTGTCATGTGCGGATACTGTACTATTTGAGTTTCATAGTTTCTTCTCAAAGTTTTCTCTGCAATGAACAAAAAAAACTGAGAAACAGCTTCAGTTTATGCTGGAAAAAAGTTACATCTAATGTCTCATTTTCAAATAACATTTTTTTGCAGTTTAAGAAGTGATGTTTTTTTATATACAGGTATTGTCAAGCTTGGTTACAGAATTGCATGACAGACAGGAAGGCAAATTCAGGTTTCCATTGAAATTACAGGTACTTACTGAATTACTGAACAGAGAAGGCAGGTACAGTCTCAGGACTTTGTTCAAAATAGGAGCTGTTACTTTAGTACTCTACAGTAGTACACAAGACAGGAACCATGACATAGGGGCAATCATCCTACTTTAGCTCCCATCTTCAGATTATAAGAACACCAGCAGCTCGGAATCACCACTGTGGCAGACCAGGAAGAGTGGGAGGAAGAGCAGGTCAAAGCCCAGTGTTAAATGTTCTAAACATTGTGCAACAAGTATGTTACATGGCCAGCCTAATCCTGCAAAGGACAACCAATTGCTTTACCCCTGGTTTACTGCTTATCAGATGAAGCAGAGCAGCCATGTAGCTGTTCTTGCACTGCTGCCATTACAGATGGCGAATTGCCGGCGACCCTAGTCACAATAGTGTATATATTTTCCCCATATTTGTTATAACGAAATTTCTCTTAAAATATTTTTATGGTCCCCTGAATTTCTTTACAATGGGATTTCACCTGTATTATTCCACTATACCACTATTAATATAATCATTTTGTATTACATTTAAAAATAATCCTATTTAGGTACATTTTTGTTTACATTAAAAATCATAAAGAAACATTTTTTTAAACTTATTTGATGATAAAACAAAATTACACTGATCCTCAGAAAACTACACTGGAGAGTGAAAGCAGAAGACTACTATTTCTTCATTTTGCCCACTTCTATGTGGAATTAATGTGCTTGATTAACCTTCCCCATACAGCTCAGTCCATCCCTAGTCAAACATCTTCCATTACATCTTTTTTAACCTTCTCCGTTCACCTCCACTTTGGCGTCTCTTGCATTCTACTTCTGCTTTCTTCAGTTTCAGCAATTACAGTGTTGTTTAGTTCACATATAACAAAAGCACAATAAAACATCACATCACACAACCCATATTAGTGCTGCTATTATAATTTATTTTTTCAACACTCTCACAGCAAGAACTGGATGTACACAAAAATATACACATAATTTCTTAACTTGGTTGTACTTGCAACTGAATAGGGATGCAAGCTCCACTGTAAATAAAGTGGTCAGCATTCTATTTTGTTTTATGTTCTCCCATTTTAACTGCTTAGTTATGTTTATATCCTCATAAAATAACTCATTGTCTTTCAATTAAAATATCCACAACAGACATTTAACTATGATAGCCATCAGTTACATAAATAACACTGACATTCATCAGTGGCTATATGCCTCACTCATAAAAGCGGAGTGATCAGACATACCTCAGCCACTAAGTCAGAAAACTAATAAGCAGATTGTTTTTGAATATGATGTACATGTACAACCATAATTTCAGAAAGTTGGAACACTACAGACAATACTAATGAAAACAAAAAAAGAGTGATTTGTAAATTAAATTCACCCAGTATTATATTGAAAACACTACAACAACATGTTATTTGATGTTTTACCTTGTGAATTTGTCTTGTGAAAATATATACTCATGTTAAATCTGAGCACTGCATCATGCTCAAGAAAAGTTAGGACAGTCAAGTTATATTACCATTTCTTTTAATAACAGTAAACACATGAGCACTGAAAATATGTCTGTTAGTTAAGTAAATACAATTTTCCCTAATTTATCCATTATGCAGGTCTTCAGTTGCACATTGGATTTTAGACCTGACACTAAATGTAGGGGTGTACTTATGTTTATTTAAATTATAAAATGGACTACAAAAAGTAAATTTGACATGATGTTTGTTACATCACCATTATCTACTGAATATACAATGTTCAAACAAAAATCAAATCTTGGTATGTCAACAAATGCTAAAGAAGGAAAAACATTTCAAGGGGTACTTTTTCAAATGACTGCATATCTACAGCATTTTTTGGCATTAGCATATTGTTAGTAGGGATGTCATAATACCAGAATGTTGGTATTTGACACCAGTACCAGTGAAAATGTATAATTCTCTATACCTTTCGATGGCACTGCAAAAACAGAAATCCCACTCAATGACTTTTTATCTCCATTTATTGAAATGAAGAGTGCCTTTTTCTGTAATACAATATAAACTATATAAATATTAACTGTAACAAAAGATTTAAAACATTGGCATACCCATGATCCAAGAATCATTTAAGTAAAATAGTATTGGCATGCATAAAAATCAAAATACAATTCAGAGCTTGAATTTTGATGTGTGGGAGAGATGGTAATAGGATTTCAACACAGGGTTTATAAAGCATGATAAATCATGAACTACGTGATTTATCGTAGCATGTGCACATTCTAAACTTATTCTCTTGACATTATCTGGCCATAACTTAAAACAACTGCTTAAGATGTATAGTAAATATAAAAACTTAAATATTATTATATATGTACTGTTGAATTCATAGATTACAAGATAATTCAGGATATTCTATTTAATCCATCTTTTTAAAGCTGTTTTTGTAACAGATTCAGGGTACATATCCAATGGTTCAAACCTCTCTAAACGTTACCAATATTATCCTATTGTACTTTTTATTAAGAGATTTGCAAAAGGTTCGTCAATAAAATAAAAGTCAAATGCCATAAAATACAAATTATGTACTATGTAAATACACCTTTGAAGCAGAAGTCCCCATTTCCTGAATACCCAAAATTGAATTCCGAGCTACGGCCACACTTTGCTTGAGTGTTTAGCTTAACACTCATTTTCAGCAGCCGGGGTGGAAGCGTCCACAAGATAAACTTTCTGAGGCAAACGCGCAGACAATAGCATTATTTCTATTCCCGGCTGAAGAAGACCTAAGAAATACTATATAACAGCCAAAGAAACCTTGTATTATTATTATTTTATTAAATTTAACAGCTAGCTATTTATATTCAAGTCAAACAGAAATTAAACTAACATTGATTTATCCCTCCAAATCCTTATCCTAACACTTTCATTATTAAAAACACTGATAAGAACTTTAATAAATGCTATCTGTTTTTAGCTTTAAAATGATAGTGAAGCAAGTGCATGCAAGTGATGAGACAACTGGCATGACATTTTCTCCAAAGATCAGGCAGAAAAAAAACATACAGCTCTTGAGGGGAGGTAGTAGGTTATGAACGTATGCATCCTATTTCACAAAAGCCAGGGTTAGTGACAAAGTGCAAGTCATTCATTTTTGTGCCCTAGATGTGAAAAAGCATATAAGGCAAAGAAATTATTTTATAAAAGGGCACTTTTTTGCATGAGCTCTAGAATAGAAAAATGTATTAGTATGTTATTCCCCTTTATATCTTTTTTTAACTGGGTGAGGTGTTGAAAATTTCCTAAATGTACTCATAATAAAAAGTATAAACAATTCTGCCAATGAAATGAATGTATTAATGCAGCTATCTGCCATTCTTTCAAACACATTTAAAAATAAATAGGAATCTCTTCACAAGATATGAAGCTGTATTATTAAGCATATGCTCAGCTTTGGTCCTGCTTCTTTGTATCTCACCTGGTTTCTCATACATCACTAATGACTCATAAAATAAATAATTTTCTCATCACTTCCAGTATTCACTTAGTTATAATTTATAAGTTGGCTGAAGGCAGCATAACTGCTTCAAATAACTTCATTACTAGGTAGTCAACTATAACATTCTTGCCTACATTATCTTCTAACATTAACTTTTTTGGTTTAACAATAACATCCAAATGCATGAAGATGTCTTTGCTTAAAGGATTCTGAATTTGAAGTTTCAACCTAGAGCTGTGAGTAAAAACTGTTAAAAAACATTTAGCCCATTTGATGATGAAATCCATTTAGGAGAAGAAAAAAAAAACACTTAGCACCTAAGGGCCATTTGTAAGTCTGCCACTTCCTTGAACAAGTCATTTACTTCTTGGCATTTACTATAATGCAAGATGAACGTACACACTTGTAAACTAAGAACTATCATACTCTGCATTGTATAAGTAGATCTTGTCTACCTGAATACAGATGACAAGTTCACAAACATTTTAGAGGAACAGTGCAATCCTTGTGACCTTCCAGTGCTCAGCAGAGTGCTCTAAAAATAAGCTAAGAATTAAACCTCCCAATTCTGAGGTACTGTAATTCAACATTAAGTTCGTAATTGTGTGTAAAAGTATGCACGTTTGTAATTGTTTATTAAAAACTTTTACCAAATTTCATGGATTTTAACATCCCCAATTATTTAAAATTGTATTGATTTTATTAAAATCAAATAACATTCCATATACAAGTTTTACCAAAAAAAAGAAAAAAGAAAAAAAAAAGGTTAGAAACAAATCAACCCCCACCTCTGAGAAAGAGAGCTAGGCCAGCAGTGTAAAACTTTATGCTAGTAAAGATAAGGATAGATAAATTAATAGAGGAATAAAGATAAATGGAGTAAAAGAGGGGAGAGGACCTTCTTCCTCTATATACCTGTAAATGCTTATTCTAAAATGTTATTGATTAGATTCTGCCAGGTTTTGAAAAAGTTTTGTACAGGTCCTCTAAGTGCGAATTTGATTTTTTCCAGTTTCAAATAGTATATAACATCAGTTGCCCACTGACTTAGAATAGGTGAGTTAGGATTCTTCCAGTTGAGCAAGATACGTCTATGTGCCAGTAGTGTAGTAAAGGTAATTACAGTTTGTTTGTCCTTCTCCACTTTAAGACCATCTGGAAGTACCCCAAACACAGCTGTTAGGGGATTAGGAGGGATTGTGACACGAAGGGTGCTCTGAAAAGTATTTAAAGATTTTGGTCCAAAATGATTTTAATTTGGTGCAGGCCCAAAACAAACTGTAGCGTTCGCAGGTTGGATCTTGCCCTGGAAACATTTTGGACAATTTTAAACGAGAAAGTTGTGCTCGATATATAATTTTGAATTGAATAATTGTATGCTTTGTGCATATGGAGCTCAAGTGAATTCTGTGCATTGCTACTTTCCACTCCTTTTCTGAAATGTTAAATAAGAGATAATTTTTTCACTCTTCTCTTGGACCTTTGAAAGAGAGGGACTGTAAAATAGTTTTATATATTACAGAAATGCTGTCCGAGTCCTGGAGACTGAGCAATATTTTTTTTCCGGTATAGAGATAGGTGGGAGGGGAGGAAAATTGGGAAGAATCTGTTTAACAAAGGTTCAAATTTGAAGGTAGTGAAAGAAGTGTATTGCTGGAAAGGTACATTTAGAGCGTAATTGTTTGTAGGATACAAAGCCGTTACCTATGTACAGATCTCTAAGTGATTTAATCCTGAATGTTTTCCAGGCATTAAAAACTGTATATGTTTGAGAGGGTGGAAAAAGGTGGTTCTCGTGCAGACGTGCCACAGATAAAATCTTCTCTATCTTAAAATACTTTCTACATTGGTTCCATATTCTGATTGAGTGAAGCACATTTGGGTTGTTAGTATATTGGCGATATCTTGTATTTATTGGGGTGCAAAGCAAGGAATATACAGAAGTACTGCAGGATTTTATTTCTATTGCAGACCAAGCCTATGCATGTTCATCTATTTGTGTCCATGTCCATGTTTTATAGTTTGTGTGTTTGCTGCCCAATAATAAAATTGAAAGTTAGGTAGAGCCAAGCCACCTTTCACCTTAGGTCTTTGTAGGGTCGCCCTTTGGATATGTGGATGTTTTGAATTCCAAATAAATGAGGTTATGGTTGAATCTAATTTCTTAAAAAATGATCTATTGATGTATATTGGAATGTTTTGAAATAAAAAGAGAAGCTTAGGAAGGAATCTGAGACCAGAAATCTTTTGAAATTCTGTTAATGCTGTTAGGACTGCAGGCACAGTACTTTGTGGGTCTGATATATACAGCACCATATCATCTACATATAGAGAAACTTTCTGTTCCAGTCCTTCTCTGATAATCCACTTTATCTCAATAGCATTTCGACAGTGAATTGCCAGTGGCTCAATCGCGATTGCAAAACGCAGTGGTGAAAAGGGGCATCCTTGTCTGGTACCACGTATTAGTTTAAAGTAGTGTGGACTAATGTTGTTAATACAAACTGAAGCTTCTGGATTGGTATACAGTGATTTGATCCATGCACAAATGTTCGGGCCAAACCCAAATTTCTCTAATGCTGTAAAAAGGTAGCTTCATTCAACCTTGTCAAATGCCTTTTCTGCATCCAACGATATCATCATCTCCGGGGTGTTTGACTTTGTTGGTGAATATATTACATTAAACAGGTGACGAAGATTGGAAGCTAAGTGTCTGCCTTTAAAAATCCAGTTTGGTCTTGTGATATTACTGAAGGCAGCACTTTCTCTATCCTTCTAGCTAGGACTTTGGAGAGTATCTTAACATCATTATTCAGAAGTGAAATTGGTCTGGTCTGTACGAAGCACATTTTAATAAGTCCTTATTTTATTTAGGAAAGACGGTAATTCATGCTTGGCGAAATGTTTGAGGTAGAATTTTTTTTTCCTCTATCTTCTGTAAATGTTGCTAATTGAAGGGAAGCTAGCTGAGTTGAGAATTTCTTATAAAATTTGGCAGGGTAGCCATCAGGGCCTGCTGCTTTCCCACTTTACAGTGAGTTTACAGCATCTAGTAATTCTGATAGTGCCAGATGTTTATCCAATTCCTCTGCACTAAGAATATCTATTTTTGGTATCTGCAACCCATCCAAAAATGCATTAGATTGTGTCTTGTCTTCTTTAATCTCAGTAAAAAATAAGGATTTATAATAGTCTCTAAATGTGTGCATTATATTTTATGGTCAATCATTTTGTCTCTCGGGTGGCATGGTGGTAGTGTTGCTGCATTGCAGTAAGGTGACCTGGGTTCGCTTCCCGGGTCCTCCATGCGTGGAGCTTGCATGTTTTCCCCGTGTCTGCTGGGGTTTCCTCCAGGTCCTCCGGTTTCCTTGCACAGTCCAAAGACATGCAGGTTAGGTGCATTGGCGATCCTAAATTGTCCCTAGTGTGTGTGTGTGTGTGTGTCCTGTGGTGGGCTGGCGCCCTGCCCTGGATTTGTTCCTGCCTTACGCCCTGTGCTGGCTGAGATTGGCTCCAGCAGACCCCCGTGAACCTGTGTTAGGATATAACGGGTTGGATAATGGATGATTTTGTCTCTGTTTGTGTTGGTGATTGCTGATATTGTATTGTGAACTTCTTACTTGTGGATTTGTTGAGCTAAGATCTTATTAGCATTCTTTCCATGTTCGTAATAATGATGTCTTGATTTAACTATGAGTTGTTCAGTTTCTTTAGTTGTTAAGAGGTTGGACACCTGGCATGTTCTTGATCTATTCTAGCAATTTTGTTGATTAACTCTGATACCTTATGGTTTCCAATTTATTTCTGTGGGAAAGATATAAGATAATCTATCCTCTTAAGAAGATTGTCAGGGTTTCCCAGAGTGTTCCTGCAGAAACCTCTCAGGATGTATTTGTCTCTAAAAGAAATTGATTCGCTTGGATATAAATTCTGCACAGTGGTCATCTGCTAATAAAAGTGGATTAAGACGCCATCTGCGAGATGAGTATAACAATAATGTCGTACTTACAAGATTTAATCATCGGCAAGAAGTTGTTATCTACAAAGAAATAATCAATTCTTGAGTAGCAATGATGCACTGGTGAATAGAAGGAATATTCTCTTGAGTTTGGGTTTAGCAATCTCCAAGAGTCTGGAAATGGATGCAAATACATTTTGCATGAATTCCCTATCATTGACATTGGTTGCATAAATACTTATCAAAATCAATTTACAGTTAAATAAATTACCTATGACAATCACATATCTCCCTTCCAGATCAGATATTACATCTGATACTACAAATGAGACTTCTATGTATAAGAATTCCCACACCTCAAGTTTTCTTTGTAAAGCTGGAATGGAATATTTGGCCTGTCCAGTCTCTGTGCAGCCGAAACTGATCCTTGCTTAATAAATGGGTGTCCTGTAAAAATACTATTTTAGCGTTCAGACCTGTTAAGTTAGAGAATACTTTAATCTTTAACTCTTTAATTCATGATTCAGGCCTTTAACATTCCAGCTCACAAAGCTAACTCTCCAGTCTTGGAGACATTGCTTCTGAACTTTTCTTGTCATGTTTTAGTCTTAACTGAAAATAAGACAGCTTTGACCTTAATTTCTAATTTTCCCAGGAGTTATTGCCATGAAGCCTATTTTTACGTTGGGACTTATAAGGATTAAAAGGATAGATTAGAGATAGCTTGCTCTCCTTTCTCTCTGCCCCAGTCCCCCTACCCCACCATTCAGCCTCCCCATGTGAGGCTGAACCCCAATTCCCAAAGTCACAGTCCTCTGACATACCTAGAAACAGAGCATGTCCAAAACAAAACAAGCTCCACAGCAGTGGCATATGAGGAATAAAATTGAGATACCTATTGCCAATACAGTCCAACTGCTATAAGCATAAAATGTAATCTTCAGCAATCTTGAGATAGTAAAAAAGTAAACCCAGGGAATGGTGTTAAAAAAAGTGGCCCTGGATAAGCATAGTAAACCCTAATAATACAATAATAACAATAACAATAAACCAAGGGTGTGATGTTAAACAGTCTCCTTTAGAAGAGTAAAAAAAGAAGGAAAAAAAGGAATTATTGAGTTCTTCCACACATACATACATATATGCTGTGGCAGACAACCAGGGATCTTGCCCCACCGGGATGCCTGGAAGGTCAGACCACGAGAGGGACACTGTTTTTCCCTGGGCGTAACAGGGCAGCCCCCCTGGATTCTATCAGGGCCACAGAGAACGAGCTGGGGAGCTCAACCCTATCAGGACTCATGGCCACCACCAGGGGGTGCCTGGACAGTTCTGAAGCCCTGGAGGACAGCACTCCTGCCACACCAGGAAGTGCTGTCAAACCAAGAAACAGGTAAACCCGGAGTGCTTCCAGGTGCCCCTGCACAACACCAGGAGGTACCGCAGGGAGATCATCGGGAGTACCTGAAGCACATCCGGGTGCGTTATAAAAGGGGCCACCTCACTCCATTCGGGGAGCCAGAGTCAGGTGGAATAGGACGGAGCTTGCAAGAGAGGAGTGGAGGCGACTGAAGGAAAGGACTGAGTACTGTGTGTCAGTTAGCAGAACTGGATTGTTCACTGTAAATATTGTAAATAAACCGTGTGTGTTGTGGACATCTGGTGTCGTGTCTGTCTGTGTCCGGGCTATCTTTTACAACGTATATAATTGTAATTAAAGCATAAAGAAAAAGTGGCCGAGAAGGGAAGAGGATGTATAATTACAGTACCAGTATCCATGCCATGGCAGGATGCAACTCACGATTGCATTTCAAAAAAGTGTTGGGATCAGTTTTCTTAACTCTTTTTCTGCTTCCTCCATATTGGTAAAGATGTAATGTTTGTCTGGAATATCCATTTTCAGCTTGGCAGGGTACAAGAGGCTGTATCTGATCTCAGCTTTCCGTAAGCGCTGTTTAATGTTGTAAAAAGCTGCACGTTTAGCAGCTGTTAAGGGTGAGAAATCCGGGAAAATGCAAATGTGGTTATTTTCAAATATTATCTCTTGTTTCTGTCTGAGAAGTGACATTACATGTAATTTAAATTGCCATTTTTTGAAGCACACGATAAAACTCCTAGGTTTAGAGGTATTTGATCCCCCCTAAGCTGCTGCTATTTCGGTGTCTGATTTACACTCCTCTCCAATTATTTTGAAGAATAGCCCAGTTACGAATTTCACTGGGTTTGGACTTTCACAATTCTCTGGGAGACCATCGATTCTAATAGTATTCTTTCTGCATCCATCTTCCAGTGTGGCAAGTCCGTCTCTGAGCTTTTTGCATTCGGAAGTTGCAGCCGTTGCTTTCCCATCAGCCGTAGATGCCAGATGTTTGGCTGTTTCAATTCAAGTTGTGAATGTTTGCTTAACATCCCCTATTCCAAACTCTCTTTTCCGTTTATTTTTTATCGGTTTATCTTTTTCTTTAAAACATATGGGTTATCATTTGATTTAAAACTGCCTGATTTATTTAACATTTCCATTCTTTAGCAAAGGCTTGACTGTTTACTTACACTGCATTGTTCTTTTACAAACAACATATGACTTCCTTGATTGCAGTTGGATCTATTAGTATATATAACAGTCCCCCAAAACCATTAATTTGGGTTAAGAAGTTATCAGAATGTTTTTTTTTTTATTATTTCAGTGTCATGGCTACAAGAAAAAGCACTTACAGACTGGTCAGTGCAGCAGGCTGGCAGAGTAAGCACTTATTGACCAGGAGGGGCCAGATACAGAGAATGAATGTGCAAGAAAGAAATGCAAAGCCTTTCCACAGCCTTCTGGAAGACTTTGTTCAGTCCTGCTTGTGGGTTTAAACTGGACTGCTGTGATTTCTGGTAGGCATCTCACAGTCCAGCACTATCAGCAGGTAACGAGAGCCTGTGTATGGATGAGGTTAAACAAAGATAGGCAAAGCTAGGGGAGCTAATACATGAATATTAAATTAAGAATAATCTGCACAGAGTGACCTAGGAGAGTTTGCATGATACATAGAGTTTGTGGACATGCCAAGAGGAGCAATGAAAAACCACTTGCTGGAAAAATTACAGGGAATCAGAAATACATCTGCAAGTGTATGAAGTGTAGTGAAACAGTTCTACATTTACATGGAGGGGATAATTCGAGGTTCAGCTCCAGCATCCAGGTGTGTATTTCTTGTTTTGAAGGTGTTCCCCTTGGATCCCCACGGTAAGGAAATTTGCTTAGCCACTCTTCAGTTAACAGATTGCCTGTGTTTATCAAAACCATATGTTCACATAAGTACATGCCACTCTTTCTGTGTGACATCTCATTCTGTTCCGCCTTTTGCCAATACTTGTTACATCATGTTAGCATATATTTAAATATTTCCAGGTTGCTATAGAAACAAATCCAATATGTAAACAACATGACTTGACACCTAATAATTGTCAAAAGATGTGACTGATTTCTCACAAACTCTGCAACTATGCCCTATTAAGACAGGAAAACTTTTTCATGCAAACCTTATGTTAATGTGCTCTTGTTGATTTATGCTCATCTGATGTAACTTATTTTTCCCTCTTTTCTAGCTGATAAAGCCATATTTATTATATTCCAATGAACTTTATATTGTTGTGTTGAGTATTTGTGTATGCTTCTGAAATAAAAACCTCAATGATCTATTCTGTGGAAAATGTTAAATATAGTAAACACACACGATTGGATTTTCTGTCTCATATATTTTTTGACTTTGGGATATTAAACCTCTCCTTTAACTCCTAACAGGAAAATCATTTTATGTCTCCCTGAGCCATAATTATCTTCTTGTCAGTTTTCTTCTTACTTATTTACTGTTTTGGCTTGGTTTTAGAGAGGTTGGAGAAACTGAAAACTGCAAAGTGTTACAAAACACATCATTGCTAATTTTCAATCTAAAAGTTTTCAAACCATATTTTTTACATGTATGTTTGCTTTCATTTTCTCTGCTTATTCTAATTAGATTTTAATGTTTAATTTAAATTCATTTTTAATTAGAAGACTTAATTAGGAAGAAACAAGGCATCACTAATTAAATAGGGGGAGTTGCATATTGTTTTCTCAATTTTCGATGCAAGCAAAACAATTTTAATCTTTTTCTACAGAAATGATAGAAAACGATTATGACAGCTGTTTCATAGGAAAAATTCACATCACATCAATCAGAGGCAGAAATTTAAACACTTGAGATTTAGAAAATACATTGACAGCACACAAATAACCAACACAAAAACCTAAAATGAAATGGAAGACCAATATTTACTTTAGAAGGCAGAGTTGTTAAAATTAAATGTTAACCACTTATTTAAACGTGAAAATTAAGTACATTTAAAGCATTTACAGATACCGGGCATTTAAAATCTAAACGAGATTTAGTGAATATTAGGCAACTATATAAAAGAGGTGACTGGCTTGTGCCAATTAACCATATGTCAGTAAGCTTAACATGACTCACTGGTAGATTAATGGAAGCAATTATTAACAAAAGATCGAGCATTATATGTCAAGAACATATGGGTTGGCAAACTGTATATTTTTCACTAAGATGATGGAATTGTATAAGAATGCAACAAAAGCATATGATCAGAGTAATGCATATAACATTATTTATCTTGATTTTGAGTAAAGCTGTTGGTAAGGTACCACATGAAAGTTAAATTGGGAATTCAAAATGCAGTAAGTTGATGAATGCAAATGAATGCAAAATTGGCTTAAATAATGGAAACAAGAGATTATTTCAAAATCTTTTAGAACTGTTTCACAATTGACTAAAGTTAAATGTGATGTCCCACAGGATTTAGCATTGGGGATATTGCTGTTTTTTAATATGTATACAGTATAAATTATCTTGATAAGAATACAAATAACAAGGTGGTTAAATTTGCAGATGATTGCGGCACAGTGGCACTCCTGCCTCGCAGTAAGGAGACCTGGGTTCACTTCCCGGGTCCTCCCTGTGTGGAGTCTGCATGTTCTCCCTGTGTCTACGTGGGTTTCCTCCGGGTGCTCCGGTTTCCTCCCACAGTCCAAAGACTCCAGAATTCTGGCTCAGAATTTCAAGCTGATGTCTCTGTGGGGTTTGCATGTTCTTTCTGGGTATAAATGGGATTTAATGAACATTCTGATTTATCACCTCAACCGAAATCAATTAATGTGTATAAACAAGTCAGTGAGTGTTAAGTGTGTGTCCTGTAAAGGTCTGAAAACCTCTCCAGTGCTGGATCCTAAACATAAAGATTTTGATACTATAACAACCAAATATAAGATAAAATAAAGAAGGGGATGGGGAATTTCAAAATTATATGCATCAAATCAAAAAAAAAACAAATGCAAAAAAGAATAACATAAATTAGCAAAAGAGAATAAACCACTAGGGTTATTGCATTAGTAAAAGTAGATAAATAAAACCAAGTGATAAAAAATATAACTGCCAAATCAAATAATCAAAGACCTAATCAACTGTCTGAGAGACATCTACTAGTCCAAGTTAAAATGTATTATTGTGTATAAGGTACAATGATGTTTTTACTAGCATGTTTTACGATACCAAAATAGACAATGGATACAAACACAGACAGTGGACACAACAGCATAGATTAAAAGCAAAATAAGCAGCTGCTGAGAAGTCTTTAATTAGTTTTTTTGGATAAAAACTTTTCATGAACCCAGGGGTGCAACTAACTGCTAATGTTCTTGTAATGTGATGGTGCAAGATTGCTAATGTTAATAATTCTACTTGTCATTGTAAGGAAATGGATATGACTGGTGTCCTGAAGTGGAAGGTGCAGTGTGCCAGTAATAGCCTGTGCTTTGTTATCATGAGCTGAACAGGTGACATACCAGGATGCCATGCTGTCATTGATGTCTAAGTCTAGCATGCACTTTTAGAAGGTGAACAGAATAGATAGAGAAATCTGGGCTTTCCTTGGACATCTGAAGAAATAAAGCTACTGGCACCACAGTGTAAGAAGGTGAATCTCTTCTCTGTAAACTGTGTCATCACTGTTGGTAAAGCATACTTATAATTGGGGTGGGGGGTTGGGGGCCATCCAAAACTTTGGAAGTTATGTCTGGCCACACAGTCATAGGTGAATGAGGACTAGAGATGAGAGTCCAGCCCAACACATATATAGATAACACAAACAGTCAAAAACAAGATAGTGTAATATACCAAGTAACAATCTAGAGATCTCAGATGGCCTTAGGAATGGTGTTCTAAGTACTCTCAGTCTAAAGAGAATGAGAACAAAAGAATGAAATCTTTTACTAATTCTCAGCTTACTGTAAGACACAGCATTTACAAAAAAGGGATTTGTTAAGTATATATGGACGTGCTTTAAAAACCCAGCCACAGGGGATGCACAAACCAGTGTGTTTCTTCATGCCAGTCCCAAGCCTGGATAAATGGGGACAGTTACGCCAGGAAGGGTATCCAGTATAAAATTTTGCCAGATCAAAATGCAGACAACAATACAGATTTCCATACCGGATCTCTTAAAGGCCTGAGTTAATAACAGCCATCACCAGTACTGTTAGCCAACAGGGTGCTGGTAGAAATTGGCCTACTGTTGGCCAAATAAAGAGAATAAGAGGGGGAGGTCATGTCCAGAGTCAGGAGGAGAGGAGGAAGGTAAAGAGAGTGGACATAAAGGTAGGAACTTTGAATATTGGCAGTATGACTGGTAAGGGGAGAGAGTTAGCTGATGTGATAGAGAGAAGGAAGGCTGATATATTGTGTGTGCAAGAGACTAAATAGAAGGGAAGTAAGGCCAGGTGGATTGGAGATGGGTTCAAATTGTTCTATCATGGTGTGGATGGGAGGAAAAATTGGGTAGAAGTTATTCTGAAGGAACAGTATGTCGAGAGTGTTTTGGAGGTGAAAAGAGTGTCACACAGAGTGATGATTATGAAGCTGGAAATTGAAGGGTGTGATGATGAATGCTGTTAGTGCATATGCACCGCAAGTTGTATGTGTGATGGATGAGAAACAAGATGTCTGGAGTGAGTTAGAGAAAGTGGTGGAGTATTCAAGTGACAGACAGTGGTGATTGGAGTGGATTTCATTGGACATGTTGGTGAAGGGAACAGAGGAGACAAGGAGGTGATGGGTAGGCATGGTGTCAAGGAGAGGAATGCAGAAGGTCAGATGGTAATGGATTTTAAGAAAAAGATGGGCATGGATGTGGTGAATATGTCTTTTAAGATGAGGGAGGAACATAGGGTGATCTACAAGAGTGTAGGAAGATGCACACAGGTAGATTATATCCTATGCAGGAGGGTCAGTCTAAATGATATTGTAGATGGTATAGTGGTGGCAGGGGAAAGCTTTGTTAGGCAGCATAGGATGATGGTCTGTAGGATCCACTGTTGTATGAGAAGTTGGACACTAAAGAGGGAGAAAGGGACCTGTACTGATTGGCTAGACAAAGGAATCCAGCTGGGAAAGACGTGCACCAGGTTAGTGTGATAAAGGATAAAGATGGAAACGTACTCACAAGAAAGGAGAGTGTGTTGAGCAGATGGAAAGAGTACTTTGAGATGCTGATGAATGAAGAGAACGAGAAAGAGAGAAGGTTGGATGATATGGAGATAGTGAATCAGGAAGTACAACAGATTAGCAAGGAGGAAGTAAGGACAGCTATGAAGAGGATAAAGAATGGAAAGGCCGTTGTTCCAGATGATGCACCTGTGGAAGCATGGAGGTGTTTAGGAGAGATGGCAGTGGAGTTTTTAACTTGATTGTTTGATGTGAGAGGATGCCTGAGGAATGGAGAAGATGTGTACTGGTACTGATTTTTAAGAATAAGGGGGATGTGCAGTGCTGTAGTAACTACAGGGGGATAAAACTGATGAGTCACAGAATGAAGTTATGGGAAAGAGTAATGGAAACTAGGTTAAAAAGCAGTATAGTTTCATGCCAGAAAAGAGCACAACAGATGCAATGTTTGCTCTGAGGGTGTTGATGGAGAAGTATAGAGCGATCAGAAGGAGTGGTATTGCGTCTTTGTGGACCTGGAGAAAGCACATGACAGGATGCCTTTAACAGGAGTTGTGGTATTGTATTAGGAAGTCAGGAGTGGCAGAGAAGTATGTAAGAGTTGTACAGGATATGTACGAGGGAAGTGTGACAGTGATAAGGACTGCTGCAGGAGTGACAGATGCATTCAAGGTGGATTTGAGATTACATAAGGGATCGACTCTGTGCCCTTTCTTATTTGTAATGGTGATGGACAAGTTGACAGACGAGATTAATCAGGAATCCCTGTGAACTATGATGTTTGCTGATGACATTGTCATCTGTAGTGAGAACAGGGAGCATATTGTGTAGACCCTGGAGAGGTGGAGATATGCTCTAGACAGGAGAGGAATTAAGTTCAGTAGGAACAAGACAGAATACATGTGTGTAAATAAGAGGGAGGTCAGTGAAGTGGTGAGGTTGCAGGGAGTAGAGTTGGCGAAGGTGGATGAGTTTAAATACCTGGAATAAACACTAGAGAATAAGGGGAAGTGTGAAAGAGAGGTGAAAAAGAGAATTCAGGCAATGTGGAGTGGGTGGAGAAGAGTGTCAGGAGTGATTTGTGACAAGACGGTTATCAGGAAGAGTGAAACAGCAGGAGGTGGCAGAGTTAAATATTAAAGGATGGATAGGATTAGAAATGAATACATCTAATAAATACATTAGAGCAGGGGTCCTCAATCCCAGTCCTGGAGGGCCGGAGTGGCTGCAGGTTTTTGTTTTCACCCAGTTGCTTAATTAGACAGCAATTCTTGCCAACAATTTAATTTCATGGCTTGTTAGTGCTTTAACTCTGCTATGTCAGGTAATTCTCATATCCCAGATTTTCTTCCCCTTTCTAAGGATATCATCCAAATGATTTGAAGGCTAAAATGGATGAGGAATTCTCAGTCTCAGTTTTTCTCTTCACTTTCCTTCCAAATATTTAATTAAACCCAATAGTGCACAATAAATACACACAGGTGTCAATGGTAACAAGCTAAATGGAAAAATGCTAGTCTCTTTTGTCATGTGCATGTTATTGCTAATTAGGAGCAATAGAAAACCAAGAATACAGCTGTTTAAGACTAAAATAAGCAATAAGGGTTCAAAATCTTAATGAGCAAGACAACCAAAGTGAAGCAGAAGTGTTACTTGAGCAATAAGTGATTCTTATTAAGCAATTGAGTTGGAGCAAAAACCTGCAGCCACTACGGCCCTCCAGGACCGTGATTGAGGACCCCTGCATTAGAGAGTCAGCTCAGGTTTTTTGAGACAAAGTCTGAGAGGCGAGATGACACTGGTTTGGACATAAGCAAAGGAGAGCTGCTAGATATACCGGGAAAAGGATGATAAGGATGGAACTGCCAGGTAAAAGGAAAAGAAGAAGGCCTACAAGGAGGTGTATGGATGTGGTGAGAGCGGATATGAAGGTGGTGAGGATATGGAAAAAGATGATCCACTGTGGTGACCCCTAATCAGAGCAGCCAAAAGAAGAAGAAGATGATATGGAGGTACTTTAAAATTATCCCACAGAGAAACAAGTAAATTCATATTTTACATGGTATCCACAAAGAATCCTATGATACGATCTAGGGATGGTCCGATCAGGTTTTTTAAGGCTGATTCTGATCACCGATTTCATTCTAGTTGATCGTCCAATTCTGATATTGATTCTGATTTTTTTTCCTTTATACCTTCTACACTAGCATCTTGCATAACCAGACAAATAGAAGTTTTATTTCCTATATTAAAGTGTATTTTTATAATTAAACTATAGATCACAGGTATTAACTGTTCATTTTTTATTAACAAAATTAAATTCTGTAAGCTTACTGTTCCGTGAAAATAAAATACTAAAATAAATAAATTTTTCTTAAAATACATACTTTAAATAATAAAATATGTACAAAAATATTCAAATGTATAATACATTTGACATAAAACAAAATAAAATGCTGCTCATAATAAAATGTTAAATTGCTGAGTTTTTTCAAGTAATGTACCTATCTGAAACACGTTTTAATTAAAAACAGCAATTTTCACCATTTCTCTAACAACAAAAAACAAGATATTCTCACACAATCAATTCATTGATATTGGCAATTAAACACTGCTTAAATGTAAATATATATGCACTTGTACATCTTAATCATTTTAAATAATTAATTGCACTACAGCTTTATGTTGTTAAAATATACATTTACTATATTCATACAGGTGTTTTTTTCTTCAGTGTATAAACTAGACATTCGTAAGGTGTAATTATAAAATATGAATTTTACCATTTTAATTATTTAGTACTTGTTTTTTACCAAACTGTATACTGCATGACACACAGCAACAAATAAAACAGTACAAATCTTTAAAAAAAATCCTATTGTTTACTAATCTGGATTTTCAACTTTGTCTTTATCTTTTTTTATTCTAATTAAAAGTGTAAGCTGCTGCATTTTAAACAAGCATGCTGTACAGACTCAAGCAGTGCCCATTTTAATTTAAAGGACAAAATAAAGGTCTGAATTCCTTAAAGTAGCTAGTTGCACAGGACGACTTCAAAGATATTTTGTTTCAGTTTATTACGCCACTTTCTTTAACGTAAAGACTAATATACCATTCACCTCTCGTTCACTGATAAAATAAGCTTCCATTCACTGCTCTTTATTTACACTGCAGGAAGTTTGCTGCTGCAAAAAAAAAAACCTGGCTCAACTTCTGTAATACCTTGTGAAAAGGAGCACTATGACTAAATAATATAGTCAAGAGCAGGGATTGAAAATATTGCTTTTTGTGATTGGCTTTTTTACTGATCATGACAGGGTCTTTTTTTTTATGTCAATTGGCCAATTTCGATCAGTGGCCAATCAATTATAGCATCCGTAATTAAATCAAAGGATCCACTGTGTGCTAGTGATGTATTCTATTGAACTCGAACAAAATGAACAATCAGCAAAGCAAAGGCATTCACATGTAGGTAAGAACACTTTTACACAGTTGAAATGGTAATTTACTACTAGAAAGATAAGAGTTGGAACAAATTTATAAAAACAGTACATCTTGCCTGAAGAAGCCTGAGTTGCCTCGAAAGCTTGCATATTGTAATTTTCTTAGTTAGCCAATAAAAGGTGTCATTTTGCTTGACTTTTCACTGAAAACAATAGAAATGTT
Source organism: Polypterus senegalus (assembly GCF_016835505.1). NCBI lineage: Eukaryota > Metazoa > Chordata > Cladistia > Polypteriformes > Polypteridae > Polypterus > Polypterus senegalus. The sequence continues at coordinate 149,875,212 of NC_053161.1, forward strand.
AAATAAACTTTATTTATGAAAAATGAAATGTGGTGTGGCGGCTGTACAAAGAAAAAAAGAGATTTTTCTTTTTTATTTGAAATTGGAAGTATAAGCTTTCAAAAGCACACATTAAGCAAGATTTGACTTTAAATCATGTTTTGCTTAGTGGGAGGACTACAGTTAGTACAACACCTGTCATAATGTACTGAGTAAGCTTCAGAAAGTGGGCAACATAATATTTGTTTCTTTAATTTCACATAATGTCAAAGATGCACTGCAGGACCTCCCTTATCCAGGTGAGTTGGACTTTGGAGGGTGTGAAGCAACACTCGGATGGTGGGGGGGAATTGGATGGGGGCAGTGTGGTGGTAGTGAAAGAAAAGTATCGTGGAGAGAGAAAACTTTGTGGAAGAAGTGGAGTAATAAACCTTCTATTATTTGAACCCGGGACTCTGTGCGTTCGTGTTTGGGGTTTTGGGGCTTGCTGATGTTCCTGATTCCATTACAAGTGTAAAACAAAACCTGAATTAGGTTTATATGAAGTCAGTGAGTCTATAAAAGGATGGACGGGGAAAAGGTTCATTACGGTAGAAAAAGATCAAGTTTGAGGGAGGATGGGAAGGAGAGAGAGTGAGAGAGGGGGAGGGAGGGAGAGAGAGAGAGAAGGGGGTTTCTGACTTTTAATAGTAGAAACGTAGAATTTCTACTTATTGCAAAGCCTTTGATACAAACAAAGAAGAGTTATCATCTGCCCCCTTTTTTTATTTTTTAACACCTTGAAATTCTGTATTAGTGTTCACCCATAGGCAGAGTGGATGAAAAGCAATAGAAGAGATATAGAACAGGTGTTAAGGATATCGTTTTTTGTAACAGTGCTTTTGTAACAATGTTTTTTTGCATTAACATTGGCTTCAAGAGTGCAACAGTTTTTACCATGTTACAGTTTTTGATGAAATTCAAACCTATGGAATGTGGTGAATAAGTAGTCCCATTCAATTTTATCAAAGTCTTTTTAGAAATGAAATTCCACTGGGTGTTCAGATAATGATAAAATTATATTAAACAGATAAGAAGATTAAAGAAAAATTGCCTGCCCTTAATAAATTCTTTCTGGTTCTGTGAAAGAACAAGAGCTTTTATCAGAGCCATGGGTCAAAATTAATCTATATGACTCACATTTTAGATTTTCAGTTTTTTGTTTTAACACAAAAAGATAAAAGAAACCTACAGCAATATTTTTGGTAGTACCTCACTTCTTAACACAATGTTATTAGAAGTCAGAGTTAAAGTGACATCCTTCCAGAGGCCCCTCTGCAAACATATTAAATCAGAAGGTACAAAATGGACTCAGGCAAGGACAAACAACTTTAATCAAAGGAATGACATCTAGGATGGACAGAATAACTTGCCTATGAGCAGGCATTGATTTTGTAATTTGAAGTGACTTTAATCCAATGACAAGAGGTCAGAATTCTTTCTTAAAAACTAGCTGCACCCATTCTCTGGAAACACAGTTACAGATTCTTTAGGGATTCACTCAAGCTCATTCTCAAAACTGACCTCTCTCAGAAACTAAAAAGCAAATGAGTCTCTCTCTCTCTCTCTCTCTCTCTCTCTCTCTCTCTCTCTCTCTCTCTCTCTCTCTCTCTCTCTCTCTCTCTCTCTCTCTCTCTCTCTCTCTCTCTCTCTCTCTCTCTCTCTCTCTCTCTCTCTCTCTCTCTCTCTCTCTCTCTCTCAAACTTGCAATACCTTCTCTTTGTTGATCAGAAATCTGAGATCCAGCTTGACATGCCAAAGCTGTGTTCCGGTAGGCTGGAAACACTGAGAAGAAGCTATCACTTCAAGAAGGAAATTTCAACATCTAAATTCTTGTGCCAGAAACAATATCCGTATTTTTCCCTATGAAGATGCAGATGCCACAGCATAAGGACAAACAGCAGAAGGCAAGTTGAGAAAGCGGCATCACAGAACACCACAAACAAAGGATCATGCAGCAATGAGAAGAAGTGCACTCCAACGCAACAATCTACACTTGTGAACAGAACACCGTGTTCCCGTTTAATAACATGCTTTAACTCCTATCATCATGAAAAAGATATCATGCATACATCTCAATATTTTAATTATTCAAAGAGCTGTAATATCAGGAATGTAATGGATTCTGTGTTCTGTCGGAGAAAGAACAGAAGCACGTAGTGATTCACATACATAGAGCACGTTGAAGATCAAATACAAAACAAAGCATTTAACAGGCTACTTTAGTTACAATGGGATTTGAGAAACTAGTAAATTAAACGATTTTAATTTGAAATTTATGTTCTATTTTAATGACAAAATAAACTATGTGATTAAAGTGGATATTTCCACTAGAAGTTAACATTTCGTGCTTTTTTCCTACTCTGTGCCATTTTTTTATCACTGTACCCTAATAAGCTTCCATATGACACTCAGACACTGGGCTATGTCTCTCCTTTTCATGGCGACTTTGATATGTGATAACTTCTTTTTTTATGTCAGGCACTGTGCGACTTTGTGAACTTGAGCTTGTTTCTCCAACACGCTATGTCACTCGATCAACTTCCTTTTGTTGATTATACCACTGTATAAACCAACAAATAGTATGTTTTTCTTTGCCTCCACTTGGTATTTGCTGAAATTCTTATATTTTCCCTCTTGCTTTTGCCATTGCCTTTTCACAGAACGCTGAGCTTAAGGTCAATTTATATTGATTTGCATATTGAAAGAGGCGTAATTCTGGGAGGAGATGGGGCGGGACAGAAGGCGCGTGCACATGCATTAGTTTTCACACTGATCGGGATTTATGGAGTGGAAGAACGCGGAAGTTGGAGTACGCACGGATTCCTGCATCTGGAATTTTCTGTGCGTAAGCACATTTCAGCTTTTGTGCTTTCGTCATGTTATAGTGTGAATTCTACGCACGGCGTTATGCATGAGGCCCCTCGACGTCCACAGAAGACAACATTGGTGGATGATTGCAGAATCATTTCCATGGTGAAGAGAAACTCCTTCACAACAGCCAACCAAGTGAACAACACTCTCTATGGGGTAGGCGTATCGATATCCAAGTCTACCATAAAGAGAGGTCTGCATGAAAGTAAATACAGAGAGTGCACTGCAAGGTGCAAGCCACTCATAAACCTTCAGAATTGAAAGGCTAGATTGGACTTTGCTAAAGAACATCTAAAAAAGCCAGCACAGTTCTGGAAAAACATTCTTTGGACAGATGAAACCAAGATCAACCTCTACCAGAATGATGGCATGAAAAAAGTATGGAGAAGGTGTGTAACAGCTCATTATCCAAAGCATACCACATCATCTATAAAACACGGTGGAGGCAGTTTGATGGCTTGGGCGTGCATGGCTGCCAGGGGCACTGGCACACTAGTGTTTATTATAATGTGACACAGGACAGAAGCAGCTGAATAAATTCTGAGGTGTTCAGAGACATACTGTCTGCTCGAATCCAGCTAAATGCAGTCAAATTGATTGCGTAGCATTCATGATACAGATGGACCCAACACATACAGCCAAACCAACCCAGGAGTTTATTAAAGCAAAGAAGTGGAAAATTCTTGAATGGCCAAGTTAGTCACCTGATCTTAACACAATTGAGCTTGCATTTCACTTGTTGAAGACTAAACTTTGGACAGAAAGGCCCACAAACAAACAACAACTGAAAACCACTGCAGTAAAGGCTTGGCAGAGCATTAAAAAGGAGGAAACCCAGCATCTGCTGATGTCCATGAGTTCAAGACTTCAGACTGTCATTGCCAGCAAAGGGTTTTCAACCAAGTATTAGAAATGAACATTTTATTTTCAGTTATTTAATTTGTCCAATTACTTTTGAGCCCCAGAAATGAAGGGATTGTGTTAAAAAATGCTTTAGTTGCCTCGCATTTTTATGCAATCGTTTTATTCACCCCACTGAATTAAAGCTGAAAGTCTGCACTTCAACTGAATCTGAGTTGTTTCATTTAAAATTCATTGTGGTAATGTACAGAACCAAAATTAGAAAAAGTTGTCTCTGTCCAAATATTTATGGACCTAACTGTATGCTTAACTGTCTAGTCTGTCTGTATCCACTCCCTATTTTTTATATATATATATATATACACATACAGTGCATCCGGAAAGTAATCAATGCACATCACTTTTTCCACATTTTATGTTACAGCCTTATTCCAAAATGGATTAAATTCATTTTTTTCCTCAGAATTCTACACACAACACTCCATAATGACAACGTGAAAAAAGTTTACTTGAGATTTTTGCAAATTTATTAAAAATAAAAAAATTGAGAAAGCACATGTACATAAGTATTCGCAGCCTTTGCCATGAAACATCCTGTTTCCCCTCATCATCCTTGAGATGTTTCTGCAGCTTAATTGGAGTCCACCGGTAGTAAATTCAGTTGATTGCACATGAGCACAAACCAAGCATGAAGTCAAAGGAACTGTCTGTACCCTCTGAGACAGGATTGTCTCAAGGCACAAATCTGGGGAAGGTTACAGAAAAATTTCTGCTGCTTTGAAGGTCCCAATGAGCACAGTGGCCTCCATCATCCATAAGTGGAAGAAGTTCGAAACAACCAGGACTCTTCCTAGAGCTGGCCGGCCATCTAAACTGAGAGATCAGGGGATAAGGGCTTTAGTCAGGGAGGTGACGAGAACCCGATGGTCACTCTGTCAGAGCTCCAGAGGTTCTCTGTGAAGAGAGGAGAACCTTCCAGAAGGACAACCATCTCTGCAGCAATCCACCAATCAGGCCTGTATGGTGGAGTGGCCAGACAGAAGCCTCTTCTTAGTAAAAGGCACATGGCAGTCTGCCTGGAGTTTGCCAAAAGGCACCTGAAAGACTAAATTTTCTGGTCTGATGAGACAAAGATTGAACTCTTTGGTGTGAATGCCAGGCATCACGTTTGGAGGAATCCAGGCACTGCTGATCACCAGACCAATACCATCCCTACAGTGAAGCATGGTGTTGGCAGCATCATGCTGTGGGGATGTTTTTCAGCGGCAGGAACTGGGAGACTAGTCAGGATAAAGGGAAAGATGACTGCAGCAATGTACAGAGACATCCCGGATAAAAACCTGCTCCACAGCACTCTTGACCTCAGATGGGGCGACGGTTCATCTTTCAGCAGGACAACGACCCTAAGCACACAGCCAAGATATCAAAGGAGTGGCTTCAGGACACCTCTGTGAATGTCCTTGAGTGGCCCAGCCAGAACCCAGACTTGAATCCAATTGAACATCTCTGGAGAGATCTTAAAATGGCTGTGCACCAACGTTTCCCATCCAACCTAATAGAGCTTGAGAGGTGCTGCAAAGAGGAATAGGCAAAACTGGCCAAGGATATTTGTGCCAAGCTTGTGGCATCATATTCAAAAAGACTTGAGGCTGTAATTGCTGCCAACAGTGCATCAACAAAGTATTGAGCAAAGGCTGTGAATACTTATGTACATGTGATTTCTCAGTTTTTTTATTTTTAATAAATTAGCAAAAACCTCAAAGTAAACTTTTTTCACGTTGTCATTATGGGGTGTTGTGTGTAGAATTCTGAGGAAAAAAATGAATTTAATCCATTTTGGAATAAGGCTGTAACATAACAAAATGTGGAAAAAGTGATGCGCTGTGAATACTTTCCGGATGCACTGTACACACACATTATATATATACTGTATATATATATATATATATATATATATATATATATAGTATATAGTTATCATATTTCTATAATTCTTGTGTGTATCAATAAATTTTATTAATTTGTTTGTTAAAAAGATGAAGACCCACCTTCTACAACAGAAAAACGGAAGGTAAATAAAGTAGGAGCCTTACCAAATTAATTGCGGGCATTGCCAGAGGCAAAACAGATAATTAATCAAGTTAAATCTCTCCTGCTTTTCTACACTCCACAGGCATTTATTTCTAGCATTAACAACTTTAGGCACACTTACTGGTTATTCCAGTGGAGTACTCACCTAGTCTGTTAAGGAAACTATCAGGGACCAATTATTTATAGATTCCGATTGTATAATGTTGCATAACAATTTTAATTATGCTATTTATTTTACACTATTTAACAGATATGGATTGATAAGAGGTATATATTTTGGTTATAAGGATAGTAAAACCCCCTCTTGGTGTATTAAAATCTAATTTATATTGTCCTCATATCCTTTTTTTTTTTTTCGGACTCTGATCATCTTGAGGAGGGCTTTGGTGACTAGAATGCTCAATTGGACATACTTTCACCAGTTCCTCCTAGAATTCGAAGATATCCCAAGTCCAGCCAAGAGATGTAATCCATCCAGCATGTTCTAGTTATGCCCCTGGTCTTCTTCCAGTAGGCTAGGCCTGGTACTCCTCTGAAGGGATGTGCCCAGTAAGTATTCTATTATTATTTGAATTTCCCCTTGGGATTAATAAAGTATCTATCTTCTTATCTTCTTCTAACTATTGTACATATCCAAATCCACCTTATCTGTCACCTCTCAATCAGAAGTAGTGTACCTACTTCCAAGATCCACCCACATGTACTCAGCATTTCTATTTGTAATCTCAAATGTTCAGTTACGTTTGCATAATATCCATTGTACAAATGGTTCAGTGATTATTATTTATGTCTTATATATTTAGAAGGTGTCTTTACCTAATTACTTATAAGATGAGAATTAATTAGAATTGTCAACATTTACTTAGGATGGCATTACCTAAATATAAAATTGTCTTTATGTGCAAATTCATATCCTGTTAAAAAATGTAAGGCTTGAAATTGATGGTATAAGTTACTACTTAAGTTTGTTTTCCTGCTTACTGAATTGTTTTAAATTCCAGCTGATAAAACTGAGTGGATGAACATACCAATGATGTCAATACTAATGAAAATTTAAAAATTAATTCTGATAATGTATTTTATCACCTTAGTAAAATAACAAAATATCAACAAGATGTTAAATCCATTAAAATTAAAATGCAACAAGGTATTGCAGTAATATATTTTTCTAATCCAACAACAGAGTAACAAGGAGCCACTATGTGAAAAGCAAGAGCCATCCTGGTTGGGGGTGCAAATCTGTCAACGATATATTCATATAGTGCTGGGTGGTATACCGGTTCATACCGAAAACCGTTTTTTATTTTTGTTATGATATGGATTTTTCTTATATCGCAACACCGGTTTAAATTGCCTAAACAACGTTCGGAACATGGCGCAGCAAACTGTTCAAGTGGGGACCTTTTTTCACTGCTACACCGCTAATCACAGAGTTGTTGCCGGGGACTCTTTTTCACTGCTACACCGCTAAATAGGTAGTGGTAGTGTAGGTATTGAATGGTGAAAATATACAGAGAACATTCTGAAATTGAGGCTGCAGCTGACACTAAAGTTGAACATGATGACACATAAGAACTTTTGCTGAAAAAAAAGGAGTCAAGTCCTTTGCCTGGAAATACTTTGGTTTTAAAAGGTCGGATGTGGACCATTATGTTCAAATGTGTAAATACTGTTCCTATACTACTGGATAATACTGCAAACCAAGTTGTACTTGTTTTATTTGTTTTCAATACAGTGTAATGTACCTGGGTACTGTGTAATAGTGTAACGACATGTTGACTTTATTCTCGACGCTTATGACAAGATTAAAGTCGACATGTTGACTTTATTTTCATAATTTGTCATTAAAGTAGAACATCGTAAACTAAACTTGATCGTAAAATTAATAATTAATTTACTAGATTTTCTCAAACCCCGTCATAAGTTATACAGCACATTAAATGCTCAATGTGAAATGTTTCCCAAGCCATGTTAAATCTATACGTGCTTCTTAAACTGACTTCTTCTTGTACTAAGGAGCCGCCGGCAGCGATCGCCACACAGAATACATTCACTTCATGATATTCCTGCTCCCTGAAAATTTAGAATGCTAAGATAAATACTTGATATCATTTTCATGATAAAATGCATTAAAGCATGTATTAATCAAGTGGGGGCACAGCGGCATGGAGGTTGCACTGCTGCCACGCAGCAAGGGTGTCTCGGGTGTTCCCTGCCTTGAATTTGCATGTTTTTCTGGTGGGTTTACTCTGCGTGCTTCAGTTTCTTTTCAACGTCATGTAGGATGTGGAGTTTTGTTATGCTATATTAACTATGCTAGTGTATGTTTTGCTCGTATTCACCCTGCGATGTGCTGGCGCAACGTTCAGGATTTCCTCCTGCCTTGCACACAGTGCTTGCTAGGATGGGCACAACCTTGAATGGATGGCATAATTAAACATGTATAACGAAGATTTTTTAAAGTTCTGAACACTCCATGGGCTTAGTTTATAACAAGTTTTAAATTCACAAAGAAGCTTATCATGTGGTGATTGGTTATTTGGAGAAACAAAAAGGAAGGATAGGAACTGGGGTGTTGGTACATCAGACAGACAGCACATGTGCAATAAAGAAAGCCCGCTCAGAACAACATCCATTGAATTCTGTGTTTGTGTCTCCAACCACCAGATCACAAACCCAACATTTACACAATATTTAACTTAAACCTTTGCGATACCCATTCATACATCCAGTTTTCTGAAGCCTCGTCAGACCTGCCATAAAGTTCTCTACACTGAATGTATACCTGGGGATCCCTTACTGCGAGGGAGCAACACTACCACCTCACTGCTGTGCATGTTTAATACCTGCTTTAATGCATTTCATCATGAAAATTATATCAAGTATTTATCTTAGCATTCTAAATTTTCAGAGAGCAGGATTATCATGAAGTGAATGGATTCTGCGATGTGATCGCTGCGAAGAAAGTCAGTTTAAGAAGCGTAGTGATTAACAACTGGGTCAGGAAACACAAGACAAAGCATTTAACGTGCTGCATTAACTTATGACGAGGTTTGAGAAAATCTAGTAAATTAAACATTGATTTTAGGATGAAGTTTAGTTTACTACAGTTTACTCGACATATAGTGTGTTTTTTTCTTCCCTGTGTCATATTTTTTTTCTTCACTGTGGCCCTAATACGATTCCGTAGGGCTATACAACAAATAGCATTATAAATGCAAGTTGCAGTTTTATTATTTATGTATATCGCTTAGCTTGAAGCAACGTCCATATTAATGCAGTTTGCCTTAATGATGGTTCAGTTGGTAAAGATGTCTCACTAAGTTGCACTTGTTTTATTTTATTTTAATTTGGTGAATACTGTGTAATGCAGTCTTGAAGTAATAGTGCAACTATCAGTAATAATACTATTATTTATTTTATTGTTATTAAGTAAGTTACTTAAGTAAGTTTAAATATTATGCAGTTTAATGATGGTAAAGTTGTTTAAAAAGTCACTTTAATGTGTCAGTGGACAGAGATTGTTAACATTAACAGAAAGTGTTGTTGGTTTGCAAAAAATATTTACTATTTATTCCTTTTCCAAGACATGTTCAGTGCAATACAACTTTTGACAAGCACCTCTGGATATTTTAAGTGTAAATGCCTCTTTGGATGGTTGAAAATATGTTGTCAAAAATTATAGTTTAAGTTGTTTGCAAAATTTGTTCAATAAAAAGGTCCTATATTTTGACTGAAACTGTCATGCAATGTGATTTATTGTCTTCATTAGTGTCACCCTCTTGAAAGTTATCACTTTATGGGGCCATGCAAACCTGTATTAATACTTGTGTGCAGATTAAAATGGTTTTTTGTACAATGTACAATACTTATAACAGTGGAATAGGTTATTCTTAGCCAGTCTACTCCAGTAATTGCAGTGGAAAATGTGGTTAACATCCACTCACGCATAGGAAAAATACCATTGAATACCGTGAAACCGGCATAACTTAGAAAAATACCGTGATATAGAATTTTGGTCATATCGCCCACCCCTATATTCATATATGAATTCCTATTCTTTAGAATAGAAAGGTGCACTATCTTCCGGCAAAAAGTTATTGAATGAATCAGTTCCCTCTCTTTCTTCCCCTGGGGTAAAGGCTGTTATGATTAATCATTTTATTCTGCAAGCTCACTCATGAAAAAAAATTACAATACGATTATTGTAAAATTCATAAACAATAATATAAAAAAGCGTTTTCCTTTTTTTTGTAAAATAGAATGTGTACAGTTTCCCATTAAAAAAATCACATCATTAAATTTTTACATCTTCTAGATGACATAGGTGATATGTCTTTTGACTGCCAGTGTGCATGGTGCTACATGGTGCACAGAAAGGTGAAGGAGTAGTTATCATTTATCATAAATAATTTAATCCATGTTTAAGCAGCAAAATATGTAATAAAGCTTTTTAACCAAAAGTAAAAAATACAGATTTGCAAAAGTATTATACTACACTGTGTGCACAATTATTAGACAAGTTGTATTTTTGAGGATTAATTTTAATATGGAACAAACACAGTGCTATCAGTCAATCCAAAATGTTAATAAACCTGAAACCTGAATGTTTCACAACGGAAATGTGAGTGTGAACATCATCAGGGGAATACATATGTGCGCACAATTATTAGGCAACTATTAGTGTGCAGATTTATTATGCAACTAAAGGAAAAATGAAAATTTTCCCATCTCACTTGTTTATTTTCATCTGTTATAGTGAGAATAATAAACAAACACCTCAAAATTTACAAATAAACATCTCTGACATTTCAAAAAAAATAAATCAATCAATCAATGACCAATATAGCCACCCTTCTTTCCAATAACAGTCATAAGCCTTTCCATTCATGGAGTCTGTCAGTTTCTTGATCTGTTGACGATCAGCTTTTTGTGGAGCAGTGACTACAGCCTCCCAGACACTCTTCAGAGAGGTGTATTGTTTTTCTCCCCGTAAATCTAGCGTTTAAGAAGTGCCCACAAGTTCTCGATAGGGTTTAGGTCAGATGAGGAAGGGGGGCCATGTCATTATTCCTTCATCTTTAAGGCCTTTACTGGCTGGCCACGCAGTGGAGAACTTCGATGCAAGTGATGGAGCATTGGCCTGCATAAAAATCATGGTCTTTTTCCTGTATCACTGTTTGAAGAAAGTGTCTTCGAAAAACTGGCAGTAGGTTTGGGAGTTGATTTTGAGTTCATCTTCAATGCAAAAGGTCCAACTAGCTCATCTTTAAAAATACCAGCTCATACCAGTACCCCACCTCCACGTTGGAGTGGAGCTCTGTGCCCATTACTGATCCACAGGTCCATCCATCTGGTCCATCAAGAGTCACTCTCATCTCATCGGTCCAAAAACCCTTTGAAAAAAAATCTGTCTTCAGATATTTCTTGGCCCAGTTTTGACGTTTCAACTTATGTTTCTTGTTCAGTGGTGGTTGGGTTTCAGCCCTCCTTACCTTGGCCATGTCTTTGAGCACTGAACACCTTGTACTTCTGGGCACTCCAGGTAGGTTGCAGCTCTGGAATATGAAAGTACTGGAGGATAATGGGTTCCTGGTAGCTTCACGTTTGATTCTTCTCAAATCTTTGGCAGCTAAATTGCGTCTTTTGTTCTCAACACGTTTCTTGCGACCCTGTTGACTATTTGCAACAAAATGTTTGATGGTTCTGTGATCACACACCAATATCTCTTAAATCTCTTTTTTGGCCCATTTTGCCTGAGGAAAACTAGCTGCCTAATAATTCTGCACACCTTGATATAGGGTGTTGATCTCCTTAGGCCACACCCTCCCTCATTACACAAATACACATCACCTGACGTGCTTAAATCCAATAAGCATTCAAGTTAATACAGCTTGGAGTTGGAATATACGCATTAAAAATGATGATATGGTCAAAATACTCACTTGCCTAATAATTGTGCACACAGTGTATATATACTTTCTGGACCAGCTGCTATTCTTACTATCCGCTTTAATGTAAAACAACTGTTGAAGGACAAAAATGATTGCTATGTCAGTCAAGAAAATATACTTGGTTTGAGTATTCCACAAGTCACTCAAACGGCTCTGGACTATCGACCCTGGGCAGCATGCCATCCATCACAGGGCACGATGAGTTCATTTCAAATAATAGATTAAACTAATCCACACAGACATGGGAAGAATGTGCAAATTCCACTAAGACAATGACTGGTGCAAGAGCTAAATCTATTATTGGATCCTATTTATTACTGTATATCATGCAATTATTTGGAATTAAAATTGCCGAGAAGCTAGGCTTTCATGAGCAATGCCTTGAATGTGTCAGAGGTTATACCATCAGAATGTGTGTGATGTGGGGCAGCATTACATTATACTGATGAACTCTACTCTCTACATAAGTTGTAATCATTCAGTTTAAAGTGAAATAACAAAATCGGAAATTGCTTCCATATATTAATATTTAAAATGCAAGTTTTTGTGTTAGTAGGATGCTGCATTTCTAGCTGCCACTGACATAGCCCTTCACTGCAAATGAGAACCAAGTGTTGACAACGGAACCAAATCTGTTTTTAAAAACTAATGTTGAATTATATTCCGTATAATGCATTGATCCTCTTTTTTATCCCAAGTTTGAAGTCACAATGCATGGAACACATAATGTTAGCCATTTAATGCAGACTTTTAGTCTCCATCTGATAGCAAAAAGACTTTTACAATAAGGAAATGAAGGGGTGAAATTCAATCTAATAGGTAATTATGGTTTGGTAATGGATTTTTCCACAGAGATGTAAATTAAATTAAGTCATACTAATATCTATGCAAGTAGTCTTCAAAAATTGCCTACATTTAAAAATTTTACATCCTTAGTATTTAATTCTATAAACATTAAAAAAAGGTATTGCTTCTGGATGAACCCATAAGATTTAATCTTACTGTATGAAAACACTAAATGCAATTTCTTGGAAAGCAACTATAAACTCCGGTGTTGCTAGATTTTAATTAGCCTATATATTACAAAGAATTTCAGCACTACATGTCTAGTTCATGAAGTTTTCCATACTTTTGTTTTAACTGTTGATTAGTGAGAAAAATCTGCATTTTAGTTTCTAAAGATACTTTTTTATGTATTTGTGAAACACTGAGCAACATATTTTGTTCTTCATAAAAAATATAGATATAACCATAGCACACACAAAATAACTACGCGCTCACATATGATAACTTTGTATTCTACATTATACACAGAATCAATGATAAACAATTACTATTATGTGTAACAAAGCAGCAGTGACGGCTAAAGATTAATACTTGAATTTGTGCTTTGGGCTATAGCATGTTCTATGGAGACTCTTCATTACAAAGAAGATTCATTCTCAGAAGCTTTGTTAACTTAAGTATTAATTACAAAATTACAGCCCAGGGTCAAGATACCCCCCTCTCCCATGAAAAAAGCTGATCCATATAATGAAACCAACATTTTACTTGTCATATGCAGTAGATATCATTGTTTGTCACTCCAACTGGCATATATAAGAAATATCTTAATAAAAGGTCATAATCATACTTAACAAAATTGTCCAAAAAAATTAAATCACAGTTTTATTTATAATCCAGTCTGGTGCACAGTGGTTAGCACTGTCATTTTCTACAGTTGGCAAAAACTCCCAAACCTGACCTGCACCAAAGTGCTTTTCCAATTCTGTACAGTTAGTACAGTAAGTATGCTGGTGACCCTTAGTGAAGTTTGTTTTGTTTTTTTTTAAATGGTTCATTCAGAGTGTGGTTTAAATGGTAAAACCATTTGATATTATTGGTCAATTTATTAAACGTATTATTCACATATTGGACATTTCTTGGCAGGGAAATTTATTTAAATAATTTTATTTATTGTAATTTTATTGATTTATTTTTTCACCAAAATATTTTTGGATTTCTGTTTGGCTATAGGCACGATGTTTTGTGATTTCATGTTCTACTAGTTTCTTCTCTAAGATTAGATTTTTTTATTGTTCTCTGATTTTTATTATTCTATTATAAAAACAGTTGTAATAGTTCTATAAGTGTTTCTTAAATAAACAGCAACTGCATCCTTTCATCTGATTCTTTTCATTGATCATGGGAACAAATACATTTGAAACAGAAAATAATCACAGTTTAAATCACAATTACAACATTGGTCAAAAATACTGCAATTCAATCTACTTTTCTAAAATAGTACAGCCCAAAGAATATGAAGATCCTCAGACCGACAGCTTTAGTCTTCTGTATCAATGTCTTGAGGGATTTTTTTCTTTGCATATTAAGCATACTCAAGTCGGGAAGCGGGAAAATGCTGGATCCCTCATAGTAATCAGGACCCCTCCAGTAAGCATCTAGCAACTTTGCCTATTTGTAAAGTAGAGAAACTGGAGAATAAAGGGAAAGGGAGTCAGAGGATCTTAAGTCACTTTTCGTATAACTTTCAGCAAGATTTCAGTGAAGGAAACATTTTTTTAAGCTTAGGTAAAAAAAAAAAATAATAACTCTAAGACCCATCATTTAGTTCTATCTTCCTTGTTTCCATTTTTTAATTTGAAGTCTGAAACACCCAAACTTAAGAATATATTATTCTCTACAATATGATGAAGATTTCTTTGACCGGATTAGCCTGTTCATAGTTCATCAAATGTGTATCTGTTATAATTTCAGTAATTAGGGTTTGCATGACGTTACACAGAACAGGCATCTGTTGCAGCAAAAAACTACTCAGCTCAATCTTATCATGCTCATCGATGGAGACCATACCTGGTGTGGATGAGAGTGCCTAATTATTTGCATACACTGAATAAAACCAACAGATTCCATTTAATGAAATTTTAAATGCAGGAGTATGAAAGACAAAGGTTAAAGTCAACAATGGAGGACAGACAGCACAAGTTAAGGGGTCATATTCTACGAGATGTTACATGAAACCTCCCAAATGGACAGAATTCTATCATTGCCACAAATGCAGGACTGTCACAAGAAAGTGTGCTCTCTCTCTAGTACATTTTAACGAAGTCGAAAGATACGTTTATCGTCATGCACATACAGCTTAGTTAGATTCTAAGATTCATAAACATATTGTTTTACCAGTCAAACGCACAGAATGCAGAGTAATTAAATTTGTCAAAGGGGCAATACTAACCCATCTCCATTAAATAAATGATAACTCTGTGAACATCAACGAAGAGGAAATAAGGATATTTAACAGTTAACAGTTGGGCTCCATAAAATCCACAGATCTTGTATGCAAAGACCTATTAAAATGGTTGTAAATTCTTAGATGGAAAAACAAACTACTATACATATACCTCAGTCTGAGTTACAAACTTTCCAAAGACCCTTCATGCTCTCTGTATAATTAACATGTACTCATGCATGATTTCAAACAGAGCAAAGAACTATTCTATCTCAATGAGCACATTTTTACACTGTAATAGGAAGACAATCATGTAAGGGCTTTTTGCCTTTTTTATGGCTTTGGAAACATTCAACTAAAAAATAAATACATTAGGCCAGTAATGAAGATTATGATTTTAGTATGATTAGTATGTGTCCATGCAACTATTGAAATTTACTTCAGAATGGGCTATATTTTTATTGTTCAGAGGAAATTCGAGTTAGGGTAATAAAAGAATCATTTAATCAGCCGTAAAGAATTGGTTTATACTCACTCATTTAGTGACACATATTTCTTAAGGCAGTCTACAAATGCTTCGCTCCCTCCTTGATGAAAATGGAGATCAGGTAACGAAGTGTCATCTTTGAGGTAGATGGTTAAATGTGACCAGCCCTCCTTCTTTACTTGCACTGCTTTAAGGTCACACACATTAAAGAAAAAGGCCCATTTGCTTCTTTCATGGGCATGATTTGATGCACCTGGAAAACATCCAAAATTATACTTTAATACAAATGGAAATAATGTTCACTGGCATTTTGAGTAGTCAAAAAATTCCGATGTTTACAAAAACAACACTGTACTGTACATTAAGGCAAAAGACATGCAAGGCAGCACAGTAAGTTACTCATTTCTAAACAGAAGTAATATCAGGAACAGTAACAAATAAATAAATGCCCAAAGGCAAGCATAAAATATAGTTCTAATAAACACAATGTCAAAGATATTTTTTTTAACTTGAGAACCTAATTGCTGTCTTTTTAAAGCCAGGAAAAACCATGACCCAATGTAAATGACTTCATTTCATAATACTGTATATCAGAGGCTTAGGAGCGATACTTTAAAATACGCGAACATAGACCTGACAAGTTGAACACTATTACAGCAAGTGTTACTGTCACCCAAAATCTCAAACAAACAAAGTTAATTTTCTATTCTATTTTGATGAATAGGTATTTCTATGTAACAGCAAATGGACCAAATATTTCTTATGATCAACTTGCATTTGTGGGCGGCACGGTGGCGCTGTGGTAGCGCTGCTGCCTTGCAGTTAGGAGACCCGGGTTCGCTTCCCAGGTCCTCCCTGCGTAGAGTTTGCATGTTCTCCCGTGTTCTGCGTGGGTTTCCTCCGGGCACTCCGGTTTCCTCCCACAATCCAAAGACATGCAGGATAGGTGGATTGGCATTACTAAATTGGCCCTAGTGTGTGCTTGGTGTGTGGGTGTGTTTGTGTGTGTCCTGCAGTGGGTTGGCACCCTGCCCAGGATTGGTTCCTGCCTTGTGCCCTGTGTTGGCTGGGATTGGCTCCAGCAGACCCCCGTGACCCTGTATTCGGATTCAGCGGGTTAGAAAATGGATGGATGGATGGAACTTGCATTTGTCTAGCCATTGACTAAGTGAGATGTTTAAACTGCAGGTCAGTTATATATTTGCACATTCTCTCTTAAGTGTTCCTGCCTGTAATGCTACCCAGCTGGTGGTGAATCTCTCCTACAAATTGCTTGTTTCAGCTAATTAAACAGATGCACAAATGCAGTGAGTTCTGTTACTTGGGGATTTCACTGTATTAAAGCAAATTCACTGTCACATTCCATAAAAATTCAATATTTTTGAAAGATGACATTTTACCAGTACAGCTCCATTTACAATTTTTTCCAGGGTTTTTAGAAATTAGAAGGCTGTGAAATGAGGGTGATGGTATAAAGTAAGAGGTTTTACTACCTGCGATACTTACAACTGATCCTCAATGCAAACACAAATATACTATTGCTTTTTTTTTCCGCAACAAGGTAAGAGATATTGACTTTAGATGGTGGTATTTCCTGCATGACCCAAAAGAGAACTATAAAATACAGTGTCTACTATAGCTAACTATAGAAATAGACAGGGGCTAAGGGAAAATGGCCCTCTTTGTAATTTAATATCTGCATTTTTTCACAATGTTATCCTTTTTTCCAAGACTATGCTAGTGTGGAAAAGACACTACATTTAAAAAAAAAAATCAAAAAAGTAATCTCTCCAAAGATACTGTACTAGAGCGGTCAGATTGAATCGCTAGTACAATAAAAATTTTCTGGTTCAATGTTGTATTATGCAAAGACTTTCTCATTAATGCAAATTTAAAATAACTGCCAAAATCCTGATTTTTCTTTAAGTATTATCATATTTTAATCCTCAAATTTAAAAGTGTTTTTAGTGACAGCCATGCACAATTAGCTACCTTAGCCAACTCGCAGCGTCACACAATTAGTCTCAGTCTTGGTTAGCTGCTGGCTTGATACATAATGACTAAAACAGGCATAATTAACAAATATTCAGGCCACTTTATTTCCATTTTGTGTTGTACAGGAGAAACATAAAAGGCTCCGTTTAGTTTAATCCATTCTATTAATTTTTGATAGCTAGCCCCGGCCAACAGCATTCAACATGCATTCCGTGCTACAAACTCAAGTCAGGTCTATACACTCTGGATTAATACAAACTTAGAAGAATCAATCTGAAAACCACACTTTCAATTTCAAAGTTATTCATGCACAGTAGTATTTTCAGATTGTCTTATAAAAGTTTATAATACACTGAAATGGTAAAAATCGCAAAAAATCTTTATCATTGGGGTGGCAGTGGCTAGTCATCCAAGAATGCTATTTAATTATGGAGCAAACCAGAAGTAAATCGAAATGCCAAAAGAATATGTGAAGAATGGCCTTTTCTCATCTAATTCCTTCTAATGTTCTAATTTGACCTTATGTTTTCTGGCCTCATAGTTCAAAAAAGCTGCCTAGCTGGGGAAAAATAAAATAACAACCATGCAAACTCTGCTTAAGCAATCATGGGCAATTTACTCTAGCCCAACTTTGTACACACAGAGAATCAATTTTTTGCTTGTGGTTTGCTAAACTGAAACTTTCTGATATTCACCTAATAGAATTTGATTAATTTGATTTGACTCACTCTTTCATTCTGCTTCACTTCAATGTAATTAATCTGTACACATTTTTGGAGTAAAAACTGGAGGAAGGAACTGAATGCCTACAACACTGTTGGTTAAGGCACAATGCCTTTACCACATCATTGCATTTCCTTTCCAGTCATGTGCATTCCACTAATTATGTCCCATCCCAGAATTACAGTTTATCACTTTACTCAGGCATATTTATTTCACCTCTCATATGCTCACTTCACAGTATATTACCATTTCACAAGTGGACAACAGTTAATAATGCATTACTGGACAGAATATTTATATATTGTATTCTTATAGACTACTTCTACTAATGTATTATTATGTTGGGCAGCTGTGTTTGAACCACCACCAAAAAGTGTAGGCGCTTCATTACCTTTAGTGAACATCTGTCTGTATCATACTTCCTATTGTAGTGCGCAAATACTACAAAACAATACTATTTAAAATTATAGTCAAAAAGTAATGTTCACCTTAGATCCAAATATGAAAAAAAATATCTAAGAAATACTTCATTTGTCAGTACATTTCATTCAAACACAAACCAATGCAAGATTGTAACTGCAGGCCACACTCACAAATACAACTTTAACTTTTGGTTTTGAATTTTATTTTATACGTACAATTTCAAGCTTACTTTGTCCTTCAGTTTTATTACTAATTTCTAGATTTGTATATCAACTCCAGCCTTGTCCTGAAAAATATTTTTATCTTGCTCAAAAAACTACATCTCATTCTAATAACATATTAAGACCTATATAGACTATTTTATTAACAGCTGCAACAGTGATGGTCTTTTCTTGCCAAGATCAAATGTTAATGATCTTAATGAATGCCACTACTATCTAGCAGAATGTAAGAATGAAAGGGGAACAACTTTTTGGACTGAAAATTAGGTTCTCTCCAAATACTAATCATTCAATGCAACATCAAGATCCACAATCACATCAGAATGAACATACTCACGGACCTCGAGAGACACTATAGTGTTAGTGATGGGGTATGAGTAAAGACAAACAATAGCTTCCAATTCTTATGAAAATCAACAAAAACCTGGCACAGACTCACAACCTTGGCAGTAACACTGAAAAGGACAAAGGAACACTTCCACATTATGACTGTTGAATTACTGTTGTAGCGACTTACTTATGGGCGGCACGGTGGTGCAGTGGTAGCGCTGCTGCCTTGCAGTTAGGAGACCCAGGTTTGCTTCCCAGGTCCTCCCTGTGTGGAGTTTGCATGTTCACCCCGTGTCTGCATGGGTTTCCTCCAGGTATTCCGGTTTCCTTCCACAGTCCAAAGACATGCAGGTTAGGTGCATTGGCGATTCTAAACTGTCCCTAGTGTGTGGGTGTGTGCGCGCACTGCCCTGGGTTTATTTCCTGCCTTGTGCTGTGCTGGCTGGGATTGGCTCCAGCAGACCCCCGTGTAGTTAGGACATAGCGGGTTGGATAACGGAAGGATGGTGACTTACTTATACTTGTTATATAAGGCAAAATCTTACCCTTAAAATCTAATTAAGTTTTATTTTGCCTTCCTGGTGCAAGGAATAAATTTTAGGAGGCCCCAGGCCCCTCATGGACCCCGTGATCATCAGAGGTGACTGTGTGCAGAAGGTGCAGACCTATGAATACCTGGGAGTGCAGCAGGATGATAATTTGGACTGGAATGACAATGCTGATGTTCTGTGTATGAAAGGACAGAGCCGACTATACTTCCTTAGAAGGCTGGCGTCTTTCAACATCTGCAATAAGATGCTGCAGATGTTCTATCAGACGGTTGTGGCGAGCGCCCTCTTCAACGCGGTATAAAGAAGAGGGATGCCTTACGCCTGGCAAACTGGTGAGGAAGGCAGGCTTTATTGTACGCACGGAGCTGGACAGTTTGACATCCGTAGCAGAGCGACGAGCACTGAGCAAGCTCCTGTCAATAATGGAAAATCCACTGCATCCACTGAATAGGATCATCTCCAGACAGAAGAGCAGCTTCAGCGACAGACTTCTGTCACTGTCCTGCTACACTGACAGACTGAGGAGATCGTTCTCCCCCACACTATGCAACTCCTCAATTCCACCCGGGGTTTTAAACGTTAATATTATACAAAATTATTGTCTGTCTGTTATACCTTCATTGTTATCACTCTTTAATTTAATATTGTTCTTTATCAGTATGCTGCTGCTGGAGTATGTGAATTTCCCCTTGGGATTAATAAAGTATCTATCTATCTATCTAAAAAAGCTTGTAATAATATATTAGGTAGACTCAATTTTACTGCTGATATATTTTTGAAAAGCATTATTAGTAATAAATAAATAAATGGATGAATCAATAAATGTATACAAACCGTCAACATTTGAAGGTTTCTTTTTGAAGGAGACTGTATTTAGCATGTCCCACTCAGCCTCATAGCTGAGTTGATTGTCAAGATTCTTATGAGACATTTCCTTGGGACTTTGTGTCCACTGCACAACTGAACTAGAATCCTATATTTGAGAGAAAACAGTGAAACATTCAATTAGTTTGAAATGATGCAAATAATGATGACAAAACATAATCAGTTCTTTCTTCAGACCATTCAGAAAATTGCAAGACACTAGCATTGATCAGAGAAATATTGTAAAGGGTTTTTCTCAGTGAATATGCTCTGTTTGCCAGTGACATTGTTCGCTGAAACATTTCTAACAAATTCACTGTGTGGCCGGCATAGACAATTTATTTTGTTCCAGCGACAACCCCCTACCCCACACCCCACCCCCCTTGATGTTTTGCAAGGCCACTGTCACATCACACAGGGGTAGCTGTCATGTTGGATAGGAATGTCACTATTGAATTGTGCATGCACAAAACTTTGATGTATGATGCATACTCCATCTTTTACTTTACAGTGAAGACCGTGATGGCACTACCTGATCTGTATGTGATTAAAAAAAATATAATAACTTGCAATATTATCATTTGAGGGGTACATTACCCAACAATAATGAGAAATTAAAGAAAACACTTATTTGTGCTGCATGGTTTCATTGCAAGTGGTGTCTTCATTGCTAAATTAAGCTTGCTATGCTCCTCACTATATAGGACGGGACCGATAGTGACAGCCACTGTGTGGCACAGCCACTCAGTGCCCCGAGGACTGTAATTCTGTGGGTGCACAGGGATCACCGTTATTTATTTGGCTGTAGTGATTGATTTTCACAGGTACGTTCCAGCAGGGTGAGCAAATGGCGATACAATGCTGATCCTTACACCTCAAAGATCCGCATGTCAGACTTGTGTTCATGGAGTTCCAGTTTTTGGGACAGTGATTGGCTGTGCCACACAGTAGTTTTTGAAGTTGCGCAGTGGTTAACACTGCTGACTCACATTACAGATCACATTTTTGAACTACCCGACACCTCCACAATTTCAATAAACTTACTAATCAG
This sequence comes from Polypterus senegalus, assembly GCF_016835505.1. Classification (NCBI taxonomy): domain Eukaryota; kingdom Metazoa; phylum Chordata; class Cladistia; order Polypteriformes; family Polypteridae; genus Polypterus; species Polypterus senegalus. Next base: position 149,896,884 of record NC_053161.1, read on the forward strand.
CCTAATGTACACGTCTTTGGAAACACGTCTGCATAGTAACCTGCACCCTGAAGCTCTGAAACAGGAGTATCAACTATTGCTTATCATAATTCAGTCTTGGTAAAAGTCTTCCCTCTTGAAAATGAAAAGTTAAGAGGAATTATTCTATTCCTTTATTGCTTGTTTATTTCTGGTTGCAATCACAGGTACCTATCAAGTTAACAACCTCTAACAACCGCAAAAGGATTTTGGTGTTTATGTTGATATAAAATTTCCATCATTTCAGTAGTATGCAAAAACAAAAGTGTGCAATTCTTGTCATTATGCTAGAAAAGACATAGCACAAGTAGAAGCTACACACTAAAATTGCATCCCTGGATTAAAGGGAATATTGTTTTAACAAGCTAAGTGAATTAAAGCTCCTTGCAACGGAACATTATCACCAAGTATTCAAAAATGCATCAATTCCTGAAAAATGTGTTAAATAGTGAATCCCATTTTCAAAGAAACCAATGAAAAATTATGGGAAGTTTATTTAACAAATTCTTTCTTTACTTAAGAAACCATGAAAACAAAGCATAACATAAGAGAAAACAACAAAGCAAGTATAACAGCATGTTCCAAAGGCACGCCATGAAAATCAGCAGTAGACCCATACCTAACAAATGTATCTGAGAAAGACACTGGGATAACTCGGCCACATTTTAACTGACCAAACTTACAATGATACTACACAAAATAGTTATTACCCGAGTGGGACACAACTGGGAAGGAATTAGTATAAATCGTGAAATATGTTTTCCTAAATCAAGACTCGTCCTTAGAAATGTTGTGCTTGCTGCTAACTGATTATGTTTACCATAAAGGAAGCAATAAACTATGTAACCACTCCTACTGATCAGTCAGAGAAACCTCTTACATTTTTATTTTTATTAGTAAGGCATCAAGCCCGCAGCATAATAGAAAAGATGGAATTGAAATCACCAAGTGCTATTATGGAGGTCAACTGCTGGCATAAAATGTTATGCAGAAGAACTTTGCATTTATGAGTAATGTGGATAAAAATATTGAATATTCTTGGAATTCTAAAGCCACACAATGAAAACATTGCAAGATGTTGCAGTATAATGCTGATGAAGTATAAAATACAAATTATATTGCTGTGCAATATAAGGAACAGGATGTTAAGTAGAACCATAAGCAAAATAAAACATATCTTTTCTTTTTCAGTCATCAAAAGAAGGAATAACAGTTGTAACCCAGCAAATGTTTGTTTCAGGCTTTTTTATCCTCTTTTTTATTTTTTTCTTCTAATCCTAATATGAGCTTTTGTTTATCTTCATTCTCAACAATATTTCATAATGTGCTACATGTTTCTTGGTTGATAATTTAAACCTTACTACTTTATCAAGTAAGCAGCAGAAAATGTTTATTTTTTATGTTGTTCAGGATACACAACCCAGCCACAGGGGATGCACATACCAGTGTGTTTCTTCATGTCGGTCCCAAACCCTATATAAATGGGGAGGGTTACGTCAGGAAGGGTATCCAGTGTAAAATTTTGCCAGATCAATATGTGGACAACAATATGGATTTCCATACCAGATCGGTCGAGGCCTGGGTTAACAACAGCCACCACCAGTACTGTTATCTAAAATTGGGCTACTGTTTTCCAAAGAAGGAGAAGAAGAGGAGGGATACATGTTTGGAGGCAGGAGGAGAGGAGGAAGGTAAAGAGAGTGAGGAACTTTGAATGTTGGCAGTATGACTGGTAAGGAGAGAGAGATAGTTGATGTGATGGAGAGAAAGAAGGTTGATATATTGTGCGTGCAAGAGAGTAAATGGAATGGAAGTAAGGCCAGGTGGATTGGAGGTGGATTCAAATTGTTCTATCATGGTGTGGATGGGAGGAGAAATTGAGTAGGAGTTATTCTGAAGGAACAGTATGTTGAGAGTGTTTTGGAGGTGAAAAGTGTGTCAAGCTGGAAATTGAAGGGTGTGATGATAAATGCTGTTAGTGCATATGCACCGCAAGTTGTGTGTGTAATGGATGAGAAACAAGATGTCTGGAGTGAGTTAGAGAAAGTGGTGGAGTATCCAAGTGAGAGACAGTGGTGATTAGAGTGGATTTCAATGGACATATTGGTGAAGGGAACAGAGGGGATGAGGAAGTGATGGGTAGGTACGATGACAAGGTGAGGAATGAAGAAGACCAGATGATAGTGAATTTTACGAAAAGGATGGACATGACCGTGGTGAACATATATTTTAAGAAGGAGGAATACAGGCTGAAGTACAATAGTGGAGGAAGATGCAAACACGTAGATTATACCCTATGCAGGAGAGTCAATCTGAAAGAGATTGAAGACTGCAAAGTGGTGGCAGGGGAAAGTGTAGTTAGGCAGCATAGGATGGTGGTCTGTAAGATGACGATGGAGATCAAGAAGAGAAGAAGAGGGAGGGCAGAACCAAGGATCAAATGGTGGAAGTTGAAAAAGGAAGACTGCAAGGTTGAGTTCAGGGAGGAGGTAAGACAGGCACTGGGTGACACTGAAGAGTTGTCAGATAGCAGGGCAACTAGATAGATAGATATAACTACAGCAGAAGTAGTAAAGGTGACAGCAAGAAGGGTGCTTGGCATGACATCTGGACAGAGTTAGAAGGAAAGGAAACCTGGTGGTGGAATGGGAAAGTACAGGAGATTATACAGAGGAAGAGGTTGGCGAAGAAAAAGTGGGATAATCAGAGAGATGCAGAAAGTAGACAAGAGTAGATGGAGATAAGGTATAAGGTGAAGGGAGAGGTGGCAAAGGCTAAAGAAAAGGTGTATAATGAGTTGTGTGAGAGGTTGGACACTAAGGAGAGAGAAAAGGAACTATACTGATTGGCTAAACAGAGGGACCAAGCTGGGAAAGATGTGCAGCAGATTAGGGTGATAAAGGATAAAGAAGGTAACATACTCACAAGCGAGGAGGGTGTGTTAAGCAGATGGAAAGAGTACTTTGAGAGGCTGATGAATGAAAAGAGAGAGAGAGAGAGAGAGAGAGAAGGTTGGATGATTCTGTGATAGTGAATCAGGAAGTGCAATGGATTAGCAAGGAGGAAGTAGACAGCTATGAAGAAAATGAAGAATGGAAAGGGCGTTGGTCCAGAAGACATACTTGTGGAAGAATGAAAGTGTTTAGGAGAGATGTCAGTTTTTATCCAGGTTGTTTAATGGAATTTTGGAAAGTGAGGTGTTGAGATGAAGTGTACTAATACCAATTTTTAAGAATAAGGGGGATGTGCACAGCTATACTAACTAAGGGGGATAAAATTCATGAGTCACAGCATAAAGTTATGGGAAAGAGTAGTGAAAGATAGGTTAAGAAGGGAGATGATGATTAGTGAGCAGCAGCATGATTTCAAGCCAGGAGCGTATGAGGGAAGTGTGACAGTGGCGAGATCTGCAGTGGGAGTGACAGATACATTCAAGGTGGAGGTGGGATTACATCAGGGATCAGCTCTGATCTCTTTCTTATTTGCAATGGTGATTGACAGGTTGATATGCTATATTAAACAGGATTCCCCATGGACTATGATGTTTGCTGATGACATTGTGATCTGCAGAGAGAGTAGGGAGTAGATTGAGGAGACCCCGGAGAGGTGGAGATATGTTCTACAGAAGAGAGGAATGAAGGTCAGTAGAAACAAGACAGAATACATGTGTGTAAGAGCTGAATTCTTAAACCAACATACTGGTGATCCCTATTATGTCTCCAGGACCAGGCCAAGCAGACTTCTTGCTGTCAGCATTAAGAAAAATTCCTCCTTCGCCTCCATACCTGCTATCTATACTAAATCTGGCTTGATTTTTAATGATCCCCAGATAATAAATAATAAGTTCTTAGATTACTACTCTATACTATATACGGATAACTCTGATACCACTCGCTCAGATATTAAATCATTCCTTAAAACCCTTTTATTCCCGTCTCACTAAGGAAGACGCTTCTCTTCTAAATGCTCCCATCTCTTTGTCTGAACTTAAAGAGGCATTAGACTCAATGAGTACAAACAAGGCCCTTCTCCTTTTTGAGATAATCTGTGCAACCAACTCCCCTGGCCATTTGAACCCTAGTACTAAAATTACAGTTATTGCTCTCATTTTGAAACAAGGTAAAGACCCTACTCTGTGTCAAACTTACAGATCCCTCCCTTCATTAATACAGATACAAAACTGCTAGCTAAAGTCATGGCCCGCCACTCACAGACCAGTCTTTTATACATCCATGGTTAGCCTTGGATAACAGGAGAAGATTTCTGCATGTCATTAATTCAGCTCCCTCCCTTCCTAACCCTGCTGCAATCCTTTCCCTGGATGCCAAAATGTGTTTTGATCGCATGAACTGGCAATTTTTATGGCAAGTCACGTACAGAATGGGCTTTGGACCAAGTTTTATAAATCAGGTGAAAACTCTTTACTCCTCTCCAGTTCTCTTGTCTAATTCCAATATCTTTTGTCCCTTGTCCATTAGTAGGGGAACTAAGCAAGCCTGTCCATTGTCTTGTTTACTCTTCAACCTATCTTTCAACCGCTCACAATTGTCATTCATAATTCCCATATTGTAACTGCTATTAAAATTTCAAATTCTAGACATATAATATCTTTATATGCTGACAACATCCTTCTCTACTTAGGTAATGCTCTGAATGATAAGCCTTATACGCTAGAACTGTTCAGGTGTTTTGAAGCCCTGTCCGGTTACAAAATTAATTGGTCTAAATTATCTCTTTTGCCGCTTAATGATATATGCTGTCAATTCTCCCTACCATCTATCATCCCTATATTTAGCAGTATAAGATATTTGGGAGTTGATACTACTGCCTCAGTCTCAGACATATCATCTAATAACTATCACCACACCTTCACTGATCCGAAAGCCTCCATAAACACCTGCTCCAAAATCACCCTGCCTTTCAATCTCATTTGGCCATTATAAAAATTAATAATGTACCCTGTTTAAACTTCATTAACTCCATGTAGCCTCTTCCACCTCCTACTAAATATTGGTCCGAAGTTAGGTCACTGATCTCAAGGTTCCTCTGGAATGGGAAGAGACTAAACCTTATCTAGGTGTAGTACTGCGTGACCTAGAACTATACCACTGGGCTTTACCTCTTCAACCTATTTGACACGGCTGTGACCTCCCCCTTATCCACTTCTGAGGCTCGCTATAGAATCCTCCCTTGCTTTCCTACTTTCTCTTCAGGGTGCTTAGTTTACCTCCTTGAAGTCTAAAGCCACCAAACGTCTCTTGGGACCTATTTTGCTGTATGCTATCAACATCTGGCATTGTATGGAAAAGTTATTTGCACCCACTGGAAAATGACAGTCTCTCACACCCATATTTCACAACCCTCTCTTAACTCTCTTAATAGGTGGCTGGTCCTGTGTAGTATCTCCCTGGCAGCATGCTGGAATTACTGTGCTGGAGGATTTGTTTAATAGTCTGGCGCTTAAAATGTTTCACTCTTTAAAAACATATTTTAATATCCCTGGTTCTGGTTTCTTTCTCTACCATCAACTCCCATCAGTTCTCTGAACATGTGAGATTTCCCTGTCTACCCCACAACCAAATCACTCATCGTACTCCCTGTTTTGTTCTTTCCCAAGAAAAATACCTGTCACTACCCTCTGCTCTTTACTTTGCAAACATACTATAAACGTCTGCCCTTGATTTCTGTTTGGTCCAGGGAACTTTCTCCTCTTCCTTCACTCCTTTCATGGGAGACCGTTCTCTCCAATATAAGGTTTTGTTCTAGAAACCCAAACTACCAGCACAACCAGTTTAAAATTCTAAATACTCTAACCTACCCCTGCTGCAAGCAGTTTCTGGTGGGCCTCAATGATGACCCAATTATGTTCCCTTGGTTTACCTGGCACTTTTCTCCACATGTTGTGGCACTGTCCCCCGCTGTCTTTTCCTTTTGGACACAAGAATGTTACCTACTGTTTTCCTTTCTATCCTGCAGTATTCCTCTGTTACCTCAAATCTTTCTTCTTTTAGACCTTTGCAGGCTTCTGCTCAAACTCTCTGAAGTCAAGTTATTCTGTCTGGGTATCTTGGAGGCCAAACTAATTATTGCCTCCCACTGGAAGACTTCTGAATGTATCACTGTCAATAACTGGCAGTCCTCCTTCTACAACATTCAGAGTTGTCTACAGCATGGATTAATGATGCTTCCATTAGGGTAATTATAGCTTGTAACTCCTTTTTTTTTTTTTTTTTTTAAATCCCTTGACTTGTGCTGGGTGGGAGAGAGTGAAAGAAGGTGAAAGAGGGTAGGAGTGGGTGGGTTGAATTATTTTGTATGCTATTTCCATTTGTTGATACAGCATATCTTGTGAATTTGTCTTAACACTAGAATTACCAGAGCCAATGAAAAAACTTGTAAATCCAGCCCACCTTGATTCCCTCCGTACCTATCCATTAACCCTTTTTTGTCTTCTAAATGTGTCGATAAGCCCAAGCAGCCTGCTATATCATCCTTCCACCGCCTCAGAACGGGCAAGAAATTCTACCTGTTCCTGCCTTGTAGCACTGGGCGGTATGACCATAATTCTATATCACGGTATTTTTCAAAATTATACCGGTTTCACGTTATTCTATGGTATTTTTTTCCCATGCATGAGTGGATACTAACCACATTTTCCACTGCAATTACTGCAGTAGACTGGCTAAGAATAATCTATTCCACTGTCAACACAGAAAAACATTTTAATGTGCACACAAGTATTAACACAGCCCAATAAAATGATAGTTTTCAAGGGGGAGGCACCAATGAAGAGAAAGAATCAGCTGCAGTCAAAATATAGAACCTTTTTATTGAACAAATTATGCAAACCACTTAAACTAAAATTGACAACATATTTTCAACCATCCAAAGAGGAATTCAGACTTAGTAAAATATCCAGAGGTGCTTGTCAAAAGTTGTATTGCACTGAACATGTCTTAGAAAATGAATAAATAGTAATTTTTTGTAAACCAACTACACTTTCTATTAATGTTAACAATCTTCGTCCACTGACACATTAAAGCGACTTTTTAAGCACCTTTACCATCATTAAACTGCATAATATTTAAACTAATAAATAATAAAATGAATAATAGTGCAACTTCCAGTAATAATACTATTACTTCAAGACTTCAAGCCCAGGTGCATTACACAGTATTCACCAAATAAAAATTAAATAAAACAAGTGTAACTTTGTGATGACATCTTTACCAAAAGAACCATCGATAAGGCAAATTGCATTAATATGGACCTTGCTTCAAGCTAAGCTACAGTATATACATAAATAATAAAACTGCAAGTTGCATTTATAATGCTATTTGTGGTACAGCCGTACGGAAGCGTATTAGGGCCAAGGTGAAGAAAAAAAAAATACGGACACAGTGAAGAAAAAAATACTATATGCCAAGAATAAAGTCGACATGTTGACTTTATTCTCGACATTTCCACTTTACTCTCATAGTTTATTTTGTCATTAAAGTAGAATGTCGTAAACTAAACTTCATCCTAAAATCAATGTTTAATTTACTAGATTTTCTCAAACCCTGTCATAAGTTAATGTAGCACATTAAATGCTTTGTGTTAAGTGCTCCCTGACCCAGTTGTTAATTGCTACGGGCTTCTTAAGCTGACTTCCTCTGCACTAAGCGGAGGCGCAGGCATCGATCGCCACACAGAATACATTCACTTCATGATATTTCATCTCTCTGAAAATTTAGAATGCTAAGATAAATACTTGATATTATTTTCCTGATGAAATGCATTAACACTAGAATTACCAGAGCCTACGAAAAAACTCGCAGATCCGTCCTACCTTAAAACGCTTCGCACCTCTCCATCAGCGTCATTTGTCCTCTAAATGTGTGGATAAGCAGCAAACATCCTACTATCATATCCCCCGACCCCGCACAGTTGTGTCAGCTCAAGTCTGTTTACCTGCATGTCAGTTGCTTAGAGTTGTATAGAGTGAGAAGTCAAGCAAAATGACACCTTTTATAAATACTATATCGTCATTTGGAACACTTGCATTTCATGTGTGTTCCGTGTCTACAAGGATCTATGTAAACACATCATTAAAACAGAAACATTTTTCATCTTTTGGTAATAATTGACAAAATGTAAACATGAAGTGTATAATGTGTGAAGCCTGAATTCCAAATATCAAAGAAACACTTTCACAAAAGGTACAAATATAACAGAACAAACGCGCTTTATATATGCAGAAAAACAACCGCGTTAGAGTGAGATATTGAAACGCATTTGCTACAAGTGCATTGGTGGCACAACGATATCAGCTGTTGACTGGTAATCTAAACTTCACGGGTTCGATCCTGGAAGAGTCCATTTTGAGAAGTGAGCTGCACATATTCTTACTATTTTAGAATAAAAACATACATTTGATTCCAGTCTGTAACAGCCGGTGTACTTTATGATACTTGTAAAGTTTAGCTTTGTTTTTTTTTTTTATTCAGTTTCATTCTCTCAGTCGCATTCACAATCCCAACTCCTCCAACCCCCCACGCCTGCATTTGACACTGCTGTTTTCAATATAGACACACTATAACAGAGGTAAACTCAAATCATGACGACACTTCTACATCGGATCAAGAAGTCAATTTAAGAAGTATGTAGCGATTAACATGGCTCGGGGAACACTTAACACAAAGCATTTAATGTGCTTCATTAAGTTATGACAGGGTTTGAGAAAATCTAGTAAATTAAATAATCATTTTAAGATGAAGTTTAGTTTACGATGTTCTACTTTAATGACAAATTACGAGAATAAAGTCAACATGTCGACTTTATTCTTGTCATAAGCGTTGAGATTAAAATCAACATGTCATCACACTATTACACAGTACCTAGGTACACTACACAGTACTGAAAAAAAATATAAACAAGTACAACTTGGCTTGCAGTATTACCCAGTAGTATAGAAACAGTGGTCACACATTTAAACACAATGGTCCACAACCGACCTTTTTAACCAAAGTATCTGCAGATAAAAGAAACGGCTCCTTTTTTCAGCAGAAGTTCTTCTGTGTCATCATGTTCAACTTTACCGTCTGCCATAGCTTCAGTTTCGAAATGTTCTCTGTCTATTTTCACTGTTCAATACCTCCACTAAGACATGTTCTCCGTTGCATCCGTTTTTAGTGGTGGAGCAGTGAAAAAGGTTCCCCTTTAAACAATTTCCCACTGCGTTACGTTCATGAAAATTGGTTTAGGCTATTTAAACCGGTGTTGCTTTATAAGAAAAATCCATATCATAACAAAAATAAAAAACGTTTTTGGTATGAACCGGTATACCACCCAGCACTACTGCCTTGATTGATTATCCGTGAGTGAACTACCCAGAATTGTAAGGGGAAATAACTTGATGCGTGTTTTGTGTCTACAACAATATATGTAAACACATCGTTAAAACAGAAGCGTTTTTCATGTTTTAGTAATAAATGACAAAATTTAGATATGAACTATATAATGTGTGAAGGCTGATCGCCAAATATCAAATAAATACTTTCACAAAAGGTGCAAGTACCATATGCCAGCTTTCGTGGTGTAGTGGTTAGAGCTGCCGATTTATAATCCAGAGGTCTTGAGTTCAAAACCATCTCCCCTGCAAATTTACCGTTCTGTATAGTGAGATAGTGAGCTACTCTTATTGCTAATATTGTACAATAAAAATATACATTAGATTTGTGTCTGTAACAGCCAGTTTAAATTTATAGCACTTTAGTGCTTTTTTTTTGCACTTTTATTCTCTCAGTCACAATCACGATTTAACAGTCACCAAACCCCCCACCCCCCCCCACAGATCTGACGTGGTTATTTTTATCTGAAACTGGGAATAATTGTAGATGTGAGTGGTGTTTTGAGACTGGAACTGGACATCCTCAGATCTGGAGGGATAAAAGCGGACACACAAATGCGGTGACTCTGAGTTCTTCGTATCTCATTGTCACTTGAATTTTTTTAATTTAGTTTTACTGAGTGTTCCTGCTCACGCTGAATTCGTATGCTATGGTCCATGATGTTAAAGCCGCACTGACAAAAAATGAGAGAGCTAATGCTGTTCGTTATCAAATAATATTGCATTAGTGTGACAATGTTTTCTGATCGGTACAATTCAGGTCATAAAATGATTTCTTCAAAATGTCACATATATTTGTCTCTTTTTTTCTCTGTGCTGTGCTGACGTCATGCACCAGAAGGCGTGCGCTCATTCAGTGCGAGCAGTAGCACACAAGTGGCCAGTTGCTTGTACTATAACACGCTTGACTTGGCGGCGATCAACGCACATCTACTGTACAAGGCATGCATGGGCAGTCACTGAGAAAAGAAGAGTGTTCTTTGCTCACCTTGCAGAGGAACTTCGTTGTCGCTTTTTACAAGAAAAGCTGATGGATAAAGCAAAAGGGATGCAACAACGACAAGCTTCTGTTTCAAGAAAGCCGCTTTCCCCAGGAAAGAAAACTCAGTCAGTCAGTGTCAGGTGCCCCTTCAATGTAATAGGAACCACAGCATACAGAGAAGTGTGTGCATCGCAACAGGTACACATGTTGTAAATGTAGAAAGAACGGTCCTTGGGTGTGTGGGAACATTTGAATCTGATGATTGCATATAGCGCGGAACTGACCTCTCTGTACTATTCTTTCCTCTGCATGTCCTGGAGTACAAAATAAACAGCACCATGCACCCAAAAGTGGACAATTGCAAGATCGAAGAAAAAAAAACAAAACTTTGCCGCTGATTACAAGCGCAAGAAGGCGTGCGAATGAATATGAATAATATGAATAACGTTGCATCAGTGACACAAAATGAACTACTATCTGAAATGTACTATACAGGTCATAAAATGAGTTACTCCAAATATCATATATATCTCTATGTCTGTTTATTTGTCAGTGCAGCTTTGACATCATGGACCATAAGGTGCATATTAATTCAGCGTGAGCAGGAACACTCAATAAAACTGAATAAAAAGAAATTCAATAAACAGTGAGATACGATGAAGGCAGATTCACCAGCGTTTGTGTGTCGCTTTTTATTCCTACAGATCAGAGAATTTTCAGTTCCACTGTCTCAAAACATGACTCACATTTACAGTTATTCCCAGTTTCAGATAAAAAGTAACCGCGTCAGATCTAGGGTGGGGGTTGGGTGTTGTATCGTGATCAAAAAAAAAAACTCTAACTTTTACAAGTGCTATACATTTACACTGGCTGCTACAGACACAAATCAAATGTATGTTTTTACTGTATAATATTAACAATAAGAGTAGTTCACTACTCAGAACGGTAAATTTGTCGGGGATAAGGTATTGAACTCAAGACCTCTGGATTATAAATCAGCAGCTCTAACCGCTACACCAAGGAAGCTGGTGTATTATACTTATACCTTTTGTGAAAGTGTTTATTTGATATTTGGCCATCAGCCTTCACACACTAAACAGTTCATGTCTACATTCTGTCATTTATTACTAAAACATGAAAAACGTTTCTGTTTTAACGATGTGTTTACATATATTGTTGTAGACACAAAACACGCATCAAATTATTTCCCCTTAACAATTCTGGGTAGCTCACTCCCAGATAATCATTCAAGGCAGGAACTGTGAGAACTTCTTGCCTGTTCTGAGACGGTGGGGGGGATGGTATAGCAGGCAGCTTGCTGTTTGGGTTTATCGACACATTTAGAAAACAAAAGACGCTGACGGAGAGGTGCGAAGGAATTTAAAGTGGGCCGGATTTATGAGTTTTTTCGGTGGCTCTGGTAATTCTAGTGTTAATAAAAAGTTGATCACAAAAAAAATAATTACAAGATACTGCACTGAAAGACTGAATTTGATGTCATCTATACTAATAAAAGGCAAAGCCCTCACTCACTCACTCACTCACTCATCACTAATTCTCCAACTTCCCGTGTAGGTAGAAGGCTGAAATTTGGCAGGCTTATTCCTTACAGCTTACTTACAAAAGTTAAGCAGGTTTCATTTCGAAATTCTACACGTAATGGTCATAACGGTCGATAACGGTCGACAATGTCCGCCATGTTAAAATTTCTTATTTATGGCCCCATCTTCACGAAATTTGGTAGGCGGCTTCCCTGCGCTAACCGAAACCAATGTACGTACTTATTTCGATGGTATGGCGCCACTGTCGCCGCCATATTGAACTTTCCAACGTCACTAATTTTCCAACTTCCCATGTAGGTAGAAGGCTGACCCCATCTTCACGAAATTTGATAGGTGGCTTCCCTGCACTAACCAAAACCAATGTACATACTTATTTCGGTGGTATGATGCCACTGTCGGCCGCCATATTGAATTTTCCAAACGTCACTAATTCTCCAACTTCCCGTGTAGGTAGAAGGCTGAAATTTGGCAGGCTTATTCCTTACAGCTTACTTACAAAAGTTAAGCAGGTTTCATTTCGAAATTCTACACGTAATGGTCATAACGGTCGATAACGGTCAACAACGTCCGCCATGTTGAACTTTCTTATTCATGGCCCCATCTTCACGAAATTTGGTAGGCAGCTTCCCTGCGCTAACCGAAACCAATGTACATACTTATTTCGGTGGTATGACGCCACTGTCGGCCGCCATATTGAACTTTCCAATGTCACTAATTCTCCAACTTCCCGTGTAGGTAGAAGGCTGAAATTTGGCAGGCTTATTCCTTACAGCTTACTTACAAAAGTTAAGCAGGTTTCATTTTGAAATTCTACACATAACCGTCATAACGGTCGATAACGGTCGACAACGTCCGCCATGTTGAACTTTCTTATTTATGGCCCCATCTTCACAAAATTTGGTAGGCGGCTTCCCTGCGCTAACCGAAACCGATGTACGTACTTATTTCGATGGTATGATGCCACTGTCGGCCGCCATATTGAACTTTTCAACAGTCTTTGTTACTTATGGGCCCATCTTCAAGAAATTTGGTACGCGGGTTCCCAATGCTAACTGAATCCTACTTACGTACATATATATGTCCATAGCCTGCAGCTCAGTCACCGTGTGAGGTGGCATTGGGTCCCCCATCGCAACGCCTCCCACGTTGTTGGCTGCCTGCCTATATAAGGCCGTCCATCGCTCCGGTCTCTACATTCCCTTCCTTGCTTCGCCACGGGATTCACGTCTCCCTGCTGATAACTACAGCCTTTTTATTTAATCCACAGCTTCTTCGCTGTTTTATTGTTCATTTATTACGATTATAGTTATTGTGCAGGTATTTTAGACTTACTTTACATTGTTCAGGTACCCATTTCCTTTATCATTCCAACCTAACCCGCATTAACATGTCTATCGAGGTGATCACCATCGATCAAAGAACTGTCATTTACCGAGTAGTTTCCATGCCCGGAGATGGCACCTATCTTTTCCATTCTCTTTGTTACATATTGCACGGCCATATCAGGCTCACTCTTGATATCTGGAGGAACATTGTGTCTTATGTATTGAATGACTGGGACAGGTTCAAGGTGTGGACTGATGACGGTACAGGAGATAATTATACTACACAGGAGCACTAGAAGAGTGAAATGCTTAAGCCCTTCACCTACGCATCTGCATGTGAGTTGATGGCTGCCGCTGAATTGTTCGGTTGTCGCTTTCAAGTGGACCGAAATGGCCAAATATTTTACACCTTTGGACAACCGCCAATGCCTCTTAAAACATCTTAGATTGACAGGTGACGATTTCAGTAGTGGATACTTTGATGTTTATGAATGTTTAAACTCTCAAAAGCTGGATTTGAAGTTATCGATGAAACTGGTTGTATACTTACAACGCTTCACAGATGCTGAATGTCACTTCAACACAAGCCCTACAAATACTGTCGTAATTGAAACAAACCATGAAACTCAAAACCGATTATGACAGCAGCAATCCAAGCTATGAGATTTGAAACAAGATTACTGTTCACATGGCCAACTGTACTTGCATGCTTAAGAGTAAGCTCAGCGCACAGCTCGGTCATATTACAACCGGAGGGCCGAACTTACAATGTGCTATACAAAGAGATCCTTAACAAATAATTATTGGCATATTTTCCCTCAGTTTAAAAAGGTTTAATTTTCTTCTTAATAAAACTTTTAAGGCAGTACTTACGCTAAGTATGGTTATTTTGCTATATACATATATAGATATGATATAGATATAATGTGTGTGTGTATGTGGTATATATATATATATATATATATATATATATATATATATATATATATATATATATATATAGAGATATATATAGATATATAGATATATAGATATACAGATAGATAGATATAGATACATATATATATATATAATGTGTGTGTGTATGTATGTACAGTATGTGTGTGTATATATATATATATATATATATATATATATATATATATATATATATATATGACAGCAACACTCATAACAGTGACAAAACAATTACATTGACGATCATGTTACGTTATTTTTAAGATGTTTCCTTTTCTTTATTATTACTTCTTTAACACACTACTTCTCCGCTGCGAAGCGCGGGTATTTTGCTAGTTAAATATACTTACAATACAGTAAAACAACTCAAGATTTGTATATATTACTGAGCCTTTTTTCTAAGATTTTAAAATATTAAAATACTGTTTGTATAATCAATTCAGAGCTTGTATATGGGGCTGTGAGATCACTCGTACGTTGGGTACAGCATTTCTAAGTGTTGGTAACAATGAATAAAGACGTGAAGAGCGTCTTTCTGCCTTTTATTGCACTTCTTAACTCTAACTGTTCTTGTCTAAGGAGATTACAATAGTTCACTCATATTGTATGAGCACAATATGTTATTGATGGTGATTGTTAATCTAATTGTCAGTACCAAAATCTAAAGCTCCTAAATCACTATGTGCTTATCTTCAAAATAAAAAAGATTTTTTTTTAAATACACATATTTTAACTGTTCATGTGCTTGTTAATACTTCTGTTTCTATCTCAGCATCTGATAATTTGTGGTTAATTTTCACGTGGGGGCACAAATACAACTAACACCATTTTCTCCTGAAAATCACTTATTTCATTACCATTCATACAGCCACCACTTTTCTACAAACTTTTTTAAATGTCTCCAGGAAGATCAGAGAATAAAACTATAACCACAAATGTTTAACATTTTACACCTATAGAAGTGAACTGGTTTAACTTCACACCTATAAATTAAAATGTAAAGTAATGATAAGTACTACTTTTACATGTTTATTTAGAATGCAAAGGTGGAGTAAAGCAGCATGGAAAAAAGAAGTTTAAAGTTTTAATTAAAGAAGCTGTACAATTACAATGCCTTCATCTAGAAGACTGGTTGCAATAAAAACCTGCAGGCACTATATAAATGCCACCAATGAAGCATCTTCCTTAAAAACACACTGTGAGTTTGACTTATCTTGTACAAAATTACAAAATAAAATGTAAGTATATACCTTTCCAGCACAAAGCATGCTTGATGAATCAACAGAATCTTCTAGTTGTTTATATTCAACTATCACTTCACAATCCTTAAAAAAAAGAAAAATCCAATTTACCAATCTCATAATAACAATGGCATATACACTAGCATTAAAAAATTAACAATCTGCAAACAGTGTTTATGTAATTACACTCACAACAGTTTGGCATTACCATGAGAACAGCAATAAAGATTTTTATTACTGACTTACAACAATTATTTGCAGTGGTGTTTTTAAATACTTAATAGTTTAAAGATCTGGCTAATTAAAATAAAAAAAACATAGCAACATTTCAGGACAGAACAAATGCTGAATACAAGTAACCAAAAGGCACAAAAAAAATCACAAGTCAAGAAGATCTTAAAAAATGTAAAGTATTGTAGAATATTGAATATACATTTTATTAAAAATCTATTTGTTTTCTCAATGTCCTATTGGTTTGGAGAAAAGAATATTTATGATGTGCACGCCCAAAATAGCATGCTAAAAAATGAAGTAGGGGTGATTACTAGGTTCACAGGGTACAGTTAGCAAGGAACTGAGCACTCATTCCAAGAAAAGCACTTAAGTAAAAATTGGATCAAACTTGTTTGAGAATGCTTCTTTTAAATATGTGAAAGATGAGAGACAAAAATTTAAACAGTGAAGTACATTTACCCTTAGTATGCCATGAAGGTGGCCAACCATACCTCTATGTCCCAAGTAGACTAACAAAATTAGTAACAGCATGGTATGTTTGTGTTATCGATCAAAAACATGACTGGCTCTAAAAAAAAAAAAGGTTATGGGAAAATCCATTTTAAGGTGCTTTCTGTGAAAATCCGTAAATAAGGAATGATGGTAAATGTGGGTTCAAAGGACTATGGGAACAACACAGCTAAATATGACACTCACTGCTAATGTTACAGAATATTGTATGTCACTTTCATAACTAGGAGTTTTCTGGGGGGGAATGGACAATGCTTGTAATGCTTTTCCCCTTCCCCTTTGATTAATAAATTCCTGACCTTTACAAGTAATTTGTGTTTATATTTTTACTTTAACTTTTTTTTCTTTTAACTTTTTTCTTTTTCTCCTCTAGTTGATTAATTTATACAGTAATAATAACAAATCTTCAAAGCTATACTACTTAAAGACCTAAGTAATGTGCAAAAAGTAATAAATTATGCTGAAAGACTGAATATCACTTTCAAAAATTTATTTGAACCTATATGAAAAAAATATTTTATTCTAAGGCAAACCCTGTCGATGAATTGTAAAAGAATGATCCTTTTATATCTCACACTTCAGCATCGTATTACTCCAGACACATTATGTTGTAATACTTCTATATTTTCCATTTGTTTTGCACATCCCTTCCACAATCATCAATTTTATAATTTTTAGGTGTTAGTTTTATAAAGTCATTCATAAAATATACTTTTCTACTAAAGTACTTTGCTTTTTAATTAAACACTTTGCAGCATCCTAAAAGTATTGATTTGCTCCTATTCGTTTTCTGTTGAGTTGTACTGTTTATACTTGCGTGCATACTTTACGTAAATCTGGAAGATTCCACCAGGTAGCAGTGCAAGATATTATCATAGTGAGAAAACATTCGGCTTCACTGTGTTGTGAATTGCCTGAAACATCCACTAAATTCCGAGTACACCTTGCCACAACATCTCTGAAAAGGATGGATGTTTAATGATTACATCCATCAATCCAGGGAATGCAGCTATTCCAGCATTCTTCGGGCGTGAGACAGAAACAAAATCCCTGGATCAGCCATCAGATCATCGCAAGGTGAACACAAGCAAGCACACACTAGTGTCATTTTAGCATCACCAAATCCCCAAACCTTCATGTCTTTGAAAGGAAACTGGAGTACACTTTGGAAACCCACCAGGAAAGCATGCCAACTCCAGGCAGGAAACAACAGGGACGTGACTTCCTGTGTGGCAGCAGCACTACCGCTCTGCCACTGTGCCGCCCAAACATGTGTAACTATTAACAGTATTCATTATTTAAATTAACGACTTATCCGTAAAATGTAACATACATACTTTAATGTATTTCATCAAAAGAATGATATTAAGTATAAATTTAAGGATTCTACAAGAGCAGAGAGCTGGAATATCATACATTTAATGTGTTCTGTGTGGCAATTGCTGCTTGCCGCTGCTTACAGTTCAGGAGGAAGCCCCAGAAGCACGTAGCGATTAACAACTGGGTCTGTTTTAAGATGCCATTTACCACTGTCTTGTTTAACAATAAAATAAATTACAAAGTTAAAGCTGAAATTTCCACTTTAATCACAAACTAAACCTTTTCACTGTGTCCTTAATTATTTTATCTGTGGCTCATACTCTACTGTACATTCTGATGCTGTTGTGAAGTTTGCACATTCCGTAGGATCCACAAAGTAGCTTTCTGTCACATGTACATAGTAAAAAGAGACTCTGACATCACGTTCCAACTTGATCACACTGTGCCCCTAGACTTTTTGCTGGTATTGCAACTCAAACACATCGCGTTAATTTAATTTCCGAGAATGTGCCCTGAGGATGCATAAAATAAATGCAGGGAACGTGTGGCAGCCATGATGCGTGCACGTATGCGTTCTTAGCCTATAGTATAATTTGTCCTTAAGCATTCATCGCAGCAAACATAAGCTGGTCTTCTTTCTTATTAAACATAACGGTAAATAACTGACATATGTCTGATTTTCCTTTATTTGTTATAATAACTTTCTGAATTGAAGAACCGCCTCTCCCCCCTAAATCATTGGTCATGAGTCCTGTCTTTAATTCAAAACGTTCTTCTCATGAAGAATTGGGCTTCCTGTTTATATGCATACTGATAACTTCAAAAGTAACGATGTAACAATATTTTAGCAAAAAAGCATGCCTTTTGCACATTTTGAGACTATATCTGGACAACTGACATTGGGATTACAGTGGGTATGGAAAGTATTCAGACCCCCTTCAATTTTTCACTCTGTAATATTGCAGCCATATCTTGGTCTCATCAGACCAGAGAATCTTATTTCTCACCATCTCAGAGTCCTTCAGGTGTCTTTTAGCAAACTCCGATATAACTTTTTGGCCTTAATTCTAAGCGGTATGTTTGGAGACAACCAGGCACTGCTCATCACTTGTCCAATACAGTCCCCACAGTGAAGCATGGTGGTGGCAGCATCATGCTGTGGGGGTGTTTTTCAGCTGCAGGGACAGGACGACTGGTTGCAATCGAGGGAAAGATGAATGCGGCCAAGTACAGGGATATCCTGGACAAAAACCTTCTCCAGAGTGCTAAGAACCTCAGACTGGGCCGAAGGTTTACCTTCCAACAAGACAATGACCCTAAGCACACACCTAAAATAACGAAGGAGTGGCTTCACAACAACTCTGTGACTGTTCTTGAATGGCCCAGCCAGAACCCTGACTTAAACCCAATTGAGCATCTCTGGAGAGATCTAAAAATGGCTGTCCTCCAATGTTTACCATCCAACCTGACAGAACTGGAGAGGATCTGCAAGGAGGAATGGCAGAGGATCCCCAAATCCAGGTGTGAAAAACTTGTTGCATCTTTCCCAAGAAGACTCATGACTCTATTAGCTCAAAAGGGGGCTTCTACTAAATATTGAGCAAAGGGTCTGAATACTTAGGACCATATGATATTTCAGTTTTTCTTTTTTAATAAATCTGCAACAATTTCAAAAATTATTTTTTTTGTCTGTCAATATGGGGTGCTGTGTGTACATTAATGAGGAAAAAATTAATTTAAATGATTTTAGCAAATGGCTGCAATATAACAAAGAGTGAAAAATTGAAGGGGGTCAGAATACTTTCCGTACTAACTGTATATAACCTGAGTTTAACTTCCATGGGCATTTTTCACATTGTTTGTTATTGTATAGCATTGCATGTAATTGGCTTCTATTTGTCTTAAGTGGAGGATTCCTTTAAAATGCATTGCCTTCGCACTGGTTACTAGGAAAATAACAAAGCTCAATGTTCATTCACCATTCCTCATTTTTGATGATGTCATGCTTAGGGATGTTACAAGAACTGAAGCTAGAGCAACGGGTTGATAACAAAATTGAAAAAGGGTAAAGAAAGTAGTGTTTTTATAGTTTCGGTAGTACAGAGTGAAAGTTAATACCAATACTCATGTGAACTGCAAATAGAAGAATTACTTAGGAATGCTCAATAATATGTGAGGAGTTGTGATGCTATAGCACCACAGGTTAAAGGCAAAAAACACAATGCTTTGTATTAGAAGGAGCAGTATTTCACAGTACGATTTTGAGAATTGTGCTTATAATTTAAAAAAAACCATACACACACACACACATACATACAAAGGCTTTTATTTTTGACGCTTTGATCGCATTATGGAGTTGTGATTTGTTCGTGCTTTGGATGCACAATGATATGACCAATCAGATGCAGTGTAACGTATTTGAATGAGGGAGATGAAATGAGGATGAGATTAATCACTTTTTAACAGTACCATATACAGTCTCAGGAATGGAAGCTTTGTATTCATTCTATCATTTTACTAAACATCAAACCCATCCACATTTATGCAGTAATAAGTAATTTAAGAGTCATTAGGTAATCTAACCAGCATGTCTTTGGGAATGGGATGAAACTACACAGTGGCAGTGCCAACAACAGTTCTAGCAAATAAAAATCGAGCCAAGCTTCAAACAAAGTGTCTGTCTCCCTGTCTTGGGCTTGGTCTATGCAGACAATGAAATGAGCTGCTCCATTTGTTAACACCAAAATACAATTTATTTTGTAGTTCATTGCTTTAAAGCAAAAGGCACATAAACCTAAGAATACGATCACAGAGACTGTCAAAACAGCATACTTCATTGTTGAATTAGAAGGAATGTGCAAACACTAAATATGTGTCATTCATTTGGTTTCTAGAACCTAACTAATGTTCTTAAGTATAACAGCTAAAATGTGACGAAAACTGATAAAGCACATGTTATATATTTGAATGGTACGTTGCTGGATGGGATACAGTCTTTCACTTTTGATTAATTAACTATATGTAAAGTCAGCCTAGTTAATTCATTTTATAATTCTGGATTAGTACACAGGCATAAACAACAATAATGTCTGATTACTTGAGTAAGTATCCATTAAAACAGAATAGCAAAGGCTGAGTTCTGAAAACACAAATTAAATTAAAACTGACAATCAAACTCAGTTTGATTTCACACTGGAAGCCAAAAAGTTGGGAGAAACGTAAACAATGAAGGAGACATTTGGAAAATTAAAAGTACTAAGAGTTTGTAACTTTTTAAAAATGTATTTAAATTGACTCATCTTTTAAATATTACTCTTTAGAAAGATGTTTGTCCAGCTTATAATGCAAACAAAGTCTTATTACAGAAAATATTGCAAATCTAACACATGGATTCTCTGACAAACGAGATTTTAAAAGCATGTTAAAATAAAAAGAAAAACCTTGAAGAGTTTAAATGAAAGTAAATTCAGTTATGTTGGCGCAAACTAATTTAAAAGTACTGATATAATAACGTTTGAATCAAGATTGATTTTAAGCATTATTTTTCAGTTACTAGAGAAAAAATGTTAGTGAATAAATTTAGTACATGCACAGGATAAGATAAATCCAGTAGTCCATGATATTATTCTTTATAAACACTATGCTGAAATTCGCCAAGATTACAACACACATACACATTCCATATATGTTGTTACAATGAGTGAATCCCCATGTTGTTTCCTTTAGAAGCAAAATTTCCCTAATTGGAATAAGTTCTTTTAAATTGCGGCATTTTAAGTAACTGAAAAATATACAGATATGATACTAAAAGGCGATATCCCTCCCATAGTGATATGGCGGTAAACAAATCACATAAGAGAAAATAAACTTAGCTTTCTTTACTGATGATTCATGCGGCATTACAAACGAAGGAAGCTATAGCAGACAATAAATAAAGTCGGATCTTCATGTATACGGTCTGCCATTTTCCATTGCTGCGCTGAAACGATTTTCGGGACGGATGACGATAACATCATCCGGCCATCAGCTTCAAAGGGTTTGG
The DNA here is from genome assembly GCF_016835505.1 of Polypterus senegalus. Classification (NCBI taxonomy): domain Eukaryota; kingdom Metazoa; phylum Chordata; class Cladistia; order Polypteriformes; family Polypteridae; genus Polypterus; species Polypterus senegalus. The sequence continues at coordinate 149,918,466 of NC_053161.1, forward strand.
CTGTAATCCAAGCCTTTTTATACTGGTTCTTCCACTCGCAGGTCCTCTCTTGTCTCCAAACAAGGAAAGACAAGACTCAACCCCACCTCCAAAAATACAAGAATAGCACAATGCCTACACTGCAGATGTCCCCTTCAAAACTGCTAAACTAGTGGTTTCTAAATGCAGGTAGACTAGCCCCTGGGTGCCAAACTTGGCCTGCTCATGTGAATGAATCAATAAAACAATTTCTTGCACAGAGCACTGACATTAAACTTACAGTCATGTTACACATGTCTATTACAAATTAAATTCAAGCCCCGCATTTAACTTTGATATTTATGAATATCAATAGTATTTTACTACATTGAAGCTGCTGATAGTAAGTAATTATATATTTGATATTGTATTACAGAAAAATGCACAATAATGTTTATCTGAATGATGGAGGTACTTTTAATAAAACAAATGGGATTCTGTTTTTGAGTGGTATCAAATAGGTATCAGGTATTATAGAATCTTACTGATATTGGCAGTGACTACAAAAAATCTGGCATTGTGAAATCTCTAGTCAGGATGCACCTCACAGAAACAACTGATATTCAGTTTAGTGATTTACTACTGCCTGTGGACAGCATCACCAAACTATATAAAAAAGCTTTGGACTCATACAACCTAATGATATCAATGAGGCAATTCTTTATGTAAACATCCATCCATCCATCCATCCATCCATTATCCAACCCGCTATATCCTAACTACAAGGTCAAGGGGGTCTGCTGGAGCCAATCTCAGCCAACACAAGGCGCAAGGCAGGAAACAAACCCTGTTTATGTAAACAAAGTTGGATATTTGAACATTTTTGGACAGTTGAACATTTTTCTCCTTTTGACTGTCTACATGTTATTTATCTTATTCTCTTATAAGATCTACAAGGCAACAATCAATAAAGCTAAAACCAGATTAGCAACAGACTTAGAAAAAAGTTCAATCACAGAAAACTTTTTCAGCACCAACATTAATGAATGTTTCCTCATAATGGCAGTATGCTTAAACTAGAGCTGTAATTAATCCTAACTCTATAAAGTTTTTTTTTTATTTGACTGGGAGAGCCCTAGTTAATAGTGTCTGAAATTAAAATAAAAGCTCATAAATAACTACAAAACATAAGCAAGTTCTGACAATTTTAAACACCATAAACAATATACTGTATTTAATTTGTATATGAAAAGGAACACTGGTGTTGTATCTTCCAAGACAATTATAAGGATACCACAGTTTACCTTTAAAAATTTAAATTAAATAAATAGTACCTTTTCAATAAGTCGTAGCACACCTGAAACCAGGGACTCTTGATCACCACTTCGGTCTTCATGTGAATGTATAAAAATGGAGTCTTGTTCATATATCACCTGTAAGCATCATCGAATAAATCAAAAGGACTATTAGGCATTAGATGTTAAAGATGCACATTAATACCTAAGTTACTATACACTATTTATATAAAATTAAATCTTTTTAAATTAAATTATAAAAAGTAATAATACTACTATCACTGCCATAATAACAATACCATTCTTTGAAGTTTCAAAAAATTTGAAATACTGTTCCTTAATTTGTTTTTGTTTTATTTTTTACAGTATGTCTAGAATGTTTTGGGTTTTTTTCTGATTAATAGTGAGATTTTTTGGCGGTTTATTAGCTTTGGTCTTGCCTTGCCGCAGTGCTAATAAAAGTAATCTGAATACTAATAAAAATCAAAATTAAACCTTAACATTGTCTTTGCAAAGGAATCATTTAATGAATTACAGAAGAAGATTCTTTAGATGTTTTTATAGGGGCTTCTATGCACAAGGCAATGTTGTGTATCAGGTGTCTGAATGGTAAAGAAAATGATATTAAAAAAAATAAATAACAAAAGAATAACCTTTTCAGACATATTGTAACACTGAACAAATTGAATGTCTATATTTGTGGTAAAATGAACCTTATCTATAATCTTAAATACTAAGGTGTTGTACTGTGTTAGCCATTATGGATGTAGTGAGAAGTCGAGCAAAATGACACCTTTTACTGGCTAACTAAAAATCTTAATCACATCTTGCCTGTAGAAGGGGCCTGCATTGCCTCGAAAGCTTGCATATTGTAATTTTTTAGTTAGCCAATAAAAGGGGTAATTCTGCTTGACTTATCGTTATAATCTTAAAGAAACAGGAAACACGTTACATTTGAGTGTCATTAAAATTTACTAAACAGGCTCACATATGAACGGCATCTGCTCAGCATTAGATCACTGAACACTACAGAGGATGATGAAATAGGAAGGAATATTACTGGCACACAGATTCCATCCAGATCATACGTAATATATTCTGCCTTAAAAAGACAAACAGTATTCTTAAAGAACCCAGCCATTTAGTATAGAGACTTCTTTACCTTCCTCCATTCTGGTAAAACACTACAGGATTATTAGCACTACCACCAGCAGATTTAGAAAGAAACTTAAGTCACAGATCATAAGTGTACTCAACTGCCATTCATATTGACAACCTCATGATTATTTCTTGCACATGTATATACATTTCATATATATATTGCATCCAGCATATGACATATCTTATTCTTTGGGTGTTTTTTTTTTATAAAATCTGTTTTGGGTATTAATGAACATGAAGCTAAGAATTTTATTGTACTCTATACCAGTGACACTATTACTAATATCTCTTTCAACATTCCACTGGGGACAAGCAAATATGAATTTAATTTTACACATCAATAAAATTGAATTGTACTTGTCATTATGGCTTCATGCTTCACTCAAAGGTTAATGTAAGCTACTCTATATCAAAATAATTCTTAAATACACATAAGCTGAAGGCAAGTTAACTGCCAACACTAATGAAATCAAATACAGAATGAATGCAGACCTATGAAGGTTTACAACACAAATGTCCTCCAACACTGAACCCTATCAAAAAAAGTAATCACTGTGATGAGCAGATTCTTCTCTACTATACAGGGCCAGAGGGTTATTGCTTGTATGATTTTTGGACAGGTGGGATGGCGATAGGCTGCTTGGCTTATAATGAGTCATACGTGTAATTTCATTTTTGTAACTGCTATTTACTCTTATAATGCCAGTAACACAACAGAACCCCATATCTTTTACCTAAGTTAAAGTTGGCAACACGTGACAATTGCAGAGAAGTAGATTGAGATACTATGCACAACGGATACAGGCCACTGACCACACACTTGAAACCAAAAAAAGATACAAATTGTAGTGAGAAACACTTTAAAAAGTTTTAAATGTGTTTTCTTAGATGAAGATGCTGGATTATACATTCTCTGTGTGAAGAGCACAGTTTTATGCATGTTATGTTGTATGATCATTTCTTTGTCGGGTGACTATTTTTCACTTCCAAACTGGCTTTGTACTGTACATTAACATAGGCAAAACTCAGCACAGCACACCTGAATGGTCAGATCTTGTGATTGTTTGGAAAAAACAGATGGTGAATAAACAGTGCACTGATGTAAAGCTTGTACAAATTAAAAGATTTTTTTTAATAAACTGGAAAACCTAAACAGGGACTGATAGAGTTGTGCCTATAGGTTTATATGCAGAATTTTTCAAATGTGCACCATTTTTTAAGAAAACATGAGTGATTAGACAAACCATAGCAACTAAGAAAATAATTAGAAGGTCCTGTTCAAAAGTTGGCATACCCTTAGTTTTTAATATCGGGTACTTCTCCCTTTAGAATTAATAACAGCATGCAGTCTTTTCTGATAGCTGTAAATTAGGTCCTTTATTTTCTCAGCTGGTAAAGCTACCTTTGATTCTTCTTGGCAAAAAAAAAACTCCAGATACTGTCAATTCTTTGATTCTCTTGCTTGAACTCATGTCTGAAATCTCTCCGAAGTGTCTCAATGATGTTGAGGTCAGTGACTGTGACAGCTATTCTAAAATGTTCACTTTTTTTTCGCTGCACCCACTGAAGAATTGATTTGGCCTTATGTTTCAGATCAGTCACATTGGAAAGTCAAAGTGCATCCTACCCCAAGCTTCTGGGTAAATGAATGAAACATTTTCTGTGATATTTTCTGATAACATGCTTTCATCTTGCCATCAACTTAAAATAAATTCCCTGTGCCGCTGTAGCTCACACACCACCAAAACAGGCTTCATGGCAGAAATGGCGTACTTCTCTTCATAGGCTTGTTAATTCCCCTCCAAATGTAGGATTTATGGTTGTGGCCATACAGTTCAGCTTTGGTCACATCACTCCAAATGACTTTGTTCAAGGCATTTTGAGGCTTCGCTAGGTGCTACTTGGCATACTGTAAGTGTACTGTGGCAGCAATAGTTTTCTTCTGGCTACTTTCTCCTGCAATCCACTATTTATTTCAAGTATCTCTTTATTGTGCATGCTGAAACAGCCATTCAACTTTGTTTACGAAAAGCCAGCACTTAAGAAAAAGTTCCTTCAGAATTTTTCTTTCTATCCCGAATAATTTTAGTGACAGTTGTGTAGAAAATCTTTCCTGGTACTAACAAAACCTCTAACTTTCCACTTTTTAATCAGAGTTTGTACACTACTGATGGGCATTTTCAAATCTTTGGATGTCTTTTTAGATACTTCTTCCAATTTATAAATTTGAACTACTTTTTCAAAGCATCCTTTGACAGTTTGTTTGCCTTAACCATGTTTCATTAACCCTCAAAGTCTGTGCAGCCTTGGATGAAACGTGAAAAGATTTCTCAAAAGTTAAGTCACCACTTGGCAGCTTATTTATGGTTCTCTGTGTAAAGAAAACCTTCCTAATGTAATGTTTGTGTGAAATTTACCCTTAACAAGTTTCTACCTGTGTCCCCATGCTCTTGATGAACTCATTTTAAAGTAACAGTCTTAATCCAATAGGCTAATTCCCTTGAAAGTTTTTAAACATTTCAGTCATGTCATCACTTAATCCTCTTTTGCTTAAACTGAAAACTTTCCTCATAATTCGTCCATTGTAACCCTGGAATCAATCTAGTCACTCTTCTCTGGACTTTTTCCAGAGCCTGCTATGTACGTTTTGTAGCCTGGAGACCAAAACTGTACACAGTATTCCAGATGTGGCCTCACTATTGCGTTACAAAGCCTGAGCATAACGTCTTTGGACTTGTACTCTACACATCGTGCTATATAACCTAAACGTATGTTATACTTTTTAATGGTTCCTGAACACTGCCTGGCAGCTTACAGTGTTGAGTCCACTACAACTACCTAAATCCCTTTCATAAGGAGTACTTTTGATTTTCAAAACTTCCATTGTGTACTCAAACCTTTTTACTTCCTATGTGTAATACTTTACATTTGATTACACTAAATTGTACCTGCTACAAATCTGCCCAAGCCTGAATGGTGTCAAAGTCCCTCTGTAATGATTCAACACATTCTAAATTATATGCTAATTCATTTAGCTTGGTATCATCTGCAAATTTAACTAGCTTCTTAAGTACACGTATATTCCTATCCAAATTATTTATATATATTAAAAAAAATTGACAAAAGCACTGATCAAGCAAGCACTGCTTGAATATTGCTCCCAGTCCATCCATCCATTATCCAACCCGCTATGGATTTTTCATTACCTCCTTATCTGATTTCCTCTCACATTGTCAAAGATGTACTTGTATGATTAACTTGATCACTCCATATCGGGCAAATAAACTATACATGCTAAGGTGGTTGTTAAATCGGCCCTGCAATGGACTGTAATCTGCCTCTGGCCTCCCAGGCTTCTGAATCAGTAATGTTATGATATAATGTAATTTATAATCGCAAATACGGGGAGAACATGTCAACTCCGTGACCAGGCCAGGATTCTAACCCAACGTTCTAATTCTAGGAGGCTGTAGCCAACTGTGTGATTACGTTAACTGTTGTACTGTCAATTATTTTAAACTGTTACCTATGGTTACTTTCTACTCGTGGTGAATTGGCATTAGGAAGTGCAAAGGGAACGAGCAAACCGGCAACATTCTATTCTTTACAGGACACGCCCCTTAATGACACTACTGTAATGATGTTCACAATTATAAAAAAAAAAAAAAAACATTTTAAAGTATTAGAGACGGGAAGGTGGAAAACAACTGAATATACGCATGTGCGTTTTATTTTCCTGGACCATACTACAGGTATTGGCGACAAACCCTGAATATATACATTTGTTTAAATTTCAAACAAGAACTCACTTCATTTAACTCATAGAAAGACTACAATACAAAAAAAGATGGTTCTGTTTTCATTTCAGAAACCACGCCACAGTCTTTTGACAGATTTTTACACTGAAAACATGATCTGCAAGTATTCGCTTCTAATACTTATTACCTCTTTGTAAAGTAACAAGACAATAGACCAGTTTGTGATATACAACAATATACGGATAATGTGTTCATGGAGTTCTTCACCCATTCTTTCTACCGAGTTGCTTTATTTCACTGTATCTCTGAGTAAGATTAATTTTCAGTACCTTTCCAGTCGCAGCAACCGCCATGTCGCCAGTCGATGTTTACGATGACGTTGCACAGCTCACGTGCCTGTCAGGCTCCCATAACAACACGGGCAAGCCGCCTTCCGCATTCAGCGCGCAGTCAACTGCAAGGATCGCTTCCGGGGTCACTTCCGGTTGTCTCCGAGCACAAGTAACGGTAGGTCGTGGAATTAGTGCTGGGTAGGTTTTAGAAAGCGGTTTGAAATTATAGGGGATACGAGACAATTCGAACGTTTACGCCCTTAACATCGACTGGTAAGGGAGTATAACATTTCATTGGTATTTTGGTGGGTACGCTAAAATGATGCGCAATTGTACATCAATTTGCTTCTATACGGTAGTAATGTACGCAAGGTAGCGCAGTACTGCTGCTTCACAACGTAAAGAACCGGTCCGGTCGCGTCGCACTGCTGGACTGATATGTAATGAGTGCACGCTGGTACTCATGGTTACTACCACATTTAACAGTTGACTATCGTTGAGTCATCTTGCTCACCGACTGATTGACTTTATGTCCAGGTTGCTCCTGCCTTACGAGCCATCCCAGAAAATCAGTGGGTATATACTAATGCCCCCATGTAATTAATTTCAGTTATTTTGTAGCATGTTTTGAGTACTTAAAGCATTTGGTAATTTAATAATACATTTTATCCATAAGAATTACTTCTGAATGTTTTGAAATCACTTAAGTGTTTAATTTTTGTCCAACGACCCCTGGCTTACTGATACAAGAAAAACCCCACATGTGATCAGTGTGTATGGGGTTTGGTTGTTGGGGCTGATCTACAGTAATTTTTAGGGGCAATACTTACACAGAATGCTATGAGTGCTACACCCATCATCTTCACGGTCTCAAAGCCACAGAGAATAAAGTAAATGATGACTACTACCTTTAAAGTGAATGGCAAAAATCTAAAGAACAGAAAAAAAACAATAGGCTTAATCTTCAAAATTATGAGAGCTGATGTATGCTGTATCAAAGCTTGTATCTTTAATTAGCCATTCATGCACTGATGACAATTAACCATCACAAACCAAGGTTTGAAAATTTAACTATGGAGCCCTATTGCAAATGCCTACAAAAGCAGGAATATCATATGTTGCTCAGCCCATTCTGTAAATCAACATAGATATCACAGTCAGATGATTCTGTCATTTATGTTTCTATTCTTAACTAGCCTGAGCTTGCATAAAGATCGCTCACCACTTGCAATTGTGACAAGCAATGTCAGGTAAAGCCTGAAAGCAGTGCCTACATTTGGGAAGATGTCCTGCAAGTTTTTTGGGGTTTTTTTTTTTTGTATGTTTTATTCTTTCTCTTAAGATACTGTAAAAGCTAGAGGAGTTAAATGCCTTTCATGCTTATGAATTCTATGAACTGGACAATCTGCAAACCACTGCTCCACCATATCTCAAAAAATAAAAGACACGGATGGAACAATAAGCACAAACAAAATACAACCCCACAAACGAGCAGTTAGTGAAAACATGTATATTTATATATGCAGTCATGGCCAAAAGTTTTGAGAATTATGCAAGTACTGGTTTTCACAAAGTTGGCTGCTTTGGCGTTTTTAGATCTTTTTGTCAGATGTTTCTATGGCATACTGAAGTATAATTATAAGCACGTCATAAGTTTCAAAGGCTTTCATTGACAATTCCATTAAGTTTATGCGCAGAGTCAGTATTTGCAGTGTTGGCCCTTCTTTATTTTTCAAGACCTATGCAGTTCACCCTGGCATGCTGTCAATCAACTTCTGGGCCAAATCCTGACTAATGGCAGCCCATTCTTGCATAATCAATGCTTGGAGCTTGTTAGAATTTGTGTTTTTTTTGTTTACCTACCTGCCTCTTGAGGATTAACCACAAGTTCTCAATGGGGAGTTTCCTCGCCATGGATCCAAAAATTTGATCTTTTGTTCCCTGAGCCACTTAGTTATCACTTTTGCCTTATGGCTCGGTGCTCCATCATGCTGGAAAAGGCATTGTCCATCCATCTATTATCCAACCCGCTATATCCTAACACAGGGTCACAGGGGTCTGCTGGAGCCAATCCCAGGGTGCAAGGCAGGAACATAACCCTGGGCAGGGCGCCAGCCCACTGCAGGGCACAAACGCACACCAAGCATGCACTAGGGACAATTTAGGATCACCAGTGCACCTAACCTGCATGTCTTTGGACTGTGGAAGAGAAAACAGAAGCACCCAGAGGAAATCCACGCAGACGCGTGGAGAACATGCAATCTCCACGCAGGGAGGACCCGGGAAGCGAACCTTACTGTGAGGCAGCAGCGCTACCACTGTGCCACCGTGCCGCCCTAAAAAAGGCATTGTTTGTCACCAAACTGTTCTTGGATGGTTGGGAGAGGTTGCCATCGGAGGATGTTTTGGTGAAAGGACTTGAGATTGTATATGCCACATCAACCAACTTAAGGGGTTCACCCCCAATAGGAAAAGAGGGATCAAAGTCACTCCCTTTTACAAAACTTTTAATAAAACTGGGATCGGTTATATAATCATGTGGAGTGTCATTTTATGCTATTTCAAGGTTGCTGATCATGAATATGATAATATTTTTAATATTTGATTCTTTACTAGTGGTCCAAGCCTTCTAAGAGCCACTCCCAGAAGGTTAAAAATGCCAAATTTCAAACATAAGCATGTGGGGTATCGTTTTAGACTATTTCAAGGTCATTGATAACAAAAATGATGTTATGTTTGATTTTTTCCATTAGAATTGGGGAAATTTAGCATTTAAACATTTAAATAGTACATCATTTAATATTTCAAATATATACCACAACCATTCTTGTTTATGTTTTCTTGTGTAATCATGACTAAATAAAGAAACCTTTAAACCTTTTTATTTATGCCTCATTAAGTAAATCATGTTTCTTATGAAACACCTTGAAATGGGGTGGCTTATGCTAATTTATATTTTTTCCTTTTTTATTTAAGCTCTTAACATTTCTCCTTCACTGATTCTGTGCCCTTTTCATTGTGTGTATATATTGCACCCCCTCTCTTTATTTAGTTAAATATGGTTTAGTATGATTTTATGTTTTCCACTTCTGTCCTAGAGGCGTGACTATTTTCTGGAGCAGAGACCTTATTGGCCTAGATTGCAAATGTGCCTTAACACTGACTGGAAGATGAAGATGATAATAATAATTATAATTCTTTAATTTATATAGTGCTTTTCTCACTACTCGGAGTGCTTTTTATAAGCAGTGGGGAGCCACTTCAACTACCACTAATGTGTAGCATCCACCTGGATGATGCGACGGCAACCATTTTTGCACCAGTATGCTCATCACACATGAGCTACCTGTATTAGGTGGTGAAGTGGTGAGAGAGACAGCCAATTAGAGACAGAGGATGATTTGGGTCTAGAATGACTAGGCTGAGGTAGGCAGGTTAGCCTGGACATCAGGATACAACGTGCACTTCACGAAGGATGCCCAGGAGTCTTTTTTGACCAGAGAGAGTCAGGACCTTTGTTTTAGGTCTCATCCAAAGGCTGGCACCATTTTTACAGCACAGTTTCCCCATCAATTCACTGAGGCATTGGGATCCACATTCAAATCACAGGATAAGTGCCTCCTGCTGGCCTTAACAATGCCTTCCAGTACCAACCCCAGCTTTTCCTATATTCTCTTCCATCCAAGTACTGGCTGGGCCCGAAGCTTCAGGTGGATGACCTTTTCTGAAGTCCATGTGATATGGCTGAACGTGAGTGATGGTAATGCTGGCCAGCAGTACAACACAGATGATAGCTCTGCCCAGTGAGGAAACACTTACTTTGTCAGAACATGACGTAAGGAGAGCTTTCAGTAAAGTGAACACCAGGAGGACATCAGGTCCAAATGGCATTCCAGGACCTATTTTTAGGATCACTGCCTATCATCTTGCAACAGTTTTCTAGGTAATATTTAATCTCTCTTTAACACAGTTTGTCATAGCAATATTCTTTAAAATAGCCACCATTTACCCTGTACCTAAAAAATCACGTCACCTGCCCAAGTAGTTTCCGTCCCGTTGCCCACCTATAGCAAGATGCTAGTCAAAAATTACATATTCTATTCATTGCCCAAGGAAGTACCCTAGATGAATTATAGTTTGCATATTACTCTAATAGGTCCACAGATGATGCCATCACCTTAATCCTACATGAAGTACTGGTCCATCTGGAGAACAAATTCTATTTATAGTGTCACGCTTGGGTCACAAAGTTGCACGGGTTCATTCAGGTTTTTCAAGTAACAGAAGCTTTATTTGAATACAGCATAATAAAGCAGAGGATGTCTGGAGAAAGAGATACATGGCTGTGAGACTCTAGGACAGCCGCAGTGCGGTCTTTTAAATGTTTGAAACCGCGCGCAACAAGAAGAACATGCAGCAGGCTAGCAGCTGATCTGCAAAGAGTAGATGAAAAGCTGTGTTTGTTTCCCACTGTATCACTGTTTAAGAGGGGGTTTCGGATGAACGGCCACATCCTCTTGGGGCCACGTTTACCATGTTCACAGTAGGCAATAGCTAATTATTTAACACAATAAACCTCTCCGAGATTGTCACCAAGTTAAGAGATCTGTGTATGAGCAATTCACTGTGCAGTTGGGTTTTTAAATTCTTGGCAGGGAAAACCCAAGTAGTTCACATGGATGGCTACAATTTTGTCATTCCTCGATTTGAACAAGGACTCTACAGGGCTGTGTTTTGAGTCCTCTATTGTACTCTAACATTATTTTCCCATTTGCTGATGACACAGCTGTGGTAGGTCTGATCTCTAACAACAATAAGCAGGCTTACCTGGCTGAAGTGGAGAGTCTGTCACACTGTAGTCAGGACAACAGTCTTCTACTGAATGTCAGCAAGATAAAGGTGTTGATTGTGGACTTGGGAGAAAACAACAGAGGCATCACCACCAACTCAGTATTCATAGCACTCAGGTGGAAATATTCAAATGCCTTGGTGTGTCCACATCAAAGAGGATCTGACCTGGTCCAAGCTGAAGCTTGTCTCAGTAGGCTCAGACAAAAGGCAAGAATCAAATCTGGGTATGGCAGCAGTCCATGATAGGGCACACAGTTTGGGCCTCCTGTTAACCTAGCACACACTTCTGTGGTAGGTGTGAGGAAAACTGGTGTTTTCAAATAAGAGGTCAAAAACACACAGGGAGGACTTGCAAATTCAACACTTATAGGAAGATGCATGCTTTTCACTGTGAAGTTCTGTTAGTGCTCTCATCTACAGTGTAAAGAGTAACCTTTAAGACTGTTCTATAGTATTTCTGCTATTTTTTAATTTATTTCAATCATTTTTGTTTAGATATTTTCCTTTAACAGATCTATTAAAAATAAAAATGACACACTGATTGTGAAATTAATTAAATTAGTAAAACCTGCAACCAAAGGTTTCCCCTTTAGAACTAAACTTGATACCACTGAAGTACAAGATATTGAACTTGTTTAAGGGAGCCTACACATTGTTGAGAAAATGCAGAATGCATAAGAGGATACATATGAATTTGCATAACGACATTCTACATTTTTGGGAAATTTTTATTCATTTGAAATGCATCCACACAACACACACAAGCCATTCAGAAATGTATGATTCTGGCAAACCTACAGCATCCAACTATTCCAAACAAAGCCTTTCATGAAGCAGGTCTCACATTACTGGGTTTTGAGTTTTTTGTTGGTTTTGTATATTGCCTGTCAGATAGCACATTACAAATTAAAATTACTGCATTAGTCCTTTGTGTTTATTTCCTTTTTTCTTTTACTGGTAGAACAAATGCAAATGAATAAAGGAAATGCATTGGTTACATAAAAGCAGCATTGTTCCTTCACATTTCCAGAGTTGTGGGTTTGAAACCTGAGCTTTTCATATTCTGTCCATGTCTGCATGAGTTTTCCCTTTCACATTCCAAAGAGACCATTAAGTCTCATCCTTGTTTTGTTAGCTGATGGCTAATTTATCCTAGAATCTCATCCAAACATTTTCTAACCCATGTATTTCATGAAGGATTTGCCTATACACCTTAGACTATAAAAATAATACCAGGTCATGTCACATTCAGAAATTCTCTGATGATTCTGCACTAATGGGGTGTATTGACAAGAGGGATGAGATACAGTATAGGAGTCAGGTGAAGAACTTTGCTTCCTGGTGCAGAAAGAATTGTCTACAACTTAAAATGAGTAAAACCAAGTAAGTACTTATTAATTTTTGCTGCACAAAAGCTTCTGCACCCAGTCACTATTCAGAAAGTGGATGTGAAGTGGATATTTATAAACGGCTTTCAAAAAAATAAAGGAATACTTTGAAAACACATCAGAACTCAATAGGAAAAAAATCTTGCTGGCCATCTCTACTGATATGGACTGATATAATAAAAGGATACCACATCGGTTAATGGAAATGAAAATTATCAACCTACAGAGGGCTGAATTCAAAGACACCCTGAAAATCAAAGTGAAAAAAAAATGATGTGGCAAGTGAGTCCATTTTTCAGCAACTCCAAATCGTACTCAGTAGTTTGTATGGCCCCCACGTGCTTGTATGCATGCCTGAAATGTTGGGGCATGCTCCTGATGAGACGATGGATGGTGTCCTGGGGGATCTCCTCCCAGATCTAGATCAGGGCATCACTGAGCTCCAGGTGCAGCCTGGCAGCTTCAGATGGACTGAAACATAATGTGACACCCGGAGGTGTTCAATTGGATTGCGGTCAGGTGAGTGAGCATTGGAGCCAGTCAATGGTATCATTTCCTTCATCCTCCAGAAACTGCATGCATACTCTCGCCACATGAGGCCGGGCATTGTCGTGCACCAGGAGGAACCCAGGACCCACTGCACCAGCATAGGGTCTGACGATGGGTCCAAGGATTTCACTCCGATACCTAATGGCAGTCAAGGTGCCGTTATCTAGCCTGTAGAGGTCTGTGCGTCCCTCTATGGATATGCCTCCCCAGACCATCACTGACCCACCACCAAACCGGTCATGCTGAACGATGTTACAGGCAGCATAACGTTCTCCATGGCTTCTCCAGACCCATTCACGTTTGTCACATGTGCTTTTGTGAACCTGCTCTCATCTGTGAAAAGCACAGGGCGCCAGTGGTGGACCTGCCAATTCTGGTATTCTATGGCAAATGCCAATAGAGCGCCACAGTGCCGGGCAGTGAGCACAGAGTCCACTGGAGGACGTTGGGCTCTCAGGCCACCCTCATGAAGTCTGTTTCTGATTGGTCAGAGGCATTCACACCAGTGGCCGGCCTGCTGGAGGTCATTTTGTAGGCTCTGGCAATGCTCATCCTGTTCCTCCTTGCTCAAAGGAGCAGATACCGCTCGATCCTGCTGATGGGTTAAGGACCTTCTATGAGGGGCCCTGTCCAGCTCTCCTAGAGTAACTGCCTGTCTCCTGGAATCTCATCCATGCCCTTGAGACTGTGCTGGGAGATACAGCAAACCAAATATTGATGTGCCTGCCATTCTGGAGAAGTTGGACTACCTGTGCAACCTCTGTAGGGTCCAGTTATCGCTTCATGCTACTAGTAGTGACGCTGACCGTAGCCAAATGCAAAATAGTTGACAAAACAGATGAGAAGGGAAAAATGTCAGTGGCCTCCACCTGTTAAACCATTCATTCCTGTTTTGGGGGTCGTCTCATTGTTGCCCCTCTAGTGCACCAAAGCAGCTGAAACTGATTAACAACCCCCTCTGCTACTTAACTGACCAGATCAATAGCCCGCAAGTTTCATTGACTTGAAGCTATACTTGGATTAAAAGTGTTCCTTTAATTGTTTTGAGCAATATATATACAAATATGCCCAAATATTTGTAGACAAATTTTAATCTCATGAATGTAATAGTAAAGGGTAATATGAAAGTATATAAACTTGGCTTAAATGATAAAACAAGACTACAGTCTTTTCAGAATCAAGATATTATGGGCTACAAGCAAATTTTTTTACCCCCATCAACTCTTGTTTCCCCTACACTATCTTCCAGCAATGTATGAACATTTTTTTTTTAAAGGTAGGGTGGCTTAGTGATAAAAAAGTAGTCAATGGTAAATTATCAGTAGTTAGAGATGAACACTCTGAACCCCACTATGTGCTCACCATATTAAGTCCCCAGCAGTCCACCATTTATTTGGAATTGAGTCTCTGTTTAGAACTTACTACTACTGCACATTCAAGTAAACAGAAGATAAACAGTATAACCAGTATACTGGTTAAGTGACTGGGCACTGATCCGGGTTCACTTCCCACCTCTGCCCTACTGCCTGTCTCTCGGCAAGTAATATGACCTGCCTATCATCCAGATATTTTAAAAATGGAAACATTTGCACAGTGTATGTATGTAAAATGCCTGGTGAATATGTTGCTTTTGGTTTTTGATGCTAAACTTGTTTTGTAGTTAAGATAAGGTTAATTGTGTCATGTGCTTTAATTGTTCTAATGGTTCCTTACTTTTAAGGTCCACAGCATTTTACTTATTTTGGTCTGTTTTGTGAGACTTGTTTTGAAACCATCTAATGTTGATTTAATTATGTTGACCTCATTTATTTAAGCTGCTTTGGATAAAAGCTGAATTGATAAATTGAAAAGTGAATATGTTTACTGTTAAAAAGGTTGGTTGCTTAATTAAAGCAACATATCCCTATTTCATGTCAATTCAGATCATACCTTAAATTGCTCTGCTTTACAAAATGTCACTAGATCAGGGGTGTTAAAGCAGCCTGCTTCGTCAGTATTGAAAACATGTTACGTACAAGCTGTGATGACCGTTCGTTTTCACAAAGATCCCCTTTATAGTGCATTTCACAAATAGATCATATCTGTATATAATTTACATCTAGACCTGGTATTAAAATGCATCTCCAGTGTCCACTTGCATTTATTGGCGCAGTGCAGCACATTGTAGCTACTAACCTGTAGACAGAATGGAAACAGCTGCTTATAATGACCCCGCACAAAAAGGTGAGAAGAAGGTGTCCTGCCTTACTGCTATAAAGATGTTTTAGCACAGGGGTCGCCAACTCCAGTCCTGGAAGACCACTGTGACTGCAGGTTTTCATTCTAATCCTTTTTTTTTAATGAGCACCCGGTTTGTGCTGCTAATTAACTTTAAATTTTAATTGAATTGCTTTTTAAGATTTGTTCTCATCGTTCCTCTGAATTGCTTCGTTTCTTTCCTTTAGTTGGCACCCAAACAGAAATGAAATGTGAAGTGAGTGAGTCAACAAAAGACCAACTAAGTCAGGGCCTCAAACTCCAACCAATTTCATTCTAACCAGTTGTTTAATGAGGTGCCCATTCCTGTCATTAATTAAACCTGTTCTTTAATTCTGTGGCCTGTTGCTCCTCTCTTAGTGCATTAGCAGACATTTCTGAAATTGTTGATTGTCTCTTTCTAAGAGCACTATTAAAATGTTTTGGGGACCTGAGCAGACCAGCATTCCTGAGACCTTCATCTTTCTTTATTTTTAGATGGACACCAATTGTTTGGACTCATTTTGTATCTCATTATTGTTTGGCTGCTAATTAAGGAAAAAGACACAATTAAGGGGTGTGAGCCTTCAGGAGCAAGTCAATCAAAATGAATTCAAAAGAAGTTAATTAGCAGCAAAAACAGGTCAGTCATTAAGAAAAGGGTTAGGGTACCAGCAAAAAGTCAGGGGGCGCAGTGTGATAAAAATTGGAATGTGACGTCAGAGTCTCTGTTTACTATCTACATATGACAGAAAGCCGTTTTGCGGATCCTACGAGATCGATGTGCCTGCTTCGATTTATGATAAATGGTTCGATGTGTTGAAGCAAAATGCTGACATACAAATGCATTCGTGGTGCTTTTATATTCAAGCGTCGCATATTCCTAATCGTAATGACACGATACATTTTAAAAGTCTCGCATACTCTCTTCTGTGCCGTCTTTTTTTACTATGGCTTCCTCCGGTCCTGACAGCAGCGGCAAGCAGCAATAGATTGCCATACTAAGCACATTAAATGTATGATATTCCAACTCTCTGCACATTTAGAATCCTTAGATTTATACTTGATATCACTTTCATGATGAAATGCATTAAAGTATGTATGTTACATTTTACAGATAAATCGGTAATTTGCCAATGCTAGGTGAAATGGACAAATCCCTGGATTGATGGATTTAATCATGAAACATCCTTTTCAGAAATATTGCAGTAAGGTGTCATTGGAATTTAATGGGTGTTCCAGGCAATTCACAACACAGCGAAGCCGAACCAGTTCTCTCCGTGATAATATCTCGCACTGCCACCTGGTGGATTCCTCCAGATTTACATAAAGTACACGCGCAAGTATAAACAGTACAACACTTGTGTAGCAGGAGCGTCCGCTGCAGCATGCATCGCGTCGCGTGAAGTGTAAACCCAGCCTAAGAATGAAAACCTGCAGCCACGGTGAGGACCGGAGTTGTTCTAGCATGTTGCCAAGGATGTCGCAGTCTCCTGAAGGACATGGTAGCTTAGCTTCCCACCCTCTTGCACTGCCAGTCCACTCAATTCTTAAAGCTGCACGGGGGTCAGGGCTGGCCACCCTTCCATGACTTGTTTAGCTTGATTGTTGTATGTGGGTAAAAATTGTATTTGCATTTCAACTCAAGTTAAACGTGATCGCTATCCTTTTCTGACCATCTCCGATTATGGTCTGTGTGATCCAGCAGCAGCACGATTTACCCCACATTTTTAATGTGGTCAAGTGCCATGCTGTTGTATTAATGGAAGTGTAAATAAATGGGCTTTGCTTTAGTCATAAATTCTTGCATGATGTGCATTATAATGCTAATGTTCGTCTTTTGGCTGCTGATAGCTTCCCTAACCCGCTGCAATGCACAGCAGAAACTAATAAACACGAAAGGAGATTTCAAGAAAGACATGAGTTAGAGTTTATGATTGTAATAATGAACAGAGTGTGTCTTGTTTATAAAAAAAATGTGACAGTAGTTGTTTGTTGATATATGCTGGCTTGTGATCGATATTTAAAGTGTTATTTTTGACCCTCAATAATAATGAGTTTGAAACCCTATTTTGGTACTGTGTGTAAAAGTAAGTAAAGTAAAACAAAACTAGCTATGTGCGCCCAACTACATTGCGCGTGTTAAAGTTGTCTGTGAAGGGCTCCCTGTTTAAACGCGGCTGCCAGTCGTGAACTGGGCCCTTCGTCGCACAGCATTATGATTTTTTATAAGGGAAACAAAATTAAAAAAGAAAACCCTTGGATATTGATTCGATAGGAACGGCCTACTCAGAATCACTGTCCGAATCATAATTATGTGGTGGTGTAGGAGCATTTCTGTTTCTGTCCGTTCACAGTCCGTCTCGTTTTCACAACGCTGTCGTTTCCTCTCACGATCTCTTCTTAACCTTTCTCCAATCTCGCAGGTTGCTTTGTGGCAATCCAAAAGAGTAAGGCAATATACACGGAGCAATGGTTATAAAAGGGGGACACAAAGGTATCCAGGCTCTTTAAAGAATAAATAGAGATCACTTCAATGACGTGTGAGAAAGCCACGGTACAACTGTGAGACGCGCAGCACTCGTCGGCTACAATGTAACAATAATAATTTCCGGAACGTGCTGTTGCGTTGTCATTCATTTTACCCACTGTCTTTCTTTCATTTATATGTTACGTAGGCACGTACCTCTTATCTTCGGCAATCTCATTCTCTAACCAGGCCTCAGGAGCTAACCAGCGTCACACTGTCCACCACCCCTTTCGTTATTCCGGCACATTGTTGACATCCGTGAGTAACAACAATGTACTAAACTGGAAGGTGGTCTACACATGCATGGAATTCGCGGACAAACAAAGATCAAGAACTAAATGAAGATCTCTTTAGTTAATTTAAAGCACAACAATTTGTTTAGTTTGAATGTCTGTGTTTTGAGGTGTGACTGGAGTACTACAGCATTCAGTAGTATAAGCCTGGAGGAGATTCTTAATGCAATGCCTATGTTTTAGCTGTCTCTCTACTGCCATCTAGTGCTTCTTCTAATTCATTCGCGGACAAACAAAGATCAAGACCCAAATGAAGATTATATATAGAGGTAAAGATTGATAGGTTTGAATCCACTCTCTCTATATAAAAAGATTCGCGAAATCATGCAACCTTTTTTACATGTGATGTTACTCTCATGTCAATGCCATCAATTTAATGCAAGCAAAATACCCTATATACATCCGCTCCTAAGAACAGTAGTAGCTCAGTTGTGTGTTAACAGTCGACAAATAAAGCATACTGTGGCAGACGGCCGGGGCACCTTGAAAGTGGAAGGATCTGGGGAGAGAGCTTGTTCAGGACATTATCTCCCCTGGAACGCTAGAGGGCAGCCCCCTTGGCTTGCACCACCACCAGGGGCCACCTGGACGTTTACCACACCTGGAAGTGCTGCCAAAATAAGTTTGTTGGACACCTGGAGTTTTTGCCGGTGTACCATAAAAGGGACCAGCTGCCACTACTCGGAGAGCCAGAGCTTCTGAGGAGGACTGGAGCGAAAGGACTGTTTTGCTTTTTTGTATTGTGCTGTTGTGTGGAATGAAGAAAAGCACTTCCCCACGGAAATAAAAACGTGTACTGTCCAACATGTGTCTCTGCCTGTCTGTGTCGGGTTAAAGCAGCTGTACTCGCCCGGTGGTCCACAATATGTAATGGCCCATGCTTATAAACTGTAAAAATGCATGAACATTCAATTGCCAACAAAATCATGGCTGCTGATCATGCAGAAATTGTATTCCTTTTGCGTATTACGTTATATACTGTTGATATTTTAGCAAGTAGATAAACATTCATCTTGCATAGACAGCAATTTTCAATAGTTTTTACAATTGCTATAACTATAAATAAATCTCAGTTTTGACCATGTTGGAATATACCTGTGGACCGATAGCAAGCAAGCAAGCAAAATGAGCTATCAAGGAGGATTCGGCTGTCATAGGTGGCTTGGGGGCAACCCCTCCATTCCCAGTAAGGCTATAAAATGTAGTCCAGAATCCCCACTCTCCATTAATAGATTGCATCCAGCTGCTTTCAATAGTGTATATAGCATATAGATTGCATCCAGCTGCTTTCAATAGTGTATATAGCATATAGCCAGATTTCCGGCATAATCGATTTTCCAGTCTGTTGTGACAACACTTTCAACATGCTGAAAACACTTTATTTTGTAATGGTGGGAGCAGGGTTACTGCTAGGATCCCAAAATTAACAGAACACAATTTTTCTAAGTATCTTCATGCTTGCGCGGGCGGCACAATGGCGCAGTGGTAGCGCTGCTGCCTCACAGTAAGGAGACCTGGGTTCGCTTCCTGGGTCCTCCCTGCGTGGAGTTTGCATGTTCTCCCTGTGTCTGCGTGGGTTTCCTTCCACAGTCCAAAGACATGCAGCTTAGGTGCATTGATGATCCTAAATTGTCCCTAGTGTGTGCTTGGTGTGTGGGTGTCCTGGGGTGGGCTGGCGCCCTGCCCGGGATTTGTTTCCTGCCTTGTGCCCTGTGTTGGCTGGGATTGGTTCCAGCAGACCCCTGTGACCCTGTAGTTAGGATATAGCGGGTTGGATAATGGATGGATGGATGAATGCTTGCCATAAAAAAGTATTTTCTATCATTTTTAAAGCCTCACTGTATGTTTCATATTTCAGTGGCAAATAACGATGATTTGCCAAGAAGAAGTAGTGCACAATCTAACATTCTTCAGATTTTTGGATTTTGTTTTACTTTCCATTGCTTTGTCTCCTGATAAAAGAAAACAGCCAACCCACATTTGAAAGGTTCCATTATCGCTTCCTTTCAATGTTTCTTTAAGGCTGCAGAGATATATACGTCCTTCTTTATAATTCCGGTTGCTCTGTTCAGTGGATTAATCTTCAGTGGAGCAGAGTGCTGGAGGTGAAGTCTAACTTAAAGACGTATTGCTTAAGTATGGCTCCTTTTATCGTTTCGACTCTCTTGACCTAGATCCTGCATGTGCAGTAAATCTTAGTCATATTTCCTCAAAGACAGTCTTATAAAACTATAAAGATCTTAGTTTTGTTTTCACATTTTATTTCTGACTCTTTTAGTTACAAGTATTAAAGGTATCAGAAAGGAAGGAAAGAATGGGGTGATAAGGTAAAGGATAGACAAACAGACAAAAACCTGCATCTCTTGTACAAAGAATGAAAGAAAAATACCACATTAGAGTTGAAATTAAGTTATGCTGAAATTGTTTAGAAATAAAAAGCTGAATGTGTCTGATCTTAGCATTATCAAGGACTTATGATGCAAAAAAATTTAGGAGCGGTTAAGCAAATCTCTCTATGATGAGCAGAAATGTCTGAGGATGATATTTTAGTTTTTTTTTTTTTCCGAATGGCAAAGACTAAAACACACCTAGCAGAAACTACAACCTTGGAGTTTAATCTGTCAGGCAACCCTCTCTATTATAAAAAAAAATCTTGCGACGATACAAGACTTTTTTCCTGCAATGAAATGTGATCTTTGGAAGCGAGACAGAGAGACACTTTCACGTCCCACGAGACGAACAAGTCACGTCATACTTACAACCTTTGGAAGCAAGTCCCATGATACACATGCAGAGCAGGTTAGAGATAATTGGAAGTAGGAAAATTCGAAAGTCTTAAAAAAATGAGAGTAAAGATCGTGTTTGCGCAAACAAACGGAAAATAGTACTTGGTGAAATAATGGAACAGCGAAAAGAGTTTTCATAGTGTTTGAGGATGTCTGGGAGATTAAATGTTCAAAGCACCGAATGAGATGCAAATCACGCAGCGCAGCAGCAGCAATCCAGCAGCTGATCGAGCAAAGAGGAGGTAAAAAAATTATTTGATACCCATTGTATCACCGTTTAAGAGGGGTTTCGGAGGAGTGACTGCATGTCCTTGGAGTGCGTTCAGCCCACCTCTTCACAATGGCGCGTAGTGCTGGTGGGGGTGCATTGGGGGGAGGGGTTGGTGAATGAAGCAAGCAGGGGGCGAAGACCCCTAGTTTTCATAAGAAAAACTCTTAAGCTGATGGCACATTACGCAACTTCTAGTTATGGGGTATGTCAGACTTGCCAACTAAAGTTGCAGATCTTGTTGCAGGACCACATCATTTTAAATGATTGAAACTCACTGGGCTTGTCTGAACAAACTGGTGAGTAAGGCAGGCTGTATTGTAATCACGGAGCTGGACAGTTTGACATCCGTGGCAGAGCGACGGGTGCTGAGCAGGCTTCTGTCAATCATGGAGAATCCACTGCATCCACTGAACAGGATCATCTCCAGTCGGAGGAGCAGCTTCAGCGACAGACTGCTGTCACCGTCCTGCTCCACTGACAGACTGAGGAGATCGTTACTCCCCCCACACTATGCGACTCTTCAATTCCATCCGGGGGAGTAAATGCTAACATTATTTAAAGTTATTGTCTGATTTAACATGCATTTTTATTACTATTTAATTTAATATTGTTTTTTTATCACTATGCTGCTGCTAGAGTATGTGAATTTCCACTTGGGATTAATTATCTATCTATCTATCTATCATGATAAGAATGAGCCTCCAGACATCATAAAGGTTTGGGGCAGCCACCCATATATTATTTCCCAGCTGCAAAAACTTTTTACATATTCAATAGAGATGTTCACAAGACTGAGTCCAAAACTGAACTGACCATTCGGAGGTAAGATCGTGGTTTTAAGGGCTTGGGAAGGAAACGATGTCATCTAGTCCGGAACCGGAAGTGACGTCATCAGAGGCGCCAGAGCCGGAAGTGATGTCTTCAGAGGCACCGGAATCTAGTGAGATTTCCTGGGAATGGTCTGCAAGAAACTGAGAGAGACAGTCAGCACACCCTGCCACCCCCTGGTCTGGTGTAGTATTACAGTTCCCCAGGCTCTTTAGCTGTCTCCTAAATACACGTGTGTGACACTATCTATCAATCTGTCTATCTATCTATCTATCTACTTTACCGACTATGTAACGACAATCCAGCACAGTTGAGCACGCCCCTATTTTTCTGACAGCCAATAGCATGCTGCCTGACAGAGCTGGTGCTGTATGAAGAATTAACAGTATTCTCCATTCTTTTCCAATTTGTCATGGTACACATAACATGAGGCATCAAGATGGGCCTCTCTTCTGTTTTAGAGGTCCAAAACAGCTGCATTCCTTATTTCTTGAGCAGATGAGCATTCATTAATTTTCATTTCTCATGCACACAGAGCCCACCCCTACAACTAAAGACATAAAGACAAAGTCAAACAGGTTTTGATTTTATCGGAGCATGTTGCAACATAGTTGGAGTGAGTTGCTCAGTGTGTCACATTAGGCAATTGATTTGCAAGGCTATGACTGAAAATCGCTGGAATGTCTAAGGTGATATGCTGCTGTGTTCTGTACCATGTTGGTACCCTGTTCCATATTTGGTAGCCTTCAATTGTTAATAGAACTAAATGTTTTAATTCTTCTTCTTGAAAATCTATTGTTTTAAGTAAACAACCTAAGATATTTATGGTCATCCTTTGGTGTTAAATATGAATATGTCTGATAGAGGCCTGTAGAGCTGCAAGAGGAAAGTATCTGTGGCTATAAAGCACGACATTAAACACTGAATGCTGTCATCAACAAGGACACTAAAAAGAACAAAACAATACATAAACTTATGTATCCTGCCCGAAATAACATAACAAATTCCTAACACTATTAAACAAACTGGACAAACATGTCATCTAAGCAGATTTCTGTACGTGTTGCCAACCGACAAAAGCTCACCTGATGCTCAGTGAAAGCTTGTTTCTGCCACACTGCCTGCAAGACGCTGCTTCCTTGTTATCTTCAGCTCCCTCCTTTTGCCCTACTTAAGTATATCATGATAGCTTCCCAAGCTGTCAAAATACCAAGGGAAGAGTAAGTACTAAATGAGCATCAAGCAAGTAAAGGAGCTCTGGGGGATTATATAAGATGAATGTGGATGACAACATCTGGGAGGAATCCTGTAATATTTCTCCTGGGCATAGAGTGTGCACATCTCAACTAATACTAAGGGTTCATGGCCCCTCTAACCATGAGAGGAAGGCTGTAGAAGGGCATCAGGATAGGATCCTTCATGGGACAAGCTGGAAGCTGTCTTAGAGGACCAGGTATTAAGGGCTTAGGGGCCATCAGGAACACTTTTATCTACCAACCTTATATCTAAAATGAAAATATGGAGTTTAGAGGAAAGTTCAGGCCATAGGTCCACAGTGAGAAGGATATGCCAGAGGTTATGGAACGTGCTTTTCAAAATTCGCAACCCTTATTTAGGCCCAGTAGAGATGTACTGCTTCCTTTACTGTTTATTTGGTACCATTTGTTCAATTTATTTAACTTTAATAATTTTATCATTTTAATCTTCTTTTCCCTTTAGCTGCAACTGTTTAAATCTAAATCTGATTTACCTCTTAGAAGCTTAAAAGGAAAACTTCTGAAAGGCAACTCAAGCAGAAATTGAAGTGTCTTTGAACAAAAGGTAATGAAATCAGTTTGATTTCATCTTGTGCAAATTACACTGATAAACACGAAATCCTCAATGTTTTAATTAAATATCTTTGTCTAGAAGTTTCTACTGCCAAGAACCTTTATGATTTTCAAAAAGTATAATTGAGTCTGTTTTTGTAATGGTATTATATCTTTTTTTTTTGCTACTATTGCTATGGTATGCTGTAATTATTAAATATCGCAATATGTTTCCAGATGAATGTGTGAGTCTGACTTACTTTAATGTTACTCTCTGGCCGCTTTCAGCTCCCATTAGATAATCTTACACAGTATTGGCTCATGCTAACACCTTACAATTTAAATATATTTATCTTTAGCCCCAGTTTATCTCTCTCTCTATATAAAATCCTCTGTCTGTCTGTCTGTATATCTGTCCAGATTTCATGAAAGAACTACTTAACGGATTTAGATCGCATTTTTTTCTATAATTTGCTTGAACATTCCAGTTGATTTTGCAACCCTGCTCATCACGCTAAGAATCATAGTTCACTCGTGGTACAGATTTATTTGCGTGAATCCGAGAGACATGCAATGAGCCAAGGGAAGGGGGGCAGGGCCCTCCTTACTCACGCACCAGCCTTGGGGCGCATCTTATCTCCGCTTAGCGTGCGAACGAATTAACTACTTAACAGATTTAGATTGGGTTTTTTTCTAGAATTTGCTTGAACATTCCAGTTGATTTTATGACTTCTGTCATCGCGCTAAATCATATTTCACTTGCAGTACCAATTTATTTGTGAGAATCCGAGAGACGAGCAGTGGGCCGAGGGAAGGGGGGCAAGGCCCTCCTTAATCACGCGCCAGCCTCGGGGTGTACCTTACCTCCGCTTAGCTAGAGAACGAGAAAACTACTTCACGGATTTACATCAGGTTTTTTTTATAATTTGCTTGAACATTTTGCGACTTCTCTCATCACGATAAGAATCATAGTGCGCTTGCAGGAGCAATATATTTGTGCTAATCCGAGAATGAGACTGCAAGCTAAGGGGAGGGGGGAGCGTGACGTCAGGTGTAGGGTCCTCCTCACTCACGCGCCAGCCTCCAATCAAGTCGCTCACCCTTTGTGTTTTGGAGTGTATCTTGCCTCCTCTTAGCTAGCGATATCTGTTTGTTTATTGATTTTTAAAGTTTGTCCTGTGTCACTACTACACGGGTGGAGACGCAGGGGACAGCTGGTATTGTATAAAATACAAATCTCATTCATTTTGCTTCTCACACTTTTCCTGTGTTACTGATGTGTGTGTCTGAGTTGACTGCAAGCTTATGGATTCCCTAGTTCATCTGTTATCATGTGTAGCCTAAAATACTAAACATGATTGACCAGAAGAGAGGAGGAGCTTCCAGCCCAGGGAATCCCACATCTCATAGGACACTACACTAGTCGTCAGTAAGGCTGACCAGTTATCCACATATGCCAGATTTAACTGATATTCTATTTGGAGTGCCTCACTAATGTTACCCACTGATAGCTCTAGTACACTCTTAAAAATCCGGGTTCTTCAATATTTGTCATTTTATGATTCTTTACTGGGTTGTGTGATTCTTTGCAGCTGTATTGCTTGAGAAGTGGTGAGGCAGCTTTCTGTTGTTAGGCACCTAAAATCTGGAATAGTTTACCTATGGAAATTCACCAGGCTGAGCACTTTAAAAAACTGCTAAAAACCCATTACTTTAACATGGCTCTCTCATAGCTTCATTTTAGTGTAACCCAGATATTCTGTACATGCATTGAAATTTTTTTTTCATGGCTCCAAAATCCGTACTAACTCCTACTTTCTCTGATGTCCTTTTTCTGGTTTTCTGTGGTGATAATCTGTGCCACCACCACCTAATCAAAGCACCATGATGTCCCTACATTGATGGATTAAAGGCCAGAAGTCCACATGACCATCATCATCAAGTTCTTTCATGTGAAGTCTGAAAACCGTGAGGACTTATTGAGGTCATTTATTGTGAGGTAGAATGCCTAGTGGGGGCTGGGTGGTCTCATGGCCTTGGAACCCCTGCAGATTTTGTTTTTTTTCTCTAGCCGTCTGGAGTTTTTTTTTGTTTGTTTTTTCTGTCTTCCCTGGCCATCAGACCTTATTTTATTCTTTGTTAATTAGTATTGCCTAATCTTATTTTTATATTTTTCTTTCTTCATCTTGTGAAGCACTTTGAGCTACATCATTTTTATGGAAACATGCTATACAAATAAATGTTGTTGTTCTTGTTCTTGTTGACAAAGCCCGATTTCATTCTCAGAACGGTTCTTTACACATGAAGTTAGTTCTTTGTGCTTTGAAAAACATCATAACATGTAGGAAAAAAATGAAATCTTTAATATTTGGTAAGCTACCTAGCAGGATAATAACAGATTATATGGTAGAAATCAAACATCTTAATTAAAGAAAGACTCTTATCCTCTAACAGGGCGAGTCTGATAAAACCTTTTTGAGTCAGTAATCAGGCAGGAGAAAGCTTGTCCATCTGCCTCATTTGTGCACCTTTGCAGCACCGCGCTGAAGGGGGAGCACCCATCACAGCAGTCTGTTACAGCATGAGGAGAATGGTCAAAATCTTAAGGGTGTAGGTCTATTTTATAAGCTACTGAATTTACGTAACAGTGTCAATCATTACATACATTTATTCTGATTGGTTCATTGGTTTATACCCACATAATCTACAGTATATAAAACTAAAGTCTATTTTATTATATTGCCACCCTTGATCTTTCTGTGTATGTAACAATAGTCCATTCTGGTTGTTCACAGGATGTCCACTGACTTCTTAGTCATCTTTCAGTACATTTTGTGTATTACATCAAAACTTTCATTCTGGTACATTCTCTGTTTACTTGACCATCTCAGTACTTTTCCAAAACCAATTCTTATATTTTGCAATGCACACTGCAAGCCAAAATACTTAACTTATTATTACCTCTAAATTATTATCACAAAAGGACTTAGCCTGTGTTATTGTATGCAGCAAGAATCCTTTTTAAACCATGAATCATTAGTATTTCACAAATCTGTTACCACCAATCTGTAAATCTGTAGATCTGTAAATCTATTCATGGTTATTTGCTGTGCGGAACTTGTTACAGATCTAAATACATAACGTTTTTTTCTGGAACCTCAATGTGGATGGGTTTTTTGGAACCAAAATGGATCCCCTATGGCATCACTCAGAAGAACCACACTGGTGCCTTTAGTTTTAAGAGTGTAGGGGCAGATTGAGAAAAAAAGATGTCTTCCAAGCTTTAAGAAATTTACAGGCCTAGGCTGATTTGGAAGTGATTATCCTAAGAGAAAACAGCTTTTCTTGTACAACATATAAATGAGAGAGAAGGAGGGGTGAAGTTAAGCAACACAAAGCTGTTGGGTTGTAAGAGTATCCATCCATCCATTTTCTAACCCGCTGAATCCGAATACAGGGTCACGGGGGTCTGCTGGACCCACACACCAAGCACACACTAGGGCCAATTTAGAATCGCCAATCCACCTAACCTGCATGTCTTTGGATTGTGGGAGGAAACCGGAGCTCCCGGAGGAAACCCACGCAGACACGGGGAGAACATGCAAACTCCACGCAGGGAGGACCCGGGAAGCGAACCCGGGTCTCCGATCTGTGAGGCAGCAGCACTACCACTGCGCCACCGTGCCGCCGTTGTAAGAGTATGTCAATAGAAAAAAAAACAAGATGTCCTGTGCTTTGTTTTTGTCGGCTACTCCAGTAGGCTACTCAAAAAGGTCTAACAGATTGGTTTGGCAGGACCTTCCTCTCATTAACCCACACTGACAGTTATTTAGTACACTGTGTTCATCAGGGTAGTCCTCTAAGGGTGACATTAAGGGTGAAAAAGTGAAGATCCTAAAGGTTACTTCTGGTACTCTAAGCAAAGAGTCTTGGTAGTGATGGCCAGGTCCTGGAAGGGCCCATAGCTGAAGTTCCCCATCTTTGAAGGGGAAAACTTTAAGCAGTAATGTAAGTTAAATCCAGGAATTTGAGAAGACATATGGTTTCCTGTGTTTTTTGTACACCAACACACTCCAGCTGTCTCGCACACACTATGTGATGCCCAGGACTTCCTCTCCAGTCTCTCAGTGAAGGTCACCCCAGTGTACCTGTTCTGATAACAGAAAGAGAAATTAGCTCTGATGTGGTTTTTCTTCTTAATGGACTGAACCCCGTTATTTATCACTTTGTGTGTATAGAAGTGAGTGCAAGCAAAGGGCTCTAAATGGACACAATGAATTGCTAAGTGTGCCATAAATTATGAGATCCTTTGTGAACACTGAATACGATATAAAAAAATAATGAAATATTAATGCAACCATTTACAAAGTTAATATGTATTATATACTGAGAGCAAAACAAAAATACTGCGATCATGAAAGTGCAATAACTCTTTTCAGTACTTATGCATTATTCAGAGCAAGTAAGGAAAAAAAATGACACGTAGCATATGTGTGGGCCCTACTATATACTGTACACTGTGTGGTAATGTGTGTAGGCCTTTGGCGAGCAGCGGCTCAAAAAGGGAGTACGGGCACTTTATGAGAGCGGAATATTGCTTATTTCTGTCAATTCTACTTTCATGGGAAATCTGGAAGTAACTTCAGGAATATAAAATTCACAACCTTGGCAAACAATTGTTGCTGATTATGTTAGATTAATCAGAAAAGATACTAAGTGAACATTTACTTTTTTACCCAAAGATGAAAGAGCAAATAAAGGAAGTCTACATCTACTTGTAGTTACATGTAGTTACTTTCCATTTTAACTGCAAGACTTCACATCACAGCACATCAAGTCGAAGATTTTTTTCCTCTATAAAGCAGCTGTTATGTGTTGTGAAGCCTAACAACTGATCATTGGGTCCCGTACAACATTGTTAGTTTTTGGGCATTAGACTTTCAGCAAGGAAAAGTTACAAGTTTTATGACACAGAACCCTGAAGTACAAAATAAAATGATTTTATATATACTAAAATATGCATTAAGATTTCTCAGTAACAGAAACAAAACAGAAATAACACTTATTAAATTTCCTTTGCTATCTAGGTGTTGTCAGCTTTTGTATTTTATAGCAAAATCTTCCTTTTTTCATCCCTTGCTTTGATAGATTTTAATGACTTTATCTCTTGCCAATAGTGAAATCGTTCTCCATTGTCAGAAGTAGAAGGTCAGAAAGCCATTCTTGTCCACATAGACTGGACATAAATGAACTGTGCTTGGAAAAATTAAATTCAGCAATTGCCATTGATATGAAGAATAAACTCAGTTAGTAGCCAACCTGACTGAACTCAAATACTGTAGAACTGCCAAGTTGTCCTAAATCAGAGTCAGGAACATGGCAAAAGTGGAGTTTAGGCCTCCAAAAGCTGTGCATATCAGAGATATCACAAGGTGAGCATAAAGGATCTAATGGTGACCTACGCCATGTGAGAATACGTGGGAATGTATGAGACTCTGAGGAATGTGAAATGGAATATTTTAAAGACTTCCATACTCATCTGGTAGAGCTGGCATCACTGCCTTCTAAGGAGCTCAGTTTTGGTCCAGCGAGTGCTTGAATGGCAGACCATCTAGGAAAGGCTTGGGTTGTGTTTTGTCTTGGTAAAGCAATATTTAACTCTACTTTCCCCTATTGTATTATTAATATGAAGCCTCAAATCTCACAGACTTACCACTGTTTATAAGGTATTATATAGTATATAACTTCTCCCCACCTTCCATCCTACATCTACAGTGCATCCAGAAAGTATTCACAGCGCTTCACTTTTTCCACATTTTGTTATGTTACAGCCTTATTCCAAAATGGATTAAATTCATTTTTTTCCTCAGAATTCTACACACAACACCCCAAAATGACAATGTGAAAAAAGTTTACTTGAGGTTTTTGCAAATTTATTAAAAATAAAAAAACTGAGAAATCACATGTACAGTACATAAGTATCCACATCCTTTGCTCAATACTTTGTCGATGCAACTTTGGCAGCAATTACAGCCTCAAGTCTTTTTTAATATGATGCCACAAGCTTGGCACACCTATCCTTGGCCAGTTTTGCCCATTCCTCTTTGCAGCACCTCTCAAGCTCCATCAGGTTGGATGGGAAGCGTCGGTGCACAGCCATTTTAAGATCTCTCCAGAGATGTTCAATCGGACTCAAGTCTGATCTCTGGCTGGGCCACTCAAGGACATTCACAGAGTTGTCCTGAAGCCACTCCTTTGATATCTTGGCTGTGTGCTTAGGGTCATTGTCCTGCTGAAAGATGAACCGTCGTCCCAGTCTGAGGTCAAGAGCGCTCTGGAGCAGGTTTTCATCCAGGATGTCTCTGTACATTGCTGCAGTCATCTTTCCCTTTATCCTGACTAGTCTCCCAGTTCCTGCCGCTGAAAAACATCCCCACAGCATGATGCTGCCACCACCATGCTTCACTGTAGGGATGGTATTGGCCTGGTGATGAGCGGTGCCTGGTTTCTTACAAATGTGACGGCTGGCATTCACATCAAGGGTTCAATCTTTGTCTCATCAGACCAGAGAATTTTGTTTCTCATGGTCTGAGAGTCCTTCAGGTGCCTTTTGGCAAACTCCAGGTGGGCTGCCATTTACCTTTTACTAAGGAGTGGCTTCCATCTGGCCACTCTACCATACATGCCTGATTGGTGGATTGCTGCAGAGATGGTTGTCCTTCTGGAAGGTTCTTCTCTCTCCACAGAGGACCTCCTGGAGCTCTGACACAGTGACCATCGGGTTCTCGGTCACCTCCCTGACTAAGGCCCTTCTCCCCCGATCGCTCAGTTTAGATGGCCGGCCAGCTCTAGGAAGAGTCCTGGTGGTTTTGAACTTCTTCCACTTACGGACGATGGAGGCCACTGTGCTCATTGGGACCTTCAAAGCAGCAGAAATTTTTCTGTAACCTTCCCCAGATTTGTGCCTCGAGACCATCCTGTCTCGGAGGTCTACAGACAATTCCTTTGACTTCATACTTGGTTTGTGCTCTGACATGAACTGTCAACTGTGGGACCTTATATAGACAGGTGTGTGCCTTTCCAAATCATGTCCAATCAACTGAATTTACCACAGGTGGACTCCAGTTAAGCTGCAGAAACATCTCAAAGATGATCAGGGGAAACAGGATGCACCTGAGCTCAATTTTGAGCTTCATGGCAAAGGCTGTGAATACTTATGTACATGTGCTTTCTCAATTTTTTTATTTTTAATAAATTTGCAAAACTCTCCAGTAAACTTTTTTTACGTTGTCATTATGGGGTGTTATGTGTAGAATTCTGAGGAAAGAAATTCATTTAATCTACTTTGGAATAAGGCTGTAACATAACAAAATGTGGAAATAGTGATGTGCTGTGAATAATGCACTGTAGGTGTAGTAAAAGACAAGAAGGAGTTAAGTTACAATTTAAACAATATTTTGATAATATTCATAAATAATAACAATATGCAAAGTACATTTGAATATTGGCAACCATACATCCTGATTAAATGGTGATGTGTAGTTTCAGGCGGCACACAGACTTGTTAGTTACTTAAAATGTCTCTAGTTAAGGTGTCATTTGTGGTCGACTCTCTTCAGAATAGGCTGCATGCCTGTCTCAATATGGCTGCCGAGCTGTGCTCTTCATCGTGTTGTCCTTTTCAGTTCATGGTGGGTGAGATGGTCATTCATCAGTTTGGTAAGAGAGAGAGAGTGAGGGGGTGAACAATTGTATCGGTTTTCTGTCCACCCCCTAGAGCCAATAGGACATCATGGTACTAAAAGGCTTCTGATACAAGCCAATTCCAAACAGCCATAATTCAGACCGATGGGGGATAGAACACCTTTACACCTGCCCTCCAAACCATAAGTTAAGGTAAAGTTTGGCAGCCTGGCATTCCTGTGGGGGTTGAGAGAGAGACTTTAGCAGAGAAACATTTACCAAATGTATTTGAGGCACTTTACACCACCAAAATGCTGTCGTAAAATTACAAAGAGACTCAGTTCTAAATACGGGAAGGGGTTCTTAAACCATCCAACCATTGTTGTTATTATCAATAATGTAATACTAATATTACATTGCTTTGCATAAGTTACAAATAACTTACAAATACAAATACAAATAAAGACATACAAAATATTTATCAACTTGTATGCAAAATTTCACATCACAACAGGTTGCTGCTGGAAAAGGTGTTGGTGAGGCCAGCAGTAAGCACTTACCATGTTGTCTGAAAGTGGATCCCAATACTCCAGTGCAGTGACGGGGACACTGTGCTGCAAAAATGGTGCCGTCCGTCAGATGAAACGTAAAACCAAGTTCCTGACTCTCTGTGGTCATAAAAGATCCGTGGGCATCCTTCATGAAGTGCAGGCTGTATCCCAATGTCCAGGCTGAACTGCCCACCTCAGCCTTATTATTCTGCCCTCCTAATCACCCCCTGTCTCTAATTGGCTATCTCTGTGACCACATCACCATCTCACAGCTAATGTGTGGTCAGCGTACTAGTGCAAAAATGGCTGTTGTCCCATCATCCAGGTAGGTGCTACACATTGGTGATGGCTGAGGTGGCTCCTCTCCCACTATGTAAAATGCTTTGAATAGTGAGGAAAGAGCTCTATGCATGGAAGAATTATTATTATGATTATTAATATTATTACAAACGCTGGCCAGGATATTCAATAACCAGCCTGAATTAGCCTCACCAAAGCAGGCAGCCACAACTACTACTGGTAGGCTTTGGCCTTACTGGGTCCCAAACTGGGGAGACTGGTTATATAGTTCAAAATATACTTAATGTTCCAGAAGAGAAAACTGAGCAAAATTGTGGCTTTTGACTGTAAAGCAGCAAGAATTCTTTATATAAATTAGTAAAAAAAAAAGTTCAAACAGAAAAAGAATAATAAAAGGTGCTCAACAGAGCAGAAAGTAGTTCTCTGAAAAAAGTAACCTTAAAGCAAACAAGCCAGAATGCATGAAGCAGAGCAAAAATTAAAACGTGTCACAAGTTGGTGCTTATCAAACAAGACAAAGAGAAATGAAAAAAAAAAAACCCCACAAAATATATCTCAAACCATTCTCCACTACTGCTCATGTAGCTTAAGACGTAAAGCCTAAGCTCTTGATGTCCTTCTTCATTATTCACAGAAATTTAAAACATGGCAGCTACAAGAAGGTGGGCAGTTGGCACTACTGTCGCATGGCTCCAAGGATCTGGGCACGTTTAACACATCCATCTTCATTTCTATATTGGTTTATGAGATTTTCATTGGAATCAACTCAAATTTTACTTGTCACCAACAGTTATACACTATGACAGATAGGGGGCGCTGTCGTCCCCTTGAACCCTCAGACCAGACACCAGATAAAAGTCCAATAAATTATTTTATTCGAACAATAATGTGCACCAAGCACCCTCCACTCCACAATACTCATTAATATTAAATCAATAATCAGACACAATACAATAATCCTCCACTCCCAGACACGTTGTCACCCTTCCTTCCAACTCAGCTTAACACTCTGGGGTTTCCCACAATCCTTTATAGTCCTTGACCCGGAAGTGCTTCTGATCCCTCAGTCCATGTGATTACCCAGCATTTCCGGGTCAGGTGAAAACTCCTCTTTTTTCTTCAGCCCGGAAGTACTTTATTTCTTCCATCCTCGAGACAGGGAAGTACTTCCGGGCTATACGGAGAATCTAAGTCCTTGAGCCTCTCTGCAGTGTCTTCTGGTGGCCCCCATGATATCCAGGAGGGCTGGGAAGGAAAAATCCAAGGTCCACGATGCCCTGCTGGAATTCGGGGCATCTCCACACTGCAGGAAGTGCTCCACCTGGCAGCTTGGGGGTATTGGCCGGGATAAGCTGCTGGCCATAGTCCACAACACATAGTGCAAAAAGTAGTGAAACATTCATTTACAGAAGCTCAAGAAAAATATTAAAACCATAATAAACAAGAGCCCCTCAAACACACAGAAGTACTCCTAACTTTGGTAATAAGAGAGCTGCTGCCATCTGATAACAGGCTTGTGGGTGGCAGTAAGATGGTCAGCCCTCTCCAGATGTGTCACAGGTTTCCATCTAATGTTGACCCTGCTCAGGATAAAGTGGGTTTAGAAAATAGATGGATAGCATTGAAATTTAAACTGAGCAACACACATACGTTTCCAGGCAACACACCATGTGGTAGCCTTTATAGAAGTTCAAACTATTCTTGTTGTTTTATTTTTAACAATTATTAATGTTTTTAATGTTTGTATGGATTTTTAAGTTAAATTGAAGAGATGATGTTGTCAATGCAGATCCGAGCTTTGGCCTGCCTTAACTGCCTTACGGAAAAGCTGTGAACTTGAGAGATATCACATGATGAGTGTAAATGACCTGATGGCTACCTACGTCTATATAAGAGAATGTAAGAAACACTGCGGAACGTAAAGTGGGATATATTAAATATTCCCGTACTCAGCTGGTAGAACTGTGATCACTGCCTCCAAAGAAGCTCCGTTACATTATATCGCAGGAGCTGCTACTCTGAAGATGGAATGGTTGAAGATCCAGAGTGTGGATAAAAGTTCCAAGCTCATCTGAGGATAGAAGAGGCCAAGATCTGGATTAAGGATAAAAGTCAGGAGTAAAAGATTCAGACCAGGCCTGACTCTATATAATGAGAAATGTTTGGTTGTTTTTATATAAGTTGTGTGAACTGTTCCATTTTATGGCGAGTTACGGCAAGTTCAGATACTGTGACATTTTGGGTACTGTGGAGAAGTGGTTTGTACCTCCTGTTTCAGACTCTTTTTTAGTGTTGGATGGGTGTCATCAGATGGAGTGCAAAAATCAAGAGGGGGAGTGGAGATTTATGTGAATGAGCAATGGTGAAAAGTGGAGTGCATACATTTAAAACTAAATGTGTGATTCATACATCGAAATTGGGGGAGTGAATTCGTTCACACTACTGCCCAGGGAAATACGATACATCATCCCACCTACAACCCTGTTAGCATCAGCTCTCTAATATCCAAGTCAGACTTTCTTACGCTGGACATATTATATATCACAGCTGGCCTGGGACCACCTTGGTATCCCCTTGGAACAGTTGGAAGAGATGGCAGAGAAGAGGGATGCCCGAGTATCATTGTTTAGACTGCTGCCCTGATCCCCCCAAGACCCGGATCTTGATAAGAAGTAGAACATATATAAATGGATAAATGGACCTGGGGGCTTTGAATAAATTACGTTGTAAATGTATAATCAAATAGTTCATACATACTGTATATACTCACATTTAAGTTCTGATGGAATAAGTCGGGGCTTGATTTTACCATATAATTTCTGGTATTTTATAATGTCGGTTGTATAAGTCGAATGTGGAAAACTCACGCTATTGGTCCAGGAGATTACAATATGCTAACACCCACTGAGAGAGTAACCGCGGAGCACACAGGCCTTTATTTCTATGTGGGTGTGGCAATGCGCTGTATCAGCACGTGCGCCTAACCTCTCTCTCTCTCTCTATCTCTCGATTGTGCCTACATGACCACACGGTAATAACCAAACTATTCCGAAGCGATGTTTGCACGGATTTCTGTTTTTTTTATCTCACGCCCTCATACACCTTTATCGTAAGAGCAACCCTTATCTACGATGGAGCGTTCGATCAGAAGAAAATATGAAGCTGGTTTTAAATTAAAAGTCGTTGAAATGGCGAAAGAAATCGCTAACTGCTCTGCTGCAACAAAATTCGATGTGTCTCAGAAACTGGTGTGAGATTGGAGGAGGCAAGAAGATGTAAAAAACAAAAATAACAATTAAGTATCGCATTTTTGAACTGGCGTACAAGCCGGGGTCTGATTTTATGATCGATTTTTCAGGTTTCAAGAGACGACTTATATGTGATGTGAGATATGGCCGGCCAATACCCCCAGGCCGCTAGATGGAGCCCTCCTTGCAGCATGGAGGTGTCCCGAATGCCAGCAGGGAATTACGGACAACAAAGTTTTTATGCACAGCCCTGCTGGCTACCATCGAGACCACCAGGAGTCGCTGCAGGGAGGCACAAGGACATCTATTTTTCCCTACACCCCGGAAGTATGTCCCTTTCACATGGACAGAAGAAATGACGTGCTTCCGGAATGAAAAAGAAGAGTTTTGATCTGACCCGGAGGTGCTAAGAAGTCACATGGATTGAGGATTCAGAAGCACTTCCGGGTCAGACTCTGGGAAATCCCAGACAAACGAGCTGAGCTGGGTGGAAGGGTGGCAACACGTCTGGGAGTGTGGAGGATTGTTTATTGATTAAGAATTGTATTGTTTATGAGTATTGTGGAGAGGAGGGTGCTTTGTGCACATTATTATTATAATTAATTCATAATTTGGACTTTTATCTGGTGTCTGACGTATAGTCTGAGGGTTCAAGGGGACGACAAAGCCCTAATCTGTCACAGTGAGTATATACAGTAATTAAATAAAAATTGCACATTTGTCGTATAAATGCAATATATTTTTAGTTATCAGTTGATCAAGTAATTTAATATCTTCATAATTCTTTCATTTACATAAATTCAGGAGTACCCATTATGCTGAAAAGAAAGTGCAAGTTCATAGACTACTTGAACAACAAATATCCTTGTTTTATCAGATTTATCAAATGATCATATTATATCAGATTTACTGAGAAAAGTAGCTTAAGTGGGAAAATATAAAATAATGTAGATAAATGCAAGTAAACTAAATAGAAAAGAGCAAAATTATTTTTATTTTACTACAAGTGAATTTACCATGTGTATTATTTTTTACAGGTTTATGACAGTTAAGCTATCCCAGCAAGAATGGAAGGAATCAAATGTTAATTTAAGAGGTTTGTCATATTCAAAATATTTAATGGCTTATTAGTTTGCCAGTGACTGTGATTGTGGCCATCAGATCAAATTTAAAAACCATAAGACAGTATAAAGGCATATTAAGGCATCATAGGGAAAGGCATCCTCAAAAGTTCTCATTTTTTGACCCAAATGTCCTCATTTCAACAGAAAGAGAGTTGAAAGCCTTGGGTGGGTGTGAGGAGGGCTCAGCCATTCCTCATGATCCCCCTGGCGTTAGGTTCTGCTTCCATGCTCCAAACCCGTGGCACCAAAAGAAGCCATGGGGACTGCCCTCTGTCATCCTGGCCGGGCAAGAACTCCAGCCTTCCGTCACAAGCGTTGTATTGACAACATAAATGGCGTACCCATCTAAATACAAATTTCAACTGAACGACAACTGACAAAATACTGCAAAAGTTGTTCTGGTTATTTCCTGGTAACTTCTGCTCACGTGTTTAAGGGTGTGGGGCACAATCAGAAGAATTTTACTGTCGCTTGTTCATCGGTGTTCTGCTTTGCTAGTTAACTGTGGGTTAAGTTTTTAAAATTTGCTTCTGTACTTTATTCTGAGGGTAAAGAATCCAAACCCCTCTGTGACCCTGCACAGGGTGAAGCAGGTTAGAAAATGGATAAATGGCGTGCCGTGCCGACTGTACAAGATTAATTACAACATGATTCAGAAGTCTTCGGTCTGCTAATGCACTTTATTTGTAAAACTGTTAGCTTTTCTCTCCTCTCCACGGAGGTGGCTGCTCTCTCCAGTGATATTTTAGAATGATAACCACAGACTGCATTGTCAGCTGATATTTAGAGATGATTTGCTTACCCTGCATTCATAGATATGACGTTACTTTATTTGACATCTTTTAATATTTTAAAATATCCAGGTAGCTTTATTGATGTGAACTATTAGTGTAATATGAGTGTGGTTGGCAGCTTTTTAATCACAACCTAAATAATATAGCAGCCATATTATTGAGTTTAAAATCTATCTAGTGCACGTTGTCACAAAAGCCACAATGAGACAAAGCAAGGTTTGGGGCAGCCACCCGTATAATTTGATTTCCTGGCTGCAAATTGTTCTTTTCAAATGATAGCACTGCTGTGCACAAAACCGAGTCCAGTACAGAACTGAGGGCATAGGGAAAAGGAGGAGGTTTTTAAAGGGGAGACAGGAAGTGAGATCATAGGGAGTCGGGCTTATTGAGGTCATTCAGCCATTGGTTCGAGCCCGGACGTGACATCACAGGGGCCGGAGCCAGCAAGGTCTCCTTCAATAGGCTCGGTCCTGGAAGTGACGTCAGGAGAGCCAGGCGGAATCTCCCGGGAATGGCCTGCAGGCAAGGAAGAAAAAGAGTCAGTGCACTCTGCCACATCCTGGTATGTCTCAGAACTGTCCTTACCCGAGCCCTTTAGCTGCTTCCCATGCGCACGTGTGTGACAACGTCTAGTAATAATAATATGTTGACTGGTTAAATCTAAATCTCATTCGCGGTGTAGGGAGCGTATGAGGCACTTTGCAGATGAGAATTACAGCTAACGGCCATTGTGGATGCTGCATTCTTGGTTCGGCATTTGAGTTGAAAGTAAAAATGTTTTCATACGTTGAAGTCCAGTGGAGACTCCCACAGAGATCACAGTGGATCCTTCTGTCGTATTTGTTTTATGTTTGGAAAGTGCCAATTAATCCGTCGCATTTTTAACATTTAATAGAAAAACGGGCAGTTGCGGTTTTGCATGATTTTCTACTGAGTTTCTGCACACGCCAATACTTTTTTTTACAACATCTATAAAAAATATAACATAGCAGGCTTTTTGAATTCATATTTTAATGATTGCTATGTACTTCTGGAAATACAAACTATGTGGTCTACTTCTGTAACTTTAAATCTCATTCCAGTGTGGTATAATGTGCTTTGATGCTGAGGTTGGGCCTCTTTTCATAGAAGTGTACAATAAGAATGACAAGTTGAAATCAAGAAGGCAGCTCTGTGCTTTGTTTAGACTTTTACTTTTTCATACTTCAAAGATATGCACAGAGTAAATTTATTTGCAATTTAAGTGACTTATAAAGAATAGCACACAGTTTCTGCTCAAAAAAATAATATATATTGTGAACACTAGGGGGTGCCAGTGAACCCCCACACCCCAAACATGAACGCACCAACACAGTCCCGAGTTCAAATAATGGGTGTCTATTACAAATACCTTGTATACCCAAGCACAAAAACATCTTTCTCCTCCTTTCTCTACTTCCAGTTGAGTGTTGCCTTCCTTCCTCCCCACTCCGACTCATCTGGACAAGGCAGTGCGATCCGTTTTATTGAGGACCCGCACAAGTGCTTCTGGTGCTAGAGCTGTGGCCCACTGGAAGAACTTCTGGGTCATAAGGAAGTCCCGAATATCAGGGAGTGTATCTCAGTGCAGCACCCTTATGAGGCACCGACAGACCCCAGTGGGGCCGTGCTTCTGCACTACAATTCCCAGCATTCCCTGCCAGTTTCCAACTGGGCACTGAAAACTACGGCCACTGCCCTCTAGCATCCGGGTGGAATAAACATCTCCCAGAGACATCTCCTTTCCCTGTCCTTCATGTCCATCCGTCCATCGACCAGGGGAGTCTTGTTCGGGTTAGGAGCCTTCCTCTCTTTTGGCCAGAATGTCTGTGTGTCCACATGGGGCCTCCTGTCTGATAAGGAACCTTCCCCTCTCTTGGTATGGATGCCCGTCCATGCCCTGTGATATATATATATATATATATATATATATATATATATATATATATATATATATATATATACACACACACATACATACATATATATATACAAAGTAATATATTTTGGCTGAAGAAGGGGCCTGAGTTGCCTTAAAAGCTTGCATATTGTAATCTGTTCAGTTATCCAATAAAAGCGGTCATTTTGCTTGACTTCTTAATGCATCTGCATGTGTACAGAACTCTTTAAGTCTGACTGTTACAAAAGGTGGTAGAAGAGAACTATTGAGTCTGTCTAATTATTGCTTTTTGTGTCACATTGTACTGCCAGAGTAGAAAGGAGAAGAATTTTAAATTAAGGACTGGGGAGACAAGTCTTTCATGAGGTAAATGTCTAACATGGGGAAATAAATAATTCAAACACCTAAACCCAATACTTTAGATTAAGTTTTTGGTCAAATGGAAGGTGAACTCAGATAGCAAAACAAAATCAAAGAGAAACAGTCAAAAACAGGATGAGAGCGGCGTCTTTGGAATTCAGAATCTCAATCGAGGAGGCCTGGCACACCAGCATCTTAAATACCGGTGACCTGCTGATGCCATGCAATAACGCGCCTTCTGGTGGATGTGTGCTGGCAAAACAAAAACGGGGAAGCAAAAAGTAAACGAAATAATGATATAAAATATTAACAAACAGAAACCATTTAAAAACTAAAAAAAATGTAGATCAAGGCTCTGCTAAGCGTCCTAATTTCTAAACACATGTACAGTACAACACCCAAGAATTGGGAAATGTGCTATATGAGAATACTAGCAAAATACCCGCGCTTCGCAGCGGAGAAGTAGTGTGTTAAAGAAGCAATGAAAAAGAAAAGGAAACATTTTGAAAAAACCATAACATGATTGTCAATGTAATTGTTTTGTCACTGTTGTGAGTGATGAGTGTTGTTGTCATATATATATATATTTACACACACACACATAAACATATATATATACATATCTATACATATACACATATATACATACATATATATATCTACATATA
This sequence comes from Polypterus senegalus, assembly GCF_016835505.1. NCBI lineage: Eukaryota > Metazoa > Chordata > Cladistia > Polypteriformes > Polypteridae > Polypterus > Polypterus senegalus. Next base: position 149,959,155 of record NC_053161.1, read on the forward strand.
TACACATACATACATACACACATACATACATACACACACATATATACACACAAATACATATATATATATACATACACACACACACATATATAAACATATATATACATATACATACATATCTACATATATACACACACAGATATTTTGTATCAGTACAATACGCTGCTTGTTAAAACGGGTGACACCCGCTCTTACGTGCAAGTCTGCGTGGATATTATGAACTATCGTATTTGTTCAAGTTCTATTTAAATTTTAAATAGAAGGAATTTTTATTTAGCCGACAGAAATATCTTTGGTAGGAATGGTAAAAACAGACAGGAATATTATTCCTGAATAAATCAACTCAAACCTTAAACAACTTATAATATTTTGCTCTCCATAAAAATATATCCTGTCTAAATTATACAAGTTAGAAATAAAGTAAACATTAAAAGAACATTCAAATTTCTTTACTGTTATGTAATTTTATATAAAAAATAAACTTAGATTTTTTTTTTGAAAACATCACGTTAAAACGACAAATAGTATCACGTTAAAACGTGATACTATTTCACGTAATTACGTGATAAAGTGTCATGTTATAACGTGAAACTTTTTTGATTATCCAGTGAGGAGTGCACGTCTGCAAATGAAACGGCTCATTTACACGACTTGATCAAATTCTACTTTATGCTTGGGGTCAGACATGGAGAGATTCTGCTCCTGCTGACTAAGGTGGATGGTTTTGTAATAAGTAAAAAGACATGGGGCTTTACAGAAGAAAGAATCAGTCCGACATTTTGGAGGTAGCATCATTTCTCATTGACCAGCTGGAAGGGCACGGAAGGCTCCATGGATACAAGCTACACCATCTCAGCTGCATTCAAGCTGGGCATGTTGTGACCCAAACCACGGTGAGGGATTTAATAAAGTTTCTAGACCCCCGTGGTGTTGAGCAAAGACGGAGGAATCGACTGATGCGACGCGTGTACATTAATCCTGGACCTAATTTTATGTGGCATGTTGACTCTTATGACAAACTAAAGCCGTTTGGAATATGTATAAATGGAGCGATTGATGGTTTTTCAAGGCTCATGATATGGCTTCATGCTTATTCAACAAACAGCGATTTTACGTTTTAACGTGATACTATTTGTCGTTTTAACGTGATGTTTTCACGTTATAATCTTATATTTTCACGTTATCACATGATACGATTTCGTTTTAACGTGATGTTTTCACGTTCTAATGTAATATTTTCACGTTATAACGTGATAGTGAGCATATTTTTTTTATTATGTCGTGGCAGTAATACGCTTCCGTACTTCTGCATTGCATTCAGGTTACCCTGATGTTTTGTCTCATAGTGCCGTCTTAGATTAAATTCTGTAATTACAGCCACATTAGCTCCACAAATGAGACACACGGGTTCAGTAAACATATACTCAGCCTCCCATCGCTTTTTAAAGGCTCTATTTTCAGAATGAACTTTTCTCTCCAGCATCGCGTGAGCTAGCTTCGCAATAACTTGCAGCATCATAAGCTAGACTTGATTAACGCGGTAAGCGTTCGGCAAGGCAGATGAAGCGCTGCATTATGGGATCTGTAGTTTATTGTGTTACCAGCGCTTCATATACCTGGGCCATTAATAACAATAATACAGTATATAAAATGATCTTGCGGGCCGGATATAATTACACGCCGGGCCGGATGTGGCCCGTGGCCCTTGAGTTTGACAAATATGGACTAAATAGAACTTGAAAAGATATATTTTTTAAAATGTGATCGCGCAATTCAGATAGAGTTGACGCGCACTACAGCCTGCATCCTCCCCTCGCTCTTACTTTTTTACCGTTCATCTAATGAATACACTGAGTATGGCTTTACCAAAACAATCATTGATGGCGAATAAAGTATCCATTATTCGAGTATGTAGATCGGGATATATATATACATATATATATACCCGCGTATCGCAGAGGAGAAGTAGTGTGTTAAAAAAGCTAGAAAAAGAAAAGGGAACATTTTAAAAATAGCGTAACATGACTGTCAATATACAGTATTTGTTTTGTGAGTGTTACTGAGTGTTGCTGTCATCAAGGATTTGATTATCATTATTTCTTTCAATCAGGTTCGTATTTGTAGGATGTGTTGTGTTTAAGTTACATTCCGTGTTTGTCAATCGTTGTAAAGATGACAGGTTTCATTCATCAATTCGTTTCTTACTGCATCAATAAACAGCTCGTCTTCTTCTTTATCTGAGACCTGACACACTGCATGCACAGGTTTTTTTACACTGTCTTCCTTTAGCGGGACATTGACTTTTTCCACCGTGTGCTTTGTTTCCGCAGTAGCTGGATTTATGAATATGCTTATCAGGCGCTTCATATTTTTGCTGCCTTTTCAATTGTGTAATTCGGTTTTTGTTCAGCGCTCTTTGGAACTGTTGCCTTTTATCTCTGCACTGCGTCAGTTCACATGAGCCTCGGTGTACATGCATCGAAGGTTCCCAGCTGTGCTGGTGCCATCTCGTGCTATGTCCATAGCTTTATTTAATGTTACCTTAGTCCTGGCACTTAAAACTTTCTCTCGCAGTTTCGCTGAGTTTGTGTCAAACACAACCCTGACCATCTCATCTTCCTCTCCATAAGCACAGTCCTTCACCCGTGAATATTTAGTGGGAGTTTGCTATTGGATTGCCGCTGACGGACGGCCTTATATGGGCAGGCACTAAATTACAAACGCCAGCGCAGCCTGTCTATGAACTTAATTTAAAGTGTAGGTTTACATCGTGCTTTGTTTCCGAAGTAGCAGAACTCATGAATATGGTTGTATATGTCACTTTCGCTTCGCTTTTATTGTTTCGCTACCTTCTCAATTATATAATGCATGTTTTCTTCAGCGCTTTTTGGAGGTCTTCCTGGTTTTCTATGTACTGCGTGATTACGTGGGAGGCGTGATGATGTCACACGAAACTCCGCCCCCATGACGTTCAAGCTCATCTCCATTACAGTAAATGGAGAAAAACAGCTTCCAGTTATGACCATTACGCGTAGAATTTCGATATAAAACCTGCCCAACTTTTGTAAGTAAGCTGTAAAGAATGAACCTGCCAAATTTCAGCCTTCTACCTACACGGGAAGTTGGAGAATTAGTGATGAGTGAGTGAGTGAGTGAGTCAGTGAGTGAGTGAGTGAGTGAGTGAGGGCTTTGCCTTTTATTAGTATAGATATAAAATCAAATATAGTGAAATGTTCATATTATGGTTCTTTGTGTAATTTAATTGAAATTATTTTTGCCCTGATTTGTCCAGATCTTAAATGATATATACACACATTTTCTATATGCACTCAAAAAAAATACGCTGTTGGATCTACTTAATAAAATTATGACACCCACTGTATTTCCATTTAACTAAAGATCTAATATAGCAAATGTGCAGATCTAGCATTCTCATCTGTTGCTGTTACAACAAACGTTTACCGAAAAAAGTTGCTGGATTACCATTTTTACCCTAATTTTTACAAAGAAAATCACACAAATCGTTTTGCCCCGTGTACGACGCACGTTGTTATTGTATAGGAAGCGTTAAGAGTGAGGGAGCGCGAGCGAGAGAGACAGCGAGCGAGCCCAAGCAGAAGAAGTAAACATTACAGAATTCCCTTTCCTCATTTATGACGCACACCTGCTTTTTTAATGCTAATTTTCAGGAAAAATGCGCGCGTGGTACACGCGTAAATACGGTATTATTATTTAATCAAACTACATTGCCCTAATTTAAGCTGAATGTGTAGATCTAATGTACAACTTTCTTTGTGCATTCACTGATCGTAAAATAAAGCCCACCCAATCACATAATCTTAGGTTGTAGGTCTGCGTCAATTCATATAACGGTCCTCTCCAATCCACAGAGGCGAGATATCTCATCTACCAATCCCAGAGCACCAATTTAATACTGCATAACCTCCCATCATCCCATGCAGAATACATGCAGGTTCTTGAAATGTGTGCTGTGTAATTGGTTTCCCAGATTATTAAAAACACAATACCCCTGAAGCCACTTTCATAACTGTAAAAATATATACCAATTAAAAATGTATCTTTGAATGACAAAAATGAATGAGATCCCCAAACCTCTTTGCAATGTTCTCTCTATTATATAAAAAAATCTTGGAACGAGACAAGACTTTTTTAAAGAGATGAGACGAGACATTTTCAGAGAGATAATTTCAAGTCCTGCGAGACGAGACTTTGTGCCAAGAGATGAACTGAAAACCTAACAGGTCTAAGCGGGGGCAGAAATAAAAGACAAACCGTAGAAGACAAAGTAGTATGTCGTAAAGAGGTTCAAAAACGTTGACACGATACACATGGAGAGCAGGTTAGAGATTATGAAAGTACTAAAATCCGAAAGTCTCAAAAAACTGATATTAATGATTGCATTAGTGCTAACAAACAGAAATTATTACTCGGTGAAATAACAGAACAGCGATAAGAGGTGACAGGTGATACCACAGAAGTTTGTTGATATTGGTCAGCTTTAAAGTTTAAATCGGAGACTTGTAGATCGTCTGATTTGTGTTGCCATCAGGGAAAAGTAGCGTTTCTTCACAATGAAGAGCCGTATCCACGAGAAATGAAAGATTTGTTATTTGGTGAAAGTGAAATCCACAAGCACTACAGGCAAAATATCCGAATCTACAATAATCTGTTCGCGTTCGCATCACTCACTGCTCAAAACGTAGATTTACACGATTCTGGACCATAAGTTAATAGAATCTGTGGTCCTGCAACAATTAAAGCTACAACAAGTTTAATTTCGAAGAAACCTCAATTCGGTCAGGTTTATATTTATGATCACGGAGAAGTGATGCAACATAGAATCAAAAGGGTTAAACGATCAGACTTATTAGAAATTCTACAGCCAATAATGGATACAAATCCATACGTTCAAAAGTATCGCACTTTACACAAAATTTATCTGAAAAACACAGACAAAGAAGTTTTCCTTCTTGGATTTCTATATGAATCCGAAAGATCATGATCGCATTTATAATAAACCAACATGTGACGAACTGTCCGCGATAATAGTTTTGAAAGACAGAGATATCAAAGACAGAGTTGAAATTCGTGTTTATTCAAAAGCACAGCACAATTCATCGAAAGAGGCAGTTCCGGGAAATGACTAGCATGTAGGGGTTTTCACGGGGGTTGGCAAATGAAGCGAGCAGAGGGCAGAGCCCCCTAGTCTACATAAAAAAAAGTTGTCCCTCATGTAAATTAACTACCTTTATGCAAAATAGTCATTTGTTTGCCAAGGCAAATCACTAAAAAAACTGCACAATATTGAAAAATAATTTTTTAAAAAATCACCTGATTTACGGAACATGTCCCGTTGGCAACACGACTGCATGAAGTGCAATGTGAATGATGATTCTATGGCTAACGCTTGGTTTCAGTTATTGTGACATTTGACAAAATCATATCAATTGTATTAGAATTGGAGGCACTGAGCCTACAAATGTGTGCATTTTCATTTGAACCATCTTATAATCACTGTGTATAAGCATATGTTTTCTAAAAATCATTTTTTATAAAGTTTAAAATATGTTAATTGTGAGTAAACATAAGGCCATTGAGTTATGGCAATATGGTCTAGAAAAGATTTATGTGAATGGTACTGCTGGTTAAAGCAATGAAATCCATTTACATTGTTTACACATAAGTGAGACTTTTAAATGTTACACCCAAAAATTATAATGCAGTCCTAGTAGAAAAGGATATGTAAAAGCTTAAAACATGCTAATTTTAAATTAACTAATTTGATTAACTTTAAATTAACAGTGAAATACCCCATGAATCATGATATTGTTTTTTTCCTGTTTGGAAATTTAGAAGACATTCAGATGTGATATGATTAAACAGAAATAGACTCAGTATGGGAAATAAAAACACATTTTCATATAGAGACTCGTTCACATAAGTGGTCGTCTGCTTGCTCGAGTGAGGTCTCAGGAAAGCTTGATTAAATTCATTCCATCTTTTTTCTCTTTCTCTTTATAACTTGAATCATGCCGACTACTCCAGTGCACTGCAGCGGACGGTATGTAGACTCATCACGGGCAGATGTTACATTTCATCCATCCATCCATTGTCTAACCCGCTGAATCCGAATAGGGTCACAGGGGTCTGCTGGAGCCAATCCCAGCCAACACAGGGCACAAGGCAGGAACCAATCCTGGGCAGGGTGCCAACCCACCGCAGTGTTACATTTCAATTAATGTTAATACTATACGGTGTCATCCCTGTTATGATTATATATAGTGCTGGAAATATGCCAGATATAAACATCCAACCATCCATTATCCAACCCGCTATATCCTAACTACAGGGTCACGGGGGTCTGCTGGAGCCAATCCCAGCCAACACAGAACGCAAGGCAGGAAACAAACCCCGGGCAAGGTGCCAGCCCACCGCTGGGCGCACACACACACACACCCACCCGCATACCAAGCACACACACTAGGGACAATTTAGGATCGCCAATGCACCTAACCTGCATGTCTTTGGACTGTCGGAGGAAACCCACGCAGACACGGGGAGAACATGCAAACTCCACGCAGGGAGGACCCAGGAAGCGAACCTCCAGGTCTCCTTACTGCGAGGCAGCAGCGCTACCCACTGCACCACTGTGCCACCAAGATATAAACATATGAAATTAAAAAGATTGTTGTTAATATGGTTCTTTCTGTTTAATAATAACAATAAATAGAGCTGGGTAATGGGATATAAATGGAATCAACAAAATGCAAATGTTTGTTTTTTTGCTGCTACTATTTTTATATTATTATTTTTTTATATTATTATTTAAAACATTTTCATGCCACTTAGCCTAAATATCAGGGAACGCACTATATAATAATATACTGAATTAAGAATATTCACGTCTTCATATTATTTTTATTTGTGTTTTTATGATTACTAATATTAGTACCATATATGGGTAACTCTCTGAGCCTAAGTAATGGGAAATGCATTATAAAAGAATAAATGAAATGAAAAATATTTGAGCTATTAATATTGAAATTAAATATAATTAAATACATCGTAATGAATCTGGCGAATGGGAGATGTGCTAACATAATAATAAATACATCCATCCATCCATTTTCCAACCCGCTGAATCTGAACACAGGGTCACGGGGGTCTGCTGGAGCCAGTCCCAGCCAACACAGGGCGCAAGGCAGGAACCAATCCTGGGCAGGGTGCCAACCCACCGTAGGACAATAATAAATACAGTAGTATTAAAAAATATTGAATTCTTTGTATTGCCGTGTGTTATTATTCCTCTTACTATTAAATGTGTACAGCACTGAGTCTGATTAATGGACAATGTGCTTGTTGTGGCGTGACATTTTTTATATCAGTTGATAGTATTAGTTAGTAATTATGAATGTATTGAGAAGTCAAGTAAAATGACACCTTTTATTGGCTAACTAAAAAGATTACAATATGCAAGCTTTTGAGGCAACTCAGGCCCCTTCTTCAGGCATCTTGCATCTTGCCATCTTTTTAGTACTTCTCACTACGTATATACATTGATAGATATGTTGTATGTCTTTATTCATAAGTCAGACAAAGCAAATGTAATATTGGTGTTTTATTTCATTGATGAGAACAGCAATGCTTTCATGTCTAACCATACCCCCCATAAACCAGTCTTTAGGACTGACTCAGGATGTGGAATTGATTGCAGGGTTGGAGGAGGCGCCTCAAACCGGTTTGCTGCGCAGGACGTACTCTCTCAACCAACCTCCACAGGAGGAGCCAAACTACCTCGCTGGCAATCTTCAGCTCAACAAATGGTCTCAGGGGCCGGTTTGAAAAAGGTAGGGTGGGGGATGCAGCATCAGACCAGACTGGCAAGAGTGAGTGTGTGTGTGGACTGAGACCCTAAAAGCCAACCACACAGCCATAAAAAAAAAAGCAACTTGGGGATGATTTCTGCTGGAATTGTATTGATTTGCAGGATGGCAGTTTTAGATTGGTTTTGAATGCGAGGCCATTCTGTATCACAATGTCCTATGGGTATAAGGATTTGGACAGAGAATTTATAAATTTTGTTGCTTTACCCATCCCTCTCTCTCTCTCACACACACACACACACACACACACACACACACACACACACCATGGCCATAAAAAGAACACACTGAGGAGCACAGCTCAGCAGCCATATTGAGACAGGTATGTGGCCTGTCCTGAAGAAAGTTGACCAGAAATGATGACTTGACAAGAGACGTTTAAGTAGCAGCAAGTCTGGGTGCCGCCTGAAACTACACATCTAGAATTTATCAGGTTGTATGGTTGCCAATATTCACATGTACTCTGTTTCCTTATTATTATTAGTATTCATCCATCCATCCATTATCCAACCCGCTATATCCTAACTACAGGGTCACGGGGATCTGCTGGAGCCAATCTCAGCCAACACAGGGCGCAAGGCAGGAAACAAACCCCGGGCAGGGTGCCAGCCCACCACAGTATTATTATTATTATTATTTTATGGATATTATCGATAATACATTGTTTAAAGTTGTAATTTAACTCCTGCTTGTCTTTTACTCTCTATAATTGCCTGAGGTTTTAGAAAGCAAGGTGGAGAGAAGTTATAAAGTACAATTCTTTATAGACAGTGCTAAGTCTATGGGATTTGAGGCATTCTGAAAAAGTCCACACAAGAAAGAATACAAAAGGGGAATGTAGAATAATATACAACTCTAAAAAGACAAGACAGTGCTACGTAGCAACTTCTGTTCCATACAAAGCTCTTTCTGTTGCCGTTATTTGCTGCTATTATTCATGGTGGTGGTTGTTGTTGTTGTTAATATTGTTCTAGTTGCTCTAGTTTTACTTGACGACGTTAGTTATTCTAATATGCTTTCCCTTTTCATTACCTTTCTTATCTCCACATTTCACACAAGCATGGCCCATACACAGTGAAGGGCCGCAGTGCCGTCCGTCTTGTATAAAGCCCAGGAAATTAACTTTGTGTTCTCCCAGATCCCGCCGCAGATACCTGCCTCGAGGCTACAGGGCTTCTTGTCTCACAATGAATTTCGCCAACGGTTCTTCTCATTTGTTCCTTTGCAACAATCTCGCTCTGTCATCAGGTGCAGAGCAGGCACATCCTCGCTTTTAGTCTTTGTGAATTTGTTCATGTGCAATAAAGCCAGCGCTGGTCTTTGATTTAAGGGATAAAAACTGACAACAGGATTACTGTTGTTTTTTTTCCTTTTCTCCACTCTGATGAACACCCTACCTTAAATCAATAAATGTTCTTTCGCTTTTTGCCTTTGTATGGCCGTTTCGTTTGAGCAACATCAGAGCGCCCCCTACTCTCTGAACTGAAATAAAGCAGAACTGGCGGAGCAGCCATGTAAGTTGTAAGGCACTTAAAATGTACTGAATGTTCATTTAAATATAAAGGGAACTGACACACAGTATGCTGCTCTTAGTCTCTGGAGCACACGATTGCCCATTCAGTTTAATCCACTGACCTCCGTCTTGAGATGAATTAACTAGGCTGTGTGCGCATTGCCCTGTAAAGCATCAAAAGAAGTGTAGTGCCTTGTAAATGGTTCTACCTTAGAAAGGTGCTTACTAAGAAGACAACATGCTGCTGACAACATATACATGTCATTACCCTGAGAGTTGTCATAAAAACAAGCCAGAGACATCAAAAAGAGTTTGGGACAGCCACCCGTATATTGGGTACCTGGCTGCAAATGGGTAAATGGTTGAGTTGCTCACTAAACTGGGTCCAAAACACACCTGATTTTAGGATGAGAATATGGCGGCTTTAAAGGCCGAGACTGGAAGTGACGTCATCGGGACCGGAACTGGAATTGATGACGTTGGGATTGGAAGCGACGTCATCAACGGCTCTGGAACTGGAAGTGATGTAGCCGGGACTGGAAGGGACGTCGTCATAGGTGCCCGGAAGCAAGCAGGATTTCCCGTGGATGGTCTACAGAGGATTAACTGAGAAAGTCAGTGCAGCTCGCCACCCCCTTGTCTGGAGTGGTACTACTATTATTCAGGCCCTTTTGCTGCTTCCCAATCGCACATCATGAACGAGTACAAAGTTGATCCCCACAAGTGAAGAGCTCAGAAAATACACTTCCCAGAAAATAAAAATCTAACAGCTAATATCAGCTAGACAGAAATTCACCAAATAAGAGAGTCTGCTAACACTTCTGAAACACATTGAGGGAATCAACTACTCAGACAGAGGCAAGCAGCTTATCCCACCAGCTAGAGGCTACACAACAAAAGAGTCTGGACTGAGATTTGATACCAAGCAGACGTGGCATTACCAGACGCATTTCATCTGCAGAACTCGGTGGTCGAGAAGAAGCTCAGGAGCTCACAAGTGTTTCCATTGTCACATACTTGACCACAAGTCATAGCAAGGTTTGGGGCAACCACCCGTATAAGGCCGAGTTTATACTTCATGCGACGCATGCTGCAGCGAACGCTTATACTGTTTATACTTGCGTGCGTACTTTATGTAAATCTGGAGGAATCTACCAGGTGGCAGTGCAAGATATTATCATGGTGAGTACATGTTTGGCTTTTCTGTGTTGTGAATTGCCTAGAACACCCATTAAATTCTGAGGACACCTTACCACAATATCTCTGAAAATGATGTTTATTGATTAAATCCATCAATCCAGGGATGTGTCAATTTCAGCAAGCATTGGGCACGAGTGGGAAACAATCCCTGGACAAGGCCTCAGCTCATCACAAGGTGAAAACAAGCGCACACATACAATAGCGTCATTTTAGCGGCACCAAATCCCCAAATTTGCATATCTTTGGAAGGAAACTGGAGCACAGTGTGAAATGCTAGCAGGGAATACCAGTGATATGACTCTCTGTGAGACAGCAGTGCTACCGCTCCGTCACCGTGTCACCCCCATGTGTGTAATTATAAATGGTATTCATTATTTAAATGAAATTAATGATTTATTGGTAAAATATAACTAAGACACTTTAATGAATTTCATCATGAAAGTGATATCAAGTATAAAGCTAAAGATTCTAAATGTGCAGAGAGTTGGAATAGCATACATTTAACGTGTTCTGTGTGGTGATCTATTGCTGCTTGCCTTAGTGATTAAAAACTGGGATGAGGTTTACGATGGCCTGCTTTAATGATAAAGTAAACTACAAGGTTAAAGTGGACATTTCGAGATTAAAGCCAAAATTTCCACTTTAATCACAAAATACACGTTTTCACCATGTCCTTAATTTTTTTTCTCAGTGGCTCAAATACAGCGCTGTACATTATGTTGCTGTTTTGAAGTTCAAAAAAAAAATACGGCACAGAAGACGGTATGTGAGACTTGTAAAATGTATTGTGTCATTACGATCGGGAATATGCGACACTTGAATATAAAAGCACCACGAATGCATCTGTAGGTCGGCATTTTGCTTCACCACATCGAACCATTCATGAAACATCGAAGCACGCACATCGATCTCGTAGGATCCGCAAAGCGGCTTTCTGTCACATGTAGATAATAAACAGAGCCTCTGACGTCAGGTTCCAACTTTTCGCACACTGAGCCCCCCAACTTTTTGCTGGTCCTGCAACTCGCGCACGCATCACGTTAATTTCTGAGGAACTGCTCAGAGGACGCATCAAATGAATGCTTAGAACACGTGGCAGCCATGATGCGGGCGCATACGCGTTCTGAGAGTGAAGTATAAATGAGCCCTAATTGGTATCCTGGCTGCAAAGTCATAAATATGTTACACCGCACTGATGTGCACAAAACCGAGTCCAAAACAGAACTGAGGGAATAAGGAAAAGGTGGAGGCTTTTAAAGGGGAAGACAGGAAGTGAGGTCAAATGGGTCTGGCTCATAAGAGTCTTCAACTATAGACTCGAGCCCGGATGTGACATCACAGGGGCCGGAGCTGGCAACGTCTTCTTCCATAGGCTCGGACCTGGAAGTGACGAAAAGAGGGCCAGGTGTAATCTCCCGTGAATGGTCTGCAGGAAAGGGAGAAAAAGAGTCAGTGCACTCTGCCACATCCCAGTATTATTCAGAACTGCCCTTACTCAAGCCCTTTAGCTACCTCCCATGCGCATGTGTGTGACACCATACATGTGGGCGCTGACCCATTGACTACTCTGTAGGCAAGCAACAAAGATTTGAACGTAATACGTACCACTGAGTACCGCCATCTTATATAGGTGGTTACTAATGAGAAAATAGATCACATGAGCTTCTCTTTCACATAACCAGTAATCAGCATGGGAGTAGTAGATAATATGGCCACATCCACTAAAGACGAGCACAAAATGCAGGATAAACAATAATGTTGGTGTTGAAATGACATCACAAATCCAAAATAATTTGCAAGGGATTGAGAAACCAGCATTCATCATATGGTTGTCACTTGGAAAAATGTTCAAGTCTGATGTGTGCCCAGAGTGACCGTCATATCAGCACAGAACCCGCCGAGCTCCTTTGCATTCTGCATCCTACCCACCCCTTTCTGAAAAGGTCAGCACGTTCGTTGTTTGGCTCAAATTCAAAGGGCAATTGATTGCAAATGTCACCCAATTATAAATCGTCTTGCTACTGGCTAGCCCTCTTTATTTAAATATGCATTTATTCTAAATAAAAACATGTCTGTTCTCCCCTGTGCCGTGGTGATTGCCAGTTTGCTGATAGTCTGGGTGTTTAGTCAGTGGAGCGCGGTTGTTTTAATTTCTCAAATATCAATTGCAAAGAGAAAAATGACTTTAAAAAAACGAATACATGCGCTTCCAGAGTTTGACTTGTCTATCAACCTGAGGAAATAAATGGATTAAAAATGTGGGTTGAGGACGTTTATTTATGATAAAGGGGAAAATCATTTGAAGGGAGATTAACATTCGTCCTGGTTTAGAAGAAAAAATTACTGAAACCTTTCCCCTGGTCGGTAGCGAGCAGAATTTAATTAATTTTTCTGTTGCTCCATTGACTTCTGCATTGAAACAAAACAATGTTAAGCGGCTCATTTGAGGAGATGGTAATGGGAGTTTAAAACCAGTTTGACTTTGTTCTTTATGCTAGACTTTGTATTCAAGAGTATTGCATTTGTTACTGGATGGAGTTCCGCTTGAAAGGTGCTACAGTGGTGTGAAAAACTATTTGCCCCCTTCCTGATTTCTTATTCTTTTGCATGTTTGTCACACAAAATGTTTCTGATCATCAAACACATTTAACCATTAGTCAAATATAACACAAGTAAACACAAAATGCAGTTTTAAATGATGGTTTTATTATTTAGGGAGAAAAAATCCAAATCTACATGGCCCTGTGTGAAAAAGTAATTGCCCCCTTGTTGAAAAATAACCTAACTGTGGTGTATCACACCTGAGTTCAATTTCCGTAGCCACCCCCAGGCCTGATTACTGCCACACCTGTTTCAATCAAGAAATCACTTAAATAGGAGCTGCCTGACACAGAGAAGTAGACCAAAAGCACCTCAAAAGCTAGACATCATGCCAAGATCCAAAGAAATTCAGGAACAAATGAGAACAGAAGTAATTGAGATCTATCAGTCTGGTAAAGGTTATAAAGCCATTTCTAGAGCTTTGGGACTCCAGCGAACCACAGTGAGAGCCATTATCCACAAATGGCAAAAACATGGAACAGTGGTGAACCTTCCCAGGAGTGGCCGGCCGACCAAAATTACCCCAAGAGCGCAGAGACGACTCATCCGAGAGGTCACAAAAGACCCCAGGACAATGTCTAAAGAACTGCAGGCCTCACTTGCCTCAATTAAGGTCAGTGTTCACGACTCCACCATAAGAAAGAGACTGGACAAAAACGGCCTGCATGGCAGATTTCCAAGACGCAAACCACTGTTAAGCAAAAGAACATTAGGGCTCGTCTCAATTTTGCTAAGAAACATCTCAATGATTGCCAAGACTTTTGGGAAAATACCTTGTGGACTGATGAGACAAAAGTTGAACTTTTTGGAAGGCAAATGTCCCGTTACATCTGGCGTAAAAGGAACACAGCATTTCAGTAAAAGAACATCATACCAACAGTAAAATATGGTGGTGGTAGTGTGATGGTCTGGGGTTGTTTTGCTGCTTCAGGACCTGGAAGGCTTGCTGTGATAGATGGAACCATGAATTCTACTGTCTACCAAAAATCCTGAAGGAGAATGTCCGGCCATCTGTTCGTCAACTCAAGCTGAAGCGATCTTGGGTGCTGCAACAGGAAAATGACCCAAAACACATCAGCAAATCCACCTCTGAATGGCTGAAGAAAAACAAAATGAAGACTTTGGAGTGGCCTAGTCAAAGTCCTGACCTGAATCCAATTGAGATGCTATGGCATGACCTTAAAAAGGCGGTTCATGCTAGAAAACCCTCAAATAAAGCTGAATTACAACAATTCTGCAAAGATGAGTGGGCCAAAATTCCTCCAGAGCGCTGTAAAAGACTCATTGCAAGTTATCGCAAACGCTTGATTGCAGTTATTGCTGCTAAGGGTGGCCCAACCAGTTATTAGGTTCAGGGGACAATTACTTTTTCACACAGGGCCATGTAGGTTTGGATTTTTTTTTCTCCCTAAATAATAAAAACCATCATTTAAAAACTGCATTTTGTGTTTAGTTGTGTTATATTTGACTAATGGTTAAATGTGTTTGATGATCAGAAACATTTTGTGTGACAAACATGCAAAAGAATAAGAAATCAGGAAGGGGGCAAATAGTTTTTCACATCACTGTGTATAACATAAACATTGGCTCATTGACTTTTTTTGTGACCAGTGGACAGAATAGTATGCGCCGTTTCTAATTGTTGGGGCACCAATTGGGTGTCTCGTTTAATAAACTAAGCAAACAAAAATTGTGCACAATGGCACCAGTGAAAAAGACGGCACGTGAGCGCAGCAAACAAAAGGCTTCCTACATTTGGGAAGTGTAGGTAACTCGAAGGAGTTTACTGAATGTCGGATTCCAGGTCCAAAATCAGACATAATCCTGTAGAGACTATCAGGTCTTATAGAGTCCCCATCAAAAGGGTGTGGGACCAGCTCTGGGCGCTGCAGCCGGGCTAGTTGCTCCAACTCGGTGGCTTCCAAAAGCAGTACATGCATGGAAAATTACAGACAGATAGCATGAGTGCCAACTCTCATCCCAGTGTGGCACCGCTTACCTTAGCAGAGCCAGGAAGGTGATCCCCAGGTGCACAATCCATCTATCCATCATGAACCAGGCAGAAATGGCATATATTTGCATTTGGAGGTTACTATTTTATATAACGCCTTTAAGTTTCTATTGCGGAATTCATTCAGGGTGAATCCCTCTTCTTAGCATCAACACTCTGCTGCTCATCCTTCTGAGACAGCAGAAATGAGATTCAAATTTGAGGTTCTTGGAGTACATAAGAATGTAGCGAGAGCTTTGTTAAGGCCATGTTTTATTAAATGACTTTTCAAGCAATTTTCAGTCCTAAACTTTATTTACTTAATCTTGCCGAGTTGGAGGCAGTTGTTGGAGTGCTAATGTGAAGGCCTGCCAATCTAGGGGTGACATCTCCAGTGACTCCCTCCAACTAGACTGCAACTCACTCCAGTAACATCAAACAGGTTTGATTTTCTCTTTTGTTGTAGGGCTGGGCAGTGTGTGCATGAGAGCTGACAACCATCCATCCATTATTCAACCCACTATATCCTAACTTCAGGGCCAATCCTAGGCCAACCAACACAGCAGGGCGCGAGGCAGGAAACAAACCCCGGGCAGGGCGCGCACACACAGACACACACACACCAGGGACAATTTAGGATCATCAATGCACCTAACCTGCATGTCTTTGGACTGTGGGAGGAAACCCACGCAGACACGGGAAGAACATGCAAACTCCAGGCAGGGAGGACCTGGGAAGCGAACCCGGGTCTCCTAACTGCGAGGCCGCCATGCTAACCACCGCACCGCCCAGCTGACAAGCAATGAAAGTTAATTTAGAAGTACAATTCACATAATACAGTGGTGAACAATAAGGAAATATTAAAATATTAAAGAAATGTGTCATCTTTAACTTTATGCCTTTGAGTGATCGGTTCATCTTCTGTTCACTTAACTTTTTACAGTAGCAGACATTTTAAGCAAGGGTGCCCAAACGTTTGCATGCCATTGTCATTTTGGACTTCACTGTCAGGTTTCAGCCTGCATTTTTCCTCTGCCCAGTGTTCATAGTGTTCATGTCTGTATTATTTAATTTTGTATTATTTATTTGTATTAATGTTTCTTTTGTTTATAATGTACCTTTTTCTGTGGGTGTGTTGGAAAAGGGGTGTGGCCTAGGCAATGTGTTTTGTGGGTGGCTCCCAAAAGGGCGGGGCCACCTGCCAATCACCACCTGGAACGGCCCTCCTCCCTGTTTAAGGGAGGGCCTCCCATAATTCTTGGCGAGTCATTGAACGCGCTTGGTGTGGAGTGTCATTGTGCTTTTTAATTTTGCTATTGTTTTGTGATTTCCCCAGATTTTAGATACAGTAATCCCTCCTCGATCACGGGGGTTGCATTCCACAACCCCCCGCGATAGGTTAAAATCTGCGAAGTAGAAACATATGTTTTTATGGTTATTTTTATATATTTTAAGCCCTTATAAACTCTCCCACACTGTTTATAAATATTCCCCGCACAGTTATACAGCATAAACCCTTTGTATTCTCTTAGATATTAGGTAAGATTCATTGAAATTATGTATATAAACGCACTGTTCATATAAAGTAAAACCTAAATATTATTTTAAAGATATCGGGTGTCTCCGATATCACATATGTTACAGCCATTACGATAGACAGGCCACCAGCAATAAATACGTGCAATGCAAGAAAAATAGTATACAGTAAATTTGTGTACAGTGACACTAAACGTACATACATGTACTAAGTACTGTAAGTAGAAAATTAATTATGGTTACTCACCAACAATGACACAATGACTTGTCTGATAATGATGAGTTTAATTCTACTGCCCAACAAAGGAGAGCGTTACAGCTCTTCTAAAGGAGCCACTTCAGGCGACTGTGTAGCACCACCGTTGTTCTTCTTCCAGCAGACTTCAATCCAAATCCCTAAAGCAGATTCCATTCAGACTACTGCCTTATTACATCCACTTACAACTCATTTTGTGCCCTGGTTAAAAGGACACTGCGGCTGTAGATCTTATATTCTTTTCCTCCTTTTTAAATATTTTTTGCCGTAACGGCGTCCTACAGCGGTGTAGCTTTTCTCTTCCTTCAACATATCCAAAACTTTTACCTTTTTGGCAATTGTTAGCATCTTCCACTGGTACTTGGGCACGGCCCCTGAAGCAGTAGCAGGAGCAGATTGTTTTGGAGCCATAACGAAGGGCTTGACTATGCACAAATATAAACACAAAAGAGCGCAAAAGTTAACTCTTTACACAGCGAAATACGTTGATGCTGAATGAGCGAGACGAGACTTCCTGGTTAACGCAGCGGAATCGAATTCTGCGCTCCGTCACTGAGCCATTCAGCACACAGGAACTTAACTGCGTGCTCTGATTGGGTAGCTTCTCAGCCATTCGCAAATAGCGTCCCTTGTATGAAATCAACTGGGCAAACCAATTGAGGGAGCATGTACCAGAAGTAAAAAGACCCATTGTCCACAGAAACCCGCGAAGTAGCGAAAAATCTGCGTTATATAGTTAGATATGCTTACATATAAAATCTGCGTAAGTCGAAGCGTGATACAGCGAGGGATTACTGTACTGTGCTTTGTTTTTGACTTCATCTTTGGATTTCACATTGGTCCTGTGTTTGTTGATATTTTTGAATCTCTGCTCTGTTTTCGACTATGAATTTTGGATTCTGTATTGGCCTTAGTGCGCATCTTAGTGCTCCTTGGAGCTTTGGGGCTTGCAGCGCCTTTTTGCTAAAATAAATCTTTTACTTAATAAGGATTTCTCTTGGCCCTTTTGGTTTCTAGTTGAGTTTTCTGCCACACTAGTGGGCAACTTTTAAATTATTTTGGTACCTGTGCTTTTGGATCTCCTCAGATCGCAACACTCACAAACAGAAGAAAGGATTGTCTATCTGATGTCTCATGTTTTACAAAATGGAAAACAGCAAAAAAAAAAAAAAAGGCAGCTATTGGCTGTCAGAAAAAGGGGAGAGCACAACTATCTTTAAGGCTGAGCCCAGAGCTCATTTCAGCCACTTTTTTCCATAGTCTAATTCTTTAAGTCCCTACCCAAAGCTTGTGGCCACAGGTGAGGGAAAATTCAGGTCCATCAGTATTGGCCTTCTTTCACCTGTATTTACAGTAGTCAGCATTTATTTTCCTTTCATCATTTAATGTGGCACCAGTACCATCATCACAACATGATTGTCCATTGCAATAGGTGTGGCTTTGGTGTCACATGACAATCATGACCGTATATCTATCTGTTATTGATCTTTACCTACTGCTTTTAACTGCTACTTTTGCTTTGATTGCCACTCCTAATGTTTTTCAGATTTTAACCCTTGCATGTTTTTTGACCATTTTTTTCTCTCCTGGTCCTCCTTTGTTTCTCTTCATCTTAGTGGCCTGTCATTTACCTGCAGTTGTGGGATAACAGCCACAAGACAAAAACAATTTAGAGATGCCAGTGAAGTAATCACATCTTTGGAATAAAGGAGGAACCGAGGTACGCAGGAAACACTCCTCATAGACAAAAAAAGAACAGGCAACTGGACCCTCCAGTCTACAACTGTTAATCAACAATGCTAATCACGGAGTCATCAAATAGATTTCCTGTTATCCTTCATAAAGATGAGCAATACTTTTAGAAACAAAAGTGCAGGACAACCTGGGCTGAACCAGGCGTACATGAATACAAGTCTGTAAAAGCACTTGTGGACAATACGATTCTGCATTACTCACCCCAAATTATGACAGTGAGACAAGATCTGGGCTTGAAACCTGCAAAATGAAGGATAAATATTGGGAGTGACACCAGTGAACCAGGTCAGGTCAGGTTGGGGAGCATGCACTGGTGCAGCACATTGCTGCACCCACCACACGACAAAACACCTTGGGATCCCGATTGGCAACCCCCCAGGCAGACGCGCGGTCTAGTAAAAATGACCATCTATCTGCCACAGCCAAGTGTTACGTGGGTGATCCCTTGGCCTGGTCCAGCCACTTGCGTCCTCAACAATGAGGATCCTGAGAGCCGGATCACTCCCAGAGAATAGCGACACATGGCCATAGTGCCGTAACTGATACTTCCTCATAATGCAGGTAATGTGCCTCATTCAGGACTCCATGAGCAAACTCTCATTCGACACAAAGTCAAACCAATGGTACCCAAGGATTCTCTGAAGAGATACAGTTCACTGGATAGCGTCCATGTCTCATAACCATATAGTAAGGCAGGAAACACCAGGGGCCTCATGTATAAACGGTGCGTACGCACAGAAATGTTGCGTAAGAACTTTTCCACGTTCAAATCGCGATGTATAAAACCTACACTTGGCGTAAAGCCACGCACTTTTCCACAGTACCTCATACCTTGTCGTACACAAGTTCTCCGCTCGGTTTTGCAAACTGGCGTCACCCAGCGTCAAAGCAATGCTACTGTTCCTGTGTGATTACTCATTATTTTCATGATGCGGCTTTATAAATACACAGAAACTAACCGCATATTGTTTATTAGTGTAATGCATCTGATTGTAATTAACTCGTAACAATATAATGGTCCAGGGAATAGCCATAGTATTCCAAATACCATAACTGCTTTAGCGTTGTTACTCTCACTGCACCTTCTTCTTCTTTCAGCTCCTCCCGTTAGGAGTTGCCACAGCGGATCATCTTTTTCCATATTACTCTCACTGCACCACTCGGAGTATTTATATCACTGTATCTGAGTGTGAATCACAGCAGCAGCTGATCGGAAAGAGAATTATCGGTATACAGCTTTAAAGACACGCTGTCTCAGCCACGGCAAAACGTTTTAAAGCCTTTCCTGTACGGACCTCACGGTTCAGAAACAGTTTAATCCCAAGAACTTTAAATGCACTCAATCAATTGCTCCTTGTAGAACTGTTTGTACTTATAAGTACAATCACCCCACTGTAAACTTGCACTACAGTTATAATATCTCACAACCTGGGCCACTTTATAAAGCGCGTATTTACATATGATGACGATATCATTTTTAAGGTGAAATGCAGCAAAATATGTTTGTTAAATTATACACATAAAACTTTAACTTCATTTAAATAATCTATATTCTTCACTGGGAGTGACGTGAAGGATAGAATAATTAAACATGTACTACGAAGATATTTCAATGTTCTTTAAACATTTTGAAGAATCGGCGCTAAGCTTACAGATGGCTTAACTTCTATTACAGAGCTGATTGTATGGCGATCGGTTACTTGGGGAAAGAAAAGCACTGACTGCAGTGACGGCTACGCCAATATATATTAAATATAAAACAGAAAGAGAAAATAACAACACAGCTAAAAGCAGCGACAAATTTCGACAATAAATTATTTCATGAAGTGAAACACATGTTTAATAACGTGCTTTAACTCCTATCATCATGAAAATGACATCACGTATACATCTCAGTATTTTAGTTATTCAGAGAGCTGTAATATCACGAATGTAATGGACTCTGTGTCCAGTTGGAGGAAGAGAGCCAGTTTAAAAAGCAAGTAGTGATTCACACACATAGATCACATACGAGTAGAAGATCAAATACAAAACAAAGCATTTAACGTGCTACTTTAATTACGATGTGATTTGAGAAACTGGTTAATTAAACGATTTTAAGATGAAGTTTATAATGTTCTACTAAATGACAAAATAAACTACGTGATTAAAGTGGAAATGTCGAGATTGAAGTTGACATTTCGTGCTTTTTCCCCACCGTGTGCCTTTTTTCTCTGTACCCTAATTAACTTTCATATGACACTCAGACAGTGGGCTTACAACTTTTCTTTTCACGGCAACTTTGATATGTGATTTCTTTTTTATTTCCGGCACTGTGCGATTTTGTGAATGTGAGCTTTCAAGTTTCTCCAACACGCTATGTCACTCGATCAACTTCCTTTTGTTGATTATACCACGGTTTATTTGAACAAATAGTATGTTTTTCCTTTGCCTCCACTTGGTATTCGCTGAAATTCTTATATTTTCCCCGTGCTTTTCCCATTGTCTTTTCACAGAAGGCTGCGCTTAAGGGCGATTTATATTGATTTGCATATTCAAATAGGCGTAATTCTGGGAGGATTTGGGGCGTTACATAATGCGCGTGCACGAGCGTTAGTTTTCACGCTGATCAGGATTTACGTAACGGAAGAACGTGGAAGTTGGACTACGCACAGATTCCTGCATCTGGATTTTTCTGTGCGTAAGCACATTTCGGCTTTTGTGCTTACGCCACGTTATAGTGCGAGTTATACGCACGCCGTTATACCTGAGGCCCCAGGACTCTAAAGACTTGGACCTTCATCCTTCTGCATAGATATCAGGAGCACCACCCACCCCTTTCCAGCGACCTAATGGCCCCCCCATGCTTTCCCAGTCCGTCTACTGACTTCACAGGAAGAGTCACTAGAGACATGAAAGTCACTGCTGAGGTAAGTAAACCTCTCTGAGGTCGACGCTTTCTCCGCAGACAGACACACTGCTGATGGCTGTGCCCAAGAGGTCATTAAAGGCCTGAATCTTGTTTTTTATCAGGACACTCGCAAGCTTAGACACTCAGACTCCTCACTGAGTCTCTCGAGCTTCTCGATCAGAGCCTCCATTGACTCTGTGAAGATCACACCATCATCAGCAAAGTCAAGATCAGTGAATGTTTCTTCACCAACAGATGCCCCAACAGCCGCTGGACCCCACGGCCTTGCCCAACACCCAGTCCATACAAGTATTGAATAGAGTAAGAGAAAGAACACACTGCTGACAAGCTCCAGAATCAACTGGGAAAAACACAGAGGTTTGGCCTCCACTCTGCACAGCAGTCACAGTACCAGTGTACAGGCCGGCCATGATATTCAGACACTTTGAGGGGATACCGCAAAGTCTCAGGATGTCCCACAGGGCAGCTCGATCAACTGAGTTGAACGCTTTACGAAAATCAAAAGGTGATTGTCTGGATTGCAGCAACTACAGGGGGATAACACTGTCCTCGGTGCCAGAAGAGGTCCTTGCTAGGGTCATCCTCAATAGGATCTGTGATCACTTGCTCACCTACCTGTAACCAGAGCCATCTGGTTTTATGCCTAAAAAGTTTACAATTGATCGTATCCTGGCACTGAGGGTTTTCATGGAGTGCAAACCAGTAAGCGAAAAGAATGAAATGGTTTCATAAAGACTTGATCTTCATCGTGTGGAAGGTGAACAGTCGCTGGTGTTGGTGGGGGGAAGCCCAGACAAAAGCAAAGCATTGGCCAGACAGACATTAGTTCAGAAACATCAGGGCTTCATCTTTGTCTCCTACTCGGATGTTTTCTGGAAAGAGACTTTCTGATTGGATTCTGAGTGGTTGGACCAAAACATTCATTTAAATTTGTATGTATGTCCTGTACAAACTGTATTGATTATGGGTATGGGGCCCAAAAGTGTACTTTTTCATGAGCACCTGGATGCCAATGACAACCATGGAGTGTTGTGTTGCTCTTGAACTTTAGTGCAAATTAAGTAGGCCAACATTTGTGTTTGGTATCAGAGCACCTTGGGCTGAAGGTAAGTAGTTAGCTTGTGTGCCGTTCTTATAGGCATAAGTGTAGTACACTCAGGAGAAGAGCAGAGCAGAGCTATCAGGTGCTCACCACGTGGTAGGTGTTTGTAGGATCTACTAAATTGAGGTAGGGGCTGGATAAACATGAAACAATGGTAGATCTTGTGAAGTAGCTTAGGGGTAGTAGCTCTACAGCAGACATTAAAGTAAAGGAATAATGGATAGCATTGGCAAAGGAGGCATTCAACTTTACAAGCACTGCTCTCTGGTGTATTGTTGGATTTGGTAAAGGGGTTTAAGATCTACGGCAGCCTTTTCGTTTAAGCACTAGTGGATAGGAGTGACTTGGAAGGCACTTAGGTCAAAGTGAAGAACCTTGCAAGCATTGGTCACTGGTATATCCTTGAAGATGGTGGAGGAAAGAGACGAGGACAGGAGTGACAAAGTAGGCATACAGGTCAATGACAACAGCCGTATAAACACTACTCTCTGGTAGATCAGTGGATTTGGTAGAGAAGCACCAGCTCTACAGCAGCCATGTAATTCAAGCACTTAGGGAAGAGGAGTGTTGTGGGATGCATTAAGGTCCAAGATGAGAGCCTTGTAAGCACAGCTCGCTGGTAGATCTTTTGATTAGGTAGATTCATACGAATTCTACAGCAACAATTAAAGTTAAGGATCTGTGGATAGCAGAAGAAATGTAGGTGTACAAGTCAAATATGATAGCCTTATAAGCACTGCTTGCTGGTAGATCGGTGGATTTGGTAGAGACGTACCTGCTCTAAAGCAGTCATTTAATTCACACTGGTGGATAGGTCTGTCGCAGGAGGAATTCAGGTCAAAGAGGAGAGCCTTGTAAGGAAAGCTCATTAGTAGATCTTCAGATTTGTATTAACTGGACAGCACCCATGGAGTTAAAGGAATTAAATGTGATTAGCAGAAGTAAGATTGGTGTTCAAGTCAAATAGGACAATTGTTGGGCTGGGTAGAGACATCCTAATTCTAAATAGATAGACTTCATTTATCTCTGAGGGGAAAGTAAAACTTTACAGAAGCACAAGGAAAAAAACATATATATTATACATTTTTATAAACAGAATATACGGAGGTACTTGAACACATATAAGAGGTTTTCAGAGAGGCTATGAGGAAGAAAAAAGATTCACTCAAAGAAGAATTGGAAAACCATTCAATGGGAGTTGTGGAAGGTCACTGGTTCTGCTTTTAAAAATGACCCCAGATGAATACTTTGACAGGATGGTGTATGATGGCTGGAGGATGGGTGGACAGACAGACAGACAGATAGATAAGGCACTATATGATAGATAGATAAGAAAGGAACTATAAGATAGATAGATAGATAGATAGATAGAAAAGGCACTATAAGATAGATAAGAAAGGAACTATATCTATCTTATAGTTCCTTTCTTATCTATCTATCTATCTATCAATCATATAGTGCCTTTTCTATCTATTGTCACGCACGCGCGAGTAGGAGGCTGCGGATGGACCTTAAACCACATCGAAAGACGTTCACCGGCAGGGAGTGGCGGGGTACTAACCTTTCTCCTTTGTTTTCCAGAACTAAAGATGCTCCGCCATAAGGAACTTTCCCGCAGTACGTCCACTTCCGCCCTTCCTCTGCCATCTTCCCTGACGTCAGCAGTCCAGTCATCCCTCACCCTTCCTTCCCAGCATTCCTCCACTTCCGGCTCCTCCTTTATAAAATGGCCGCCGACGCCTAGTATGGCGTCGTGCAGATGAATGTGTTTTTGTTTTCGCTGTTTGACCTGAATTACTTTTTCGAATTGTGGATTGTCGACAATATATGGGGCTGGAAAACCCCAAACCTTTTTGCTGTCTAGTTCTGAGTCTTTTACATTATCTATCTATCTATCTTATAGTTTCTTTCTTATCTAAGATAGATAGATAAGAAAGGAACTATAAGATAGATAGATAGAAAAGGAACTATAAGATAGATAGATAGATAGATAGATAGATAGAGAGATAGAGTGGCCATATCCTTCTGTCACAAGGTCATGAGACCATACAGATAGGTGATCTAACCAGCAAGTTGTTGAGAATATAATGAAGGTTGTGTTTAAAAACACTCCTCTATCTAATACAGATATCAGTGATAATTGCTGGACTAACAGAAAGAAGTGGCGTGTTTCATCAAGATGGCTATGGCAATATTCCGTCTCCATGGTATTAAGACAAGCCCCCCGTCCTGAAGAAATGCAGATTGTGTTGTTGCTACCAATCAGTGGACCAGCTCAGCAACTTTGCTCAGACTTTGAAGGATTACTATGAGAGTCAGACATCCTACGATCACAAGAGTATGGGGATGAACGTCATCACTACGTCTGTAAAAGGGAGGCTGTGTTTATCTTTAGCTTTAAGTCTGGTTCGTAATTTGATTCAAACATGAATTACTATTATGATGTCCACCCCCATTTCAAGATTTTGAGAGAATCCAGTTTCTGTGGCATTCCTGCAGTCTGGAGGTGACATCCTTCTCTCCAAAGATGCACTTGGAATGAGGTCAGAATGATGGTGACCCTTTTAATCCCAGAAGTGAGAGGTTTGCTGTCTCGTAGGGAGAGGGGAAACATAACATAATAAACAAAACGATGAGGCAGTCGGAGAGAGAATGTGAACAACATGGCCAAGTAACTAAATCATTAGGCTTGAATATCCATTCCAATAATTATCTCCACAAGAAGTATTCTTCGTGTTTTTCGCTTTCTGTCCAGATATTTTAAATAAATCAGACATTTCACAATGAGTGCGTGCGCACAGGTGGAAATGGCAGATGGGGAACTGTTGGTTCCTGTTGGGAACTGATTTTATTGCTAAAAAGGAGCAATTTTAAAAAGTTCAGGCAGCTGTTTAAGACTTAAATGACTCGTAAATTAAAGGTGGGTAATTTTCCTAAAGTGAGACAACAAAAATGAAGCATAAAAATGTTGCGTGAACAATAAGTGCTCCAACAGCAGGAATTCACGTTGCATTATGAAACTGGATTGGAGAAAACATGCAGCCACTACAGATCTCCAGGACTAACTTTTGCAGACCTCTGGCTTTGATGATGTGTTATCGGTCATATGAGCTACAAAGCAAACTTGAATGAATTATGTGGGCAGTCAGCCATGATGATTACACCTTGTATGGGTTCAATAGGGAGCATTGATGGACCAGATTTAATAGCTGCAAGTGCACTGTGGAAAAGTCATCCATCTTACAGTCCCCCACACTCAAAGCAGAACAGCAACAAAACAAACCAGTCCTGGCACAAATAAATAATTTAAACGTATTAAAGAATAATGCAGTGTACAATCCATGGCAGGCTCTGCCCAGACATCACCAATGAATACTGGTAGGATTGATGTGGCTGTACTGGTCAGGACACTCACTCATTCTCTTCCTCGTTTAGCTGAGGTGTTCTTGGTGCTCCAGCTGTTATCGTCTTCAAGTGAGTCATAGTGTGGAGTCCTTTGTTGGGTGAAACTTTGAGGATGGCCAAAATCAGAAGTCTCAGGGTTTTGAGTAATTCAGCCATTGTGGTGGTCCAGAGTGTCTGAGGTCCAGCATCTGTGGAGTCTCAAATGCTAGGGTCTGGTAACATGTTTTCTAACCTGAATACAATATTTGTTTGACATGATAAACCGTTCTTTGGTTAGACATTTCTTGAAATAATTCATTTGCTCAGTGTTCCTCCTGACAGAGCTAAAGAAATACTCTCGTAAACTGATATTCTGTTGAAAGCAAAAAAGCAGAATGTCTAACAAAAAGGAAATGCAAGCAATTTAATCTACAGTATTAAGCAGAAATAAAATATATATACTTGAAAGAATATTTCATAAGCAAGTAATGTGTATGAGTGTAAAGCTAATTAAAGTTAGGTCTGTAGGTATTTGAACAATGACATCATTTTTATAATTTTGGCTCTACATGCCCCCACAATGGATTTGAAATGAAGAATTAATTACATGACCGAAGTGTAGACTTTCAGCAGTAATTCAAAGGGTTTAACAGAAATGGTGTATGAGCCATTTAGGAAAGACAGCCATTTTCATTCATGGTCTCCCATTTCCAGGGGCTCCAAAGTATTTGGACAATTGACTGACAGGCTGTCCCATAGCCAGGTGTCCACAGGTCCCTTATTATTTCATTTACTATTAAGCAGGTAGAAAGTCTGCAGTTGATTCCAAGTGTGGAATTTGCATTTGGAGGCTATCACTGTGAACTCTCAATATAAGATCCAAAAAGCTGACCATGCAAATAAAAACAGGCTATCATAAGGCAGAGAAAATAAAACAAACCCTTTAGAGAGACAGCAGAAACACCAGGGGCCTCAAGCATAACACCGTGTGTAGAATTTGCACTATAAAATGGTATACGGACAAAAGCGGAAATGTGCGTATGCACAAAAAAATCCAGATGCATTAATCTGTGCGAACGGCAACTTCCATGTCCTTCCGCTCCATAAATCCCGATAAATAAAAATAAATCCACGCGCCTGCTCTCCCACCCCAACTCCTCCCAGAACTACGCCTCTTTGAATATGAAAATCAATATAAATAGCCCTTAAGCTCAGCCTCCTCTGAAAAGACAATGGGGGAAAATATAAAAATTTCAGTGAATACCAAGCGGAGGCAAGGAAAAACATACTATTTGTTGGTTTAAACAGTGATACAAACAACAAAAGGAAGTCGATCGAGTGACATTGCGAGTCGGAGAAACGTGAAAGCTCAAGTTCAGAAAGTCGCACAGTGCCCTAAATAAAAAAGAACTTGTCAGATATCAAAGTCGCAGTGAAAAGGGAGTCCGTAGCCCACTGTCTGAGTGTCATATGAAAGCTTATTAGGGTACAGAGAAATAAAAGGCACACAGTGGGGAAAAAGCACGAAATGTCAACTTCAATCTCAACATTTCCACTTTAATCACGTAGTTTTTTTTGTCATTAAAGTAGAACATCATAAACTTCATCTTAAAATCGTTTAATTTACTAGTTTCTCAAATCCCATTGTAACTTTGTATTTGTTCTTCTTTGTGCTCTGTGTGTGTGAATCACTACATGTTTCTTAAACGGGCTTTCTCTTCCGTCGACAAGACACAGAATGCATTACATTCGTGATATTACAGCTCTCTGAATAATTAAAAATCTGAGATGTATACTTGATATACTTTTCACGATAGGAGTTAAATCATGTTATTAAACATGGGAACACGGTGGCGCAGTAATAGTGACGAGCGGACGCCTCGTCCAGTGATTGTTCCTGCCTCACGCAAGATTCTTGCTGCACCGTGCGCGACCTTCGACCTTTGTTTTGTATTTGATCTTCAATGTGCACTGTGTGTGTGAATCACTACGTGCTTCCATTCTTTCTCTTTCTCTGACAGGACACAATCCATTACATTTGTGATATTACAGCTCTCTGAATAATTAAAATACTGAGATGTATAAGTGATATCATTTTCATGATGATTGGAATGAAAGCATGTTATTACACATGGGAACATGGTGGCACAGTGATTGTTCATGCCTCACGCAAGATGTTTGCTGCGCCATGCATGACCTTCGATGTAATAATTTATTGCAGCAGTACTGACTCTTTCAAATGTACTAACCCCCAATTCCTGTCCTTCCTTTTCTTTCTCGAAACACCCAATCGCCACACAATCTGCTCTGTAATAGACGTTAACCCTTCTGTAAGCTTAGAACGTCGATTCTTCAAAACTTTTTAGGAACACTGAAATATCTTCATAGTACATATTTAATTATTCTATCCATCTATCCTTCCCTTCTCGCGCCAGCACCAGCAAGAATACAGCACGAGGCAGGAACAATCTGTGAACAGAGCGCCAGCTCCTCACTAGCGCTGCGGCCCGTGTCCTCACATGTTTAATTATTAACAATATAGATTATTTAAATCAAGTTAAAGTTTTATCTGTATAATATAATAAACAAATTTTGCTGCATTTCATCTTAAACATGATATGGTCATCATATGTAAATACGCGCTTTATAAAATGGTGCAGGTTGTGCAAAATTATAACTGTAGTGCAAGTTTATAGTGAGGTAATTGTACTTAAAAGTACAAACAGTTCTACAAGGAGCACTTGATGGACTGATTGAGTGCGTTCAGAGTTCTTGGGATGAAACCGTTTCTGAACTGTGAGATCAGTACAGGAAAGGCTCTGAAGCGTTTTCTGTATGACAGCAGTTCAATAGACAGCATGGCTGAGGCAGCGTGTACTTGATGCTGTATACCGATAATTCTCTTTCCGATCAGCTGCTGCTATGATTCACACTCTGATACAGTGATATAAATACTCCGAGTGGTGCAGTGAGAGTAATAAGGAAAAAGATGATCCGCTGTGGCAAACGGGAGCAGCTGAAAGAAGAAGAAAAAAAGGTGCAGCAAGAGTAACAACGCTAAAGCAGCTATTATATTTAGAATAGGTTGACCATTCTGTGGACCATTATTATTGTTACAGGTTAATTACAATCAGATGCATTAAACTAATAAACAATATGCAGTTAATTTCAGTGTATATGATAAAGCCACGTCAGGGATGTGGATCTTCAAAAGAAAGGGAAACCACACTGGATCAATAACACTGCTTTGACGCTGGGTGCCGCCAGTTTGCAAAACCAAGCGAAGAACTTGCATACGCTAGGGTTGGAGCTACCGTGAATATGTGCATGGCTTTACGGCAAATGTAGGTATTATACATCGCGGTTTGAACGTGGAAACGTTCGTACGCAACATTTTTGTGCATACGCACCATTTATACATGAGGCCCCAGGAGAGGTCAAATCAACCATTTGGTACATTCTTAAAAAGAAGGGACACACTGGTGAGCTCAGCAACACCAGAAGGTCTGGACAACCACAGAAGACAACTGTGCTGGATGATCACAGGATTCTGTCCTTAGTGAAGAAGAACCAATTCACAACATTTAGCCAAACCAAGACCACTCTTCAGGAGGTAGGGCTATCACTGCCAAAGTCTACAATCAAGACAAGACTTCAGGAAAGTAAAAAAAGAGAGTTTACCACAAGGTGCAAACCACTGGTGAGCCTCAAGCACAGGAAGGACACATTACACTTTGCCAGAAAATATTGTCCAGGTTTGGAACAGTTTTCTTTGGACAAATGAAACAAAGATCAATATGTGCCAGAATGATGGAGAGAGAAGATTACAGAGAAAGAAAAAATTGGCACATGATCTGTAGCATACCACATCATCTATGAAACATGGTGTAGGCCGTGTTGTGCCTGATCATGCATGGCTGCCAATGAAAGTCACTCACTGGTGTTTATTGATGATGTGACTGCTGACAGAAGTAGCAGGATGAGCTCGGAAGTGTACAGGGTGCTGTACTGTCTGCTCAGATTCAGATAAATGCTGCAAAACTAATAGGATGACTCTTCACAGTACAGATGGACAAACATAAAGAAGTGGAATATTCAATTGACCTTAACCCAAGTAGACATGCAGTTCACTTGATGAAGACAAAACTGAAGGAAGAAAGTCCAATGAACAAGCAGCACCTGAAGACAGCAGCAGCATCACTAGGGTGGGAACCCAGCACTTGGAGAAGGCCAGGAGTTCAGAGTTCAGTAGGTCATTGACAAGAAAGGATTATCAACCACATACTGAAAATGAGTGTTATATTTATGATGTTAGTTTGTACAAATACTTTTGAGCCCCTGAAAATTGTGATTTCGGGGAACCATAAATCATGTATAAAAATGGCTGTCTTTTCTAAATGACTTACAATGTTTCTGTTAAACTCTTTTAATTAAAACTGTAAATCTACACTTCAATCACATCTCGTTTCCTTCATTTCAAATCCACTGTGGTGGTGTACAGAGCCAAAATTCTGAAATTGTGTCACTGTCCAAATTCTCAAGGATCCGACAGTAAATACAGAGTCCTCCAGGGGCCTCATGTATAAATGGTGCGTACGCACAGAAATTTTGCATAAGAACTTTTCCACGTTCAAATCACAATGTATAAAACCTACACTTGGCGTAAAGCCACGCACATTTCCACGGTACCTCATACCTTGTTGTATGCAAGTTCTGCGCTCAGTTTTGCAGACTGGCGGCACCCAGCGTCAAAGCAATGCTACTGTTCCTGTGTGGTTACTCTTTATTTTCCTGACACGGCTTTATAAATACACTGAAACTAACAGCATATTGTTTATTAGTGTAATGCATCTGATTGTAATTAACTTGTAACAATATAATGGTCCAAATACCATAACTGCTTTAGCGTTGTTACTCTCACTTCTCCTTCTCCTTCTCCTTCTTCTTTCAGCTGCTCCCGTTAGGAGTTGCCACAGCAGATCATCTTTTTCCATATTACTCTCACTGCACCACTCGGAGTATTTATATCACTGTATCTGAGTGTGAATCACAGCAGCAGCTGATCGGAAAGAGAATTATCGGTATTACAGCATCAGGCACACGCTACCTCAGCCACGGCAAAACGTTTCAAAGCCTTTCCTGTACGGACCTCGCGGTTCAGAAACAGTTTCATCCCAAGAGTTCTAAATGCACTTAATCAAGTGCTCCTTGTAGAACTGTTTGTACTTATAAGTACAATCACCGCACTGTAAACTTGCACTACAGTTATAATATCGCACAACCTGGGCCACTTTATAAAGCGCGTATTTACATATGATGACGATATCATTTTTAAGGTGAAATGTTGATTATATTATACAGATAAAACTTAACTTCATGTAAATAATCTGTATTGTTAATAATTAAACATGTGATGACACGGTGCTGCAGCGCTTGCAAGTTCACGTATTGTTCCTGCTTTGTGCTGTATATTTGCTGAGACTGGCATGACACTGGAAGGATAGACGGAGAGAATAATTAAACACGTACTATGAAGATATTTCAATGTTCCTTAAAAGTTTTGAAGAGTCGTCGTTGTAAGCTTACAGATGGCTTAACGTCTATTACAGAGCTGATTGTGTGGCGATTGGGTATTTGGGGAAAGAAAAGTAAGGACAGGAATTGGAGGTTAGTACGTTTGAAAGAGACAGTACTGCTACAATAAAGTATTTCATCGAAGGTTAAGCAGGGCCCAGCAGCATCTTGTGTGAGACATGAACAATCACTGCGCCATTGTGTTCTTAATAACACGCTTTCATTCCAAGCATCATGAAAATGATATTACGTATACATCTCAGTATTTTAATTATTCAGAGAGCTGTAATATCACGAATGTAATGGATTCTGTGTCCTGTCAGAGAAAGAGAAAGAACGGAAGCACGTAGTGATTCACACACATAGAGCACAAAGAAGATCAAATACAAAACAAAGCATTTAACGTGCTACTTTAGTTACGATGGGATTTGAGAAACTGGTTAATTAAACGATTTTAAGATGAAGTTTATGATGTTCTACTTTAATTACAAAATAAAAAGTACGTGATTAAAATGGAAATTTCGAGATTAAAGTTGACATTTCGGGCTTTTTTCCCTCTATGTGCCTATATTTTTGTCTGTACCCTAATAAGCTCAGAGTGGGCAGCAACTCGTCTTTTCACGGTGACTTTGATATGAGACTTCTTTTTTATTTTGGCACTGAGCGACTTTGTGAACTTGAGCTTTCAAGACACTCTGTCACTCGATCAGCTTCCTTTTGTTGTTTATACCACTGTTTAAATCAACAAATAGTACATTTTTACTTTGCCTCCACTTGGTATTCGCTGAAATTCTTATATTTTCCCCTGTGCTTTTCCCATTGTCTTTTCACAGAAGGCTGAGTTTAAGGGCGATTTATATTGATTTGCATATTCAAAGAGGTGTAATTCTGGGAAGAACTGAAGTGGGACAGCAGGCGCGTGCACGAGCGTTAGTTTTCACCCTGATCAGAATTTATGTAGTGGAACAACGTGGAAGTTGGAGTACGCACAGATTCCAGCATCTGGATTTTTCTGTGCGTAAGCACATTTCGGCTTTTGTGCTTACGTCATGTTATAGTGCGAGTTCTACGCACGCCGTTATACATGAGGCCCCAGGTGTTTAAAAGGTTAAGGGACAACATGGGTAACAAAGTTCATAAAAAAAAAGCTCTTACACTCTTAAAAAGATCTGAAAAGCCTAGAAAACTGTGTGACATAAGATGTGGCACCTTACATGGATCAACAAGTAAAAGTGGAAAGCTTGTTGGAGAGGGACTACTTTAATGGGGTGTGTCACCAATAAATATCTACCACTGACTGGACTGATTTGGCTTGAGCACACTGGACTTCCATTGTCTGGCGTATTAGGGATTAAAATGAATCGACTTGAAGGACTAAACAGAAATACATCCATTTTCCCCGCCATTGCTTTGTTGATGTTCTTTTGTTTGCTGCTACAACCCTGAGCAGGATCAGCGGTCGAGAAGATGATATGAGACAATATTCTTTTGCTGTTGTTCCACTTTGCTGTGTATTTGTAATTTCTAGCATTATGAGAACTGTACATTATAATGCAATTTAAGGATTTAATTGTTTATTTATGGAAGGAGGCATCTTTCTGAAAGTAAGCCATTATAATTTCCTCCTCCCACAGTTTCAGAATGTGATCAGTGTGAGGAAGGGCATCATCTATGGCAGGGAGGGGCAGAACTAACCAGAGAGAGCCAGCGTTTTACGACTTAATTACCTGTATACTCTAATCTTTACTTCTTGTTTGTCTGAAGAAAATGTTGACAGGCACAAATCAGATGAACTGCAGATGAACATGAATTATGACTAAATGGAACTGGTCACTGCATCAGAAGTCACTCCACACCATGATGCACTACTGGTCCACGAGGTGTGACAGGAAACCAAAGGACTGGCAGAAATTTGATCTCGCTCTCTCTGTGCCATTTTCCTTCCTGAGAAGGCCTCCCTACGTCTCGGTGGCCATATCCACACAGGCCGTACTGCCCATATCTGAAAAACCATTTAAAGGGAATGCAGGAGCAAAGACCAAACTAGACCAGAGACTAATCATCATAATAAGACAGACAGCCAACACATAGTTAAAATAATACAATCTGTTAATAGGACTAACACTTATTGTACTCTACCATTTTGAGCATATTAACTATACTGCATAAATAAACTAATTGTCTGGAGTTACTGATTTAAAAGAAGAGGAAGTACTGAACAGCAGCAGCAGTCATTCCCGACAGTGTGGGGAGAGTATGGGATTTAAGGTCAATGTAGCCAAGAGTACAAAGGGGAATATAATCAACCCAAGGATGACAAAAACATTAGGGAGTTGGGTCAGAGTGAACAAGGAGTCTGTGCTTATTGATCTCCATTTCCTGACAACAGTGATGCTAACTGCACTGGCTCTGTGATTTCTCCATTGGCAAGTTGGTCAGGTTGCTTGTGTGCTTTTTGGTAGAGTTGTAGGCACATAGGTCCAGCAGTGGAGTGTGTTGGGGTGAACCCCATTCCTTTTCCAACAGAAGTGGTACTTTTGCTTACAGACTGCAATCACAAGCCAACCAACTTCATCATACAGTAATGGAGAAGAGCCATGATGTCCACCAAGTAGGAATAGGCTGGGCTGGGCAGTGGGACTCAGTAAGTTAACTCTGCCTTTTCATCATAGCTAGACTGGAGATAGACTTTGATCTTTGACTGCACTAAGAAACTGGCAACATTTTCAGTAAAAACAGTTCAGGGCCATGCCCTTCACGCACCTTTCAGTATGACATGGTGCTGAACTACGGACCAATACTTTGCCTGCTCGTACTGCGACTGAAACAAAATGGATCTCTAAACAGTTCTGACAGATATCCTGATCTGGTCAATCAACTTGGCCACATATAAAATACTTTACAACATGTAGAGCGAGTGTAAAACAAAACTAACCACAGGAAAGAAAAAGAAAAAAAAAGAGTGGATGCACGTGGTACTCACCATCCCCAGATTGCTTACGAATTCTGCCATGTTATAACTAAAGAGGACAACACATTTAATTTGCATTTTTAGATATTTACGAAATAATTCTCCACATTCTGAAGAGCCCTACTCAATTTTAGTGAGATATAAAAATGAATGAAAATGACAGAATGTAATAAAATCCTTTAATATTTGGCGGTTGTCCCAGTAGCTTTTCCAGTCTCATCCTCCTGTTGTATACTTCACTGCTTAGAGTCTCTGCTTCTTAAATGTGCCTGGCTGTCTGTCTTTACAGCATACAAAGCCACATGAGCACAACAGAAGTGAGGAACAGACAGACATAAATCTGGTCAGAACTTAAAAAAAAGAAGTTACAGGCACAGATATCAGGAAATGGAGCTCACAGAAAAGTGCAAGAATCTTCAAAGAACAAAACTAGACTGGAATGAATAAAACTGTCCAGAGGAGCAAACATAGCTCTGAAAATCCAACAGCAATGTCACAACTTAGATGGGAGTCAGATGACAATTATCAGGTACTCCACCAGTACAGGTTGTATAGCAGAGGGGCAAGGAGGAAGCCATAAAATAAAAAGGCATCGAGGAACTTTGGAAAGAATGAGGAAATAGAGATCTGTAGTCTAGAAAAACAGAGTTAGATGGCCTTAATGCCAACTACTTACAGAATGCCGTCGCGGTGGCAGCACTGTGTGGTGGCAATGGACTGGCAGGTCAGTCAAAACAGAGTGTGACATGAAAGAAGCAAAATGGAGATACAGTGCCTGTAAAAAGTATTCACCCCTTTGGATGTTTTCACAATTTATTGCTATACAACACTGAATCACGGTAGATTTAATATGGCTCTTTTGACATTGATCAGCTGAAAACTCCCTAATGTCAAAATGAAAATGCATTTCTGTTAAGTGATCTAAATAAATTGCAAATTTAAAAGCACAAACTAATTGATGTCATAAGTATTCACCTCAGTATTCAGTAGGTGCACCTCTGTCAGCCATGACAGCTTCGAGTCTGTGTGTACAGGTCTTTCTCGATCAGCTTTGCACATTGACATTGCGATTTCTCTCCACTGTTCGTCATAAAACTGCTTACGTTCCGACAGGTGGCCTACGGATTATGAGTGAACAGCCTTTGTCAAGTCCAGACGCAAATTCTCAGTTGGATTAAGATCCAAACTCTTGACTTGATCACTCCAGGATATTAACATTGTTGGAGCTTTGGCTTAATTCTTGAGATCATCGTCATAACAGGAAAACAAATTTCCTCCTAGGTTTCTTGCAGACTTGAAAAGGTTTTTCTCCAGGATTTCACATGATTTTGCTGCATTCACATTCATGTTTTCTGCTATTTAGTGTAATGACCAAAAAGCTCAACTTTGGTTTCATCAGACCACAGAACAGTCTTCCAGCTGACCTCAGAGTCTCCCATGCATCTTCTGGCCAAATCAAATAAATGATAATAAGCACATAACAGCTTTGTTAATTCATTTATTTTTTAAATGCTGCCTTTCTCTTTACCACTCTCCCAGAAAGCTACAAGTGTTTTTTATCTTAATTCTGGAATCAACTTTTTCCAAGGATTGTTCATTTTTCTTTCAGTGTAAACTGACACGGGTTCTCACTTTTGTTTTTGTTCATCATAAAGAAAACTTTGAGAAGTGTGATGACACTCGATCAGTACTGTACCCGCACACAACTACTCACATGGGCGCTCAGTGGAGCACGGACTAAGAATCTGGCAATTCCCATATGATGTCTCACCTACACTCTCACCAAGCCTGCCCGGGACCGGGTTGGATAATGGATGGAAATCCATTAAACATAATATAGTATGAACTTTTGTCTGGGCCAACTAAAAGTATTCATTACTCTGAAGATTTTGTTACTTTGGTATTTGCTATAACGGGATTTCACCAGTATGTATGTGTAGAGTATAATTATAAAGTCGTTGATGGGCGATGAACAATTAAGAATGGCATTTGCGAAGTTGTAACGCAAGCATTAATGTATGCCCATTTACGAGATGTTTATCAGTTATCAGCAGCACATTCATAGTCATTTCGATCGTTTAATTTTATTTTGATGTGTCTATGTCATATGCCGTACCAATTTGAGAATTAATGCCTTGTTTTCTTATTACCTTCTCTTCAACTTGTCTTTTAGGAAGGCATTCAAATTCAGGTTGTACTTGCCCAAGTAGTATGTTGTTAAAAGGTCACTTGTCAGGTCATTGTTTAAGTTGAAACTATGCCATTATTTTTTTTTAAATTCCTTTGTGTTCACTTTATATTACTTTGGTGATTCAGTGTATACTAGTTAATTATTTATGTATTTATTTTACGATTGATTGCATGCTTTCATGTTTGATGTGATTAATCACAATTCCATACAATTATGCAATTAATTAGTTTTTTTTTTAATCAATTTCGATCCCTAATATATACAAAGAGGGGGCCAAAAAACATACAGACTTCAACAAAAGAAAAACCTGTTAGAAAGTTGTGATATTAAATTTATACAGATAACAAGGGATGAGTTTAAGTCACTTTTGACTTCTACATTCACTACAGGTGCTCACAATTTGTTACCAACTCCGAGTGGCGAGCGTGTAAACTGTTCTATCACCATAGCCGAGTTAGACGGACTTGTTGCTGTATGAGGCCACCTGGATCTTTCCTTGGGCACATCACGCACGGAACCACGGGTTTCAAACTTATCACAAATACGTGCCATTATCAGGCGTGTTGGTGGCCCTGCTGCAAACTCACATCCCCATTGTTGTTGTACCTCAAGAACATTCTCAAATTTAAACCACAACTTTAAAAAGGTCTTGCGCTCCTCAAATGATAACTGTACCCCTGCCATTTCGTTTGAGGGTCCTTCCTGCTACGTGGTGATGCTAGCATTCATGTGAGTAATGACATCATCTTCTGAGAGAACGTCATACTACACATCCTTACCGTAACTCAATTCAACTTCAGAAAAGTCCAGAGATGATAACTATTAAAGTGTGTATATACTTGTTTGGCCTCCTCAGTGTATGTTTTACATATACACACACACACACACACAGGAATGCAAGTACAGATACTGGGCCTAAATATAAATAACAAAATTGTATATATAAAATAAAATCATAAATAAAGTACACACACACACACACACATATATATAAATACAGACAGACAGACACAAACACATACATACAGTTAATGTTAACTTTACCTTCCTGTTCCATCTTCTTTATCAAAACCCCCCGTTCTGTTACTCGAGTCTCAATAAGATAGACTATAAGCAATCACATAAACAAAATAAAATCTGGAGAAAGTCATAAACCCACTGTTGGACATAACAATTATACATTATCACAAATCTCTCTGTTTGAAAAGCAAATATAAATCTTTATAAATCTATATAAATATTCTTTATGCAGTTAATAAAAACTCAAGAAGGTGTGCACTTTACTGATTAATTATGCACACCGGCACATAGTTCCTAATATTAGGTTAAACCTTGCCAAACAATATTTAAAAATAAATGCAGAGGTTTCAAAAAGGCAGATGGCTGTGGATTTCCATACCACCTGAACTTATGCCACAGCCACCATGAAAATGTGCCACTAGGTGTCAGTAGTGGCCTGAAAATGTAAAACATTTTTGACGTACTGTAACATTCTCAAACCCACTTAATCAGTCGTTACAGTGTTGCGGAGGGCCAGGGCCTATCCTGGAGGCACTGATATCTGGTCAGAATCAACCCCATAGGGGGCACCAGTCCACTGCAGAGACCACTTATGCGATTGACTCTGATGGGGGTTGGTATAGAGTCGGATAATTTAGACTCCCCAATTAACCTGACAGCGACATCTTTCAGAGTGGAGACCATAACCCCATTCACGCACAGGGAGAAAATGCCAACTCCACACTGACACGAGGACCACTGGTATGAGATTCAATCCCCAGAGAACGTTTGAGTGAGAGAGCAAAGCTAACATGCAGCTCTCATTTGGAACGGTAATCATAAAAAAAAAATCTCTTTTCAGAAGAATTCCTGGTATGATAAGCCGTTTAATATTTTATACAAAGCTTCAAACCAAGGCACTGAAAAGAATTCAATTTGAACATCAAAAATTTTCTGTGGAAAAATCTAGCCAGTGCATTATTACATATTAGCGCTTTGAAGCTCCTCATCCTTAGCCTCCTCCTCCTCCTCTTCTCCTTCTTCCATCTGCCTTCAGAACACTGGATGGCATCCATGCCATTTATTCATTATGTTGAGACAGCCAGCTTAATCAGCTGCTGCCTGGATGCCAACGAGGTTACCTAAGTAAATGTTTAATAAGGACAATGTAGGACACCTAAGAATTGCAAATTATTATAATTGAATCTAATACAAAACACTTAATATGGCATTTCAAAGTAAGTAGTTAAAAAAAATACAATTCAAAAAAAAAAATAATAATAATAATGTGTGCTTTCACGGACATTGTTATTTCCATTTTACAATCATTAACAAGACTAATGTACACATTTCTACACCTGCATATTTTCCCAAAGCTTGTAAAAGCAGATAAAATATTAAATATGTATTGTAATATATATTTTAATATTTATATCAACTCAGCAAACAGAGTGAAGTACAGTTCAACTAAGCATTGATAATGATGGCCAGTGCAAAAATCTGAGAAAATTCACCAAATTAAAAGAAGGGCAGGGGAAAAAAAAAAGAAAAAAAGTCAAAACATCCGATGGGACCTCACCACAAAAATATGTAGGGTAGGAAAATTTATACATTTTTAAAGAACATGTACATAAGTTATTAAATAATAAAGATCTCATTTAAAAGAAAAAAGATGATTTTACATGAGTCAAATCTACGTGCACAATATCCATGTCATGAATTAATAAAAATGATGGTGGGCCCCCGCGGTAATTGCTCGTTCGCTTTAATTGTTATGTAGGAGAGTAAATACCAGCTGTCTGCTCACACACTCCACTAGTTTAGCGTTGTTTTGCTCAGGTCTTTTCAGTGTTATAAATGGGATTATTAGAAAATACTGTTAATCGGATTATTTCCAAGAGCAGGAATGGGGGGAAAAGAAAAAAAAAAAAAAAAAAAAACCCAAAGGACCATACGATGGCATATATGGCAGTCTTCATGGAACCAGGAGGCAAGTGTGAAAGCTCCTGAAGCATTAGCCCGATGAGCAGCATCCTCCACCGGCCGCAGCAGCATTCTGGGGTTCATCGTCCACAATCTGTACGCCTCGTCGCGCTGTGCCGGCCTGATTTGAACCGTTGCCTTTTGCCCGCTCATCTGCTTGTGCTGTTTCAATCATTCCTGTTCAGAAGTGAATTCACAAATACAATCAGTGCAGTTTGCAGCACCTCGGAGAATAGCTGCTCTTTTTACTGCTTACATCTTGATAAATACCCTAAAAAGTGCCACCTCCCTAAAGCAGTTACCTGGCATATTTAATGTATGCTTTACATTCTGAAATATTTTACAATTAGAGACCCAATAGGCCAGTACAGCTGAACACTTTGAAACCTGCTAAAAACCAACCTCTTTAACTTGGCTTTTTCTTAATTTAATTTTCTTCTTCTACCTTACGTGTGGTGATTGGCTTTTATAATAAAACCTGATTACTGACCAGTCTAGATAATATCAGCTACTTTTGTGTGTTTTCATTTTCTGGTATTCAGGGGTGTGCTCTGTGCCACCATCACCAGTCTAAAGCACATTGTTGCCAGCTGTGATGCTGGAGAGTATGAAGAAAGTGACACAAAACCAAGGGTTTGAAATCAAGGTCAGTACTAGGACCCACCATGGCTGCAGGTTTTCATTAAATCGCTCTTAAAATTTGTCAAACTACTTTCTAATATTACTTCAGAAATTACAAAATGGTTATACTAAATAATTATGTATGTGTAATGCATAGGGATGAAATCTTTTTTTTTTTTTAAATTGTAAATCTCACACTAATGCGCTTTTCTGAATTCAAAATAAGAGAAGCACAAAAGTTCAGCTAATTAAACAATCAGACAGCTTAATGGGAAAAATGACTTGCTTATTGAGAGGTGGAACAAAATACCTGCAGCCACAATGGAGGCCCAGGACTGAACCTGAAAACCCCATACATAAGACTATCCTGTTATTAATGTAATCCACATATATAGCTTTTTGTGGTTCTGCTCTTAATGTGGCATCATTGGCTTGTTATCCAAATCATCACAACTGTGGACTAGTTGGGTTTCATATTAATGTTGAGTTAATGTATAACTTGTTCAAACACTAGGTGGCAACATAATTCAGATGCCAGGGTGGCTCATTTATTCCTTCTTCCATAAAGCTTTTAAATCTGCTTAAAGGAATATTCCACCCGGAATTACATTTTTTTTTGGTGTGTTTACATATAACTTGCAAAGCACCTATTGCGATAGTCACGTCTTTTCGTCCGCAAAAAGAACTTGGTCCCTTGTTGACCGATTTCCTTCAAATGTGGCAGTTATTTTTCTAAGAAATTAGTCCACACAATTAGATTTTTACTGAAATATCTCCAACAGATTGTGCTGTACACATTTTGATATTTCAACAACTTCCACTTTGCATTGGCGAACCTGTGCCTGTATCTTAAAAGGGAGAAACATTCTGCTTGACTTCATCTATATTTAAATTTTACCAGGAGAGCAGTTGCTTGAACTTATGTATTTTGTGCATTTCCTTCTTTCACTCATGGGACAGCCACTCGGACTTCCAAATACAAGTGAATCAGACACATGGCAGAACACACATGTGCATACAATTCAAAAGCAGTGCTGTTCTGACCCTTTAGGTAAGTTAACTAACAGAGCACAAAAAAAGCCACTTCTCTGGAAGTAAATGGGAAAGGAAAGCAATTAAGTAAGCATATACTGTATGAGACTGAACTCGTTGAACATTAATCGGCAGATTATTATTGTAAACATCTGATGTTCTCAATCTGCAGCTAAAAGGTGTTTGAAATAATGAATTGCATGGGAAAGCCGCAGCTGCCCTTAATGATATAAACACAGGATGGGTTTAAAAATGGACAGTGGCATTGAGAGGTGGGACTCCTTCAGGAGCTCTGGCACCCAACTCCTGATCTTTCAGTTCCAGATATACAAAAACAATTGTGGCAAATTCAAAACTGCCCCTGATCAATGATAAAAATTTTATTCAAAATACACACATGACATACATGCATGCCTTGTGTGAGACCTTGTTTTACAGATTTTTATCTTGTGTGTAACAGCGCACGGCAATCATAAAGGGGGCTAAGACCTTAATTAGTGCAAATCCTACAGAAGCCCCTGGAAATGGAATTGCAGTTGATCTTTGTGCAGAACACTCAGCCATGCTGGGTGCTAATAGTGAGGATGGAGCAGGATTACACTTTGGTTGGTGTGGATTTCTTAGTGGTACAGTATAACACACAACAGACTGAGCACGCGTTGTGGTTTATCTATACCTGAACTGTTGCTTTTCCTTCCATTTACCTTCAAACTGCGATTCTTACTTTTCATATTCCTGATATGCAATAAATCAGTTCCTTTCCAAGTTCTTATTTATACAAACTAAAAAAAAATACCATGTTTTAAATAAATATTAATAGGTAGATGAGGAACTTATTCAGTTAATTTTCTTCTTTCATATAGCAATATTGATAGCGATTTTACACTAGTATTGGTCATTTTGTATTTTATTTTTCAATTGTTGATGCTACTCTTTTCAAAAATGTTATGTTTAAGTAAATTGAACAACCATTAGTCAAAGACCCTCCACTAGAAACACACATTAACTTATGCCACTTTCACGTCACTTGATTTTCAACTTGTTTTGTGTGAAAGCCACGGAGCCACTAGAAGCTTCTTTATGCTCTCTTTTTAACTTCATTGTAAAGTGCTATTAAAAAGCATTCATTTATTGTAGTCTATTAACAAATGTAACTATTACTTTTGAATATGACTGATTTTTACAAAACTATTTTAAAAACAAAAATGTAACAACTGATTTTTGGATAAAGTAAATTAAAAAAGAGAAATGTTCCAACTTTCATATCAGTCTAATTAGTGGCTGAATACTACTGGCCTTGTCTAACATGTTTAATGTGTTACTTACCTCCTCTTTGTGTTTTTCAGTGACTAAATGAGAAAGATTCTCCATCTTATGTTTTCACGGAAAATGGAGATAAAGTTATAATAGAAAAGGTGACTCCTTTGATAAACATTGTCAACAAAAACACTTATATTCACAACATGCAAAACACATGCATCGTTGTTAACTTATTACTAAACACACACTACCGGGAAAATAAATAAATAAATAAAATCAGAGCAGAGCATAAACAGGAAAGGCATTCATATTTTAAATGTAAAACGCGTTCCATCACAAAATACTGTGTATGCAAAAGGAAAACAGGAAATGTGATTTTCTGTCTCTGGTATCTAAACGGTAATGTCTTGTGTGTGAACTGCTTGTAATGACTGAATATTAAGAATATAGTAATTTAAGAATATTAGGCAGAGTAAGCAACATACAAATAAGGATAACAAAGATTAGAGATCAAGGGCTTAAGTAATATTAGCCCTTTAAGAATATTAGCCAGAATAAGGTGTAGTTCATACTGATTGCTGAGAAGATGCAAACAGGAGGCAAGGACAGGAAAAGGCCATGCCCTGTACTGTTTTGCCTGCAGCGTCATGTCTGAGAAGTAAGCCATACTTTTTTAATTGGTTCAACAGAGCTGAATACCTGCTTTCAAATCCATTTGAGCAGCAGAGTGCTGGCAAGCATTTCATTGGATAAGGAGTGTGTCTTTGTGCACAAATAGTCCTTATAAAATATGCTTTATTCTGAAAAAAATTGCTCAAATACCATACATTACAGGAGTATCTACCAAAACTAACTATTTTTAATTACATGGTGATATGGCCATTTAGCCCAATAGTACTCCATACGAATGCAAGCTTTTGATCTCACGAGTTGAATTTTCAACAAAAACACTGGCTGGGTTAAGGATTCTAACATTGTGTTTGTCTGTCCTGTGAGGTTTTGCTTTACTGTTTAAATATTAAAGTGGTTTGCTTTGCAATGATTCATTCCAGTAAACACATTTGTCTCTTAAATAGGTGGGCAGTACAGTATAGTGGCTAAAGCACTGGAATAGAAACCCCACGGTTGTTGGGGCAGTTCCCACGGTGGGACATTAAGCATGTCAATCAGCCTGTGCTCTGAACATGAGAAAGGTACTATATACTACTATTATCATTACTGCTCCAACTCAAAAAAAAAAAAAAAGATGCATCAATAGTACCTTGGATAAAAAGGCATCAGATAAATATAACAGTAATAAGAAAATGAAATAACAAAACACCGCTCGGGTTCAGATCGGGGGGGGCCATTCCTCCCAATCACGCCCTTCCAGGTCTCACTGTCATTGCCCACGTGGGCACTGAAGTCTCCCAGCAAAACGAGGGAAT
The DNA here is from genome assembly GCF_016835505.1 of Polypterus senegalus. Taxonomy (NCBI): domain Eukaryota; kingdom Metazoa; phylum Chordata; class Cladistia; order Polypteriformes; family Polypteridae; genus Polypterus; species Polypterus senegalus. Next base: position 150,003,365 of record NC_053161.1, read on the forward strand.
CCCCAGAAGGTATGCCCTCTAGCACCCCCTCCAGAGACTCCAAAAAGGGTGGATACTCCAAACTGCTGTTTGGCGCATACGCACAAACAACAGTCAGGACCCTTCCCCCCACCCGAAGGCAGAGGGAAGCCACCCTCTCGTCCACCGGGGTAAACCCCAACGCACAGGCTCCAAGTCGGGGGGCAATAAGTATGCCCACACCTGCTCGGCGCCTCTCACCGGGGGCAACTCCAGAGTGGTAGAGAGTCCAGCCCCTCTCAAGGAGATTGGTTCCAGAGTCCAAGTTGTGCGTCTAGCCGGAACCTCTCAACCTCGCGCACTAGCTCAGACTCCTTCCCCTTCAGAGAGGTGACATTCCACGTCCCAAGAGCCAGTTTCTGTAGCCGAGGATCAGACCGCCAAGGTCCCCGCCTCCGGCCACCACCCAACTCGCACTGCACCCGACCTCCTTGGCCCCTCCCATAGGTGGTGAGCCCATGGGAAGGAGGACCCACGTTACCTCTTCGGGCTGTGCTGTGTTATTGGACTTCTGTGCTCGTTATGGATTGTCCATAACGAACACCATGTTCAAGCATAAGGGTGTTCATATGTGCACTTGGCACCAGGACACCCTAGGCCTCAGTTCGATAAACGACTTTGTGGTTGTGTCGTCGGACTTGCGGCCATATGTCTTGGACACTCGGGTGAAGAGAGGGGCGGAGCTGTCAACTGATCACCACCTGGTGGTGAGTTGGCCGATGGTGGGGAAGATGCGGTCAGACCTGGTAGGCCCAAGCGTGTTGTGAGGGTCTGCTGGGAGCGGCTGGCAGAGTCCCCTGTCAGAAGTAGCTTCAACTCCCACCTCCGGCAGAACTTCAACCACGCCCCGAGGGAGGTGGGGACATTGAGTCGAATGGGCCATGTTCCGTGCCTCTATTGTTGAGGCGGCTGACCGGAGCTGTGGCCGTAAGGTGGTCGGTGCCTGTCGCGGCAATCCCCAAACCCGTTGGTGGACACCGGCGGTGAGGGATGCCGTCAAGCTGAAGAAGGAGTCCTATAGGACCTTTTTGTCCTGTGGGTCTCTGGAGGCAGCTGATAGGTACCGGCAGGCCAAGCGGAATGCGGCTTCGGTTGTTGCTGAGGCAAAAACTCGGGCATGGGAGGAGTTTGGAGAGGCCATGGAGAGCGACTTTGGACGGCTTCGAGGAGATTCTGGTCCATCGTCCGGCGTCTCAGGAAGGGGAAGCAGTGCAGTGTCAACACTGTATATGGTGGGGATGGTGTGCTGCTGACCTCGACTTCGACGTTGTGGGTCGGTGGGGGAGTACTTCGAAGACCTCCTCAATCCCACTAACATGCCTTCCAATGAGGAAGCAGAGCCTGGGGACTCTGAGGTGGGCTCTCCCATCTCTGGGACTGAAGTCACCGAGGTGGTCAAAAAACTCCTTGGTGGCAGGGCCCTGGGGGTGGATGAGATACCGGAGTTCCTTAAGGCTCTGGATGTTGTAGGACTGTCTTGGTTGACACGCCTCTGCAACATCGCATGGACATCGGGACAGTGCCTCTGGATTGGCAGACGGGGTGGTGATCCCCTCTTTAAAAGGGGACGGAGGGTGTGTTCCAACTATAGAGGGATCACACTCCTCAGCCTCCCTGGAAAAGTCTATTCGGGGGTTCTGGAGAGGAGGGTCCGTCGGATAGTCGAACCTCAGGTTCAGGAGGAACAGTGTGGTTTTCGTCCTGGTCGCGGAACAGTGGACCAGCTCTACACCCTTAGCAGGATCCTGGAGGGTGCATGGGAGTTTGCCCAACCAGTCTACATGTGCTTTGTGGACTTGGAAAAGGCGTTCGACAGTGTCCCTCGGGAATCCTGTGGGGTGCTCGGGAGTATGGGGTACCGGACCCCTGATAAGAGCTGTTCGGTCCCTGTACAACCGTGTCAGAGCTTGGTCCGCATTGCCGGCAGTAAGTCGAGCCCGTTTCCAGTGAGAGTTGGACTCCACCAGGGCTGCCCTTTGTCACCGATTCTGTTCATAACCTTTATGGACAGAATTTCTAGCGCAACCAGGGTGTTGAAGGGGTCCGTTTGGTGGACTCAGGATTGGGTCACTGCTTTTTGCAGATGATGTTGTCCTGTTTGCTTCATCAGGCCGTGATCTTCAGCTCTCTCTGGAGCGGTTCGCAGCTGAGTGTGAAGCGGCTGGGATGAGAATCAGCACCTCCAAATCCGAGACCATGGTCCTCAGCCGGAAAAGGGTGGAGTGCCCTCTCAGGGTTGGGGGGGAGATCCTGCCCCAAGTGGAGGAGTTTAAGTATCTCGGGTCTTGTTCACGAGTGAGGGAAGAATGGATCGTGAGATTGACAGGCAGATCGGTCCGGCATCCGCAGTGATGCGGGCTCTGCATCGGTCTGTCGTGGTGAAAAAAGAGCTGAGCCGTAAGGCAAAGCTCTCAATTTACCAGTCGATCTACGCTCCTACCCTCACCTATGGTCATGAGCTATGGGTAGTGACCGAAAGAACGAGATCGCGAATACAAGCGGCTGAAATGAGTTTCCTTCGCAGGGTGTCTGGGCTTTTCCTTAAGGATAGGGTGAGGAGCTCAGTCATCCGGGAGGGGCTCAGAGTAGAGCCGCTGCTCCTCCGCATCGAGAGGAGTCAGATGAGGTGGCTCGGGCATCTGATCAGGATGCCTCCTGGATGCCTCCCTGGTGAGGTGTTCCGGGCACGTCCAACCGGGAGGAGGCCCCGGGGAAGACCCAGGACACGCTGGAGGGACTATGTCTCCCGGCTGGCCTGGGAATGCCTTGGGATTCTCCCGGAAGAGCTGGAAGAAGTGGCCGGGGAGAGGGAAGTCTGGGCTTCTCTGCTTAAGCTGCTAAACCCCGCGACCCGACCTTGGATAAGCGGAAGAGGATGGATGGATGGAAGAAAATGAAACTGTTTTATTTACCTAATTACATAAGGAGTCACCCTCAATTGAACTGTTTAAACCAGATTGAAGATACATTTCTCTAGCTTTCTGTGACCGTCAGTGATACTCATGGCGTCCCTCCTCTTACTCGTTTGTTTCAATTTACTGCTGGTTTGTATTGTTTTATTGTATTGTATTTTATTTATGTTTATTGTATATTTTATTGTAAAGCACTTTTCCTACAGCATTACTGGTGTTGTTTGAAGTGTGCTCTATAACTAATTTATAAATAAATTGACACATTAAACCTTCAAATGTCTGTGTACATCACTAAAGAAATAAAAAAAATATTACATAATGCTTACTTTTACAGAGATCCAGGAAAAGTTCCTCTATTCCTTTATTCAGTTTTGCTGAAGTATGATAGTGTTTTGCTCCAACAGATTCTGCGTACCTTCATGTGAAAATAAAACAAGTGAGTTGCATTAAGTCCCAAAAAGTTATCTGTGGGGTGCATGAGGAGCCTGGCACAAATAAATACAATTGACATAAGAATACGTTAAAAAAAGCAGCAAACCTTCACCCTGCCCTATTACGTCTTTACAGCACTCAAAGATGACCCCATTTTGCTTTGCCTCCTTTATCTATGAATCATCATCTGGCAATTATACATAAAGTGATACATGGGAGATATGAGGATGCAAAGCTTTGTATTTAAAACAAAACAAACAGTGACTGCACTGTCGCTTCCTACAAAAGTGGGGAAATGACCCAGAAAACGTCAAAAAACTCTTTAGTTTCTTTAATGGCATATAACAAATAAAGTAGATGTTGTATAGCCATGATGAGGCCAAATCAGATAAGATGTTCACGTTCAAACAGTGACATACATTTGTAGATCCTCTGAACTGTCCACCTCCGTTCAGATTTTTTTAATCTAGTAGATTTCATGTAGCATCACAAATAACTGCAGTACTGCACTGTGCTCCTCTTTGTATATCTTTCATATCGTTTATTAATTTGGTACTTTACTGATAAATATTTTAAACTCATTTTATGCATACCTTTTTTGTGAAATGCTTCCATTGTAATTTAAATAATGCCATCTGTCGAATAACAAGGAGGAAACACTTACTGTTCCCCCAAAGTACAATATTTAATGCACAGAGTTGTTTAATTTTTGAAACACATGAACAGTCAAAGTGGTTAAGTTAAAAAATAAAAAAAGAGAGAGAGAGATACAGAGACGTATTGTACATATCTTCTGGTGTCCGGCAGCACAGAATGCACTTCTGGGAGAAAAACACAAGCAAGAAAATGTATGCGTGATGTGACAATAATGTGTGCTCTAGGACTTAGTCAACTATTTTGAAAGTTAGAGTATTTGTCATTTTTGTGTATTAATTTCATCCAAGAGCCATATAGCCCATTTTGGCTTATTAAATATTGTTGTAACTATTCAAAAATAACTACAACAACAGAATAGAATGACATTTTTTAGAGTACACAAAGCACAGGGTTTTAAAAAGAATTTTAATTCTTTCAGGGCTGATGTAGACTTTTGTCAACATTCAGGGGAAGAGGATGGTAATTGGCTATAAACTGAGAACAAAACTCACCCTTATGTTTTAGTTCAACTCTTTTTGCTTGAAGGAAAGTTACATAGCTTTGTTGATTTGACCTCAGTTCCCTGCATATGCACAAGTAGTGAAGACCAAACAGCCTCTAAAATGGCACATACATCTGGCAAGACTAAAGTAAAAGTGCAAAGCAAAATTCTCCATGGCCGTTTTACGCATTACCGCTGAATTGGACTCTGACTTTTTGGACTCAGAGTTTGATGCAAGTGATCTGGAGATGGATATCGAAAATGAAAGTGAGGTACCAGCATTAGCCGATCGGTACCCAGCCGATTGTGGTGCTGAACACATTCATGTAGCTGATACGCCTACAGCAGCATTCACCTAGGAGGAAAACCACTTATGATGATAAGAGGTACAAACCATATTTAGTCACAGCCCGACTGCTGTGTGAAGACAGAGAGGCAGCCGGCCCCACCGAGCCAACCCTGCTGCCGGAGATGCCAAACAGGCGCCAACAGCAGCCACAGCATGTAGCAAAAGATGTTTTATATTGATTTATGTGTGGAACCATGAATTCTGTGCTTTTCAGAAAACTGAGTTTTTTGGAAAAAATATTCAGCCCCTCAAAGAGTTAAAATAATATTACCCAGTTGAAAAAACAAACAAACAAAAAAAAACCATTCCCCTGCAATGAACCAGCACCCTGTCCAGGATTTGTTTCTGCATTGCTAGTTGGGATAGGCCCCAGCACCCCCTGTGACCCTGTTCAGGACTATGCAGGTTAGATGATGACTGACTGACTGACTCCACATTCCACCTCATGTGATGTGAAAATTGTGTCAACCGATTAATGTCTTGTTGTTAGTTGGGGACTGTGGAGAGTTTCTGACTAATTGTAGTTTGTATTTCTTAAAGGTAACAGATTTTAAAATATGTACCCCCTTAAAGTCTGTAAGGAAGTGACTGATGTGATGGAGCATTCCCAGCAATGTGCAAGAGTCTGGTGCCATTTCAATAATGTATATTTAGTTTGACATTTAAAAGAGGAAAGTAGTCAAATTAAAATATTCTTTTCAATCAGAGTTCTTGAAATTTCAAAAATATACCTCACTAAAATTGCAACTTTACCAACAATATTCCTTAATAAATAAATGTATCAAATTTCAACGAAATAGTCTGTAGGGAGCCGAGTTGTTTCATGTGGAACGACATAGACAGAAGAACAAGAGGTGATTTAACAATTTAGGTGACTGCACCTAGCAAAGGATTCATGACTGAATTTATCACATTTGAGTAATCACAAGGGATCTGTGTTTCATATGAGCATCACTCGCAACAATAAGCCCTGCTTGATTTCCCTTTTGATGAAATCACTTTGAGAATACAGAGAATCAGAGATGTGCTTTTGCAACATTGTTTCAAACATCATGATTGTTTAAAAGCAGCGGCCTTCAAATGCACCATTTAAACATCTTTTAGTCTGTAATTGCATTTACTTGGGAGCTTGTTGCATCGCTCCAAGCATGTACTCAGAGAATAGCACTATCCAACAATGAAGTAAAGTGAACAGCAAAGTGTTGGTCAAAAGTGCTCCATGCTTTATTAACATTCTGCAAACAAAACAAAAGGTGTATATAGTACCCTCCATAATGATGGGGACAAAGTCACATTTTCCATTGATTTACCCCTCTGCTCCACAGTTTAAAATTACAAATTAAACATTTCGGATATAATTTCAGACTTTCATTTCTGAAAATTTGCATACATGTCAGTCACATCATGTAGAAATTACACCACTTTTCTTACCTGTCCCCCATTTCAGGGCACCATAATGTTTGGGACAGAGCAATGGAAGGTCTAATAAAGCAGCCATATTTAGTCACAAACCCCTAGCATGCAATGACTGCTTGAAGTTGGAGATTCAAAGACATCACCAGGTGCGAAGGATCTTCTCTGCTGATGCTCTGCCAAGCCTCTACTGCAGCCATCTTCAGCTCCTTCTTGTTTCAGGGGCAGGCCCCCTTAGGTTTTCTGTTCAGTATATGGAAGGCATGCTCATTTGAATTTAAATCAGGTGACTGGGTTGGCCATTCATAAATGTTCTAATTTTTAGCTCTAAAAAAACTCCTGCATTGCCTTAGCAGTGTGTCTGGGGGCATTATCTTGTTGTAGGATGAAACACAGTCCAGTGAGTTTGGAGACATTTACTGGATCTTGAGCAGGTCAGATATTTCCATACACCTCAGAATTCATTGTGTGACTGGTGTTAGTATTGCCATCATCAGAGTAGCAGCCATTCATGTTCAAGCTATAACACCCCCAGCATCATGATTAACAGATGAGATGGTGTCCTTTGGATCTTGGGCAATTCCTGTTCATCTCCACACTTTGCTCTTGCCATTGTTTTGATGCAGGTTCATCTTTCTCTTATCTGTTCACAAAAACATTTTCTAGAATTCTGCAGACTCTTATCTACTTTTCCACAAACAGTAATCTGGTCATCCTATTTTTGTGACAATTTAGTGGTTTACATCTTTCATTGTGGGCTCTTGATTTCTATTCATGAATTCTTCTGCAGATAGTCATTTTTGACACATCCACATCTGCCTATTGAATGACATTCCAGACAGTTGATTTAGGTAGTCCTATAAGGTTTAACCAATGTCTCTAATGGCTTTACTTGTTTTTCAGACTCATGATGGCTTCTTTGACTTTCATTGGCCCAGCCCTTGTTTTCACGTTGAACAACATCAACTACTGACTCCAAAGGACAGAAGCAAGCCGAGGTATCTTATGGTTGCTCTAATGAAGCAATCAAACACACCTGAGGAATCATAAACACCAATTATCCCAAACATTCTGTGCCCTGAAATGGGGATTGGGTTTTGGGGGAAATGGGGGAACCATGTAGAAAAAGTACAGTCATTTCAACGTGGTGTGCCCAAAATGTATGCAAACACCCTTAAATGAAAGTCTATAATGTGCACTTTAATCACGTCTGATTTGTTTGATTTGTAATTGTAATCTGTGGAAAGAAGGGGTGAATCAAGGAAATGTGCATCTTTGTCCCAAACGTTAGCGAGGACACTATATATATCCTCACACACCCCATGTTAGGTTATTCCTTGCATTTCAATAGATTAAATTTGAAGAAAAACTGATCGGTACAGTGTGTGTGTCTGTGTGTATTTTATATAAAATATACACACACATACAGTGCATCCAGAAAGTATTCACAGCGCATCACTTTTTCCACATTTTGTTATGTTACAGCCTTATTCCAAAATGGATTAAATTCATTTTTTCCCTCAGAATTCTACACACAATACCCCATAATGACAACGTGAAAAAAATTTACTTGAGGTTTTGGCAAATTTATTAAAAATAAAAAACTGAGAAATTCATATTCACAGCCTTTGCTCAATACTTTGTCGATGCACCTTTGGTAGCAATTACAGCCTCAAGTCTTTTTGAATATGATGTCACAAGCTTGGCACACCTATCCTTGGCCAGTTTCGCCCATTCCTCTTTGCAGCACCTCTCAAGCTCCATCAGGTTGAATGGGAAGCGTCGGTGCACAGCCATTTTAAGATCTCTCCAGAGATGTTCAATCGGATTCAAGTCTGGGCTCTGGCTGGGCCACTCAAGGACATTCACAGAGTTGTCCTGAAGCCACTCCTTTGATATCTTGGCTGTGTGCTTAGGGTCGTTTCCCTGCTGAAAGATGAACCGTCGCCCCAGTCTGAGGTCAAGTGCGCTCTGGAGCAGGTTTTCATCCAGGATGTCTCTGTATATTGCTGCAGTCATCTTTCCCTTTATCCTGACTAGTCTCCCAGTTCCTGCCACTGAAAAACATCCCCACAGCATGATGCTGCCACCACCGTGCTTCACTGTAGGGATGGTATTGGCCTGGTGATGAGTGGTGCCTGGTTTCCTCTAAACGTGACGCCTGGCATTCACACCAAAGAGTTCAATCTTTGCCTCATCAGACCAGAGAATTTTGTCTCTCATGGTCTGAGAGTCCTTCAGGTGCCTTTTGGCAAACTCCAGGAGGGCTGCCATGTGCCTTTTACTAAGGAGTGGCTTCCGTCTGGCCACTCTACCATACAGGCCTGATTGGTGGATTGCTGCAGAGATGGGTGTCCTTCTGGAAGGTTCTCCTCTCTCCACAGAGGACCTCTGGAGCTCTAACAGAGTGACCATTGGGTTCTTGGTCACCTCCCTGACTAAGGCCCTTCTCCCCCGATCGCTCAGTTTAGATGGCTGGCCAGCTCTAGGAAGAGTCCTGTTGGTTTCGAACTTCTTCCACTTACGGATGATGGAGGCCACTGTGCTCATTGGGACCTTCAAAGCAGCAGAAATATTTCTGTAACCTTCCCCAGATTTGTGCCTCGAGACAATCCTGTCTCGGAGGTCTACAGACAATTCCTTTGACTTCATGCTTGGTTTGTGCTCTGACATGAACTGTCAACTGTGGGACCTGATATAGACAGGTGTGTCCCTTTCCAAATTACGTCCAACCAACTGATTTTACCACAGGTGGACTTCAATTAAGCTGCAGAAGCATCTCAAGGATGATCAGGGGAAACAGGATGCACCGGAGCTCAATTTTGTGCTTCATGGCAAAGGCTGTAAATACTTATGTACATGTGCTTTCTCAAGTTTTTTATTTTTAATAAATTTGCAAAAATCTCAAGTAAACTTTTATCATGTTGTCATTATGTGGTGTTGTGTGTAGAATTCTGAGTAAAAAAATGAATTTGATCCATTTTGGAATAAGGCTGTAACATAACAAAATGTGGAAAAAGTGATGTGCTGTGAATACTTTCTGGATGCACTGTATATACTAAAAGGTACAAAAGATGCCTCCACGAAACTTAATAATAATAAGGGGGTTGGAAGGATAGGGACCAGATTGCCCATTTTAAAGAGCAGGTGGCTGGAGTGCTTGGTTTACACTTGATGTCCTTTCAAAGGTGCAGCAATTCCAGAGGACAGTATAGAAAACTGTAGTCTCTGTATCAAAAATAGGGCCACTGTTGATCCCAGCAGGGACTCTGGGGCTTGGCTGGAGTTAACCTTGAGACAATGGTTACAACTACCTTGAGCCAGACGACCTTTCGGATGTAGAGTCAGAAGGCAGGCCTTAGCAAAGGCTTACTGATGAGAAGAGGACAAAATCCAGTGAGCGAGAGTGAGAAAGACATACTGCAAGTGGAAGATGTGTGTGCCCCATTGTGCTTTACAGGAGGGCAAAAGGGGGAGTCACTCCTCCACTTAACTAGTATGGATGGTAATAGAACTCCACTGCCAGCGTTATACATTATCATTTTATCTACTTATTGCTATTTATTTTTCTACCCAAGTGTCCCATGTGTTTGTTTATTTAGCAAGCTGGGCTATATTTGTATATTATGACATTATTCATGAATAGTATGAATACCACCTAGGCAGCATAAAGTAACCCTTAAAATGCATTGTATAAGGAGTGTCCTACTCATTGAGCAAAACTAAATGGCGTTAACCACCAATAGTAGACACTAACAGTAGACAGCATGTATCAAGAAAAAAGGAATAAGGAAGAAAGACCAGCCACAGCTACAATGCATAATTGCTCCTCAGTATATATCATCAAACTGTTATTCATTTTCAAATTATTTTAAGCAGGTCATGCATATCATATGACAGCAATTAGAATAATCAGTTTATAATTCATGCTGCTTTTTTGTGATGAAAGCAGCACTATTGCATTTAAAGTTTATGTAGCAGGATGGATCGCACTGTGCGGTTATGTCCTGATTAGTTGGCTGGAGGATTACATAACTTGATCTTAAGTAACATCATCTCCTTTTTACACTTTTCTTAGCACAACACACTTACATTTCAAGTTACCACTGCTTAAGCATTAAAATGTATGTTTGTCATGCATAGCTTTTTTAAGTCACAACAGTGAAAAAAATTGCTCTATTGCGGTGTTCTTGTAATAATACCAACAGTATGTGATTTATAACCTTAATACCAAAAGCAGAGAAAAAAGCTAATGGAAAAGGAAACTTTCAATAAAAATTACAGAAAAGGTGTGCAATTCAGGCATTCATAAAAACATTCTAGTTCAGCATGCATAGTGTATAATTGAACTAAAAATTCATTTGCATTCATCTCAATTAAAACTGTCTAAAATGTACCTAGGGTGAGATTCAAACTATGAGCAACGTCATCCGGAGCCAGCTTCACAGGTCAAATGCTCTGGTAATGTCCTACCACTTAAACCAAAAATGTTTGTTTCTTTCTACGACAGCATTGGACCTAAACTCACTGCTGTTCAAGTATTACAGGAGTATTTGAAGTAAGACCAGACAGGATAGACATGTACTATGAAGGGAAGAAAAGAAAATCACACTACATGAAAGAAGACTGATTCGGCTCAACTGGAGAATAACTATCTTCTTTATGTCACTGGGAAAGCAATGTTCAATATTACATCAAACTGGACAAACACTAATGGTTGTTGTGAGAATCTGTTCAGAATTCGACCATCACTTCATTATTGTAATTGTAATGCAAGCACAGGATTTATTTTATGCAAAATTGTATATAAAACCATATTCTGCTTTAGATGGAGCTCTTGCCATGAAGCCAAGTTGTAGAGGGGCCAAATACTGAGTTTGATGGATTTTCTCTGAAATATATTATTGTATCAGGTAGGTTTTGTTCTGATTATTTTTAGATATTAGATAAAAAAAGAGGAAAAAAAGAAAATAGGATGTTTGCTTACCCCTCTGCTTCTTGAATTGCTACGTGCCTTTCTTTGTCAAGGTCTATTTTATTACCTGAAAAGAAACAGCTTTTTTAAATTAATAAAGAACTTAACTGTGAACACAACTTGCTAATTAAACAAAACAGAGTCAACTTACCTACTATACATAAACAAATTTCATTACCCAACATTTTTCTTAATTCTTTTACCCAGTTTTTCACCTAAAAGACAAAAGTAAACAAACATTAACTAAGATGAGTACTGAACAATCCTTCAGCCTATGAAAAGTATACACTAGGCCAACTTTTGATAATGTAGCAGTTAGAAGATTACATTTTACTGTTCTTTGGAAAGCGAAAACAAACAAAAAAAGAAAATCCTAGCACACGGGGAAAAAAAAAAAAAAAAACACACTATCCAACACGGAGCAAATGTGAAAACTCCAAACATCACCAGCTGCACTATAATAGCACTTACTATTAAATTATAGATGTCAAAATATTCTTGATAAAAACAGCAATATACATCATCCTAGTTTGCCAACCCAATCCAATAACATATGGGATGCAATAAATTAATCAGCACTCAAATCATATGCTTCAAGGCACTAAAAATAAAGCAATGCATTTTTGCAACAGTCACAATACTCCTTGTGATAGTGATTTTTCTTCTACTAACCAAAAATGTGCTTGTCAGGTTAACCAACTACTATAAACATTCCCAGTATGAGTGTGGTGGATATCCAAGCACATCCTGTGTTGGATTGATATTCCAAGCAGAGCTGGTCCCCTGCATCTGGTCAAGCCGGCATAAGGTTTCAATATGCTGCAGATTTGAATTGACCGTGGACAGTCGCAATATTATCCTCAGTTCTGGTTCAATTTTTATAAAATATATCTATGATTATCTATAAGCATGATGAAGCATAAATGTCAAGTAGAAGGACATCAATCATACATACGGGTGAGGTCTGCTGAATTTAAAAAAAGCGTTTTTGATAAATCCTATATCAGAAATCTGGGAAAGAAATCAAAATCTGGTCATGAAATAAGCACCCAAAGGAGAGTTAAAATGTGTTGAAATCTCAAGCTCCATTGCTTTGCTTTATTTTTAGTGCCTTGAAATGTCAGTGCTTTTTGAAAGGGAGTGTTTGAAATTTTTAAAAATGTATACAACAGGCTTTTTTGAGATAACTCAACTAAAATAAACTTTCCAGAAAAAGTAGTGCAGTGGTAGCCCAACCGTTTCATATGGATCGACAGACATGATGTCAACAGAAGGCGCTTTCCGCAGTGTATGTGCACAAACCTACAAAAGGCTTTTTCACCAGTGTATAAACAACTTTCAAGAAGCACAAAATTTTATTTTTTTTTTGCAAAATACTTTCTTTTAAAAAAGAGCCTAGACATTAAAATTAAGAAGAAGAGGAAAAAAAAAAGGTTTAAATTAAACTAATGGCTACAACTCCTATCCTTTGGCAGCACACTTACTTCTACCTACAATGTAACACACAGTTCTCATGGCTTTGCCGAGTTAGCTTTTCTGCAGTTAATTTTAGAAGCATGTACTCAACAGTTTTCACATTCTGGGTTTAAGAGTGTGTTGGAAGTGTAGCTGATGTGTCTTATCAACTCAGGATGTCTCCACTCCTACAGTTCTGGTGACCTTAAAGGGGAAGTTCACCTTTGAGGGGCTCACTTGAATGCTTACCAGCAGAGGTGCTATTTCTCCAAACTAAGGAAGGAGCAGGCTTGTTTCTAAGATGTATTTGAAATAGGTTTTGACCTTGAATTTTTTTTTTTTTTCTTAAGCTTATTAAAGCGGAACTGACATTTTTAGCAGTCTTTTATAAAAGTAAAAAGTAATGTTTAATGTGTGACAGCTTTGATAAAAGAGAAAAAATAGCATGAAACAAATCAGAAATTTCTGCATAAAACAAGAGCATACTGGTTAAGTCACAAGCTTTTGGAAGATCTCACATCCCAAAAATCAACAGGGAAGCATGAAATATGATGTGCATGGCCAGCCTATCCCCTCAGCCTCCCCTTCAAATTACTGTTAAGTGTGACATTTGTGCAAACAGCAGGCTTCTATGGTATAGTTGTAGTGCATTTCTTGAAAACAAGTACAACATAATAATTATGTTTCAAGACTTTTTACAGGCAGTAGAAGACTTGTTTGATACCAGAATAAAATAATATAGGAGTGTGAGCATCTCAGCTTTCACACTCAATGTTTTGGCGTGAAACGCAATTTTCAATTTTTTTTATTTTATTTATTTATTTTTATTTTTAAGAACAGCTCGCTACACAAAATGTTTATTTTAGGAAGCGACAAGGCTTGAACCCACAATCTCTTGATTACGAGTCAGTAGTTCTACAGCTGTACTACCAACGCAGTTGTGACAACGCAGTACACTACCCAGATTTCTTTTTCTCCAGTTATAGTCTTGAATAAAAGTGCATTTGTTTTCTTATATTTGTACCTTTTGTGAAAGTGCTTTTTATATATATCTAGACTTCAGTCTTCATACATATACTTCATGTCAAAATTTTGTCGTTAATACTAAAACATGAAAAAGTTTGTGTTTTAGGTATGTGTTCATCATTTCTTGCATTTCCTGTCATCTTACACTTATGTAGACACAGAACACACATGAAATGCATGTGTTTCAAATAGCAATTGTGATAAAGGCGCTATGTTGCGCCTGACCCGGCACAGACTCACCCAAAGGCATGTGTACAAATAACAACACAGACTTTATTTTCTTCAGCTGGAGGGCACGTCTTCCCCATAATCCCTCCAGCCACAACACAGTTCCAAAAGCACGTGAAATAAAGCACAACCAATCACCACAAATACACCCTTCTAGCGGCACCACTCCTCCCAGGCAATCTTATCCTCTTCCGATTCTGGCTCCTAAGTAGTGGCTGTAGGCTCTTTCTGTAGCCCTCCCAGAAGTGCTCCAGGTGGTAACTGGCCCAATTAGGCTGCACTTCCGGGTGTAGTTTCATTCCAGCCCACAGAGGCTCGTTAAGCCATGCAGCTCCTCTGGGTGGTGGCAATGGAGCCCAACAGGTCCGAGTCCTGAAGTCCCACACCTGTGGCCCTGATATAACCCAGCAGGGCTGCCACCAAGCGTTGCTGGGGACGTAGAGTGCATCCCATGGCTGCTCCCGGGGCGTCCCGGCCAGGCATGGGACCCGGCCGCCCATCACACAATATATTATTTATCCTATACAGCTCCAGGTACCTCACTTCGAGATAATCAAGGCTTGAGCTGGTAGAACTTTTTGCACATTCTGTGGCGGCGGGGGGTTGGATGGATGGGGGTGATTATCAGGCTGCTTGCTGCTTGTGCTTATCGACACATTTACAAAAGGAAAAGACACTGAAGACACTGGCCAGGATTACAAGTTTTTTCGTAGGCTTCAGGAATTCTAGAGTTAAAAACAAAATTTTGAATGTCGTGTTTGTTTCCATTATAATATCAGAAGCTGATGGCACACTTTAAACTGCTTCAGAGTGTTCTTTTGTGTATCCTGCATTTCCTCAGATGCTTTACAAAGGAAGCTATCTTGTGGTCATTTGCTGTGATAAGCTTTATTTAAATAAATAAATACATCATTACATTAAACTGAGAGTTTATCCACCATACTTTTCAAAAGTAACAACTCAACCACCCTATTCATGTGCATTTACACTGTTACGAGTGTGTCAGAAGACAGGCTATTTTTAAAAGACATTTTAGCTGCATAGCTTCCCAGGATGTCTGGCATGAAAGAAGGCACTCACAGGGACTGAATGTACTTTACTTCAGCAAAGTAAGATCCTTTAAAACCAGTTCAGACATGGCCTTTTGCCATATGAGTATGCGTTATGCCAAGTTTATGTAAGTGGTAAGTGTTCCCTATTTTCAATTCTCTTTCTTTGATCACATGATGTTTATTTCATTTTTTTCAAAACAGATTCTTGGTTTGCATGAAATTGGAAAATGCTCCTCCTTAAGTATCACCTTCAAAGTTTATTGTTGGTCACTACTAATGCATTGCAATTACTAATTGTCAAAAGAAATAAGCCCAACACGCAGATGAACGAGATTGATAGAGATAAATTCAAAAATGAAGCCAGGTCATTACTAGTTCTTCCAATGGCTATTATGGTATATTCACATTAACAGGCTGAAATAACTCAAATCCAATTTTTTGCCTTAATATGACACAAATTTGATGTTTTCAGGCTGTGTGAACACAGAGATTTGATATTTTCAAATTAGATTTGAGTCACTTTAATATGTGGTACCTGATTGTATACATATCTAATTCATGGCCAAGAATGAAAATGGTCATGTCGGAATTCATGTGTTTGTTGTCTGTACAAATAGGCCGAGTGCTGTCATCATCAGCTAGCATTGGCAGCACAGCAAAACAACAGTGGAAGAGAGACACAGTACAAACAAACACATCTCTCTGTACAGCAGTGACAGAAATACCTGTGCAAACAGCAAAAGCTAGCCGTCTGCCCTTTTTCTCGTCTTCTCGACCTAATCATCTACAACTGACAAGCCGTTTGCTGTCCTTCAGAGCAAAATGCAATGCGTATATTATCTACTAGCACTTTTATTTTGTCAGTTTTAAAAGCACAAGTCATCTCATAGGTTTTTGATTTTTGTTAGTGATGTGCACAAATGTATCAAAGTTCACATGCATGCCATTTTTTGTTTCACATTACAGTTAGATACAGGTCACTTGTACTTATGAATTTGAATTGTCTAGACAGGCAAATCTGATCCGAGTAAAAAATCAGAATTGAGCAATGAGGCTTGTAACGTGAATGTAGCCTTACTACTTGAAATGACCGACTTTTGCTTTGCACCCTCCCTCACCATAACCTATCATCTATGGGGAAGGAGCGAAAGCTTTAGATTCGTCAAAAATTTCGATCTCCGGTTTTTGATGGATCTTGATGTTTTATGGTCCCCGGATACGGAAAATGTTGATATCTCGATGATGGGTTTGTGTCTGTCTGTGCGTGTGTTTCTTGAGGATGGTCTAGAGCAAGAGTTCCTAAAGTGGTTGATATCGACCCCCTGGGGTCGATTTAAACTTTCTAGGGGTCGATAGCTTCAATAAAAAAATTTGGGGGTCGACAACAGCAAAAATAGATCCCCTTACTACTGCTATTCATTTGTTATTTCAAAATATCTATGATTCCAATAGGTACCTAATTAAGAAGTAAAATAATAAAAAAAAAACACTTGTTTGATAAAAACACATTACATACCAAACTTGTGAATGAAAAGGTAAAATGTGTCATTAAAAGAGTCACATGTAAGAATGCATGAAAATACACGTAGCACAAACATGTCTTATCGAACGTATCAAAGCAAGTGCGGACATGAAAAACCGTTGCATGTCCGCACTTGCTCACGGTGGGGCGAGATGACAGATATTCGATATTAGCAGAATCTATCATCCTTGTACAGTCATAGTTTTAATAAAATACTATAAATTAATTTGTTTGATGTGACATGTACTTCTTTGTGATTTGAACTTTGAATATAATTATTTATTGAGAAGCAGTACTACAAAAAAGAAAATCAGATGACACAGTTTATTTATTCGAGTTAGAACAAAAATCTTCTGTTTCAAGTAAGTACATACTTTATTTAATCACAGGGGCTGTCAAAATTGCTAATAAAAGTTTATTTCTTCAGATAATATGACTGAATCAAAAAAAAAATGCAGACAGTACAGCTTGGACTATTTGTACTCATTTTGAATTTACATATTTATTTCATAAATGTCAAAAATGTAAAAAAAACTCTGGTTGTATTTTTTTGCATTAATTTTTGTTAGTGCTGGTTTCGATATTAAATGCTGCACAAGATAATGCCATATTACGTAGTCCTTTTATCTTTTTCAATCATTAATTACAAGTGATTAAAATGAAAAGTTTGATATCTAGTGAAATATTTAATAGAGTACTGTACAAATTTATTAATTTGAGTAAGTAAAGTAAATGAATAGGGGGTCAAAGTTTTTGGTAAAGGGGTCTGCGGCCGAAAAAAGTTTGGGAACTCTTGGTCTAGAGCTAAAACAGATGGATGGAAAAATACCAAACTCTAAACTTAAGCCTGTTATGAGATGATGATGTGCAAATTAGTTTTTGAGCCAAATCGTAATGACCGATTTTATGATCAGAAAGATCAGCAACAGAGCAATAAATAATAACTGAAATGTTATAGAATAGTCTGGGTAACATGGTTCCTAGGGCGCAAAGCCTACTGACGCTCACACCCAAATTTTTATTTATTACTCACATACAACTACAAAGCCCTACTTTCAGTAGCCATTCCTTCAGTATTCTAATAGTCAAGTCCATTAGATTAAAGTGTTAGGTAATGAAATATCGTGATTTGAAATACATTTCATGTGTGTTCCGGGTCTACAACGATCTGCGTAAATATACAATGACAGAGGAAATGCGAGGCAAGAAATGCTGAACACATGGCTAAAAAAGAAAACGTTTTCATATGTTATAGTAATAATGACATTTATTTGACGTGAAGCGTAGGATGTGTGAAGAATGAAGCACACATACCAAAGAAACAGGTATAAGAAAACAGGTATGCTTTCATTCAGGAATAAAACCGAAGAAAAAGAAATTGCTCAACTGACATGTTGCTGATGCCCAACTATCAGTCGGTACAAAGTAAAAGACGCTCGTATACGTCTGTGTTTGTGCATTTCATTTTCAACCAGATGGCATATTGGTAATGTTGCTCCACCTCAGATCTATGCAGATAGCGCAGTGGACATGCTACCATTTAGCAATGGTAAGGTTCTATTCATTTAACACTTTGAGTAGTAAGCTGCTATTATTACTACTATTACATAATAAAAACATACACCAAATGTGAGTTCACAACACCCTGTGTAAATTTATGGTACTTGTAAAAGATGTTACTTTTCCTCGCACACGGACATTCATATCGACATGTCATTTGATGATTTTTTTTATTCAGTATTATTCTATAATAAAATTTAATTTGAACATTTTTTTTATTCAGTTTTATTCTTGGATTCTTGAGTAAAAAAAAATTATTCAAATTGTCTCTATTTGTGTGTCTGCTTTTAACCCTTCAGTTCTAACTTTTACAAGTACCATAAATGTACACCGGCTGTTACAGACTCAAATCAAATGTATGTTTTTATTTTATAATTGTAACAATAATAGTTCACTATTCAATATGGTAAATGCAAGAATTCGGGATTAAACCCACAACCTCTTGATTATGAGATAGCAGTCCATTACTAAACAAGCAGATGCGCCTATTTCATAACGATTGATAGTTGGACTTCAGTTTTTCCACATTGCCAGTAACATGTAAATTGAACTAATTTTGTTTTCCTCAGTTATATTCTCAAAAAAAAATGCACATGTTTTGTTATACCTTTTGTGGAAGTATTTATTTGATATATGGACTTCAGTCTTCACACAGTATGCACTTCATGTCAACATTTTGTCAATTATAACATGAAAAAAGGTTCTGTTTTAGTTATGTGTTCAACATTTCTTGCCTCACATTTCCTGTCATACTACATTTACACAAAGCATTGTAGACAAAGAACACACATGAAATGTATGTATTGCAAATAACAATACATTATCTATACAAATAAAAGGCAAAGCCCTCACTTATTGACTCACTGACTCATCGCTAATTCTCCAACTTCCCGTATAGGTAGAAGGCTGAAATTTGGCAGGCTCATTCCTTACAGCTTCCTTACAAAAGCTGGGCAGGTTTAATTTCGAAATTCTACGCATAATGGTCATAACTGGAAGCTATTTTTCTGCATATACTGTAATGGAGTTGAGCCGTGGGGGGCGGAGTTTCATGTGACATCATCACGCCTCCCACGTAATCACACAGTACGTAGAAAACCAGGAAGAGCTCCAAAAACCGCTGAAGAAAACATACATTATATATTTAAGAAGGCAGCGAAACATTTAGAAGCGAGCGAGTGATATGTGAAACCATATTCAGCTGCTCACGTGAACTGACGCAGTGTGCAGACAAAAAGCAACAGTTCCAAAGAGTGCTGAACAAATACTGAATTACACTGCTACGCTCAAATAGACAAACCACATGCCGTGGCGCAATAGTAGAGGCTTCGCCTCTAGCGCCGCGTCCAAGGTTCGATTCCGAGAGGGATGCACCGAGTATGTACGCGCTTCACGATTCATTTTAGCCTCGCATCCCCTTGGTTTGAGACGTATGAAAAAATATGCGGTTAACGCAGAAAGACAGATCACCAATTGAAGCTTTATGAATAATGGATACTTTATTCGCGATCAATGATTGTTTTGGTAAAGCTATACTCAGTGTATTCATTAGATAAATGGTAAAAAAGTAAGAGCGAGGGGAGGGTAACTTATTGACGCACACAGGCAAAACCACAATAGCACGCAGGCTCGATGTACTGTAGTGCGCTCAACTCGATTTGAATTGCGATCACATTTGAAAAATATATCTTTTCAAGTTCTATTTAGTCCATATGTGTCAAACTCAAGGCCCAGGCCACATCCGCCCAGCGTGTAATTATATCCGCCCGAGATCATTTTATATATTATTGTTATTAATGGCCCGGGGATATGAAGCGCTGGTAACACAATAAACTACAGATCCCATAATGCAGCACTTCAGCTGCCTTGCCGAACACTTACCGCGTTAATCAAGTCTAGCTTATGATGCTGCAAGTTATTGTGAAGCTAGCCCACACGATGCCAAAGAGAAAAGGTGATTCTGAACATAGAGCCTTTAAAAACCGATGGGAGGCTGAGTATATGTTTACTGACATTGCCGGTAAACCCGTGTGTCTCATTTGTGGAGCTAATGTGGCTGTAATTACAGAATTTAATCTAAGATGGCACTATGAGACAAAACATCAAGATAACCTGAAAGACCTGAATGCAATGCACAAGATACAGAAAGCAGAAGAGTTAAAGAAGAATCTGACACTTCAGCAGACGTTTTTACCCGTGCAAAATCACAAAGTGATTTCAAGTGAAGCTACTTTTATGGGAGACACAAATGCACCAGTGCAACTTGCCCCACTTTCCCTGTTGCCAAGTAATGTTGAACCAAGTCGGCACTACGGTGTTCCCAAATACGCACTTTGCTGATAAACTGAGCGCACTGAGTTCGCACGGCACTTTGGTGACTTTGAAGAACAAAAAAAGAATTTTGAGTTGTTTCGCAACCCATTTGCCGTCGATGTGGAAACTGCACCTGTGCAGATTCAGATGGAGGTGATTGAGCTGCAGTGTAATGGCACACTGAAGGCAAAGTACGATACTGCAGGCCCGCACAGTTTATTCACTCCATTCCCGCAGAAATGCTCCAGCTCCGTCTACATGCGGCTCGAACCTTGTGCATGTTTGGTACCACATATCTGTGTGAGAAGCTCTTCTCAGTCATGAAGACTAACAAAACAGCACACAGGAGTCGCCTCACTGATGAGCACCTGCAGTCCATCCTGAGAATCTCCACAACACAGAACCTCACACCAAACATAAATGAACTTGTTGCCAAAAAAAGATGCCAGGCGTCCAGCTCTGATAAAATGACATATGAGCAAAGACAACTGAATGATTTGATTTGTTATTGCTGAAAAGAACAAATTTTATTTATATTTCCAGGTTTTGTTATGCACCATGTTCATATTTGAATTTGTATAATTTTGACAGGATATATTTTTATGGAGAGCAAAATCTTTTGGGATATTTAAAATTTAAGTTTATTTTTATATAAAATTACATAAGAGTAAAGAAATTTGAATGTTTGTTCTTTTAACGCTTACTTTATTTCTAACTTGTATAATTTAGACAGGATATATTTTTATGGAGAGCAAAATATTCTAAGTTATTTAAGGTTTGAGTTGATTTATTCCGGAATAATATTCTGTCGACTAAATAAAAATTCCTTCTATTTAAAATTTAAATAGAGCTTGAACAGATACAATAGTTCATAATATCCAGTTAGACTTGCACGTAAGAGCAGGAGTCATCCGTTTTAACAAACAGCGTATTGCACTGATACGAAATAGCCTGCCCATTTAATTATTTAGGAATGGATAAATAAAGATTTTGTACAAATAATGTTTTTCATTTTTCTTCCTTCATGGATTCTGGCACCCCCAGCAACAGTTGCTCGACCCCAAAGACTGTATGTGTGTGTGTGTGTATATATATATATATATATATATATATATATATATATATATATATATATGAATGACAGTAACACCCATCACTCACAACAGTGACAAAACAATTACATTGACAATCATGTTACGTTATTTTCAAAATGTTTCCTTTTCTTCTTCATTGCTTCTTTAACACACTACTTCTCCGCTGCGAAGCGCAGGTATTTTGCTAGTACCCAATACAATTCCAGACACCTAACTCCCAGATAAAGCGAATTCAGCTCTGATAATTTTGCGTCTGACTTGACTTCAGTTGCCTCGGTGGGGGATGGGATAACAGGCTGCTTGTGCTGATCGACACATTTGCAAAACAAAGACACTAATGAGGAGGTCTGAGGGAATTTAAGGTGGCTCGACATATGAATATTTTCATAGGCTTCAAAGATTCTAGTGTTAAATGTCAATTGGTTAATGGAGAAATTTTTACAAGTGCATTACCACCTCTGAAACCTGTTATTCTGTTCAAGAAAGCAAGTAAACTGTCCTTCCATGGGTTGCATGGCGAATGGCCAAAATAAAATGGCATTCTCAAGAAACCATAATAAGTGTTTCTAAGTCCTCTTCCAGGCAATGTCTGTGTTCTTTTGCCCATTTTAACCTTTTCTTTTTTATTTGTTAGTTTCAGCTATGGGTTTTTCTTTGAAACTCTGCCTCTAAGGCTAGTGTCCCACAATCATCTTTTCTCTATTGCAGATGACACTGGTATTGAGCAACTAAAGACCTGTAAGGCAATCGTATTGAGCATTAACACCCAGATGGGTTGCTAGTCCATCGCAGAATCTCTTAAAAAATTTAAAAAGTGCATCTTTCTTGTGAAAAAATGCACCTACATATGATTCATACGTTGAGGCAGTAGGCTCACAGGACCCATGGCTTGGCATGATGTATCAAATTTTAATGAAGCAGGTAGGATCAGTCATTTTGGCTTCTGTTGATTATCTGCGCAAGTAGGAAGGAGTAAGATGAAACCTTTAGAAAGAAGGCAGGATGGAAAAAGTCCCCTGCAGCCTTAAATATTTCTGATTTCAATCCAACAACTTATTGAAGTGTTCAGAACAGTGCATCAATAAATCCAAGGCAGCTGAATGGATTTTGTCAGAAAGAATGGGCAAAAATTCCTCCCAACAAATAAGAGACACCAATTAGCAAAAAGAGGAAATGCTTACCTGCTATAATAGCTGCTAAAGGAGGTATGGCCACTTTGGAAATTCAAAAGGTTTTTTTTTTGGCATGAGAACTTAATCCATAAATGATAAACATACATCTTTAGCCAAATTATTATTTTTTTTTAATTCTGTGTGCATGTGGGGGTTGTTGTTTGATATAACATTTCTTGATTTTCTGTTAAAACCTAACACCCCCACACCCCTCTCCCCCCATAGAAACAACTAAATACTCAAAATCTTAAAACTGCTTCGACTGAAATTTGGGGATGTAATAGAAAAATTATCTGACCTGTGTTTTTTGTATTTGTTGGTAATAATGTTGTAACAAGCAGGCTATTCTAAGGCAGTGGGTCCTTTGTTCAGCTCAGTGCTTTGACCACGCAAAGGTATATAGGTTCTTAGCGCAAGCAAATTAAAACTGCCACAGAAGTGATGGGGAAGTACCCAAAGAGTGGCACAGGGGGTGACAGAGAAATACAGCAGGAAGAGGTTTCTTCACGTCAGTTTAAACATTACCACAGTGTATGCAGTGTTGCCAAATCCTAGAGCAATCTTCCTTTCTTTCTAGATGTTCTGTTTTTACCACGTTATGCTGTTGCATAATTGCACATGAAATGTAATATATTTGAAAGGAAACTCAGTTGTTTTGCTTATCATTACTACAGTAGATCTTATATTTGACATAATCTATGAAGTGTGATGGTGGTGGTGTGATGCACTTGGCCAAATGTGCACTTCATTTTGCATACATCACATGTGGTAATAAACCTGAAATGAAATAATTACACTACATTTTGTTTTTTTAATCAGTGGTTGTATTTCTGAAATGGGCAACACTGTTGTCCACCTGCATATCGTCATTTAGTTTGCAGCATAAATCAATAAAAAAAAAAAAAAAATTGAAATTAACTGATGAAGCCAAGCCAAGACTGAACAGAACGAAGCCAAGGTCAGTCACTAAGAAAAGCACAAATTGGTCTCCAGCAGGAATGAATGATTTACTCATGGACAATTGTATGTAGCAAGTTCAATTAAGTAAGGGAGTTCCAGAAAACTAATAATATTAGCACCCATTAAACAAAATCTACAAATACTGAATGCAGAAAAGAGAGTTTAGTTAGTCGCATAGTACTTCTGACACATCTGATTAGCTGATGGCACAACAACCAAGGGCCACTGTCTTAGGAAACCTCCTGGGTGAAGCTGGGTAACACAGCTAGTGTATATATACAGTACAGATGCACACATGTAAAAATATATTTTAGGTTATCATCATTAAACTTTACATTTTTTCCTTATATACCTATGAAATGAAAAAAGAGGGGTTCACACTAAACACACCACTGTAGTTCTGAAGCAGACACACACTCTCATTTTATAAAAGGCCTAGGAGTTTGTCATAAATATATTATGTTTTTGGGAATATCTACCTTTGTATAATTGTTATTATTTTTTGGGTTTTGTGTCTCATCCCGTACATTTTGTAATAGTGGTGGCCAAAGATTTGAAGGCTGTCAGACTGCCATCACAGGTACTGTTGCTGTGATTGTGACATCACAAACTCATGGCTATAAAAAAAAAAAAATGGTGTGAGCCATCAGGTATCCTGTCATTGGATTATCCAAAACATCCGTAGGCCTTCTTCAAAACAAATATCTGTTAGGGGGCCTTCTGGTTCAGATTTCGAGGACTCTGACTTTTTAAAAAATCATTTTGCTTTGACATTCGGCATTCTGACTCACAGTTCTGACCTGTGCCTGCCTTCAGACTATGATTATGTCTTGCCTTTTAAACATTTACTTCCTGGTCCTAATGGTCCCAATTCATCTTTTTCAGTGGACATGCCACGTGTTTCACTATAGATTTATCCTAACGCATCATCTTGGTGGCATTTCTTGTTTGCAATGACAGAGACAAGCAAGGCAGACTGAGGTATTTATTATTGGTACTTCAAGTATTTTAGGGTATAAACACAGGCCTGGCCTTTTGGAAAGTACTGATTAACGACAGGACTGTCAAGCTTGAGAATTCTACCTAAAATATTACAATAGTCAAGCAGTAAATGCTTTTATCATAAGGACAAACAGCTAGTGTAACATTTTATTACCAGTAATGTTTATATAACAATCCAAGCAAAATCTATTACAATGTCAGGTTCATCCAATCCAACTCTCATCTTTTGTAAATTAAAAACCAGTTAGGAGTTTTCCCTTGATGTTACAAAAGACAAGAAATTCAACAGATAAATCAGAATTAACATCTAGATTTATCATGAATCTCAAATTCAATATGGCTGCAATTCTCAATATGTGAACATAAAAGATTAGATATTTAAAAGATGATGTTTGCCTTTAATGATACAATGATGGATAAGGTATTACAAATGCAGGTCATAAAAACAGGATATGCTGCAGTGGACACTCCTGCTATGCAAGCATTTAATGGTTAAAATTGAGCGCGTATTTTACGGAAATCTGGAGGAATCCACTAGGTGGCAGTGCGAGATATCATCACGGTGAGAACAGGTTTGGCTTCGCTGTGTTGTGAATTGCCTGGAACACCCATTAAATTCCGATGACACCTTACCAGAATATCTCTGAAAAGGATGTTTAATGATTAAATCCATCAATCCAGGGTTTTGTCCATTCCAGCAAGCATTGGGCACGAGGCTGAAATAATACCTAGATGGGCATCTTTGAAAGAAAACCGGAGCACACTGTGGAAACTCAGCAGGAAAATATGCAAACTCCAGGCAAAGAATACCAACGACGTGACTCCCTGCGAGACAGCAGTGCTATTGTTCTGCCACCGTGTCACCCGCATGAGTGTAATTATTAACAGTATTCATTATTCAAATTAAATTAACGATTTATCTGTAATATGTAACATACATACTTGCTTATAATGCATTTCATCATGAAAGTGATATCAAGTATAAATCTTAGGATTTTAAATGTGCAGAGAGTTGGAATATCATACATTTAATGTGTTCTGTGTGGCAATCTATTGCTGTTTGCCGCTGCTGTCAGGTCCATAGGAAGCCCTAGAAAAAAAAGATGGCACAGAAGATGGTGTGCGAGACTTTTAAAATGTATCAGGTCATTACGATCGGGAATAAGTTACGCTTGAATATAAAAGCACCACAAATGCATTTGTATGTCGGTATTTTGCTTCACCACATCGAAACGTGCACATCAATCTCTAAGGATCCGCATAGCGACTTTCTGTCACATATAGATAGTAACCAGAGACACGGATGCCACATTCAAAATTTTAGCACACTGTACCCCCCGATTTTCTGCTGGTACTGCAACTCACGCATGTGTCGCGTTAATTTCTGAGGAGGATTCAGAGGATGTGTCAAAAGAATGCTGGGAATGCAAGGCAGCCATGATGCGGGGACATACACATTCTAAGCGTGAAGTATAAACAAGCCCTAAATTGGCCTACTGTGCAAGAAATGTGTGTCCTCCAACGCTGCCAGGACTGGCTTTGATTCCCTGCATCCCCGAACTGTATTAGCAAGTACAAAACAGATTAACTATACGGGGTGCGGACTGTGTTCTTTAAAATGTTACGCACTGAAGTGTTTATATGTGTTCTTACCTTTTGAAATGAGTCCTCATCTGTGATGTCATATACTAATATCGCTCCATTGGAGTCTCTATAATAAATGGGACCAAGAGCATGGAACCTTTCCTGACCTGCAGTATCCTGTAAGTATCAAGAGAGGAAAAAAACAACACATTAACAGAATACACCCTTTCAGGGTCAACAAAAGCTTTTTATTTACATTCTGGTTTAATTCTTAATAGGTCTTGTTTGTTCTTGGAGACATTTTATTAAATGTTTTTGAGCACCACAAAAAATTTTTCAAAACTTCACTGTGGTCACCACCTTATTTCTGCCCACAGTACTTACATAACATCACTTGCTTATTGGGCCAGTGATGTGACAGACCACTAATTAAAACATAACAGAAAACCCACATACCCCTTCATTTTTGTTTCAATTTAAAAGAAACTGCAAGCAACCTCACTTTAAAACATCACGGGCTAATCCAGTATATAAAACGCATACAGCTCTGCCTTTATAATGGGTTCAGGTGCTTCTACAGCCACTAAAACTAACTCCAGATACAGCAATCATGTCTCCCGCCTTCTTTTAGGGTTACCACTCAGAAGTGGATTCCAAATCTTTGTGAAGTATCATGAAATACTAAAGACATATGAGGTAAACACAATCATGAACAAAACAACAGAAAACTAGCACAAAGAAAAAGAATAAAGATATCATGTGTTAACTAAAAATAAATTATCAGATAAAGAGTTTTTAAATTGAAGGAATGGCAAACTTAAGGAAATTCTAGAATATCAAAAAGACAAGTGAAAAAATCTTAAGTTGTTTTTGAAAATGTCTTTTTCTGGTGAAAAGAAGAATATGAAACTAAAGGGCAGAATGCTGGCTTTTATTTCTGGGCAATGTTTTACATATGCAAACAATATTTAAAAAAAAAAAAAAAAAAAGGTGTTTAGTCCCCTAATTCCAGCTATGCAGAAGAACTGGGACAAATGAAATCTGAAGCCAAATAAAGTTAGTTAGTTAAAGTTGGTATTTGGTTGCATACCCCTTACAGGCAATAACTGCGTCAAGTCTGTGACCGGTCGATATCCCTAGACTCTTGTGAACTTCATTTGGCTTGCTCTGTAAAGCTTTAAGGACAGCCAGCCTCTTTAAGTTGGGGCTTTTCTGAGTTCAGTTTCTTCTTCAGTAGATGAGATGCATTCTCAATGGAGTGTGAATCAGGAGATTTACTCGTCCAGGTCATATCTTTTCACTCTCTTTCTGATGAACTTCTTGGTTAGGCGGGAAGTATGTTTTTGGCCATTGTCTTGCTGCAATTTGAACCTCCAACTAGTAAGCTTGGAAGAATTTATTTGGAAGATTATCAGTACACTTCAGCATTCATACAGCTGCTACACCATCAGTTAAAAAAACAGTGAGACAGTTCCGGAAGCTTCTGTGCATGCCAAAGCCATGATTGATGCCTCCTCCTCCTTCATGCTTCACAGACGAACGTGTGTGCTTAGGATCATTTGCAGGCCCTCTCTTTCTCCACACATTTCCCTTCCCAGCTTTACCTCATCTGTCCATAAAACTTTGTTCAAGAGCCCTCCTAGCTCATCTTTCTACTTCTTTGCAGATTCCAGCCTATTCTTTCTGTTCTTGGTGCTGACGACAGGTTTGTAGGTCTTGTAGTGTAGCCATCTACTTCAAGTCATCTGAATTCTGACACTTTCAGCCCTGCACCCTGTAAACTGTCTTTTATATCTTTGAATGTTATTTTAGGGCTTTTCTTCTTACCTCTGACAATACTCCTGTCATCAGCTGCTGTGGTCTTCCCTAGAAGGCCTGCTCATTGAAAATTGCTTACTCCTCTAATGGTTTAATTCTTTCTCAAAATATTCCATACAGTGGACATGGGAATGCAGTTTCTCACCAATAATTAATGATCTGTATTTGCTTTAATCTGATTTTTAAAAATTCTTGTTTTTCAATCATAAACAGTTCTGTAGTTAATTTTGTACCCATATCACCTCAATGACCAAATATTTTTGCTTCTCACTGTGTAATTATATTCAAAAGCAAGCAATTTTAAAATGCATATTTAATACACCACATTTTGCAGTATTTATGTATCTTATTTGAATTCCAGAAATAGACTTAAATAAAAGAAACACCAAAGACAGTTCTGTTTCAGTGCAGTTCTCAGTTCAAATTCCAGTTCATCTTATCACTTATTGCTGAATTTACTGAATGCTTGTCAGAGTAGGTTAGATATAATGAACTTTACCCAGAAAAAGGTCATTGTTTTAAATGCAGAAGCATTTAAAAATGCAAGATATAATAAAAGTTAATGAATGGCAGCAGTGCTTTAGGGAAAACAGGGGGGTGCTTTTTATAAAAGTGTTTTCTATGTTAAAGAATGTACAGCAAAAGTCAATTTTAACTGAAAAGATAAACAGAAGGGAACAGTACTACAGAAAGTAAATGGATAATAGCTACACATTACATTACATTCATTCAGTAGCAAAAGAAAAGGCAAATGGGATCACATGGATCACTGAGCTTCTACAATCAGATTCTGAGATGGGTTTGCCTTAGCAGTGCAAAGTGCTGTCCTTTACTGTCAAAGTGCTCAATGAAATTCTGGCCTATTCAGCACTACCTGCTATGCCATAAAAATAACTGCCACACACTAACTTACTAAAACTGTTAAAGCTCTGCATGATAAATGTATACATATACATATGCCCCTGATCCCTGATGGCAGTGGCCTCTTTCAAGCAGGATAATGCACCCTGCCATACTACACAAATTACTCAGGAATGGTTTGAGGGTCACGACTAAGAATTCAGGTTGTTGAGTTGCCTCCAAATTTCCCAGATTTCAATCCACTCGAGCATCTTCGGGATGTGCCGGAATAAACAATGTGATCTATGGAGGCCCCACCTAGTACCTTACAGGATCTGCTGTAAATGTCTTTCTTCCAGATAACATAGGACACCTTCAGAGATCTTGTGGAGTCTATGCCTCGACAGGTTAGAGCTGTTTTGGCAGCATGAGCCAAACTTAAACAATATTAGGCCAGTGGTTTTAATGTTGAGGGTTATTGGTGTGTGTAAAGCTTTAAATGGCCTTGGCCCTACATACTGTATCTGAACATTACAAGCAAGCTAGAGCATATATTACAATCTCAAAAGATGCTGGTCCATGAAAGATTCCAGGTGTCAATAAAACAACAGTTATCAAGTTTTTGGCCTTAAAAGCCATGGAAAAATCTGACTATTTGTACAAAAGATGGTATTTTGGTCTCTGCTTTTAAATCCAGGCTGAATACGCCCCAATTTTAGTCCCACATACCCTGACAAGAGCTGCTGAACATTCGTGTACATTACCATTTTGTTACTTGGCTGCACAACAGTACTAGTGTGACAATAATTCTGAACTATTTCCGAACTGCCACATTTATATTTTTCAATTTGATATCCTGCTGTGGTGTCGTGTCACTGCTATATTTTCTTTTTCACAGAAGCAACTACAAATATACTTGGGTTTTATGACCCAGGCCATCAGTACTGGGGCTACGTCGGAATTTACATTCTACAACCATGGACCTCCAGGGCTTTAGATTTTCCAGTGATGTTGTTTATTGGAGTTTTTGTGTTTTTCTCCTCTCCTGTCAGTTTGCTGTTTATCAGGTATAATGTTAATGGACTTGCATTGTCATGATTTGCTTAATACTAAGCAAATATGAAATTGCTCTGGTAAACCATATGTCATTTACATATACAAGCAAAAATGTGGGGTTAAACTATTTTTGCTATTGCATTACGGCTCTAAGGTTTTGCAAAATCACTAAGTCTGTACTCTTTGAAGAACAAACAACAAAAATAAACTGCAAATGAAGGTGAAATAAAACAACTTACCCATATTGCAAGATTTACTCGCTTCCCGCCAATGTTCAATTTCTTTGTTAAGAACGATGCCTGCAGAAGAAAGAAACCCTGTTATTTTTCTATTTCCTATGTACCAATCATTATGACCAAATCACATAAAACATACCATACTGTATACCTTCCTCAACACACATTTCCAATAGAGGTTTGCAATTATGAAATTGTAAAATTATAATCCTGCCCCTGAACCACTGCTATAAAAAGTGTCATGCCATAAAATTTCAAAGTTATGTGAAAAACATAATTACATAATAGAAGTTTCCAAATCCCCTAACTGTTCCCTCCTCCCCAGGGCTGAGGAGTCAGAGTCATGGAGTTGGAAGCAATTACTGAGTTACTGGAGACTCCAACTCTGACAAAATGTAAATTGTAATATAATGTGTTAAATTTTTCAATTTCACATATGGTGATTCAATAAAAATACTTATTTCTTCTACAATTTGATAAAATATAGCTTCTTTTTCAGTTTTATCAGTTTATCTTTATGTTTATTGTTACTCAGGGTTTGTAAGCAAAGGCAACATTCCTACAATGTTTAAACCCAAACTGTAAAAGGTTGTGGGGTTTAAAATAGCCCAATTATTCACACTGGTAGTGATGAGGTGCTTTGTGTCTTGTATGCTGTGTGCTTTCAATCAATATAGTATATATCTATACTAATAAAAGGCAAAGGACTGACTGACTGACTGACTCACTCACTGACTCACTCACTGACTCATTCACTCACTCACTCACTCTCCAACTTCCCGTGTGGGTAGAAGGCTGAAATTTGGCAGGCTCATTCCTTACAGCTTTCTTACAAAAGTTGGGCAGGTTTCATTTCGAAATTCTACGCCTAATGGTCATAACTGGAAGGTATTTTCTCCATTAACTGTAATGGAGTTGAGTTGGAAAGACGTGGGGCGAAGTTTCGTGTGACATCATCACGCCTCCCACGTAATCACGTGAACTGACTGTCAACGCAGTGCATAGAAAACCAGGAAGACCTCCAAAAAGCGCTTAAGAAAACATGCATTATATAATTGAGAAGGCAGCGAAACAATAAGAAGCGAGCGAGTGACATATACTACCATATTCATGAGTGATGCTACCTCGGAAAGAAAGCAAGGTGTAAACCTAAACTTTAAATTAAGTTCATAGACAGGCTACCGCTGCGTTTCACATGCCCACAGGTAATGCGGGATACAAGTTTAATGAGAGGACGCAGGATATAAACGAGAGTTTTGATCACTTTGTAACTAAGTTAAAATTGTAGGTGAAGGGGTGTGCTTATGCAAATTCCGAGAGACTGTGTTTGTGGGGATTGACGGTTAAGGGGTGGGGAGTCACGCCATCATCTCCCTCCCATTCATCTCATTTCGCTCTGAGCTGAGCTCACGGCTAACGCCGTCTTCCGAAGCAACTTCGTCAGACTGCCACCAAATACTCACAGAAAAATCCACAAGTTAATACACACGCTGTCTAGAGTTTCTCCACACTGAATCCTCCAGGCACTACTTACAAAAGGTCACATTGACAATCGTGTTACGTTATTTTTAAAATCTTTTCTTTTCTTAGCACAAGCACAGCTGAGAAGCTTCGATGCTCCATAACGCGTTGAAAAATAATGCATTTAATCACACTTTGCATTACAAGCAAAGGGAGCTTTTGTCAATGCATGATTTCCTGGTACACCGATTACATTGATCAGCGCATCCCGATTCATTTTACCCTCGCACCACCTTAGTTTGAGATGAAGTATGAAAAAATATGAGGTTAACACAGAAAAACAGATCACCAATTCAAGCTTTATGAATAATCGATTCGCCATCAATAATTGTTTTGGTAAAGCCATCCTCCTTCCATTTTATAATTTTTCCGCCACTAGCTATGATTAAATGGACGGTAAAAAAGTAAGAGCAAAGCGAGGGTGACTTATTTAGGCAGGCATATATATGACAGCAACACTCATGACAATGTCAATCATGTTACGTTATTATTAAAATGTTTCCTTTTCTTTTCATTACTTCTTTACACACTACTTCTCCAAGTAGGGTATTTTGCTATATATATATATATATATATATATATATATATATATATATATATATATATATATATATATATATATATATATATATATATATATATATATATATATATATATATATATATATATATATATATATATATATATATATATATATATATATATATGACCTCCTAAAGAGCGCTGAGACTTTTGATATCATGAACGTGTGTACAAAAGGGGTCTCCTGCCCAGCAAAAGTCGAGCTGCCGGCGCGCATGCATAGCTGTGCAGGCCTTTGAGACGCTGACTGCGCTTCTGCCTTAAGTCAAAGTGAGCACTTTTAATTTTTTTCATCCTCCCTCTGCGCTATAGTCCAGACAAATGCAAACACGGGACCCCTTTTCTACACCACGGCAAAATAATATTAAGGCGATTCACACTTTCTTTGCACGTATACGATTATGAGGTCCTCACCTGGATTATGAAGACACGCACGCGAGTGGAGGACTGACAGTGCCATCACAGCTGATTAATGGCAGGGACGCCTCACCAGTCTACACAAGACCCACCGCGACTGTCCCCAAAAAGGCTTATCATAACGTCAGCGAACACATCTCTCTATACTATATAAAAGAAAAAGGCAACTTTCCTTTCTTTACACCTTTTTTCCTTTAATCCCAAACCAAAGCCTTTCCCTCTTAACACTGCAGAGGACACAAAACTAATTTTCTTTAAATGCCGGTAAGGCACATTACCAGAGGCAATAAATTTGAACGCTCACATAGAAAAATGTAATTTCAATGTACCTGTACTTTTAAAACGTTAATGTTTTACTGTTTAATAACTTATAGACTATAATTTATTATTTTTCCCTTGCACTCAGTGACCAAACCTATACACACATATATACACATACAAACATACACACAAGTATATGTATGTGTATATACACACACACACACACACACATATATATATAATTTGTGTGTGTGTACATATATATGTATGTATGTATGTATGTATGTATATGACAGCAGCAATCCAAGCTGTGAGAAAACAGTAAAAAGGAGGCGTATCAGACGTCGTGGTACATTTTCTGATGCAGCTACCGAAAACAACTTTGTGACGCTGCCGCCAAATACACAAAACAATTACTTTGATAATCATGTTACATTATTTTAAAATGTTTCCTTTTCTTTTCATAACTTCTTTAACACATGACATTGCTGCGAAGCTGGTATTTTGCTATATATATATATATATATATATATATATATATATATATATATAATAAAAGGCAAAGCCCTCACTCACTCACTCACTCATCACTAATTCTCCAACTTCCCGTGTAGGTAGAAGGCTGAAATTTGGCAGGCTTATTCCTTACAGCTTACTTACAAAAGTTGGGCAGGTTTCATTTCGAAATTCTAGGTCATAACTGGAAGCTATTTTTCCCCATATAATGTAATGGAGTCTTGAGTTGGAGATGGCCGTGGGGGGAGTTTCGTGACATCATCACACCTCCTACGTAAGTACGAGAGAACAAGGAAGAACTCCAAACAGCGATGAGCACAAAACGCCATTTCACAATTGAGAAGGCAGAAAAACATTATGAAGCAAATGATGCATACAAGCATATTCATAAGTACAGCTACTGCGAAACAAAGCACGGCGTGAACCGTAAGTTTATATTAAATTAAGTTCATAGACAGGCTGCCACTAGCGCTTGTAATTTAGTGCCTGCCCATATAAGGCCGCCCATCAGCGCAATCCAGTACAAACACTGCCGGTAAATATTCACGGGTGAAGGACTGTGCTTATGCAGAGGAAGATGAGATGGTCAGGGTGGTGTTTGGCACAAACTCATTGAAACTGCGAGAGAAACTTTTAAGTGCCGGGTCTTAGCTGACATTACACGAGATGGCACCAGTACAGCTGGGAACCTTCGATGCAAGAACACCAAGCTGCTCACGGAACTGACGCAATGCACAGACAAAAGCAACAGTTCCAAAGAGTGCTGAACAAAACCGAATTACACAATTGAGAAGGCAGCAAAAAATATGAAGCGCCTTATACATACAATCATATTCATAAGTGCAGCTACTGCGAAACAAAGCACACGGTGGAAAAAGTGAATGTCCTGCTAAAGGAAGACAGTGAAAAAAACCGTGCATGCAGTTTGTCACATCACAGATAAAAGGAAGACGAGCTGTTTATTGATGCAGTAAGGAACTAATCGATGAATGAAACCTCTTATCTTTACAACGATTGACAAACACGGAATGTAACTTGAACACATCCTACAAATACGAGCCTGATTGAAAGAAATAATGATAATCAAATCCTTGATGACAGCAACATTCAATAACACTCACAAAACAATTACTGTATATTGACAATCATGTTACGCTATTTTTAAAATGTTCCCTTTTCTTTTCATAACTTCTACTTCTCCACTGTACACGGGTATATATATATAAATGTATATATATACCCGATCTACAATACATACTTTAGCATAGACAAGCCACACGCTGTGGCAATTGTAGAGTCTTCGCTCTAACGCCGACATTCGAGGTTCGATTCCCGAGAGGGGTGTACTGACTATGTACGCTGCTACCCGATTCATTTTACCTTCGATCTCCTTGGTTTGGGACGATGAAAAATATTAGGTTAACGCAGAATCATGTTACGCTATTTTTAAAATTTTCCCTTTCTTAGCACAAGCACAGCTGAGAAGCTTCGATGCATGTACTCCATAACGCGCTAAAAATAACGATTTAATCACACTTTCAATTCCAAGCAAACGGAACTTTTGTCAATGCATGATTTCCTGGTACATCCATTACACTGATGCACACATCACAGCTACAAAAATGTTAGAGTCGGAATAAAGCGCGCTCCTACGACTGATCATTTCGACTACCCGAGCTAAGCCTTGATAAAAGCATGGTTTTGTGCACACTGAAAAGCAAGCAAAATTAGATGCATTACAGAAAGCGGACTTTGTGGCTCTTACTGGGGATCATTGGACTTCCGTGACCGTTAGTAATTCTAAATACATCTAATTACAAAATGTTCAATGATCACACTGTTTTAGCCTAATGTACAAAATAATTTTGGCTAATGTTACTCAGAGTTTAAAGAGTAAGCTGGTCAAATTACCTTTTATGTTTCTGACTTATTTTTTAAGAAGAAAACTGCACTTTATGTTGAAATTTTGGTTATTATTATTTAAAGACAATACTATTCTGAAAATGTACTTAAAGTACTTAAACTACCACTTTATTTTTAAGTCTGCCCAATTTTAACCAGGGATGATATTTTTGTTTCTGTTTTGAATTCAAATGCAGTTTAAAGCTTTTTTTCAGAAATTAAAACAGCTTCAGTTTACAATATTCATGTCCATGTCTATTATTTGATTCTGTCGCCACTAAAACCGCTTTTAAATTAAAAAAAAAACATTTGCATTTGGGGCAAATTTACATGTGTGATTACATATGATTAATCAAGATTAATTCTTACACAGCCTCTAATTAATTTTTTTAATCGAGTCCCCCTATATATATATATATATATATATATATATATATATATATATATATATATATATATATATATATATATATATATATATATATATATATATATATATATGTGTATATATATATATGTGTGTGTGTATATATGTGAATATGCCAGCAACACTCATGACAATGACAAAACAATTACATTGTCAATCATGTTACGCTATTATTAAAATGTTTTCTTTTTACTTCTCGCTGCCAATCGCAGGTATTTTATATATATATATATATATATATATATATATATATATATATATATATATATATATATATATATATATATATATATATATATATATATATATATATATATATATATATATGACAACAACACTCATATCAATGACAAAACAATTACATTAACAATCATCTTACTGCTTATTTTTAAAATGTTTCCTTTTCTTTTTCGTACCTTCTTTAACACACTACTTCTCCGCTGCCAAGCGCGGGTAATCTGCTAGTCTATACTAATAAAAGGCAAGGGACTGACTGACTCACTCACTCACTCACTGACTCATCATTAATTCTCCAACTTCCCGTGTAGGTAGAAGGCTGAAATTTGGCAGGCTCATTCCTTACAGCTTACTTAAAAAAGTTAGGCAGGTTTCATTTCGAAATTCTACGCGTAATGGTCATAACTAGAACCTACTTATGTACATATATACCGGCCATAGCCTGCTGCTCAGTCGCCGTGTGAGGCGGAGTTGCGTCCCTCATCGTCACGCCTCCCACGTAATTGAGTGTCTGCCTGTATAAGGCCGTCCCGTCAGCGGCAATCCAATAGAAACACTCTGCTGCTAAATATTCGCGGGTGAAGGACTGTGCTTATGCAAACGAAGATGAGATGGTCAGGGTGGTGTTTGGCACAAACTCAGCGAGACTGCGAGAGAAACTTTTAAGTATCTTTACAACGGTTGACAAACACGGAATGTAACTTGAGCACAACACATCCTCCAAAAACGAACCTGATTGAAAGAAATAATGATAATCAAATCCTTGTTATATATAACAAATCGTGAATAAAAACTGAATGCAATGATGTGGAAGTGCCAACTTCTAATATTTTATTCAGAATAGAACATAAATCACGGAACAAAAGTTTAAACTGAGAAAATGTATCATTTTAAGGGAAAAATAGGTTGATTCAGAATTTCATGGTGTCAACAAATCCCAAAAAAGTTGGGACAAGGCCATTTTCACCACTGTGTGGCATCTCCCCTTCTTATTACAACACTCAACAGACGTCTGGGGACCGAGGAGACCAGTTTCTCAAGTTTAGAAATAGGAATGCTCTCTCATTCTTGTTTAAGACAGGCCTCTAACTGTTCAATCGTCTTGGGCCTTCTTTGTCGCACCTTCCTCTTTATGATGCGCCAAATGTTCTCTATAGGTGAAAGATCTGGACTGCAGACTGGCCATTTCAGTACCCGGATCCTTCTCCTACGCAGCCATGATGTTGTGATTGATGAAGAATGTGGTCTGGCATTATCTTGTTGAAAAATGCAGGGTCTTCCCTGAAAGAGATGACGTCTGGGTGGGAGCATATGTTGTTCTAGAACCTGAATATATTTTTCTGCATTGATGGTGCCTTTCCAGACATGCAAGCTGCCCATGCCACACACACTCATGCAACCCCATACCATCAGAGATGCAGGCTTCTGAACTGAGCGTTGATAACAACTTGGGTTGTCCTTGTCCTCTTTGGTCCGGATGACATGGCGCCCCAGATTTCCAAAAAGAACTTGAATCGTGACTGCCTGACCACAGAACAGTCTTCCATTTTGCCACACTCCATTTTAAATGATCCCTGGCCCAGTGACAACACCTGAGCTTGTGGATCTTGCTTAGAAATGGCTTCTTCTTTGCACTGTAGAGTTTCAGCTGGCAACGGCGGATGGCACGGTGGATTGTGTTCACTGACAATGGTTTCTGGAAGTATTCCTGAGCCCATTCTGTGATTTCCTTTACAGTAGCATTCCTGTTTGTGGTGCAGTGTCGTTTAAGGGCCCGGAGATCACGGGCATCCAGTATGGTTTTACGCCTTGACCCTTACGCGACAGAGATTGTTCCAGATTCTCTGAATCTTCGGATGATGTTATGCACAGTTGATGATGATAGATGCAAAGTCTTTGCAATTTTTCGCTGGGTAACACCTTTCTGATATTGCTCCACTATCTTTCTGCGCAACATTGTGGGAATTGGTGATCCTCTACCCATCTTGGCTTCTGAGAGACACTGCCACTCTGAGAAGCTCTTTTTATACCCAATCATGTTGCCAATTGACCTAATTAGTGTTAATTGGTCTTCCAGCTCTTTGTTATGCTCAAATTTACTTTTTCCAGCCTCTTATTGCTACTTGTCCCAACTTTTTTGGGATTTGTTGACACCGTGAAATTTTGAATCCACATATTTTTCCTTTAAAATGACACATTAACTCGGATTAAACGTTTGATCTGTCATCTACGTTCTATTACAAATAAAATATTGACATTTGCCATCTCCACATCATTGCATTCAGTTTTTATTCACAATTTGTTTAGTGTCCCAACTTTTTTGGAATCCGGTTGTGTGTGTGTGTGTGTGTGTGTGTGTGTGTGTGTGCGTGTATATATACCCACTGTATTTACTCGTGTACCACGCGCACCCTAATTTTTACAAAGAAAATCGCGAATATCGTTTGCCCCATGTACGACACGTGTTGTGATTGTATAGGAAGCGTTTAGAGGGAGACAGAGCGCGAGTGAGAGAGCGCGCAAGTGCGCGAGCAAGCGAGAGAGAGAGAGAGAGAGCGCGCAAGTGCGCGAGCAAGTGAGAGAGAGAGAGCGCGAGAGAGAGAGCATGCAAGTGCGCGAGCAAGCGAGAGAAAGAGAGAGAGAGAGAGAGCGCGAGTGCACAAGCAAGTGAGAGAGCACTACAGAATTACATTTCCTCGTGTATGACACACACCTGATTTTCTAATGCTGATTTTTGTAAAAAAATGTGCGTGTGGTACACACGTAAATACGGTATATTAGTCTAATTACAAAAAGAAGAGTTGGAGGTACCGGACACTGGAGAGTCTCAGAGTCAAATGTTTTATGTACTGACTCCATAACCTGTCACTCCCTACCAAACACTGGAACACTGTGTACCAACATCCCATCCAAACTAATGGTGGAGCTGCTTTTGGCACTATTTTAAAATAATGGCAAGTTTTACTTATTCACCGTGGCACCTACAAAACTCTCTCTCAAGTTTAGGATTAAAGCAATCATGAAGTGTATGAATCCTGTGGCAGAACATGAACATCCCCTACTCGGACAGTGACACTTAGCAATCATTATGTTGCAAAACGCAGTACAAAGTTGTGTAAATGACTGGATTTTCAAGAACAGCAATAATGTTAGTCATATGTTCTTGGAAAATATTAACTAATCAATTTGTATTCTGCCAATTTTCTTTAAATGAGTTATTAATTAGACCCTCACAAATTCATAAAAATGTAAAATCTTTGTTAGTATTATATTATCACCAACTGTTTTCAGACACAAGTACAGTGGCTTTTTTGACACTGATCAGCAGAAAAAGATTATTCAATGTCAATATGAAAACAGATCTCTGCAAAGTGATCTAAATTAATTACAAACACAAAATAAAGCCTGTGTGCCTGCACGGGTTTTCATGTATTCTGTGTGTGTGTGTGTGTGTGTGTGTGTGTGTGTGTTAGGGTAACTGGCAGCTAAACTGGTTGTGAGTGAACGAGCATCAGTTTCCCACAGCTCTCAAATGGATGAAACGTTACACTGACACAACAGTCATTTATAAAAGGAATTGTAAAACTCAAAGTCGTAGTTGCAACACTGGCAGAGTGAAAGCTGCACATTTGCAAGACAAATGACAGGGTGAGGGGATTGCAGCTACCACAGAAGTGTGGGTGATTAAGAAAGAGTAAGATTACAAACTGCTTTTCACAATTATAAGAAGCACTTCCTTTACAGTTGCCATCACTACTCTGGTTTAGAAAAGTTGGACAGGCTTTAATTTCTGCTAAAAAAGCCCCACACACACAGTTTAAAGCACACTCAAGATTAGCACAATTTAAAGCTTTAAGTGATCCTTGCTTCTCATAAAATATTAAGCCACTGCATCAAAAATGAAAAAGAAAACACAATGCAAAAAAATCCAGTAGAAATCCAGTAGGGCAGACCAGTGTAGTCCTCTGCTGGCTATAGTACTGGAGTGCAGAATTACAGGTTTACACAAACTAGTAGGCAAACAAACTCTTGATTTTTACCTTGCATACCTAAACCAAGTGTTGCAAACAAAATCATGCAAGGAGCAAATAAACATAAATGTTAAAACTAGCAGAAGCTACGCGACTAAAGCAAGTCATTTGACATCCTTAGAACAGTGTCTGTCAATTCAGATTATCTTTTAATGGGAGAAGACCATTCCAAAGCTTAGGTAACATAGACTAAAAAAATGCACAGTTAGTCAGTCACCCTTTATTTTAAACCTAGTTGACACTAATGCATTTCTTTCTTTCTTTTTTTTTCTTTTATTTTGGCCTTCCATCCATACTGAAACATATTTTTTGAGCACTTAAAGTAAATATTTTCCAAAACATTCTCGTAAACGATTAAATCTGTAAATACATCTCCTCAAATAGCAGTGTGGATAGGGAGAACAGAGTTTTTCCAAAATGCCAATGAATGATTGCTA
The DNA here is from genome assembly GCF_016835505.1 of Polypterus senegalus. Classification (NCBI taxonomy): domain Eukaryota; kingdom Metazoa; phylum Chordata; class Cladistia; order Polypteriformes; family Polypteridae; genus Polypterus; species Polypterus senegalus. Next base: position 150,043,852 of record NC_053161.1, read on the forward strand.
TGACATCAAGCAGCAGCTGAAACACTGCGACAATAATGTCCTTTAATTTCCACCTAGGGACAAATAAAGTTTTAGCTATGATCTTGTCTTTACTGGCAGATCAGTCCTCTCCTGACTTCATAGAACTAGTTGACCTTTATTACACCATGATACATTTTAATATTTTGCTATATTTCAAATTTGACAGGACTCCCAGTCCAGATTTTTGTGACACTGGCTACCTTAAACTTGCATGTAATCTTTAAAAGCTGTTGTACAGAGGCCGCTTAGTGACTAGATGAACAAGCAAACTCGATGGACTGATTGATTTCCTCTCATCTATCAAATTTCTTATGTTATGCCTTTCAAAACAAAGTACAGTAGTCTCCTGTTTAGCATTTTCTTCAGACACTCTGTTTTTTCTATGTTTTTAGTATTTCAATTTACTTTACATCTGCTCTATAAACAGTACTTTTGGCTATCAAATGCACATGGCCAATATGAAATATTTACTCATTTTGGCTGTTTCAGTATTGATGACAAACTTTCAGTAATTGATCTGAAAACATTAATATGGATAGAAAACTTTTGAAACAAAAACTATGTTGTTGTAGTAAATTAACCTGCATTAGTGTGGACTAACTAGAATCTCACTGGTAACCAGTATAGAGATGTTAGCACTGGAGTAACATGCTCACTACACTTAAGGCATGTTCACACTCCTAATCCGTTTGCTTTGTTCTAAACCAGTGGTGTTTCATTATTTTATTTCAATTTCCAGTTAGCTCACTTGTGGTTCAAACTGTGAACTTTCAAACGAGCTAAACATATCAGTAAACATCCTATTGGCGTGACATGGCCTTCTTTCATTGGGCAGAAATATTTCCCCTCCCAGGAAAAAAATATCCCTGCTGCATTTTCTATAAGACTGGTTATGCACTACTAAAGTTTATGTGCTGAAGGACACATTTCAAACAGCTGACTGTACAACACAAGACCTGCTGATGACATACACTGATGGGCTTCAGTTTTGTTAAAATCTATATATATAATTCACTAAGGCAAGACACCCATGGAAAACACACCGGAAGGGGCGTGGATTCACTAAGCCGCCAACAAGCAAGACACCTATGGTGCACGCAGGGAGGAGCCACGCCCACCAACTCCAAGACTACTGGATACGACGACAACTCACAGAGCCACGCCCACCAATTCATTTTTTATTCGTCTGTCGTAGAGGCCTCATGTACCTCCGAGCCACCTTGACTGTTCATAGAGGCATGTTTCTCGCGGAGATGAGTCACCATATGCAGCGTGTAAAACGGTTTGCAAGGGGTATCCCATGGGATCCTTAAAACAATCCTTTACAACTGAGGTTAAAGCACAATGAAGTAAGCAGTCTTTAAAGCAGTCTTTTCAGTTACGACGCACGACCTCGTGCACCATAGCAAACTGTTTTACACGCTACATACAGCAATCAAACATGCATCTTCTTCACTCAGACAATTATAAGTTGCTCTCTCCAGAGTTCCATCTTTTCATTCACTTTCTGTTGTATCCTCAAACCCTCCCTTTTTAGACAACTGTGTCTTTCCAGAAGTGTTCAACCATCAATAAATAATTATGCGGCGTTTGTTAAGCCGCAAGTTCACTATTTTGTTAATGAAGTAAGCAGTCTTTAAAAAATTTTCGATTACGACGTACGACCACGTACACCATAGCAAACTGTTTTACACGCTACATAAAGCTATTCGCATCCGCGACAAACATGCGTCTTCTTAGATGCTCCTGCAGGAACATGGAAGACGTTTTCCTGCCCACCAACACTCCTTTTTCACTGGCCGGCGTCTACCCTCGCCTCTAGGCATTCACACTGCCTGCCCATTTGCCCGGACGCATAAACTCACCGACCACCCAGTTAGTCCCTTTCGTCTGTTGTAAGAGTCCACATGCATGTCTGAGCCATGCGGCGTTTGTTATGCTGTGGGTTCACTACTGTGTTGTATTTTGCTCTCTCCAGAGGTCCATCTTTTCATTCACTTACTGTTGTATTCTCACACCAACTCGTTTTAGACAACCGTGTCTTTCCATTGAGCGTGTGTCTACCCGGCGCAGAGAGGCGTGGGTAAGCCCTTGAACCCCATTCAGGCTGCAAACCATGGAATTCCCACTAAGTGCGACTCATACGCTCCCACTGGTTACGTCCCTACCCTTCGTACATACCCCACCTCGCTAGTACAGTGGCCAGGTGTCTTGGTGGATTATATATAGAAAAGCAGCCAAAACCGCACAGAGCAATGAAAAGTCTACGTGAGTCACAGGTGCATCTGGACTATGTAAAGACGACAACGACTCAAGTGACGAGTTGGAGGTGGGCACATGAGCGGGCAGTGCATACTGAACAAGAAATCAGCAGACTAGCATGACGGAGAGAGCTGAATGGACATCCTTCTCCTCTCCTCCCGTACCACACCCCGCGTCTGGGCGCCGTGCACCCCCATCCCCTCTGTCTGGCAGGAGAAGGCGCGATGGAGATCCGCCAGTTTTCAGTCACGGACGATTGTGTGTTGCTTCGTTCCGTGCATTGTTACAATGTTGTTTTTCTTGCTGATTTATTACATTACCGATTTTTCAAATGTTAATTTTTCTCCCTGTGCTTAAAAATCATTAAAAAAAAACGGCCTGATTATGCGGCGTATGGTACACAGCAGGTTGGCTAGTTATGTAAATTATTCATCTACTGTATTAACTCATACATATTTGTTATTAATGGTTTTTTTGACATGCCTGATTAGAACCGACTATCATGTCAAAGATAGTGTGTGCACTGAGTGTATGCTACACGTATGTGTGTGGGGTATTCATGTGTGACGTTTGATCGGTGGTCTCACAGGGCACTGATGTTCATTTCTTGCCACCTCTGTATGTGTTCTGATTGACATGATCACAAGTAAATTTACACCATATTTAAAAAAAAAAAAAAAAAAGGTCAACTGTTGTTCAATCGCACGCATGAGAGTCTCTATTACTCAGAGCCGACTATACTTCCTTACAAGACTGGCGTCCTTCAACATCTGCAATAAGATGCTGCAGATGTTCTATCAGATGGTTGTGGCGAGTGCCCTCTTCTATGTGGTGGTGTGCTGGGGAGGCAGCATAAAGAAAAAGGACACCTCACGCCTGGACAAACTGGTGAGGAAGGCAGGCTCGATTGTAAACATGGAGCTGGACAGTTTGACATCCGTGGCAGAGCGACGGGTGCTGAGCAGGCTCCTGTCAATCATGGAGAATCCACTGCCTCCACTGAACAGTGTCATCTCCAGGCAGAGGAGTAGCTTCATTGATAGACTGCTGTCACTGTCTTGCTCCACTGATAGACTGAGGAGATCATTCCTCCCCTACACTATGCGACTCTTCAATTCCACCGGGGGGTAAATGTTAACATTATACAAAGTTATTGTCTGTTTTACCTGCATTTTTATCACTCTTTAATTCAATATTGTTTTTTATCAGTATGCTGCTGCTGGAGTATGTGAATTTCCCCTTGGGATTAATAAAGTATCTATCTATCTCTGAGGCAATATCAGGTGCTGCTCAGATTAAGCGAGTAATTGTGCAAGTTGTTTAATGCAAATTGTGTTATATTTGTACCAGTGTGTGCATTAATATACATTTTTAACCTTTGAAAAAAACTGGTCCAAATGAACTAGGTGTGAAAACTATTATGACTCCGTAAAAACATGAGCAGTAACATTTTGGATCAACTAAAGACTTGCCACAGGTCCTTGGTGTAGCAAATAGCATTATAATAGTCCAGACACGATGACAAAGAAACAATGAATAATTTTTCTCACTGTTCTGAAAAGACAGGACTCTTCTAATTTTAGAAGTACTTCTTGGTATTAAATGAAAAATAAAAAAAAAAGACCAAAGTTTCTAGCAAAGTGTTTGAAATAAGTTGATAAAAGGTTAAAGAATGACAATTGCCTAGAATTGTATGGTCCAATAAGAAAAAAAACTTGTGTTTATCTTCATATAGTCTTAAAATTTGTGCGACATTTCAGTTCATAACAGCTGCCAGACAATTAGAAGGTTTGTTACTGTTATTCAAGGACAATGTAACTGTATATTTGTTGCATTAAAATAAAACGGAGCCTTAAAATGTTGCATCAGTTGACCTAGAAGTAGTAAACAAAGCACCCCACATGCACCACACTCACACACCATGTTATCATGAAGGAGCCAGCAGCCATTGCTCACACTGTAAAAATATAACAGCCTTGTGTGACCTGCTAGTGGCTACAGTACAGGACTGTTAAACTACGGGCAGTCCCCGGGTTACATACGAGATAGGGACTGTAGGTTTGTACTTAAGTTGAATTTGTATGCAAGTCAGAAAAGGTACATTATTTTAATGAATGCTATTGTTGACCGACTGTAACCAAGTGCTCTGCCAATGAATGATGAAGTTTCACCCCTCTCTGACCTTTTTATTATTTCTACTTTATTTTCAAAGGTGATGGTTTTTCTCTTCTTTACTATATAACCAGCACTTGAATCAGATTTGTCTTTCACATTCTTGAAGGGTGAAAACAAAAGGTTAAGATGAGCTGTTTTGTACACTCCACGCTATCACAGCAGGAAGGCACCCGTCAACACGTCTGATGTACTGACAAGAGACAACTTCCTGTTATGTGCGTAACAGTACAAGCAGGCTTGCTATTGAGAATGACTGGGGGCGGCGAGGGGGGGGTTCATCACTCGCCCACCACACAGTCACCTCCACTACAATATGCTGCCTGCAGTGTCCGACCACCGAGAACGAACACTGTGCGGCCGAAGGCAGGTAGTGAATCGCCCAACCCCAATTCAACAGGCAGCCATCTGAGGCACACTACACTGCTAACCCGCCGTCCCATTCACCCTCAATGGCCTCCGTTCAGCCACAACTGGGTCACTGCTTGCAGTATTACCAGCCATGTGTGCTGGGCTGGCAAAGAAATGCCCCCCTCCGCTCCATCCAGCCTGCATCCAGTCAGGAGCAGTAGCTGCTGTGGCGGCATAATGGGCGGGCAGCGAACCATCGTTCTGCACACGATCGATAGCTGTGCCTCCAGTGACTATGGACCACAGGTCATGGCTTGCCGGCAGGAGTCACCCGAGGGACACTACACTGCGCGAGCAGCAAAATCGTCCCCCTCCAGCAACTGCTTGCAGCATCCCTAGGCCGAAGGTGACGGAGCGGCAGTTACTGAGGCACATGCGTCGCAGCTGCGTCCTCGTTCGTAAATCATAGGCCGGATGTCCGTAACCTGGGGACTACCTGTATATAGTTCTCTTTCTATCATCGACTCCCACACAACTCTGACAGAGCTATGTGACCTGCCATTATTTACATTTTGAAAATACAGAATTAAAGTCCAGTGTAGCCCCTTAGGTGTTAAGTGTGCTGCACTGTAAACAATGGCTCCCTCCATGCGACCAAATACAGGATGAGCCAATATCAATTATTTCCACTTCAAATTAGAAAAAGATTAGAAAAATAAACTTGATGTAATAACTTTTGAAATATGCTGCCTTGGTGGGTTCCACCAGGCTATAGATTTGACAGACACCATAACTCTCTCAACAGCAAAACATTAAGACACCATCTGCACATTGTGCCCTTGGTAACACACTGCCTTTCTAATTATTAACAGACAGCTGGTGTGCTGCCAAGTTGGTCACCACCTGTCAAGACAGATTTACAGTGAAATCTTGAAGGAGAGACATTCTGATTAAAGATTTAGTGTTGGTGAACAACATCAAAATTAAGTCAGCTTGTCAAAGCTTTTGTTAAGAATATCCGTACTTGTCACCCTGAGTGAATCACTTCACTTGCTGCCACTCCCAGTGTCGAGGTAAGTAAGGAGGTGTGGTGTGTCCTCCTGATGCCTAAAGATTGGGGGATTGTGAATTAAACAAAAGGCTACAAGGGGTGTTCAGGGGGGCAGTTACTTTATTGCTGCTCTTTCCATGGCAAGAAATGAGAAACTTCAAGAAGCACCAAAGCACACCATAGTGCTAAATGGTGCCAGGTTCTCCTGAATCAAGTTAATAATATGGATTTGGTACTTCTCAAGAAGGAGATACAGCCCAGTCAGATAAATAAAAGCAAGAGCCACTTTGCACGGGTACTCATCTATTTAAAGGGTGTTTTGGAAACAGTCACATGCTCCTGAAATTGCTAGCCAGGAAATATCATGCAGCTATGTTGTGAAGATTTTTTTATAATTTAGATTTTCACCACAGTTGTTCTATATCCAAAAATGTGAAATGTTTAATAAGATGGATGAACATTTACATTTCATGGAGAGTCATGAGGAGTTCAGGTACTGTGGCATTTGCTTGTTGCAGAAATCCAGACATACATTTAGTTTAGATACTCACCGATACGATCAGATGGAGTGGAAAAGGCAGGAGGGGGGCAGGAAATGTGTGAAATCAGCAATGGTGAAAAAGTGAGCACAATACAATTAAAACTAAAACATGTTGTTTAGTCTCTAAAATACAGACTGAATTTGTCCATATTACTATCTAGGGAGATAATAAAAATTAATCAGGATGATGTGACTTAACTCAACAGAAATTATTCACTTTCATATTAATATTCTAATTACCTACTCACTTTTTCTCTAGAATGCTGTTGGACTTAACTAGGGGGACATCAGAATCAATAAACTTCAATTAGAATGTTGGATTTGTGGATGAAACAAACTGAATTTGTTATATTGGAAGTCTTAAAATGAAAACTTGCAGTACAACTGAGCAGATCTGACCACATCTTACACCCATCCATGCGACTGACAGCTCCAGCAACTCTTATTAAAGCTAGATTGTTCTTATGTATAATTAGGGGGTTTGGGATGGGGGATTGTTTGTTTGTTTTATATATTCACAGATAAATGATTTTATTACACTTTGGGGAACAAATAAAGTACAGTGGAACCTCGGTTTGTGAGCATAATTCGTTCCGGAAATGTGCTCGCAGTCCAAAGCACTCGTATATCAAAGTGAATTTCCCCATAAGAAATAATGGAAACTCAGATGATTCGTTCCACAACCCAAAACTATTCATATAAAAATGATTAATACAAAATATAAAGTAAAAATACATAAAACAAATTAACCTGCACTTTACCTTTAAAAAGAATCATGGCTGGTGTGAGTGAGTTTCTAATCTCTTGTGGGATTCCACCCAACGGGACGACATGCGGAAGAGTGTCCCAAAGCAATCGCAGTGCAGGTGTTGTTAAAGTACCGAGACTCAGCTTTGTGTTTTGGGGCGCTAGACGGGGGCTCGCACTTCACAGCACACACACAGTCACAATGCTGTAGTAAACAGTATACGCTCGTACGGATGTTGACTATATGAGTGAGGCATGCCGACTCAGACGGAGAATAGGAGACAATTGCCCTCAAGAGAAGAGAAGAGAGAGAGAGACGCACGCTACGAGAGATGGGGGAGAGAGAGAGAGACGCGCGTGAGCGAGAGATAAGGAGAGAGAGAGACACGCACGAGCAAGAGAGATAAGGAGAGAAACAGAGACGTGCGGCAAGCGAGAAAAATAAAGGACAGAGAGAGAGAGAGACGCGCGCCGCGAGCGAGAGAGATAAGGAGAGAGAGACGTGCGAGAAAGAAGAGCCATCAGCTCAGTTGTGATCACATGACGCTCAGCAGACAAAGTGTATCCATACTACTTGTATTGCAAGACATTGCTTGTTTATCAAGTTAAAATTTATTAAAAAAATTTAGCTCGTCTTGCAAAACACTCGTATATCAAGTTACTCGCAAACCGAGGTTCCACTGTATATCTGTGTCTGCATAAGGTATGTGTGATTTTCTAAATAATGATGTTAGCTTTGATGAGAAAATTTCTTCCCCAGGATTTGTGTGTGTGCGTATAAGTGAGAGAGACCAAGCTATTATCTGCCTTTACATGGAGTCCCCGTTTCATTGCCGGTGCCTGATCCATCTCGATTTGCATCAAATTACTGCGATTACCTCTCGCACTGTCATTTGCCAAAATACAGCAACACAGATTTAAACACATCAAAAATTACAAGTCTCACAACCACCCACTGACCTCAAAATATACTTGCAGTGATCTGGCCAAACTGAAACAGCAGTATCTCCAATTTAAGATCACACAGCATTTAAAGTTAGATATGACAACCTATTACAATACAGAAAGAACATATGAACATGATGTGAACAAAGGACTCTGAATGTGTTCTGGACCAACACTAGTAGCTGGGTACTTGGTGGACCACATGTCTCTCTTTATACCTATTCTTTCCCACAATAGTATGTGGCGTTTCCTTATACCATTGTTTCCACATAGGCCTTCTGTTTGCTTTGCTGGAGCATAAGTTGCAAATTTAGCAACTTCAGCTAGAGACACAGACCATCTGCATATATTGACATTTTTACAACATCATTCCAAGAACTGGCCCTTTAGCCCAACACACCTCACCAATCCTATTCACCTAACATCTCCAAAAGCACATCATATTTTTAAAGTCTGTAAGATCCTGCTGTTCACCACATTACTTGGTAATTTATTCCATGCGTCTATGGTTCTTTGCATGAATAAAAACATTAGAATATTTGTATGAAATCTATCTTTAACAAGTTTCCAACCATGTCCCCATGTTCTTGTTGCAGAATTTATTTTAAAGTAACAGCTGGGATCTACTACACTAACTCCCTTCATAACTTTGAACATTTCAATCATGTAATCTCTTCATCTTTGTTTGCTAAAACCGAAAAGGTTCATCTTCTTCAAAGTTTCTTTACAACTCGTATCCCTTGGCCCTGAATTAATCTAGTTGCTCTTCTTTGGACTTTCTGTAGTGCACCTATGTTTAACGAGACATTATATGCCAGTCTGTTACAACATTCCCTCATCTTTATTAATTATTGAAAAATATGCAGCAAGAATTTATATATGCACTCACTAACCTCCGTAAGAATTCTAGGATAAATGTTATCTAGTCCTAGTGACTTGCTAGATCCCAATCCTTCCAATCCAGTAGCACTTCTCTCTCTAAAATTTCCAAATCACTAATTGCCTCCTTATAATCCCCGATACTGCTGGGAAGTTACCAACTTCTTCATAAATTAAAATTTCAGCAAAATAAGAATTTAGAGCACTTGCCATTTCACTGTCTGTATATAAATCACCCTTAGTGTTCCTAATACACTTTACCTCATTCTTGACCATTCTTTTACTGCTAAAATAGTGAAAGAATCTCTGTGGGCCATCCTTTGCTTTTCTGAAAAAATTCTCATTAAAGAAAAACTCCAGCAAAAAATTAGATTTTTTTTTTTTTTAAAAATCAGTTACTTATTACTGTAATGTCCAAGAATTTTTTATCTTATGTTTTCATGAAGAATGTCTCTAATACAATAGGTTTGAGTGGGGCCCAGACAGTGAACAGCAGCAAACAATGTCAAAATGTCCATTAAAAAATAAAAAAAAAATCTCAAGTTACTAGTGTTGTGTAATTGTGTCTGGTATTCTTCTGTATGCTTGCAACATTTCAAGACATGTGTTAAACTACCATATTGTTAAATAAACCACTTCCAGAAAATTCTCTTGTGAGCAGCCTTTTTATTCCTCGCTCTACGGTTGGTGTTACAGTTGTCACGTACACTTTACACAGCTGTTTCTTTCCCTTGCAACATGTTTTTGCACACCTTATTTAACCAGTATGGAGTTCTCTTTAATTTCTTACTTTTTCTAATTTATGGTATGAACTTCTTCCAGACTGTACATATGATTTTAAAACCTGCTTCTTCACTGTTGTCACACATAAGTTTGTTGGACTTTAACTGTTTTAGACCTTGCTGCATATTCTCAACATCTGCTCTACCAACACTACATTTAATAATTGTACTTTTTGAACAGGTGCTTTGTCATGGAGCACTTTTTGATCATTACCCCTTTAGATTGCGCATAATGTGTTGTGCACTCTTGAGAAAATGTCCACCACCATATTTCAATGTATAGGGCCAGCTTTAAATAGCACAAATGGTATTAATTTATTACATTTATTAAGTAAAACAACTGCAGTGGATGGATGGTGGGATTGATGACAGTTTGTCCAGTATCCCCCAGCAACTTTTCTATGACTGCTAATTACTTCATTGGCCAGCCATTTAGAACAACATATGCTCAATTGCACTCTCCATAGGGGCAACCATCATCAAGCACATTATTGGGAAAGACATTATTTAAAAGTCTAAGATTATATTACTGTTTAGAACGACAAAATACCATTTCACACTGCTAAACAACATTTATTTCTAGGTCTCAAAAGATATAGTTACAAGCTAAGAAAAACAACTTAAAGTTAGATAAGAAAAATGATTAACTAGTATACAAAACATAAAGAATGCACACTTAAGATAGATATCTAACCAAGAGAAGTAGAACAATGCTTCATTTTCAAAAAAAAAAAAAAAGATCACACATCCATCCGTCCTTCAAAACTGCTTATTCTAGACATAAAAGAACTTGGATTTTCAGTAAGGAGTAGCCCCTGGTGAGATTTAGAATTAGAGATCCCACTTCTACTGAGAGAGGTGTTTTGTTATTTTATTCATCAAGTCGGACTGTGGTTACAAGCCTAAAATGAATGACAGTTTGAGGATTTTTTTAATCTGAAGGAGCCTTGGTAGACATGTCAGCTCATCCTTGATGTATACCTTTATAATCACTTGAAATACAGAGCTGACAAAATTAAGGTAAGATTGTATTTAAAGCAAAGAAGAGAGAAGTTTAAAAGAAAGATATTTAAACTCACCAGCCATGATGACTTGTTGCTTAGGACACACACACACACACACACACACACACACACACACACAAGGCAACTACACATAAAATAATCATAAAAAAATTTAGAACAGTGCCAAGCCTGGAAGTACACCCAAGTCACGGGGATGGAAGAACAGAAGTACTTCCGGGCTGAAGAAAAATATAACTCTTTATCTGGCCCGGAAGTGCTATAGAATCACATGGATAGAAGTACGAGATGCGCTGAGAGTTGACTTCAAAGACGGCGAGTATAAAACCGGATAGGAAGTGAGAAAGTAACCTCAAAAATAATGACAAAGACAAATGTCTGTGAAGCAGGCTTCATGGGAATGTGCTCGAGGGACAAAGTGGCAGTGAAGATGTTAATGAAGGTATAATACACATGCCGATACAGTCATCTTCAAAGACTGAAGGGATAAAACCAGACAGAAGAGAAGGATGCCTCAAAAATAAGGAGTCCGAGGAGCAGGCTTTATGGGAATTTGTGTGTGCTGGTGAAGAGACATTCACACACACAAACACACACAGAGGAAAAGTTGCCAGTAGTAAATAAATCTTCCTTTTTTGCTCATCTCAAACCTCTAAATTAATGTTTTAATACAAATTGGTACTTTTTATCATGGTACCATTAAACTGATTTAAAAAATAGCAAAGACATTCCTAAAGTTTGATATGGCTATTACAGTTAGAATTGACAGAGTTTTACAGGATTATTCATATATGATTGCAAAGCCCTATTTCTTGAACCATAACTCCAATATTCTAATGGTAAACTCTCTAAGCTCATCCTTAATTAATCATTAATTAATAATAAATGTGTTAGCACAGCTAAAACCTTTTATTCTATTCAATAAATGGTCTGTCTTTGGGTTGGAAGGTTATGACATTACCCATGTTTAATTCTGGGTTTTTAAAACAGCCAAAACAAAACTACTTTCTCAGAAACATGACAGTCTATTGCTGTTTTGTGAAATTAATGTTTTTCCATGTGGCAGACAGTCAAGAAAATGGCAATTTTATACAAAAGGAGTCCACTTCTTTTCTGTCCTGGTTAGGAAAGAAGACAGAAGTGGAAGGTCCATATGCACAACTACATAAGAGAATAAGGACATTGGAGTCAAACACCTTACAAGTCCCCCAAAAGCTGCATCTATAAATAGTACATGCCAAATAGCAGTGTCATCTGCAACATTTAAAATGACAACTCCAGGGTGTTCACCTTAAGAACTTTAAATAAAAAAGCCACATCTAAAACTGACAATTAAAAAAGATAATGTTAAAATGGACAAAAGATTTTAAATTAACCAAAAATCCAATCCAATTAAACTTTTTGAGTGATTCCAAATTTTTGTGCATAACTGTACAGTATACAGAATCATCCTTCAATCCCTCAGTTTAGTACTGCTTTATTTATTACTGATAATAAAAATAAAATCTTGCTTATGTTATGTTATGGCTTTTTCTGCAAGGTTTAAATCTTTAATGGTGTGAGGCTGCTCTAAATTTAGCCCAATAACAACTGGGCATTGTGACGTAAAATGCTTTATATTCTCCCCACATGGATATCTTGACAAAATCTCACACATCCACACAGCAGAACTGATTCCCTGGTGACTGTTTTAACACCTTTGTGGGACTGAGTCAAGTGCCTTTGGGCATATCGAGCAGAAAGTCTGCAGGTCTCACAGAAAGGAAAGTGCAGCATTTCACAGAGACTTGCTCCTTAAGCATGGACATTCTTGCCACCTCAGCAATGTTGCACATTTTAGCTTTTGTGAAATTTACCACATATTGAATGGAAACTGTAATTTACTTTTTTTTTTTTTTTTTACAGTGGAACATAACTCCATCTGTATTGTAAAGCACTTTAGAGTCTCATGTTCAGAACTTTAAGCACTCACTGTCCATACAGTGATGTGCCAGCCTGCCAGGTTTAGAGTTTCTGCATCACAACACAGTGTCTTTTCATTCCCCAGAGTATCCTTAAATGATGTAGGATGATCAAAGCAGCTTAGTGTGAAGCTCCTAAATTAGAAGCAAACTATGAGCTTGCAGGCTCCGTCCCTACCACTGACTGTGTGTATAATCCTGACCAAGCTATTTAACCTGCCTGAGCTCCAATTGTGAAAAATATTTCAAAATAATCAGCTTTCACTGTAGAAATATGCTAGATAATGCTAACACCCGATCCTCATTGCTGCCATTCCAAGTACATCTTTGAAGAAGAGAGTGTAGCTGGAAGTTGGGGATGCGCATATATCTAACCGAGTTAATCTGGTGACTCATTATAGGAGTTCTAGTCAGGCAGATTGCCAAACTTAACGACTGCAGTTGCTGTGGTATCTCTGAAGGATATCAAATTACATAATTAAGAATCGACTCCAACTTTCCATCACAGTTTCACATTCTCAAGCTCCACACATTCAATCAATTAATATTGTGCAAACTGAAATTGTCAGTGCCTGTACGAATGTCCAGCTACATTCTCCCATTTTCTTAGTTTCCTTTTTCCAATGCAGCTGAAATTGAACTAACAGACACACCTCTCTTCTGCTTGCACAGTCCAGAACACCCGTGTTCCTTCTTTTCCTGCAGCCGCATTCTATGCACTCTACTTCTTCAGGAATGCTCATTGGTTACAGTCTCTTGTGCACAAAGAGCCCATCCCTGTTACTTAACGACAGAATTGGTTGAGTCATAGACTGGCCTGACTGAGTTGTGGAAGATGTCAAACTAAATTTACAACAGTCACAGTAGCGTGCTTCAGCTGTCCCAGATTTGCTAAAATTATATACAGTGGGTACGGAAAGTATTCAGACCCCCTTCAATTTTTCACTCTTTGTTATATTGCAGCCATTTGCTAAAATCATTTAAATTAAATTTTTCCCTCATTAATGTACACACAGCACCCCATATTGCCAGACAAAAAAAATTATTTTTGAAATTGTTGCAGATTTATTAAAAAAGAAAAACTGAAATATCACATGGTCCTAAGTATTCAGACCCTTTGCTCAGTATTTAGTAGAAGCACCCTTTTGAGCTAATACAGCCATGAGTCTTCTTGGGAAAGATGCAACAAGTTTTTCACACCTGGATTTGGGGATCCTCTGCCATTCCTCCTTGCAGATCCTCTCCAGTTCTGTCAGGTTGGATGGTAAACGTTGGTGGACAGCCATTTTAGGTCTCTCCAGAGATGCTCAATTGGGTTTAAGTCAGGGCTCTGGCTGGGCCATTCAAGAACAGTCACAGAGTTGTTGTGAAGCCACTCCTTCGTTATTTTAGCTGTGTGCTTAGGGTCATTGTCTTGTTGGAAGGTAAACCTTTGGCCCAGTCTGAGGTCCTTAGCACTCTGGAGAAGGTTTTTGTCCAGGATATCCCTGTACTTGGCCGCATTCATCTTTCTCTCGATTGCAACCAGTCGTCCTGTCCCTGCAGCTGAAAAACACCCCCACAGCATGATGCTGCCACCACCATGCTTCACTGTGGGGACTGTATTGGACAAGTGATGAGCAGTGCCTGGTTGTCTCCACACATACCGCTTAGAATTAAGGCCAAAAAGTCCTATCTTGGTCTCATCAGACCAGAGAATCTTATTTCTCACCATCTCAGAGTCCTTCAGGTGTCTTTTAGCAAACTCCATGCGGGCTGTCATGTGTCTTGCACTGAGGAGAGGCTTCCGACAGGCCACTCTGCCATAAAGCCCTGACTGGTGGAGGGCTGCAGTGATGGTTGACTTTCTACAACATTTCTCCCATCTCCTGACTGCATCTCTGGAGCTCAGCCAAATTGATCTTTGGGTTCTTCTTTACCTCTCTCACCAAGGCTAGCTCAGCTTGGCCGGACGGCCAGCTCTAGGAAGGGTTCTGGTCGTCCCAAACGTCTTCCATTTAAGGATTATGGTGGCCACTGTGCTCTTGGGAACCTTAAGTGCAGCAGAAATTTTTTTGTAACCTTGGCCAGATCTGTCTCTGAGCTCTTCAGGCAGTTCCTTTGACCTCATGATTCTCATTTGCTCTGACATGCATTGTGAGCTGTAAGGTCTTATATAGACAGGTGTGTGGCTTTCCTAATCAAGTCCAATCAGTATAATCAAACACAGCTGGACTCAAATGAAGGTGATCTCAAGGATGATCAGAAGAAATGGAAGCACCTGAGTTAAATATATGAGTGTCACAGCAAAGGGTCTGAATACTTAGGACCATGTGATATTTCAGTTTTTCTTTTTTAATAAATCTGCAACAATTTCAAAAATTCTTTTTTTGTCTGTCAATATGGGGTGCTGTGTGTACATTAATGAGGAAAAAAATGAATTTAAATGATTTTAACAAATGGCTGCAATATAAAAAAGAGGGAAAATTGAAGGGGTTCTGAATACTTTCCGTACTCACTGTAAATGAAGTCTGTGACTGAAAATTGACAGAAGAATCATGTTGTGCGATGACGGCTGACGAGGAAAATGAGGTGTACTTGAGTGTTCACATCGTGTAGTTCAATCTATTAGTCACACGTGTTGCTCACAAGTCTTTTTCCATTATTCTCAGCATTACTGTTTCAGAAAAGATTGTGAAAGTGTTAGAAAAGCAAATGAAAAATAAAATGGTCATTACATCGAATGTGAAACTTAAAAGTGACAAAGCATAAGTAAACAGCTTTAATGAAGAACGTTGTCTAATTTTGGTTTACTGTGATTATTAATGTTACTATTAAAAACATTCCGCCAAAAATTATTTAAATGAATGGTAATTTTGTGTTTGTGTTATGAAAATTCATTTTACATAGGAGTTTCTAGGGACGAATTAACCCCACAAAGCTCAGGAAGCCTGCAAATGTCTTGCTTAGTGTTGTGACAGTTGAATCACGTTGTTACTACGTTTTACTCAGTCCACAAATACATTCAAAATATATTTAAGTGGTCAATGAAAGATGTTGCATAACTGACTGCCTGCTCTACTCATTTTCACAATGACTTTTTCACATTTGCCTGTGATGTAATGAAAACACTCAATACAATGCACTTCTGCATTCATGAGAGAGCAAGGCACTTCCTTACAGCCTCTATACAACAGGAAACTGAACAAGCAATGTCAGGCATTATGTGTAACTAAGCAAAGACTGCCATGACAGTTTTATACATGTAGGAACAAGCATGATTATACTTTTCTAAAAAGCTTTTAACCCACTAACCACTGCTGCTCCATAGTAAAGTTATTACTGCAAATAGGCAAGACTCAATCTCAGGCGAGATCAATTGATTGATCGATAAGTATATTCTCAAGGCACTATATAAGACAGATAGATTTGAAAGGCACTATATAAAATATTAGACAGATGGATAGAACCCCCAATTACACAGACAAACGTCTCGTGAGTTTTCCATCTGACTTCTGGGATCACTCCAGTGCAAAAACTGGCAGCTTACGAGGAGACTTGTCATGTTACAATTGTAATCATGGTGTTTCCAATCCAGAAAAGCCCCTCAGACAAGCCCCAACTATTGAAAGTTCCTGCATGGTACAACCTCTCTCCCCACTTTACAACACTCAGGCAAATGTAGGTCATTTAAACTCTTAACTTCCTGATCAATATGTAATAATGCAGATGACTTAAAATATGAAACTACCTACCTTACGGCCAGGACAGTGGTTCTCTATGGGCCCAACTGGGATGCCACACAAAAACAAGAGGGGCCACTGTATGTATCTGCCTAGTCACCCTCTTGTTTATTACATGTACTCTATATATAATTCTTGTCTTTGTATTGTTTGATGTACTGGATATGTGTAAATCTGCTGCTCACTGTTCTTCATTTTGATGTTATGAATAGATTGGGCTTACCTAATTTAACATTTCAAACTGTAAAGTGCAAAGTTTTAATAAAAGACAAAAAACAGAAATGCAATTTTCTTGGACAGAAAAATAAACAGAGTAGAACCTCTGTAAATTCCTAGGCATTAAGTACAGTGGAAATTCTCACAGTGAAATGCTCCAAGCAAACTGGGCTTTGTCCATGCCCATTAAATGAATACTTTTTAAACAAATGAAAACCAATATCTTTAAAAAAATCTAAATACTAACATACACTAAGGTGGGTGACTCAGACTTGGAGCAGCAGGCTACTGCAGAGACAGGTTCACAACTTCGTACAAGTCCATAACATTAAGAGTTAGGTACGAATTATTGTTTCCTAAAAAGATCACAGTTAGTAATGCATGTCTAACCAAGGTAACTGAAAATTAAATGTGAGAGACAAGAGTGTAGAAGAGAGCATTTCGCTTGTTCTTTTTCAACTCATAACAAAGGTCATCTATATATATATATATATATAATTCACTAAGGCAAGACAACCATGGAAAGCACGCCGGAAGGGGCGTGGATTCACTAAGCCGCCGACAAGTGAGAGAACTATGGCGCACGCAGGAAAGAGCCACGCCCACCAACTCCAAGACCATTGGATACGACGACAACTCGCAGGGCCACGTCCACCAACTTCGGACGACGACACAGAAAAATGGCGTCATTTATATTCGTCTGTCGTAGAGGCCACATGCAGTGCAGGTCAGGTTAATGTCATGTGCATGTCATGCACCTCCGAGCTACGTTAACTGTTCATAGAGGCATGTTTCTCGCGGAGGTGAATCGCCATATGCAGCGTGTGAAACGGTTTGCGAGGGGTATCCCATGGGATCCTTAAAACAATCCTTTACAACTGAGGTTAAAGCACAATGAAGTAAGCAGTCTTTAAAAAATTTTCGATTACGACGTACGACCACGTACACCATAGCAAACTGTTTTACACGCTACATAAAGCTATTCGCATCCGCGACAAACATGCGTCTTCTTAGATGCTCCTGCAGGAACATGGAAGACGTTTTCCTGCCCACCAACACTCCTTTTTCACTGGCCGGCGTCTACCCTCGCTCTCTAGGCATTCACACTGCCTGCCCATTTGCCCGGACGCATAAACTCACCGACCACCCAGTTAGTCCCTTTCGTCTGTTGTAAGAGTCCACATGCATGTCTGAGCCATGCGGCGTTTGTTATGCTGCGGGTTCACTACTGTGTTGTATTTTGCTCTCTCCAGAGTTCCATCTTTTCATTCACTTACTGTTGTATTCTCACACCAACCCGTTTTAGCGGGCGGTGCATACTGAACGAGAAATCAGCAGACTAGCATGACGGACGGAGCTGAATGGACGTCCTTCTCCTCTCCTCCCGTTCCACACTCCACGCTATGCACCCCCATCCCTCCGTCTGGCAGGAGAAGACGCGAGGGCGGTCCGCCAGTTTTCAGTCACGGACGATTGTGTGTTGGTTCGTTCCGTGCATTGTTACAATGTTGCTTTTCTTGCTGATTTATTACATTACCGATTTTTCAAATGTTAATTTTCTCCCTGAGCTTAAAAATCATTAAAAAACCGGCCTGATTATGTGGCGTATGGTACGCTGCGGGTTGGCTAGTATTTTATATTTAGTCTGCTGCTCTGGCATTGTACCCAGCAGACGTCTCTCTATTCAATTACCTTTTTCAGGAAATAAAATTGGTTATGATTGATAAAAGCCTACCTCTTAACAAATCAAAGGTTCAGTATGTTATTACATTTTGTAATGTTAAAGCATGTAGATTGTGAGAATTGTATTAGTTTACTTAACCTACAACTAGTTTTTCCTCTTACTGCCACTACATCAGAATGAATAGATCATTATAATGATGTTCTGCTTTCAATTCGTTGGCTCCCTCAAAAATATGGACTGTTTCATTTACTCCCTGCTCCCTGGTTTAGCTCTGAACCCCAACAGCTCAAAACTATGAGCATGGTTAAGAAAACTGATCTTGATGTACATAGGGAAATATACTTAGATCATATGTTGCACTACAAAAATACTCTTTCTGCTGCAAAAACTGTATTAGTACAGGAAGGAATAATACTAGAGCTCTTTTTCTACAGTGAATAGGCTAATTGTACTACCAGAAAATGTTGTCCACTATAACTTCACTGCTGAACATTGCTGTGACTTGTTGGACTTATTCAATTGTAGGATTAGGGAGATTCACAAGTAACTTGCATCTCCTATTCTTGCAGAAAATGACATGCTTTCCACTATTACTCATATTTTCTTACCAAATACCTTATTCTCAAAATTTAGTCTACCAACTGAAAATGATACTTCTGAGCTTATAACAAAATCCAATTTCTCCATTTGTCAGTTGGATCCAATACCTACTAGTCTTAAGTTCTGCTTGCCATATATTTCTTTTTTGATACTAGGGTGTTGTACTGTGTTAGCCATTATGAATGTAGTGAGAGGTCAAGCAAAATGACACAGTTAGCCAATAAAAGGTGTCATTTTGCTTGACTTCTCACTACCTTTCCTCTTTGATAATTTCTATAATTAACTCTTCCCTTCCCATTGGCATGGTTCCTCTTTCATTAAAAATAGGTTTGAATTATACCAATTTTGAAAAAACCTGGTTTAGACCCTAAATTACCAGGTTATAGGTTGTAATTACCAACCTATTTCTAATTTTCCATTTATAACAAAAATTCTTGAAAAGATAGTTGCTTCTCAACTTCAGTCCCATCTTTCAAAACCCTTTTACTTCCGGATCTCAGTTCTGTATGATACCATATCCCATCAGATATTTTTGGAACGTTTATCTATTTTTGGAGTTCTTGGCCTTGTATATCAATGTTTTTTCTGTAATCTTTCTAATAGAATACAGTTTGTTCAGATGAAGGGCTTTTGGTTGGACAGTACAGTGGTTACACAAGGAGTACTACAGGGCTCGGGGCTGGAGCCACTTTTCTTCCTTATTTGTATTTTTCCTATAGGTAATATATTTTGGCTTTATTTATCCACCAATTCTACCTCTGTTTTTCCTCCCAATATTCTTACTGCTTGTCTACATAAGTTATGGATGACGCAGAATTTTCTTCGGTTAAACAGTAATAAAATAGAAATACTCCTACTTGTTGCTAAATCTATCCTTGCTAAGGTTATCAACTCACCAAGTTTGATAAACAATATATACAAATATCTCCTCCCAGATCAAGAGTCTGGGGGTCATTCTGGATGGTACCCGCTCTTTTTCATCTCATATAAAAACGTTTCTAGGATTGCCTTTTTTCATCTTTGAAATATGTCGAGACTTCGCCCAGTTTTGACAAAACAGAGAACTGAAGTTTTGGCCAATGCCTTAGTTACCTCACGTATAGACTACTGTAATGCCATTCAACACCATCCAACCTCTGCTCCTTAGGGACAAGCTGACAGAGATGGGAGTAGATTCATACCTGGTGGCATGGATCGTGGACTATCTTACAGACAGACCTCAGTATGTGCATCTTGGTAACTGCAGGTCTGACATTGTGGTCAGCAACACAGGAGCGCCGCAGGGGACTGTACTTTCTCCGGTCCTGTTCAATCTATATACATCAGACTTCCAATATGACTCGGAGTCCTGCCACGTGCAAAAGTTCGCTGATGACACTGCTATTGTGGGCTGCATCAGGAGTGGGCAGCTAATCAAAGACCTTGTCAAATGGTGTGACTCAAACCACTTACACCTGAACACCAGCAAGACCTAGGAACTGGTGGTGGAGTTTAGGAGGCCCAGACCCCTCATGGACCCCATGATCAGAGGAAACTGTGTGCAGAGGATACAGACCTATAAATAACTGGGAGTGCAGCTGGATGATAAATTGGACTGGACTGCCAATACTGATGCTCTGTGCAAGAAAGGTCAGAGCCGACTATACTTCCTTAGAAGGCTGGCGTCCTTCAACATCTGTAATAAGATGCTGCAGATGTTCTACCAGACCGTTGTGGTGAGTGCCCTCTTCTACGCGGTGGCGTGCTGGGGAGGCAGCATAAAGAAGAAGGCCTCACACCTGGACAAACTTGTGAGGAAGGCAGGCTCTGTTGTAGGAATGAAGTTGGACAGTTTAACATCTGTGGCAGAGTGACGGGCACTAAGCAAACTCCTGTCAATCAAGAAGAATCCACTGCATCCACTTAACTGTGTCATCTCCAGGCAGAGGAGTAGCTTCAGTGACAGACTTTTGTCACTGTCTTGCTCCACTGACAGTCTGAGGAGATCGTTCCTCCCCCACACTATGCGACTCTTCAATTACACCGGGGGGGTTTTGGGGGGTAAATGTTAACATTATTCAAAGTTATTGTCTGTTTTTACCTGCATTTTTATTACTCTTTAATTTATTATTGTTTTTTTTTTGTATCCGTATGCTGATGCTGGATTATGTGAATTTCCCCTTGGGGATTAATAAAGTATCTATCTATGTAGTGCGACACCATCTAAAATGTTCCTTGTACCACGGTGCGTAATGATGAGCATGAAAAATGGCAGTTGTGCATCTTAAACTCTTCTCACGCCACTGCACACTGAAAAAATGTAAAACGGTAAAAGAGTTTAATATTTTTAGGAGTGATTGACCAGGAATGTTGATGTCAGTAATCATCACAGCCATGAAAACCAGACGTCAAAAGACAGCAGTGAAAGCCCAACATGAAACAATGGGCGCAATGACATTAACATAATGATACAAATACAGAATGGCCATAAAAATTCAAAATTGTGCAAAAATGTGAAAACCTTATTCAGCGGCTATCAAGAAACAAACATCATTACACCATACATCCCAGCAAAAAAAAGAGTATCAGTTGTGCATCTTCTTTCAAAATTACAGCAGCATAAAGTAACGCTAGATAGCATGAAAGTATGAGAGACCCCATTGTGTCACAGCACACTTTTTAACTTTTGCATTCTTTCCCTTCTTTTCAAATGCTGCTTAAGTGTGTAAGTTCAGGTTCTACTGCAAACCACTAAGTGGACAACTGTCCCTTAACCTACTCATAATTTGCATCACCAGTATGCCAATCCAGGTGTCAGAATCTAGAAAAATTGTACAATTGTGCAAAGGGTTTAGTTTAACATAATGCTGAGATATTTGGTCATTTTAAATTCAGCAGGACTTTGAGAGCCTTTCTGAAAAAAACACTGCTGATGCCCATGTGATTGCAGGTTCTCTTGAAGAAACTGAAAAATTATTTAAATAAATACTTCCAACACTGCTGCATTCAGATCTCAATCAGGGTGGTTTGCTGTGTGGAGGACGCAGCGATGTGCTGTGATCAGCGCATGCTCCCAACCCAACCGCACAGTACAAAGGAACACCTAGAAGTGGGTGATACACCATCTGATTATACATGTCAGATTAATTTCTTCATTCAGCATGCACTTTGAAAAACAAACTTAAAGTACACTAAAATTAAATGGAAAACTTGCAAGCCCATTTAAAACATACAACATGGTTCATCACAAAACATGCAAGGTAAAAGGAAACAAGAAATGCAAGTGCATTAGTGTCTTCAAAGGTAATGTCTTTGTGTATGACATTTGTATGTGAACTGTGTGTAAAAAGTGACCCCACCACTTTAAGAATAGCCCAGGGGCCTCATGTATAATACCTTGCATAGAATTCACACTAAAACATGGTGTATGGACAAAACTACAAATGTGTGCAGGCACAAAACACACAGATGCATAAAACTGTGCATAACCTAAATTCTATACATTTTCTACATTTCTACTACCTTTATAAATCTCAATCAAAGTAAATTTTAACATACATGCATGTCCTACAGCCCCACTCCAACTCCTTTCAGAATTTTGTCTATTTGAATATGCAAATCAATATAAATAGCAAATTAGAAATGAAGGTCCTGCTCAGTGAAGCGAAGGCAAGGAAAAACTTACTATATGGTGGCTTAAGCAGTAGTATAAGCAACAAAAGAATATTGAAAGGAGTGCACAGTGTGGCAGAGGCACTCAAAAGTTCAAGTTCAGAAAATCACAAGTCCCAGAAATAAAAAAAGAAGTGTTCAGATATTAAAGTCAACATGAAAAAACAAGTCGCAGCCAATCAACTGAGTGTCAAAAGGGACTGGGACTCTCGCTGTTTTAGCAGTGAGCTGCTAAAATTATTATTGGCGAGCCAATTATATATCTCATCACAACATTAATTAGACACATTTTCACATCACAGATCATTTGCACATTGATACAGTGGAAACGCTTTCTATTTGCATAAGCAAATTCATTCTCTGACTGCCGTTACAGAAATGTGTGCGCAGTCGACCGCTCCAATTACTTTTAGTAAACTAGACATTGTTGCGAATTGCTAATTGATGTTTGCCCATTCAACCACAGTGTAAGGAAATCCTATTTAACTGGATGACAAGCAAATAATGCCATCCCACACCGCTGGCAGGCGCAACTCAGTAATGACTGAGAAATACTCAATCAGTCAACCAGTTCACATTAAAAGCTCCTGTGGCTAAAAACCCAAAAGGTGGACAGAACTTGCAAAGGAGCAGGTAGAGCAAAATTCCTCAAACTCTAGAGCTGGACAGCAATACCAGAAGTAACCCACTTACTCTTATTTAGCTTTTCAACAGTTGTTCTTTTAGTGTTGTAAAGCTGGCTAACTTGAAAAATTCAGGCTAGTGACTAGCATTGGGACAAAAGTTTGTCCTTTCTTCAGAAAGGACAGATAAACTTTCAGCTAAATGCACTCATCAGTTGCCACTATTACTTGTGAGAGCACTTAAGCAAAACAATTTCTCAGTAAACAGGCTAGTTAAATACGATGGACTAGTCTGTTAAATGCACTTTGATAGCTTTATTTTGGGCAGAGCTGAATTTTCATCCTTTGCTCATTTATATATGCAACTTGTAACTCTTTAATGGTTTATCTCATGCATCCGAAAGAAAACTGCTTCTCAGCATCTAGAGATAAGCTGCCAGGCTCCCTCACCTTTCCGTTGGTATTTATACATTACAAACATTATTAAGCTGCTTTGTGCCAAATATGCCCAGTACCTACATTATACTCATGATGTCTATGAATAGCATCTATCTCAACTTATGAGGCATTGTTTTTTTGGTTTTTTTTTTTTTTAATACTGCACCTTTGAAATAAGTCAGAATGGATTCCAAGTAACAATGAAGTTTAACAAAAAAAACAAAAAGTCTAATTAGCTGATCGACTGCTGACACCAAGTTATGTTATTAAGGCTAGTATTAATCAAACATATTTCTTTTTTACTTTTAGGCTTTTTTGACTTAAAATATTTTATTAATAGCAGTGTTTCTGTTCATGTTGCAGTAAATATTTAAATACAGTTGGGACAAAATGAGTTGTTAGATTAATCGATAAAATGTACGACAGTTTGTCTGTAAAATAATTGTTAGTGGTGGCCCTAATACATTTGTCATTAAAATACATTATGAGTCTCTAACGCATATACAAAATTCTGGTATAAAATGTACCTAATGAAACTTGCAGAATTTTTAATTATACAGTGATATGGATTTTTGCTTACATTGCCCACTTCCGGGATCACAGACAAATGCAGAAAATAAAAGATATTAGCATATGCACATTTGAGGTATCTCATACTACAATTATATTTGTTTGGATATGCATACCTTGGGGAGGGTCCTATAAAAAGATGTCTTCTACGTGAAAGGTCGATACGAAAAACAATGTGAAAGATAAAGACGGAAAACATAAAAGAACAACTGTCCTGCAAACCTCAGATTTACAGTGAGAACAAGCCCAAGATGCACTTACTGTCCTAACAGTTACTAGCATTATGGTTTGGGGTTGCTTTACTGCTTCACGGCCCTGGGAGCCTTGTGTAATCAATAGTAAAACTATAAGGGCCAACTAGAAAAAGGTTAAAATTGAAATTAAAAAAACCTGTGTGTGTGTCGCGCTCTCTCTCTTGCTCGCTGCACAGGGAGAGACTGAACATGTACAAACCTAAAGAGAAACTGGCTTGTTCGTATACCGAGTGTGTGGTCATGAACCGAGGCAAAAGTTTGGCGAACTTTTTGGTTGTAAACCGATTTGTATGTGTACCGAGACGTTCGCGAACTGAGGTTCCACTGTATATATATGACTTCTGAATCACACTGATATGGCGTTGTAAATGGAACTTTTCAACAAAAAAAAAATGTCAAAGATAAACAGTTCTTATATTTATACACAAGAGTCTGAACATTCTTTATGAAAGATACACTCAGTCAGTGCTTTACTAGGTCCACAAACAGCTTGCTCCTCAAAATAGCCAATCGTGTCTACAACTCCATATTTGCAGACTGCAGTCTTGGTCAAAAGACTTAGTGGTCGTGCAACCAAACCTTAGAAAGTGCAAGACGAGTGATTAAATGACTATGTCTGTTGCATGACTGTTGGTGCCGTGCCTGGTGGCTCCAGAAGCTCACATGAAATTTTACTCCAGTCTACAAATTTTACAGAAATGTATGTGGTAAACACAAAAAAACACATTAAGAGTTCCAGCCCTGTGGCAGAACAAACTCATCAGTGACAGAAGTCTGAGGAAAATGGCCAGACTCATTCAATAAAGGTCTGAACTACTCAAAAGCAGAACAGTATCCTTGAATTGACAAGACTTTCAAACTTCTTCAGTGCTTTCTAGATCTTGCCCACTCTAGTGCTTTAGAATGGGGCAAGGAGGAAACTACCAAGAAATGTAGATAAAGCAGAAGGGTCCTTCCAAGTCAAATCAACCAATTTTCCAGGAATCACAAGCAAGTTTGCAAGTTTTTCTCCACTGCTACAATGTAGTGCCAGTGTGGACAAGATTAAATGTATAGAAAGCACTTAACTTTGGAGCACAATTTTGTGTGGTAAATGCATAAATAGCATGTTCATGGAGAAATAACTTTTAATTGAAAAATATCACACTTATCCTTTAACCATTGTTGCTGAATGGCCACAGTCCACCCTCTTTCAAAGTGATGTCATCCAGCAGGATACCATACTATTCACAAATCAGTCCTCATCTCCACCTGTCCTATGAAAATCAGTGACTTTAGATTATTTCACTTGTCTTTAGATAACCTCTTTGAAATAACTGATGATGAATTGAGTCAGCATGAAGCAAAATCCCTAAGCAGTATCACCTTACTGAACCTTAGCCTCACAAAATTCAGGCTGCTCTGGAGACAAGAGAGGGTCCTACCAGGTACTAAATAGATAGATCTAATTAAGTGGATACAGAGGATATAATCAAAATATAATAATAATAGCATTATAAAATAACTAGAAACTGCTGACATACTTCAATACAAACATGTATAGGATACATGGGGACTCTAAACCGTGCAGGCATTTGTCCTGTCTAAGGCTGGTTCTCACTTTTAATACAGCGTTGCTGGGATAAAGTCCACCTTTACAAAACTCTTAACTGGATATACAACAAAATATTTTATATATTTATTAACAAGTTTCTTAGCTAGCTACCATGAATGGCAACAGTTCTTTGACAGCTGTAATCAAACA
The DNA here is from genome assembly GCF_016835505.1 of Polypterus senegalus. NCBI lineage: Eukaryota > Metazoa > Chordata > Cladistia > Polypteriformes > Polypteridae > Polypterus > Polypterus senegalus. The sequence continues at coordinate 150,070,088 of NC_053161.1, forward strand.
GCCATAACTTGACATTAAACAGTGAGACCTTTAAGTAGAATTTGATCCTCTATTCATTAGGACACAACACACTACTTCTGCAGTAGCTAGCATGCATTCTTTTCACAAAAGTTATTGCTTTTATTATGCTTTATGTTCTACTGCATAGTTTACACTTTTATCACAGCTATGCAATCTTTTGTAAAGCTAAGCCAGATTATCTTTCAGGAAATCTTGGCAACCTTTTCTACACACACTGCATTTTTTTGCTGCTATGCACTTGTCGACCTTTAATGTAAGGAGGGGTTTTAAAACTCCCATCAAATTATTTCTGACTTTACAATAGCGCAACATTATTTTCTAAAAATAGTTTGTTTCTAACATGTATATGGCATTTTCATTAAATGTAAGGATATCACTGTAGCACCAAGGTCTTTATTTCATTATTACTTCACTTTGACCTGCCACCGGGCATAACAGTTTCAGTGTTTGTTGACCAACTACTGCAGTCCATTGCACAATACAGCCTGCCCTTCTGAAAGCACAAAAGATAAAGCATTAAAAGGAAAGAAAAATCATAGCAATGCTCCTCCCCTTTTCCCCAGCACTCAATCAGGATGTTTAGTTCCACCGCCTCCATCTCCACCACACATCCACTATAACTGCAAACTGACTTTCTAAGCTAGGCATCAAAAAATATATATGTATCAGTTAAAAATATCTGTACATGATTAAATTCAGATTAAAAAGTGACCAGCTGAATGATTTCCACAACCATATCAACACAATATTCCCTGCAATCGAGTTTACTATTCAAAGAGAAATAACAATGCCATCCTGATTATAGGTGTTTATTGTAGGAAATGTTATGCAGACTAAATATTACACTTTGCTAGCAATCACCCCTCATTACATCAAGAGAGCTGTGTTTAGACACTATTCAGAAGCGTTCACATCAATTTTAATACAAAGGAGACTAAAAAGAATGAAAGGGGGCATCTTTTCCAACTGTTCACATCAAACGGCTACCCAAAAACATTCATTGGTACATACTTCCTTATAGGCAGTTGAACTGACTTGTTCAAAGTCACACAGTGTCAGTAGCAGGATCTGAACCCACATCCTCAGGGTTTGAAGTGTGAAGCCTTAACCACTACGCCACACTGCCTGCCTGCTCTGATAGGGTTCCTTGTACGATAGTGTTCTGCAGTTTTGCACCCATCTAAACACTATAACCTGAACTCCAACTTCTTTTAGTTTGATGCCCAACCTGTTGCTCAATCTTACTCTTAATAATCCCTTCCATTAAATTATCCTTTTTATGCATGTTAAACTTACTGGATTTTAGTTACTTAAATCTGCCTGGAAACCCTTTTCATATAAAGCAGGGGTGCCCACACTTTTTTGGCTTGCGAGCTACTTTTAAAATGACCAGGTCAAAATGATCTACCTACATTACATTTTTATTTATTTTATATATCTATATCTATCTATATCTCTATATATATCTATATATATCTATCTATCTATATCTATATCTATATATATATATCTCTATATCTATATCTATATCTATATATATATATATATATATCTATATATCTCTATATCTATATATATATATCTATATATATATATATATATATCTCTATATCTCTATATCTCTATAGATATATATCTATATATATATATATATATATATATATATATATATACACATACACATACATACACACACACAGAGTATACTTTATACATAAAATATATGTTGTTGTACCTTGCATAACCTTTATGGCACAATAACAATTCAATTCAGTACATTTACGGTCACTACAGTATTTGGATTTAATATTCATGTGGGAAAAGGCTGACTCGCATAAATAAGTAGAGCCGAATAATGCAGTCTAGGAGCTTTTGAATTCAGCCGAGTGAAAAATGACGGCTGTCCAATTAACTGCGATTTTAGCTCCCTCCACTTTCTCTTTCTCAGATCACTTTTCGGAAGGAAGTCAGTTTCGTAGTTTTTATGAATAGTTCGAAAGTGCCTGTCCACATTTTCCTTCTTTGGAACAGCAATGATAGATTGACAGATCAGACAAACGCATTTTGATTGTGACATTATGAGAAAAAAAAAAATAAAAAATACTCTTCCAGACCCAAATCCAGCCCATACCCTCCCCAAACAATGTTTTTTAAATCCCTTTTTTAGTCAATATAAATTGGAAAGCTAACTAGAACACAGCCGGAGTTTTGCAGTATCTCGCTCGTTTGATCGTGACTGCAGAATGACCAGTGTGTTAGAAGAGAAGAGATCTCAGACTGGCCGCCCTGTATGTCAATCAAGTGGCAAATGCCACAGGGAGGATATGATAGACCAACGTTTAAAAAAAAATTTTTTGAATGCAACGTGATCAACCTGCACTACCTTTGCGATCTACCGGTCAATCGCGATCAACGCATTGGGCACCACTGATATAACTGTTAATATTTGTCATTTTCCAGTCCTTCAAAATTTCCCCAGTACACAGTGATGTCCTAAAAATATGTGACAAAGGTTTAAATATGTACTTGTTAACCTCCTTAAGAATTTGAGGATAAATATTATTTAGTGCTGGTTTGATTTCAGCCTATTTAATCTAAGTAGCACTTCTCTCCCTCTACAATTTCTAAATCACTCAGTACCTCGTTAGTAGTCGCTTTTACTGCTCAGAAGTTAACTACTTCCTCACATGTAACAATTCCTCAAATAAAGATTGTAACTAATCCTGATGTGCAGTGTTGCTTCCATATTTATATATACTTTTTTTTTAATCGTGCAGTTTGTACGTTTCATTTTGTATTCTTTCCTCTGTAAAACATATTGTAATAAATAAAGAAGGAACGACAGATGCACCAAATGTTGGAACAGCAAATGGTTTTCCTCATTTAAACTAAATTTAATTTACATTTAATGATTGGTAATGAGAAATATACTACTGATACCAACAGCTAAAAACTTTCTGAGAAACAAATACTTCCAAAAAATAATCAGACAACCAGTAGGTTAATTTGACAACTTATCTGGTTTTTTTTTTTGTTTTGTTTTGTTTTTTTATTGTAGTTACCTTTCTTGTCCTGCTCAGTTAAGCACTTAAAAATGCTTCCTTTCTTGTTTTCATATCAGATGCTTTTCAGCATGTTACTTTTTGAAATGAACAATGCTTAATTAAAAACAAAAATGCTGTCCTCTTTGACAAGCTTGGTCAAGTATTGCTTGCATTATCCGTTTGGGTTGGTCTCTCAAATTTCAACAACATGGATTTCCATATGTGCCAACAATTTTAAAATGCCCCGAAAACTCTCACTGTTTTGCTGTCTTTGAAATCTTTGTCCCAGATGCCACTGGAAAACTGAAATTGAAAATTTTAGGGGTTGGAATTGTCCAAATGCCCACAAGGCAATATTGCACCAATGTTTTTGTCATGAAACTAAAATGTCATTTTTTAGTTTTCAGTCGAACGCACCGAAATTAAATTCTGCAATGCCCTTTTATTAATTACTAGACATGGTACCCATCGAACATCAAATAGAATAATGTGAAAATATTTGCTATCCCTCTTGTTGTACCTTCAGTGCCTTTTTTCTGTATTTGCATGTGTGTGAACATCTCCTCACCAGCAGCTCACTCTCTCGTATTCCCGTAAAGTCTCCAATTTACAGGGAAAACTTGGGGCCTGGTTGCAGGATTGGCACTCTAGCCACCATAAAAAAATCCAGACACTATTCCAGTGTGGTGCTGAGGAGTCACCTGTAGTATTCTGGTCCCAATCCAGGTGGTTCATCGTATGGTGGGCATGCTCCCAACCTGCTTTTCAGACTGTCATTATTTTACGGTTTTATACTTTCAGACTTTAAAGGCAACTCTGTCAGGGGGCATCTTAAGCCTTTACTAACACGTCTTCCCTTTCTCAAGCACATTCCCGTAAAGCCCACTTCTCAATCTCGGTCATTATTTTCGAGGAGCCTCTCACCTCCTTTCCAGTTTTATATTTTCCATATCTGAAGGAGACTCCCTCAGCATGTTCCTTTACTCCTCCATGTGCACCTTACATTCACACTTCCCCTTTCATCGCATCAAAGCCAGACTGCTCCTTGGGACTGGGACTTGGTAAAGGACACACTAACCTGACTGTTGCATTACATAGTACATTACTTAACAGAAGTTACAATTAAATGTCATATGCTTAATAGGTAAACATTTGTTTATCTATTAAACTTAATAAAGAACAACTCTGATGCAATCCACTCTACTAAAACCTTTTCTATAGATCATAGAAATGGTTTTATGGTAGCTTAGCTAACTTAGCAGTCTCAATAGCAAGACTGACAAAGCTCTGTTAAATTACAGAACACCCAATTGTTCACAATCAAACTTCAGCTCTGGTTGAACCTTTGGAGTGATTTGGTTTGGCTGTCAACCAGTAAATCACATTAGACACTCCCTTGTCAAAAACATTCTTTAACTATACACAAATGTATCTTTCAAAATTCTTGCGGCTACCTAAATGTCATGAGATACAAGTAGACCATTAATGTGCTATTTTCAGAATACAAGTTTCAACTGTTATGCACAAAAACAAAAGCTACTGAAGTCAAATATGGAACATTTTCATGGTAGTTAACCACGGAGGCAAATAATAAAAAATAAAAAAAAAGAAGAAATGCTTTGATGTGTCTTATCGACTTTTTATTTTTTTGTAAAGGAATATTTGTTTTTGTTTTTTTTTTGTGGCCAACAGAGCCACGTCACACATAATATTAAAACACTGGAATATTAGACAAATTGTGAGAACAGGCCACTCAGCCCAAAAAGCTCCTCCATCTTATTCACCTACGTGCTGTCCAAAATAACATCAAATCGAAATCTGATGATCCCCAAATCATACTCTCCATCACGCCACTTGGTAAAATGGCAGATTTAAACTCGATTGGCCATCTAGGAAAGAAACATCTAAATCTACAGGAGTTTGTGAAGACTACAGCCCAAATGGGATGGAGGACTTCAGTTGAGTTTTTAGCATTCCCCATTGTTTGATTGGATCAGTTAGTGTGCATGGAGAACTCTAAATAATGAAAGAAAAACCTTCAAGAGCTCCTGTCAGGTGAAGCCCTATTATTGGTGTGCCAGAGTACTTGTTCCTGCCATAATTGTCATATTGAAACAACTAATCAATGTCACTGACAACAATCTGTGTTAAAAACAGTTATGAACAAATTTAGTTATAAATTAGGTGCCATGTTACATATTATGTACATCTTTTCATTGAGGAGGGTGACATGGAGGCACAATGGTAGTGCTGCTGCCTCTCAGCAAGGAGACCTGGGTTCACATCCCGGGTCTCCCTGCATGCAGTATGCATGTTCTTCAGGTGCAGATTTCCTCCCACAATCCAAAAGCATACAAGTTAGGTGGATTGGCAGCATTAAATTAGCCTTAGTGTGTGTGTGTGTGTGTGTGTGTGTGTGTGTGTGTGTGTGTGTGTGTGTGTGTGTGTGTATGTGTGTGTTCGCCCTGCGATGAACTGATGCCCCATCCAAGGTTTGTTCCTGCCTTGCGCCCTATGCCAGCTGGGAGAGACTCTGGCACCCACAGCCACCTTGTTCAGGACAAAGTGGGTTAGAAAAGGGCTGAATGACTTCACACTGACCAAGAGTAACATTAATCACATATATTCTGAAATATATTTGAGCATGTAAATATGGTGAAAGGTCAAGGACCAAATATTTTAGAATTCTATTTCATGCCATGATTCTTTCAAGATCTCCAAAAAATTAGTTAACTTGGCACGGAAGCACAACCGCTGCGTGGGGGAAAGAAGAAAACGCATTGTAAAGGTTCTCTCTGTCACCCACACTTAGGCATAATCTAGAAGCAAGCACTCTCAATTAGCACATTTACATGTGCATCAATAACCTGATTATTCACAGAAACCTAAAATGTATATGTAAAGCATTATTTTGATTAGAGAAACTGAGCAATTGGCCTCTGAGAAACCTGATTAACAGAGGTAGATTTCTTACAAATAATCCAATTATGCAGCCATGTAAACCTGTAACTGGGTTACAGTCAAGAATTCTGTAATCTGTGCATGTCAGTCACACTCTGTCTGTCTGCGAAAGTATTTGCATTGCACAAGGTGTCAGCAGTACTGTAATGGGAGGAAGCTTCCACAAAATAAAATTCCAGGGGCAAATATAATCGCCTGAACATTATCCCTTCACCTGGCCGAAATAATCTGCCTTAATATTTCACAACTTGCTAAATTTACAGTATATTGTTGATCTGAATGTACAGTTGTAAACTCACTGACACAATCTCAAGAGCAGTAGGCTAGCACATTAATAGTAATGTGCATTGTACAGTCAGATTATGTTTAAAAGTAACAAGTAAACTAACATTTTACTGATGTAAAAATGCCTTTGTTACTATTACTGCAGCAGCACAGGGTGTAAAGCAGGAAGCACACGTACCACCTGTCCTTTGGAGGGCTCAATCACAAAGTCAGGCAGAAAAGAGTGTGCTACATGCTATAAGGTAACAAAAACGTATAAATAAAGCATCAATTTAATTCGACATACATAAAATTAACATGAGAACACTATCACAGATGTCACTCTTATTTTCTGATCCACAGTGTCAGATGATCACTTTCAACTCTTTTTTTGCACAATTTAATGATATTGGAGCATTCTGACATATGAGAACTCCAGAAGATTACTCGCCCATGTAAACGCAGATTATTAAGAAACCAAGTTTCTGCCTTAACTGGGTTATTCACCTTAACCCGGTTAAGTGTGTACATGTAAACGCACTCAATGTCACTTCCTTCCATTTCTTTTTTTCTTCTATGACAAGGTGAAATCTGACTCAAACAAAAGGAAAGGTTATGTCTACAAAGTATTTTTTTCATTGATAGTGACAGCCAGTATTTAATGCTGGAAAATGAATGCTTGAAATGTGCAGCACTCAGTCCATGTCCCTGAGCTTTGCTGCCTTTTACCAGATGAAAAATCAAACACTACAGTCTAGGTAACTTTTGTCAATGCTTAAGAATGGCTTCAGCCTTCCATCTTTGATGTCAACAACAGCCTTGAAAGTGCTAAGTTTTACGTAATGGCTAACAGTTACACGACTGATATCGACGCACCTTTTTGTCAAATGGAATTTTAGAGCACACTTGAACTATTATTATTATTAAGGACAACATTGTTCAAGCAGTAACACTTTAATTTTTAATAAAATACTTTCATGTTTGCAGTTTTACAAACCACCACTTAATTGCTTCAACCAACTAATCAATTAATAAAATGGTAGCAAATTGGAGGTCTTTCTCTGCTGTAACATTAGGAAAACCAAAACATAAAAGTTCAGCATAAATGTGGACAAAACACTTGGTACAGGAATGTCTGTAGAAGTGCTGATGTTCTCACTGCACCATTCATCTTGGGCAAAACTAAAAAAAAATACTTGCCCTCAGTATAATTAAAATGATGTTTCATCACAAAACATATCTAGAATATTGATCTCCCAACCTCTAGTTGTTGCATTATCTATGCTATAACCAAACAGGATTACAACAGGGAAATGACAGACTTAATATATCAAATTATATATGCAGCACATTCTGCCATTATGTTTGTGGCAAACCCAATCATCTCAGGGTGTCAGTAGCCATACTCTGGTTACACACTCGGCCTAACACAACTACTTCTTTCATAAACTTAATTCCAGGCAAAGGAGAGTGTTCCTTCCAACATCTTTGCTGCCAATGCTAAGCACCTTGAGCATGAGAAAGGCACTATATAAATAAAATGTATTATTATTATTATTACAGAGTTGTGCACAAATGTTTTCTGATCTGCCAGTCTTTAACTTTTAAGCTTTATCTGCTCTTAATCTGCTCTCCATTCTCCTTTAAGCCCTTTGCTTCCATAATGGCTTCCCATTTCAGTATCTTGCCTTTCAGTTCTGCTTCCACTTTTTTTTTTGTTTTTTAATAGCAGTAAATGACAGGCACACAAACAGGCCTACAAATACCTCTCTGATCACTGAAGCCAGCATTAACACAAATAGTAACAGACTTAAAACAGATTCCTGTTAACACCTCACCACTAAATTAAAGCTCAAATATTCTTTCTCATTACCCATCTCCAGACCATCGCTCCCACTTCCACATGAAATCATATCTCTGAAGCACTAAACTTTCTTTCTCAATATCTACTGTACTTTACTCCTCTAACAGCACCATGACAGATTTATCTTACAGACCTACAAAGGCAAAATCCAGCATCTTTCACTTCTGATGCATTTCCATTACAAGGATTGAACATTTTCTTTGCCTAGGCAAGAAACCAAACGGTACCAAAAGACTCATAATTTTTATCTTGAGCACATTCAGAACTGAACATTGCTTAATGCAGGTTTTCTAGGTCATTAGTGTCATCTGTGCAATATACCATCACCATGCAACATGTTGCCACTGTCCTTACCTTGAAAGTTCTGCCTTCTTTACCTGAACAATCCTACACAAAATAACTCACTAGATGTACTCATAAGAAAATGGCACCAATTACCAGCAGCATCTCTCCCAAACGGTGATGGACAATCTATTTTTCATGTGTTATTTTGTATTATTTTTTTATTTTTGTGTTTTAGACAACAAATACCCCAAGCACCCGCTACAAATGCACAAGCTGAGTATTCAGGAGCACATATGGAGAACAACAAAGTAGTCCTGCAAACCACTTGTACCTCTGCCTTTTTCTACTTTTCTTTAAGTTAGTCTGGACCATAATTTTAATGCTAAACTAGCCACCTTGTCGACTTAATGCCTCAACTAAAGTTAGGTAGATAGTGTATATAGACAGATAGACAGAGAAATAGAACTCTAGGTGGGAAGTACACATTTTCTCAGTGAGGCACCAATATGACGTCATTGGCATGAATTAAAAGAAGTGCGAGTCTCTCTTCTGTCACAATAAGAGATCAACACATCTGCTGCCACTCAACTGTCTCGAGTATTTCCGACACCACTCAGATGATCAATTTAATCATCTTCAATCCAGTGTTGCACTGCTCAATTCTCACCAAAAAATAGTCAATCATTCTCTTTCTGGACCATTTTCAAAAAGCCTCTTTCCAATGCATCATCAAACTCCATAATCCTCTGACACTCAAAATATCAAAGCCAAAAAAGCCTTATAATCTTTAACACGGGCAGGCAGGGATCCATCAAAGTTGCCATCCCGTGCAATAATGATCCTCAATAACCCTGGTATGAATTTACCCCTCAACCAGCACCACCTCTGGGAACATTCCAAGTGCAGATCAATAATATTACTTTTTTTTTTTTTTTTTTTAAAACAGCTGGGGCAGAGGGAAATAGAATGATTTGCACTTGGCTCACAAAGTGACACAAAGGCAGGGACTGAGCCGGAAACCAACCTTGTGGTTAAAGGCAAATGCTTTAGTCACTTAGCCAACTGCCTGCCAATAGACTACAGAAAATTAAAAACTTCAAAAAAGAAAAATGAGTGCATTTCAGGTATGTGTGTATTAGGCCTGTCAAAGTAAAGCATCAATAATTTTGAAATTGATCGCACTCATTAACAAGTTCATTTTCCTTAATCACATTTAGGGCAGGTGTTGTTTCACAACCTTTACTATTTCAGCCAGTCTATTAACGATGGCCTTGAAAAAACATTTATGATGGAAGCTTTCAATTTAAGGCTCTACCATACAGTTTAAAGGACAAAAATGTATAGCTTTGTATACTTAGTACTGGCAACTTTAAATATCACAGAAGTAAAATGTATCTAGAGTATCTAGTAGGAGTAAAACATGCTAATGTTAAAAGCGAAGGTTAAATCAGACTAAAATCCATTAATGCCCAAGTTGATGGCTGAAAATCTACTCGCTATTGAAAAACAGACAGCATCAAACTACAGAGCTCAAAATATAGCTGAACATAAAGGGTGGAGAGACCTTTTATTCCTAGGCAATGTTTTACATAGAATACAGTGTAAACAATACATAAAAAAAATTACATTTCTTAGGTTTTGCCCAGAGTTCCAACTAAGCAGAAGTACTTCTCAAGTTAGTTTAAGTTGCCTTTATATGCTACAACTGCCCCAAGTCTGTGATTCATTGACCAGACACGTTTAAGATTATATTTTAAAAAAATAAATAATCACAGTGCAAAGCATTTCTATTAGATTTTCTACAACTGAAGAATACACTTAGCAAAAGTACAGGAGTCACATTTACACTACTACTCCAACTGTAACCCGATTCAGATTTTCCTACATATCTGACACAGACTGGATTTTGGTGTACTGTACACCCAAACCCATACTGGATCCTTGACAACAGATACAAGCCACATTTGTGCGTGTAACTGAATTCCATATCTGATTTGAGTTTAAAAAGTCACTTTTGGAGTTTCACTCAAGGATGTGGCGGCTTCAGTCTGTCGTATTTGTGCATCACGCAACACATTAAAACAATATGAAAGAACAGTTAGAGGCACAGCAAACTACATTTTTAATAAACTGCTATGGTGTGCCTACTCACTATACTCAGGAAATGAGCTAAAACATAAAAGCTCATTTGAAGCAAAAATAAAGAAATACAACCAAAAATGCAGGGATTCATGTTTATGCCTTACTTGCGTCACTACATATATACAGCACAGACATTCCATTTACATTTACTTATTTTGCAACATCTATATTCAAAGCAGTTTGCAACATTTGAGATACAATTGGTTACTTTTGTTTAGTTTTTCCAATTGGAGCACAACCCAGTTAAGTGACTTGCTCATGTTCACACAGTGTCAGTAGTGGGAAATGAACCCACAACTTCTGGGTTTCAGGTCTAAAGCCTTAATCATGACACCACATTAGCTCAATGTGCAATCAAGGCACATTTAGACCATGAAGACACCACATACTCCACCCAAAACCCATGCTGGCATCAACACCTTATGGCATAAACTCAGCGGGACAGCGAGTGCTCCCTGCAAAAGCCTGGACGACTAACACATGGAGGCACGACATTTTGGATTCTTCTAAACCGATACCAGGACTACTGCTTTCCTTTATGTTAATAACTGTGATGTTATTAAAAACTATTACTTTTGTTACTTTCAAATAACATACAAGTTCAAAGTCAAGTTTACAGTCACATGTGCACAGTAAGTGGAATTCTTGCTTGCATCTCCTCAGAATTACGACACTGAAACAATACCGGCAAATAAAACACATGCACACACTTTCCAGAAAGTTGATTCTGTTCATCTGGACATGGGGGATGGAACTATGTCCAGATGAACAGAATCAACTTTCTAGAATTTCCTTACCTGGATTATTGAGCATGGGTCCTCCCTGCGTGGAGTTTGCATGTTCTCCCCGTGTCTGCGTGGGTTTCCTCCGGGCACTCCGGTTTCCTCCCACAGTCCAAAGACATGCAGGTTAGGTGGATTGGTGATTCTAAATTGGCCCTAGTGTGTGCTTGGTGTGTGGGTGTATTTGTGTGTGTCCTGCGGTGGGTTGGCACCCTGCCCAGGATTGGTTCCTGCCTTGTGCCCTGTGTTGGCTGGGATTGGCTCCAGTAGACCCCCGTGACCCTGTATTTGGATTCAGCGGGTTAGAAAATGGATGGATGGATGGATTATTGAGCATGCAGCAAGACACAAACACACACACCAACCAAACAAATTGCACATGGTTACTTACATACACAAAAACAACCAACTGTTTCACATCCTTAAGACTAGTAGGTAGAAGCTGTCCATGAATCCACTGGTATAAGTGCCAATGGCGCTGTACCATGCGGTAGGAGCGATATAAGCGGCTGTGCAGGATGGCCAAGGTATTTAATAAGTCTATTTACCTATCTAAGGCAGTAAGGGTTTAATTTATCCTGAACAAAAAGGGACCACTATAGTGAAATATGATACATAAAGCATCAATATGATTCTGTCATTTGTGGCATAGCAGTGCAGTGCAACTGTCTGGGCTTACATCCCATGTAGACACTGCCAGCGTAGAGTTTGCATGTTGTCCCTTGCTCCATCTGTGTGGGTTTTATAAATAATCTAAACTGGTTCAGTGCAAGCAAGTGTCAGTTATGCCCTGTGATGGACTGGCATCCTGCCCCTGGTTCTGTCTTTGCCCAGTGCAGAAGGGATTGGCTACAGCTCCGCATTATTGTTAACTTGGCAAAATGGTTATAAAGATGGATGGCTGGGTCACACAGAAATTAGAAATATTGCATATGCTTACTTACCGTCAGTAAAAATGCAGGTTAGGTGTATTGGTGATCCTAAATTGTCCCTAGTGTGTGTTTGGTGTCTGGGTGCAGCCCAGTGCAGGGTTTGTTCCCTGCCTTGCGCCCTGTGTTGGCTGGGATTGGCTCCAGCAGACCCCCGTGACCCTGTAGTTAGGATATAACGGGTCGGATAATGGATGGATGGAACTGCATTACCAATTAATGTTTCATGTGCTTACCACAGAAGGCGCAGTATAAAATAAAAACTGCTGCTTTACTCAACTTTGTGTGCACTTTTTGTCAACAAAGATAGTGACAGATGTTTTTGGATTGAATTTTGAGAATGTGGCATTATGTTCTGCTCAAAATAATATTCTTGAGTGTTTTGCTCTGTATCTTATAAAACTGCCAGTTGTGTAAAATACATATTCATGAAGCAGATCAATCAAAGCTTCAAACTTCTGTTATGAATGTGCAATGCACTTGACCACGCCTGTCTGCCCTGGTTACTATCAGGCAATATTTTTACTTCTTCATTATACGGACAATTTCACCCATTGAGGGTGTAGGTCTTTTGTTTTGTTTTGTTTGATGTCATGGTACATTATTTAGCAGCTGAACCTTTCTTAAAACGCTGTTACGAAGATATAAAATAATCCACATTAGATTCTTATTTCAGTAAACACAACAATCCCAGATTAGAAGCTAATAGTGATGAGGGTCAACAATTCCTCCAAACCGACACGTGTCTTAAAGGAGAAGCAAAATAACTGGAAATAAGATGTTCATAAACGGGAAGGTGATCGGTGACATCTCCATGCCGCTTCCACCTTACCTGCACAGGTGACTTGGCGTTGTACGCGCCGTACTTCTAAATTAAACATTGGCAAGAAACTAAACATAGGGGAGGGATTTGCCCGACCTCAGCCACAGACTTTCCCAAAAACGAAACCATACCGTTCATACGTCAGAAAAGCAGACACCTTGGCGCGACCTCACAGAAGCTGCCAGCGCTATGGACACGGTGGCCCCTGCCAGTTGTCACCTGCTCAAATGGGCGTTGGCCACTGGGCCCAAGTACAATACAGTACACAAGTGGCGGTACGAACCTGAAGCGTCGTGATGTGTTTGTCGTTGAACTTGTTCTCGCAGTAGCGCAGTACCAGCGACGTCTTGCCTACGCAACCTTCTCCCAGCAGCACCACCTTAAACGAATACGATTTACTGCCTCCTCCCGCTCCGCCACTCGCCATCGCCGAACTGCTTCCTTCTTCAGTGGGGCCAAGAGGAAGAAAAGAAAAAAAAAAGAAAGAAAAGTCCAAATCCGAAAGGGAAATGTCCGAAAATAAAGGAAAGGGTAAGGCAGATCAGCAGCAGCTCCTCGGACGTAAGATCACGTCAGTCATGTGACCCGAGCGACTGCAAATAGATCCAGACGACAGGAACTCCTTTTTCCAATTGAGACAGAACACTTCCACTTCCAGTAAGCTCACCTCGGCCGCGGGACGGTCGCGCAGCAGCTGTATCGCGCAGGACTTAATGGCGTCTCTTTCCTCCTACGTCACGTTCCAGGTATCACGTGGGACAGTGGGGGCGCGCGTGCGCGCGCACGCACGGCCACGGTCTACGTCACAGTCACAGTCATTCATTCATGTATTTTGCGGGCTAGTTCGTTCACAGAGTTCGGATTCCTTATTCAGCGGCGATGAAGGTTAAGCTGTCCAATCTGTTTGAGTAGATCCGACATCAGTGTTGGAAGTTAATCAAAATGGTTTCGGTTGTAATGTATCCGCAAAATTTATAGCTTTTCATTTTTGTTAATCCCATCGCATAAAGGGGAGTCAAAAGTAGGGTTCGTTGATTATTTGTATAAGAAAGCACTTGATAAAACGGATGTGTACACTGGACTTAAATCTCGGTGAAATTCAAAGTCCTCAAATTATGGCAAAACTTGCGGAATACTGAAAATTCTTTATCCATTATACCAGCTGTGCTGTTGGTCTAAGATGGGTTGGAATGGAAGTAATCAACGTAGACGTCGGCGTTACTGTTTGCAGTGCACCGTGCAATTCATTTGCTTCTGTTATATGCCATCTGGCATGGGATTCCTAAAATCAGTATTAACGTTTGTGGTGCGCCATCTATTGGAATGATAACTACAATACATTGTATTACTAAAATGTTAGTGATGCGCCATCTGTTGGAATGACAGAGATATTGCAAACGGAAGGATACACATACATACTGTACACTGATCCTCTCATGAAGCTGGATGAAGATGAATGTGCGTTTGTCCGGTATTCAAATCCACAACGCCGAATCTGTCTCCGCAAAACTATGCACATATTCCTTTCTTGTATAGGGGAAGACAATGGGCTGGGTTTCGATCCAAAAACTTTCACCTTGGGACACTTTATTTGGTGATTACACCTACACTTTATTCCACCCCTACAAGTCTGATTGATGGATTATTGAGGACAGAGGGCAATATTTAAAAAATCTGCGTCTGTATATGCACTAAATCTGCGTTTAGTATTTAGTGAAATCTAAAGTTTGAGCTACATTATTTGTATAAAAATGTGCTATATAAATATATGTTGTTGTTGTAAAGTTGTTTTCCACCCGAGAATCTGTCCATAGCGCTGTGCTCCTGAACTCAGTGAAGAGTGCTATACAGAAATAAGTTGTATTGTATTTTATTGTACAAAAAAAGAACCTTTTTTAATAACACATATTAGTTTAGGACATGCAACAGTTAACTACTATTTACACTTCATTGGAAAACACAATACAGAATTATGTGGATTTGTCATCATTTACTCAGTAAAATGTCTTGTTGCAGTCTGAAGCCTGTAGTGAACCAAAAAAATAAGCTTCTTAGAACTCATTGGGGATTCCTAATATTACACTGGAAATTCTGTTGTGTTATGAACATTAATGTTTTGCATTGTATATAGAGGCATTTTTCATTATTTATACTTGATGGGGCTGTTTTATGTAATTTGGTTGAAACATAAGGTTGAGCTTCAATAATAGATAGATAGATAGAAAATATCCACACTTTTGTTCATAATTTCCTCACACGCATGTGGAAATATGGAGTATCTGTGGTTACAGTGGTCAAGTTTTGACCTTGATCAGTCAGTTACTCTTTTTGTTTTCTAGGAGTAACATGGCTGCTCCAGTCTCCTTTTGAACCAAAGAAGAGCAGTGAGTAGTGACCCGCTTTTTGTGAGCTTAAGGTGTACAGGGGCTGAATGTTTTTCTGGATCATCAGAATCATGGTGTAAGCTACTTGATGTTGTTGTCAGTTTTGTTCATGTGTGAGAGTGTGCTGCTCCTTCTTGGTGCTTAACACTTGTCTAACCGTTTTTTAACTTCTCGATCCATTCCTAATCAATCCACCGGTGATTAAACTCTGTCTCCATATTGATCAGAAAGCTTTCTGTAGATACACCTTCAGCCCCTAAAAAGGGGACCACTGCATGCTGTTCATCTTTGGTGAAAACAAAGAGCAGAGTAGCCCTGTTTACTTCTAGAAAACAACAAGATAAACTGACTGATCGAGGCTGAAACTTTACCACTGTGATCGCAGACACACAATGTTTCCACGTGTGTGCAGGGAAAGCTGTACAGCCAACCCAAATGAAAAGTGCAGATAATTTTGGACTTACCCTTGTATATAATAAGGGTGTGTATACTGTAATAGAAGTGTCCTTGTTGTCACTTGTAGAGAGTAAAGTGAAATTCTCACTTGCATGCACAAGTAATCTCTGGTCTCTGTCTGCTTCAAAAGGACAATCATTATCTCTGTGCGTAATGAAATAAAGTGGACTGTCTGAATGACTACAGACCTGTGCCGTTCACTCCAATCGCAATGAAGTGCTTTGTGAGACTGGCGTTGGGTGACACTAAACAGAACACCCCAGGCAGTCGTGATCACTTTTAATATGTATATAATCACAACCGATTCAGAGAATATGCCATTTTGTTTTGTACCACATTGACATATCTGAAAAATAAATACTGTTTTTTGAGAGTCCTGTTTATACACTACAAGTCAGCTTTTAACACTCAAAACAAGATTCAACAATAGGCTTAATTCTAAATATGTTGACTCAGCACAATTTATTAACAAACATGATTATCTACAACTGCCAGCCCCATCAATCCCAAAAAGAGGTAGAAAATCTAGTTTTACTGGTTATATTGTTTTAGCTTTGGGCAGTTGACTGCCTGTCCCCTATAGTTTTCTCTCTGCGCTCCTCGGCACTTATATTCATTTTTCAAGCCTCCATTGGGTCTGGTGGGGTTCCATTTGATGTGAGTAGCTTGGCCATTGTGACAGCCCGGCCTCTTCTTTCTCTCATTCTTTCTGCTAGTCTGGTCCATACATTTAATGCCAAAACACCCAGCTCTTAAAATGAATCTCCCAAATTGTAACTACCCATTTATCCTTTTAACTCAACACGTGTTCATTACAAAAAGCACACTGAAGGAATATTCCACCAAAAATTTCATGTCATGTCATTTTCGAGCCCACTTAATTCAGATCAGGGTAGTGGGGGATGCTTGAAGCCTATCCCAGCTAGCATAGGGCACAAGGCAGGAACAAACTCTGTACAGGGCACCAGTCCATTGCAGAGTGGGCACACCCACACACCAAACACAAACTGGGGACAATTTAGTGCTGCCAGTTCACCTAACCTGCATGCCTTGGGACCCACCAAAAATGTATTTTGTTATATGCCACTTACCCCATTTAGTTTGTTGAAATGCCACAGAAAAAAATTTGATCCTATGCTTTCATAGAGAACGGGCAAAAAAAAAATTCTGACAGAATAAGTGTTTATGATGCCAAAACAATATCAAAACTTTCTAAAACAAAAAAAAATCTCCAGTTACTCATGTCACATAACTCCCATGTCAAGTCATCCAATTTGTCTGCTTACAAAGTGCAAAACAATTTTTTCTTCTAAAATATCTACAAAATAAATACTTCATGAAGAAGTAGCACAGAGTATAAACAGTAAACACATTCACGTGACATGGAGCTTTTGAACTGAAAATCTGCCTTTCCACCTGATTCATTGGTTGTGTCTACAATGCTGATTTTTCCAGAGGTGTTTTTTTAATGCAATTTTACAGCATCTGCTATTTCACTGTCTGTATCTGTTAATTCCCTTTACTATTCCTGATGCACTTTACCTCTTCCTCGACTGTTCTTTTACTATTAAAATACTTAAAAGATACTCTTAGTGTCGTCTTTCGCCTTATCTGCTATATTTCTCTCAAAATGTCTTTTAGCCTCCCTGATATCCTTCTTGATGGTTGCTCTCATGTTCTCATACGCCCTATGGTTCACTTTGGAGTTATTAGTCTTATACACCTTATACAGCTGTTTATTTCTTTGAGATAGATAGATAGATAGATAGATAGATAGATAGATAGATAGATAGATAGATAGATAGATAGATAGATAGATAGATAGATAGATACTTTATTAATCACAAAGGGAAATTCACATGCTCCAGCAGCAGCATACTGATAAAAAACAATATTAAATTAAAGAGTGATAAAAATGCAGGTCAAACAGACAATAACTTTGTATAATGTTAAGGTTTACGCCCCCTCCAGGTGGAATTGAAGAGTCACATTAGGTTGGGGAGGAATGATCTCCTCAGTCTGTCAGTGGAGCAGGATGGTGACAGCAGTCTGTCGCTGAAGCTGCTCCTCTGTCTGGAGATGATCCTGTTCAGTGGATTCTCCATGATTGACAGGAGCCTGCTCAGTGCCCATCGCTCTGCCACAGATGTCAAACTGTCAAGCTACATGCCTACAATAGAGCCTGCCTTCCTCACCAGTTTCTTCAGGTGTGAGGCGTCCCACTTCTTTATGCTGTGTCCCCAGCACACCACCATGTAGAAGAGGGCACTCGTCAAAACCGTCTGATAGAACATCTGCAGCATCTTATTGCAGATGTTGAAGAACACCAGCCTTCTCAGGAAGTATAGTCGGCTCTGTCTTCTCTTGCACAGAGCATCAGTATTGGCAGTCCAGTCCAATTTATCATCCAGCTGCACCCACAGGTATTTATATGTCTGCACCCGCTGCACAAAGTCACTTCTGATGATCACGGGGTCCAGGAGGGGCCTGGGTCTCCTAAAATCCCCAGGTCCTTGGTTTTGCTGGTGTTCAGTTTTAGGTGGTTTGAGTCACACCATTTAACAAAGTCCTTGATTAGCTTCCTATACTCCTCCTCCTGCCCACTCCTGATACAGCCCACAATAGCAGTGTCATCAGCGAACTTTTGCACGTGGCAGGACTCCGAATCGTATTGGAAGTCTGATGTATATAGGCTGAACAAGACCGGCGAAAGTACAGTCCCCTGCAGCGCTCCTGTGTTGCGAACCACAATGTCAGACCTGCAGTTCCCAAGATGCACATACTGAGGTTTGTCTGTAAGATAGTCCACGATCCATGCCACCAGGTGTGAGTCTACTCCCATCTCTGTCAGCTTGTCCCTAAGGAGCAGAGGTTTGATGGTGTTGAAGGTGCTAGAGAAGTCCAAAAACATAATTCTTACAGTACCACTGCCTATGTCCAGGTGGGAGAGGGATCAGTGTAGCATATAGATGATGGCATCCTCCGCTCCCACCTTCTCCTGGTATGCGAACTGCACAGGGCTGAGGGCGTGGCGGACCTGTGGCCTAAGGTGGTGAGGCAGCAGCCGCTCCATGGTCTTCATCACATGTGACATCAGAGTGACAGGCCGGAAGTCATTCAGCTTACTAGGACGTGATACCTTTGGGACTGGGGTGATGCAAGATGTTTTCTAAAGCCTTGGGACTCTCCCCTGCTCCAAGCTCAGGTTGAAGATGCGCTATAGAGGACTCCCCAGTTCCAACGCACAGGCCTTCAGCAGTCGTGGCGATACTCCATCTGGACCCGCTGCTTTGCTGGCACAAAGTCTTTTCAGCTCTCTGCTCACCTGGGCTGCTGTAATTGTGGGTGGGGATGTCTCACCTATGCTGGTATCAGCAGAAGGATGGTTGGAGGATGCAGTACTCCGAGGTAAGAGTGGGTTACTGTGATCAAACCTATTAAAGAAGTTGTTCATTTGGTTTGCTCTCTCCACGTCTGTCTCGATGGCGGCACCCCGCTTCAAGCTGCAGCCAGTGATAATCTTCATCCCATCCCACACTTCCTTCATGCTGTTATTCTGCAACTTCAGCTCCAGCTTTCTCCTGTACTGCTCTTTCGCTGCCCTGAGCTGGACTCGGAGTTCCTTCTGCACGCGCTTGAACTCATGCTGATCACCACCTTTAAAAGCCCTTTTCTTCTGGTTCAAAAGGCCTTTGATGTCACTTGTAATCCATGGCTTGTTGTTAGCATAGCAGCGTACTGATCTTACTGGAACTACAATGTCCATTCAGAAGTTGATGTAATCAGTTGTGCATTCAACAACCTCCTCAATGTTCTCAATATGTGATCTCTGCAGGATATCCCAGTCTGTAGTTACAAAGCAGTCTCTCAGAGCCTGCTCTGCCTCAGGGGACCACTTCCTGAATGAGCGTGTGGTTGTAGGTAGCGCCTTCACTCTTGGTTTGTAGTGAGGCTGAAGCAGAACCAAGCGCAGGCATCTTTGATAAGAATTTTGGTTTTGTGTTTTGGAATTAGATCAGATTACATTTTAGATAATTAGTTTTAATTTTAATTAGATTTTTGTGTGATTAGCATGAACTACCCTAATTTGGGGTGTTCAAAAGAAATGTAACAATTTACTTCATAAGGTTGAAGTGAACAAGAACAGTTGCATCAAATAAATGAAAAATTAAAATGTGTGATTCATTTTAAATGTTTACAGTCTAAATATTTTCAGGTTGTAATAGAAATTGGTCATTTTTCACCCTATGATTTAGGCCCATAGAAGGATAGATGGCAAGTAAAAAGATCAAGATTAAAAATAACATTATTTTTGTACACTTCAGGCCTTTTTTGAAAATTGTAATGTTTAAAATTCCTGGAGTGGCTTTTAGAGGGTAAGGACCACCAGTAATCCATCCATCCACCCATTATCCAACCCACTATATCCTATCTAAAGGGTCATGGGGGTCCACTGGAACTAATCCCAGCCAGCACAGGGTGCAATTCAGGAAAAAAACCCTGGGCAGGGTGCCAGCCCACCACAGGGCACACACACCAAGGACAATTTAGAATCGCCAATGCACCTAACCTGCATGTCTTTGGACTGTGGGAGGAAACCCACACAGACGCCTTGAGAACATGCAAGCTCTATGCAGGGAGGACCTGGGAGGCGAACTTGGGTCTCCTGACTGTACGAGGCAGCAGCACTACCCACTGCGCCACCATGCCGCCCACCACCAGTACTATCAAAAATATTATCATATTCATGATCGGTAATCTCCAAATGGCATGAAACGACACTCCACATGCCTATATTACCAATCCTGTTTTTATAGCTTTAACCTCCCATATCCCATTAGAGGGAAAACCCCTGGGGTTGGTTGATGTGGCATGTACAACTTTAAGGTCTTCTGATTATTTTTTCTGAAGACACTTATTGGTTTACTCTTTATCATAAGAATGTAATTTCCTGCACAAAATATGGTCCAAAAATGGCCTAAAAATGTTTTGGGTCTAGAGGGACAAAAATAGGAGGGGACTCCCAAATGGGTTGAAGTCCTGCATAAGACACATGAAGTGGTACATCATATGTAGAAGTTTTCTTGTACTGATTAGTCAGCAGCGATTTACAGCGTTCACAATTAATTCTGATGATCCCAGTGGGCCTGGTTTCTTGACTGTTTCTCCAGGAATGGCAGTTTTGATGCATGGAATAACAGAAGCCCTCTAAAAGCACTGGAGAAGAGATTATCAGATGGAGGTACAGGTGAAAAGAAAACAACATGATAGAATAAATTTAAACAAAATGCTAATTTACAGAAGATACTGAAATTTCAAAGAGGCTACACAGAAATCTTCATGATGGATAGACTTGATGCTTAGCTCTTTATTCTAAAATAAATGCGTGTTGGTGTGAAGGTGGCAAGAAAGGCATGGTGACAGGAAAAGAGATGTTGAAAATACACAGCAGTTGTTGGGAGTTTCTTTTTATTGCAGAGTCTAATGCTCAACCCTTTCCTCCAAAATGAACATTGCTCTACATCTGAAAAGGTGGCAAGAAATGATTGGAGACAGCAAAATATCAGAAAAGGGACTCTGCTCTGTTGGGCCCTTGAGCAAGGCCCTTAACCTGCAATTGCTGAGCGCTTTGAGTAGTGAGAAAAGCACTATACTGTATAAATGCAAATAATAATAATTATTATTATTATTAAAAAGGTAGTTTAAAAGAGATGCTAAAATGTATTATTGTTAAGATTATTAAGACTTCCTTTTACATTTGATTTTCATGGTTGATTGACATGGTAGTCAGTTCTTTATACTGAAACTAATGAGAATGTGACAGAAAAAGGGCAGCGACTAGAAGATCTTCGAAAATGGTCATTTTCAAAAAAGTGCTGAAATTTCAAAGCTGTCATCTGAAATTTTTGTACTTGTATGACAGATAGACAGATCTGGAGATCAGATCTGTTGCACCAAGATGAATACACTTCTACAGGTGAGAAGGTGACAGGAAAAGGATGACGATAGAAAGATCATAGTAAATAGTCATTTATAAGCGACCAGCTGTTCCCCACGGCTCCGCCTGTGTAGTAGTGAAACAGGAAAAAAATCAATAAACAAGCAGGTATCACTAACTAAGAGGAGGCAAGGTGCGTTCCAACACGTGGTGAGAGATAGAACGACTCGCACAGAGGCTGGCGCGTGAGTGAGGAGGGTCCCACGTGGCACCCCATTCCTGACGTCACTCTTCTCCCTCCCCTCAGCCCAAAGCCTCTCTCTCGGATTTGCGAGAACAAATCACTACCGCGTGTGAACTACAGTGGTGTGAAAAACTATTTGCCCCCTTCCTGATTTCTTATTCTTTGGAATGTTTGTCACACAAAATGTTTCTGATCATCAAACACATTTAACCATTAGTCAAATATAACACAAGTAAACACAAAATGCAGTTTTTAAATGATGGTTTTTATTATTTAGGGAGAAAAAAATCCAAACCTACATGGCCCTGTGTGAAAAAGTAATTGCCCCCTGAACCTAATAACTGGTTGGGCCACCCTTAGCAGCAATAACTGCAATCAAGCGTTTGCGATAACTTGCAATGAGTCTTTACAGCTCTGGAGGAATTTTGGCCCACTCATCTTTGCAGAATTGTTGTAATTCAGCTTTATTTGAGGGTTTTCTAGCATGAACCGCCTTTTTAAGGTCATGCCATAGCATCTCAATTGGATTCAGGTCAGGACTTTGACTAGGCCACTCCAAAGTCTTCATTTTGTTTTTCTTCAGCCATTCAGAGGTGGATTTGCTGGTGTGTTTTGGGTCATTGTCCTGTTGCAGCACCCAAGATCGCTTCAGCTTGAGTTGACGAACAGATGGCCGGACATTCTCCTTCAGGATTTTTTGGTAGACAGTAGAATTCATGGTTCCATCTATCACAGCAAGCCTTCCAGGTCCTGAAGCAGTAAAACAACCCCAGACCATCACACTACCACCACCATATTTTACTGTTGGTATGATGTTCTTTTTCTGAAATGCTGTGTTCCTTTTACACCACATGTAACGGGACATTTGCCTTCCAAAAAGTTCAACTTTTGTCTCATCAGTCCACAAGGTATTTTCCCAAAAGTCTTGGCAATCATTGAGAAGTTTTTTAGCAAAATTGAGACGAGCCCTAATGTTCTTTTTGCTTAACAGTGGTTTGCGTCTTGGAAATTGGCCATGCAGGCCGTTTTTGCCCAGTCTCTTTCTTATGGTGGAGTCGTAAACACTGACCTTAATTGAGGCAAGTGAGGCCTGCAGTTCTTTAGACGTTGTCCTGGGGTCTTTTGTGACCTCTCGGATGAGTCGTCTCTACGCTCTTGGGGTAATTTTGGTCGGCCGACCACTCTTGGGAAGGTTCACCACTGTTCCATGTTTTTGCCATTTGTGGATAATGGCTCTCATTGTGGTTCGCTGGAGTCCCAAAGCTTTAGAAATGGCTTTATAACCTTTACCAGACTGATAGATCTCAATTACTTCTGTTCTCATTTGTTCCTGATTTTCTTTGGATCTTGGCATGATGTCTAGCTTTTGAGGTGCTTTTGGTCTACTTCTCTGTGTCAGGCAGCTCCTATTTAAGTGATTTCTTGATTGAAACAGGTGTGGCAGTAATCAGGCCTGGGGGTGGCTACGGAAATTGAACTCAGGTGTGATACACCACAGTTAGGTTATTTTTAACAAGGGGCAATTACTTTTTCACACAGGGCCATGTAGGTTTGGATTTTTTCTCCTAAATAATAAAAACCATCATTTAAAAACTGCATTTTGTGTTTACTTGTGTTATATTTGACTAATGGTTAAATGTGTTTGATGATCAGAAACATTTTGTGCGACAAACATGCAAAAGAATAAGAAATCAGGAAGGGGGCAAATAGTTTTTCACACCACTGTATAATACTACAAAATCAACCAGAATGTTCAAGCAAATTATAGAAAAAAACCCAACCTAAATCCATGAAGTAGTTCTATTGTGAAAAGCAGACAGACAGATGTTGGATTTTATAATATAGAGATAATGACATTTCAAAGTGGCTATCGGGGTGTGTTTCTTCAGTCAAAGTAGAATGGATTACAGACCAAAATGAAGCTCATCTTTTTACTCAGAAAGGAATGTGACTCCCTTATCTTTGAGAATCTGAAAGGTCACTGTCTGCAGCATTCAGCTCCCATGGCATAGAACTTTGAAATGGAAAAAGCCAATCTGAGGCTGACAACGTCACACTGCTCTCTTTTTATGTCTTTGAGGTGAAGGGAAGCTGGTTTGTTCAGCTGAGCAGTAATAAATACGTGAATTGTTTCCCTGAAATACCGCAGACATGCTCTATTTGTTTCCAGCATGGGCTGACCTTTTTATATAGGACCTTTAAATAGTTAACATTATGTCAAGACATTTTGAAGGATTCATGTTGAGAAACTGTTTGCAGTAGATTAAGCCCAGATGCTTTTTGATGCATGCACGATACTTAAGTCATTTAGGACCACACAGGATGTTAGTGGAAGGACTTAAAGATGTGCTCTTCTGTAGTGAACACCATCCCAATGCACTGAAAAAGTCCTGTAAGGAGTAATTGTCCCCGGAATACAGCAGGTAAAGTGACACATTCAGAGTGGGTTGGGGCAAAGACCCCTTGGGGTTTTATGTACCACCATCCCTTTACAGGAGAAATCAGTTATTCTGTATGTTTCCCCTGTGAGTATGGGCATATGACGTGACTTACTGTATGCATAGCCACAAGACAAGCTGGTGGTGGAGATGACACCAGCGAGAGTTTACATAGTTGGTGCTCGCCATTTTAAGGAATTGTTCACACGTATTTATAATTAGAACATAGCAGGAGAAGCGACTCACTCAGGGTCACGCAGGTAGTCATCGGTGGGGATGGAGTCTTTCTGTTTTAAATGGTGTCCTACCACGGGGAGCAGATTTGAGAAATTGGAGAATAAAAACTTTAGTTTGTGTCAACTGTAAAGTAATATCATATTGGTTGAAAGCCAGGACCAAACTTGTGGAGTAAAGTATAAGGATAGATTGAAATTTGGCTTAAATGCGTAGAAGACACTAAAACCACCTTGATCTTGGGTAACCTTGGTCAAGAAAATGCTTGAAAAGGATTGAATGGAAAAGTTTGATTTTGGGACTCAATTCATCCATCCATTATCCAACCCGTTATAACCTAACTACAGCGTCATGAGGGTCTGCTGGAGCCAATCTCAGCCAACACAGGGCGCAAGGCAGGAAACAAACCCCGGGCAGGGCGCCAGCCCACGGCAGACTCAATTCATTAGATGGTTAAAAACAATGTATAGGGGTGTGGGTATTAAAATAACGGGTATCTCAGTAGATGGATAGCAGAAGTGAGAGGAGGGCACCAAGGCTGCCCTCTCTCCCTTTTTGTGTATGTTATGTATATAGAACCAGTGGTAGAGGGTTTTAGGAAAAAGGAGGATATTGTGGGCCTAGTCCTACCTGGGAGTGGAGGAATGAGATTGAAGGTATTTTAATATGCAGGTTATATGTCCCTGTTTATTATAGATGATTTAAATCAAATTTTTGATACTTTTGAGCTTTTACAGGAGCCAAGAAGTTCCAAGTTAAGGAGGAATGATCTTTAGGAATGGGTGGACTCTCAGTTAACACGACTTGCATAAAGGTCTTAGGAACTGATTTTTCCTGGACAGGAAGTGGCAAGAGAAAGTGGGAAGAAAAACTAAGAGTAACAGAGCGGAGACTGAATTCATGGAAAGGAAGAACTATGACTTTCATTAGTAAGGCTTAGTCAAAATGGAGATACAGTCTTCACGTATGTATTTAGGGACAGTTTTTCCTTTGTCCCATTATTTGGGAGTGAAGGTTAAAGCTGTGGTGTTTCATTTTGAGTGGGGATGCAGGTATGAGAGCATAAGAAGATGTGATATGGAATGACGTTTGGAAAATGGAGGTAGACATTCTCACCAACAATGGAAAAACCTAGTATGTCACATCTTTCAAGTTTTTGGCAAATTGAGAAAATGATGTTACCCCTATAATTAACGCTCTCTGGATTTAATTTTTCATGAGCTTCACATACACAATATTGTTTTTTTCACAAATGAACATCACCTGCCATTTAAATCACGTAGTTGCAGCATTTAAATCACGTGATTGTAATCCGACATTTTCATTGGTAGGCGGTCATCCCTCATTGGTCAGTGAAGTTGTTAGGTTTTTGTCTTGCAGTATGTAATATATTGTGTACATACAAGCTTTTTCCATCATGCTATGACCAGAATGAGGACATATTTGCCCATCACCACTACCTTATAACATCAGGAAAAACCTAGTAACTCCAAAAACTAAAAAAGCTAAATTTTGAAAAAAATGGCAGTCACTAGGATTTGCCATTGCACGTGAACATTCAACTGAAGATGAACTATGTTTTATACATCTTTTTACGAGGCTTTACATTTACTCCTTTTCATTATTTCAAGTTTTTGGGGCTATGTGGTTAAACATTAGTTGATGAGGCCTCCGACAGTGTTGTCAAATCTGATTCCAAAGGCAGAGGCAGAGGAGAGACCAAGGACCTCATGCATAACGGCGTGCGTAGAATTCACACTATAGCATGACGTAAGCACAAAAGCTGAAATGTGCGTACGCACAGAAAAATCCAGATGCAGGAATCTGTGTGTTCGCCAACTTCCACGTTCTTCTGCTACATAAATCCCGGTCAGCGTGAAAAATAACACACGTGCAAACGCCTGCTGTCCCACACCAACTCCTCCCAGAATTACGCCTCTTTGAATATGAAAATCAATATAAATAGCCCTTAAGCTCCTCATTCTGTGAAAAGACAATGGGAAAAGCATGGGGGAAAATAGAATTTCAGCAAATACCAAGTGAAGGCAAAGAAAAACATACTATTTGTTGGTTTAAACAATGGAATAAACAACAAAAGGAAGTTGACCGAGTGACATAGCATGTTGGAGAAACTCGAAAACTCACGTTCACAAAGTCGCACAGTGCCCGAAATAAAAAAGAGGCTGTCACATATCAAAGTCGCTGTGAAAAAGCAAGTTGTAGCCAACCGTCTGAGTGTCATACGAAAGCTTATTAGGGTACAGAGAAAAAAAAGGCACACGGTGGGGAAAAAGCATGAAATGTCCACTTTAATCACGTAGTTTATTTTGTCATTAAAGTAGAACATCATAAACTTCATCTTAAAATTGTTTAATTTTCTAGTTTCTCAAATCCCATCGGAACTAAAGTAGCACGTTAAATACTTTGTTTTGTATTTGATCTTCTATGTGCTCTGTGTGTGAATTACTACGTGCTTCCGGGTTTTGTCTTCCTCCGTCAGGACACAGAATCCTTTACAATTGTAATATTACAGCTCTCTAAATAATTAAAATACTGAGATGTATACTTGATATAATTTTCATGATGATAGAAGTTAAAGCATGTTTTTAAACATGGGAACACGGTGGCGCAGTGATTGTGCGCAACCTTCGATGAATTTATTGCAGCAGTGCTGTCTCTTTCAAACGTACTAACCCCCAATTCCTGTCCTTACCTTTCTTTCTCCAAGTAACTGATCGCCATACAATCAGCTCTGTAATAGACGTTAAACCATCTGTAAGCTTATAATGTCGATTTTTCAAAACTTTTAAGGAACATTTAAATATCTTCGTAGCACATGTTTAATTATTCTATCCTTCATGCCAGTTCCAGTGAAGCATACTGTACAGTGCGAGGCAGGAACAATCCGTGAACGGAGCGCCAGATCCTTGCTAGTGTAGCAACACCGTGTCCTTTAATTATTGACAATATAGATTCTTTAAATGAAGTTAGTTTTATCTGTATAATATAATACACATTTTGCAGCATTTCATCTTTAAAATGATATCGTCATCATATGTAAATACGCGCTTTATAAACTGGCTCAGGTTGTGCGATATTATAACTGTATCTCAAGTTTACAATGAGGTGATTGTACTTATAAAGTACGAATTGTTCTACAAGGAGCAACTGTTGGACTGATAGAGTGCGTTTAGAGCTCTTAGGATGAAACTCTTTCTGAACCATGAGGTCCATACAGGAAAGGTTTTGAAGCGTTTGCTGTGTGAGAAACAGTCCAAATAGAAAGTATGGCTGAGGCAGCGTGTGCTTGATGCTGTATACCAATAATTTTCTTTCCGATCAGCTGCTCCGAGTGCTGCAGTGAGAGTAATATGGAAAAAGATGATCCGCTGTGGCAACCCCAACCGGGAGGAGCTGAAAGAAGAAGAAGAAGGTGCAGTGAGAGTAACAACGCTAAAGCAGCTATGGTATTTGGACTAGTTTGGTAATTCCATGGACCATTATATTGTTACAGGTTAATTACAATCAGATCAAATACAAAGCAGGAATATCTCAACCCAGGCCAAGGCTGGCTACCTCAATGTTGATACCTTACCAGGGGGCTACAAGCCATTCTGCTCACGAGGCGTCCCTGCTGGGATTCAGTTACGTGTCTATGTGCCTTCAGAATGCTTCCCCTAAAAGCGCTACACTTCAGAATACCTGAGCAAAACCAAGGAATGGCTGCTCCTGTCAGGCTTTCGTATGCTGATTTCTTCCTTTGAAAGGGCAACACAGTCTAACAGAAGCCAAGGGTTAATACAAGCATAAGCATGCTGATTACTTTATCTAAATGTAAGCATATACATTCTAATGAACAATGACACTCTTTAAACAATTCATACTTATTTTCCCAGAATTCCTTTATATTTATTGTGCATACACCCCGAAATTTTATCTAATCCCACACTTGATAATCTTGGAAACGACCTCATGAATATTAATGAGCTAAAAAGGTCATTTGTACCTGCTTGCTATTTCGGTTACAGATGCTCTAAGCGCACAATTTAGGAGTCATCTAAGCAACCGTAAAATAAAAATACACGTAACGAAAACACAGTAATTAAATATTATGAGTCTTATTTAGCGTAGTGTAAAGGCACAATTTTCCAACAGCATTACATTGATGCACACCGAGTTAGCAGGGATTGTAGAATTTCCCCTTGGGATTAATAAAGTATCTTTCTGCCTAGAACCACTAAGCTTTTTTATATAGTGTCTTTATTTTTAAAATCATCCTAGGGCATTTTATATTTTTGTAATTAAGTCACAACAGATTCTGAAGGATGGCGGCTGGTGCCATTACCGGAACACCTCCATAATGGAAGGACAGAGGGAGATGGCTTAGGAAGGGGTGCAATCTCCCCTGAGCTGCTATTTGGCAGCCCTACTGGGATGCAAAAGTGCCTCAGATCCCACAGGGCCTTATGGGACTTCATATTTGTCGGTTCAGCCCTGTTGGGTTCCAGGGGTGCCACCAGCAATTGCTGTAGGAATTCCAGAGCCCTATTTTGTCGGGGCTACCATCACACCTGGGAGGACTTCAAGATCTCGCTAATAAGCCACCTGGAGAACTCCCAGGTACAGCATAAAAGGAGCTGCCCACCTTCTTTCCAGGAGCAGGAATGGAGGAAGAGGAGGACAATGGTTACATGGAGGAGCGGAGAAGGAAAGAGGAAGAGAAGTGAAGCCAAGGGTTTTGGTGTGTATTGTCTATACTGTGGACTGTGGACTGTACTGCAGGTGTGGGAACTTGGGGAACATTTGTCACACACAATAAACATGTGCAGCGCAACACTTGTGCCTGCGTCTGGTGTGTTTGGGGAGCCGTACACCCCCAGGTGCTCACAAGGTGAAGAATCTTCCTGAGACCATACAGGCAAGTTAGTGATGGGGAAGGATTTTTGTTATTTTATATAGAGAAACTATTCTATGACACTTTAAAGGAATTATTTGTGTAACACATTTCCATAATGTGGGCTGTGACATTTCAGTGGCTCATGCGGGCTCAGAAAATGAGTTAGCAGTGGTCCCTTGTGAATTTATATTGTGCATTTCTGGAGTTATTAATGCAGGGCACATGAAGTACTTTACAGCTGTTCTCATATTTCATTAAATTGAGCCGAGCAGGTGGGGAGTTAAGGACAAATGTAGATCATTGTGATTTTATATAGTGCCATTCCACGGTAAACACTCCACGCTTATTATCAAATTGTTTCCATATTCCCTACAGCATGAGGGGTGGGAGGTAAAATGGCTTGTTCAGGGTCATACAATGACTTAGTGCTTGCGCTTGAGCCTTATTAATTTAAAATACGGATTTCTACATTTAACATTAACCCTAAAGCAGTTGATGATTGAAACATATACCAGGTGGTCTTGTATTTCACCAACTGGACCTTGGCAGGTGAAGTGATGCACTCTGTGTCACACAGGGCAGTGAGTTACTAGAGTGATCGCTATAAATATGAAAAATGACGTCGTTCCATTGTAAACACCATCCTTAAACCCTTAGCAGCTAAATTATGATTGTTTCATAATTGTATTTATACAGTATAATGGTGGTGTGGGAGTAATTCTGACTTGTATGAATAGGTCTGCATGCATGACAAAAGTGTCTGGCGTTGTTCATTCTGCTGCCAGGCTCTGTGAATTTGAGAATGCATGTCTGCGTGTAAGCGTCATGGAAGAACCACAGAGTCTGAGTGCTTAGCCATACACTGCATGCTGCTGCTAGCCCTGGACTGGAAACCCTGGAGTGGACATGTATGGTGCCAGCTTAGCACACTGCAAACCAAATCCAACCAAGTCCATCATTCTGTGTGTATTTGCTTCAGTTCTGCCAATGAGATTGTATAAGATGCTTTGGCTGTAAAAGGCACTATATAAAGTAAAGTTCTGCAGTCTAGGGTTTGTACTTTGTGTGCATAAAATTCATCTGTATGGCTGTCTCTGCATGCTACAACCTATTTCCTCTCAGTGACCGTACAAAAGTGAATGAGATGGAGGATAACACAAAAGAGGCTTTTCAGTTCAGGCATTGGTCTTGTCATCTGCCCTTTCAAAAAATGTCTCGGGCCGGAAGAGATGATGGCCTTGTGCTTGGCAGTCATGTGTCAAAGTGCTGATTCAACGCCGCTTGCTCTCTGAAAGGCGCGGACAGATCACAAGAGTTGTACTTCATGCCTTTGAGAGATTTGATTATCAGTCAGTAGGTCTTTATTTTATACAGTGGCAATCAGGAGGAGCTTTATAAAGCAAACAGGAACACAATACACAATATAATGAAAAAATATTCAGACGTTAAAAGAAATTCAGAAACTGAGGCAAGATTGACATGATTAAGCTACAAAAGAACTTATGTGTTCAAGAAATGCTTATAAAAATTAAACATATATAAAAGAGGAATAAAGTTAAACAATATTAATTGTAAATTTCATAGATATTGGATGAATATACAGTGGGTACGAAAAATATTCAGACCTCCTTCAATTTTTCAATCTTTGTTATATTGCAGCCATTTGCTAAAATTATTTAAATTATTTTTTTCCCTCATTAATGTACACACAGCACCCCATATTGACAGACAAAAAAAAGAATTTCTGAAATTGTTGCAGATTTATTAAAAAAGACAAACTGAAATATCACATGGTCCTAAGTATTCAGACCCTTTGCTCAGTATTTAGCAGAAGCACCCTTTTGAGCTAATACAGCCATGAGTCTTCTTGGGAAAGATGCAACAAGTTTTTCACACCTGGATTTGGGGATCCTCTCCAGTTCTGTCAGGCTGGATGGTAAACGTTGGTGGACAGCCATTTTTAGGTCTCTCCAGAGATGCTCAATTGGGTTTAAGTCAGGGCTCTGGCTGGGCCATTTAAGAACAGTCACAGAGTTGTTGTGAAGCCACTCCTTCGTTATTTTAGCTGTGTGCTTAGGGTCATTGTCTTGTTGGAAGGTAAACCTTCGGCCCAGTCTGAGGTCCTTAGCACTCTGGAGAAGGTTTTTGTCCAGGATATCCCTGTACCTGGCCGCATTCATCTTTCCCTCGATTGCAACCAGTCGTCCTGTTCCTGCAGCTGAAAAACACCCCCACAGCATGATGCTGCCACCGCCATGCTTCACTGTGGGGACTGTATTGGACAAGTGATGAGCAGTGCTCTGACAGAACGCTAGAAAAGGTCCAGAGAAGAGCAACTACACTGATTCCAGGGCTACAGGGGATGAGTTATGAGGAAAGATTAAATGAGCTGAGCCTTTACAGTTTAAGCAAAAGAAGATTAAGAGGTGACGTTAGTGAAGTGGTTAAAATTATGAAGGGAATTAGTACAGTGGATCGAGACTGTGATTTTAAAATGAGTTCATCAAGAACACAGGGACACAGTTGAAAACTTGTTAAGGGTAAATTTCACACCAACATTAGGAAGTTTTTCTTCACACAGAGAACCATAGACACATGGAATAAGCTATCAAGTAGTGTGGTGGACAGTAAGACGTTAAGGACTTTCAAAGCTCAACTTGATGTTTTTTGGGAAGAAATAAGTGGATAGGGCTGGCAAGCTTTGTTGGGCTGAATGGCCTAGGGCACAATATCTGACACAATTCTGAAATGGAATAGATTGGGAACAACTCAGACCCTTCCTAGAGCTGACTGCCTGGCCAAACTGAGCAATGGCCTTGGAAAGCGGGGTCATCAAAAACTCAGTGGTCATTATGAGAACCAGTGTGGAAATGGGAGAAACTTCCAAAAGGACAGACATCACTGTAACACTCCACTGATCTGGACTTCATGCCAGAATGTCCAGACAGAAACCTCTCAGTAAAAGGCACATGGGCACAGTTTGCAGAGAGGCACCTAAAGGGCTCAAAGACTGTGAGAAACAAGATTCTCTGGTCTGATGAAACCCTGTCTGGAGGAAAACAGGTTCATCACCTGCACTGTACAATTCCATTGGTAAACCATGGCAGTGGCTGCATCATGTTGTGGAACTGGAGGCTTTGAAACTAGTCAGGCTTGAGAGAAAGCTGAACAGGGCAAAGAACGGAGAGACATTTAATGAAAACATGTTCCAGAGGTGACCTTCCAAAAGGACAATGACACTGATCACAAAGCAAAGACAACACAGGAGTGGCTTAGGAACAACTCTGGGAATGTCCTTGAGTTGCCAAGCCAGTAGCCAGACTTGAACCCAATGGAATATCTTCAGACAGATCAGCTGGAAATAGCTGTCCATCGAGGATCTCCATTCAACTTCACACAGCTTGAGTGGTTCTAAGGAGAACACTGGCAGAAAAATTCCAAATCCTGGTGTGTGAAGTTTGTCACATTGAACCCTATGGAACTCCAGGCTGAAATTGCTACTAAAGGTACTGAGTGGGATGTCTGAATACTTGTGTCAATGGGATATATTAATTTTTATTTTTAATATATCTAAATTATTTCTAAAGTCCAGTTTTTGCTTCATCATTCTAGGGTACTGAGTGTTGTTTGATGAGCGATAATATGAATGTGAACAATTTTTGCATAAGGTTGCAACAATATTACAATATCTGAGAAAAAAAATATATACAAGGTGTTGTTACTGGCCTTTTTCTCCAATTTTTATGTGATATGCTGAAGTGATTTGGAAGATGTATGCATTGTCACACACAGTATGTGTTTACATTTGGGAGACATCTTCAGGGCTTGTTTGACCAGTAATACCACTCCATGCTGAGGGTTGGCACTGTCATCAAATGCCTTGTCTCTCACTCCAGTGATCCAGTGGTGGGCTGTTGAGTGATGTCGCTACTGGTTCTCAAGCACCTGGACCCACCTCTTCAGCCTTGTGCACCTCATAACCGGGGCGGCTGTAAACATGGAGACAGTCTAGTTCAGGAGTCATGTCTGAAAAGACGTTATCGTCCATCCATCCATTATCCAACTCACTATATCCTAACTACAGGGTCACAGGGGTCTGCTGGAGCCAATCCCAGCCAACACAAGGTGCAAGACAGGAAACAAACCCTGGGCAGGGCACCAGCCCACCGCAGAAGATGTTATGTTTTTCAGTAAATAATTTTTCTGTTTTGTTTCCAGCTATGCAGGGATCAGCAGAAGGTGTCTCAAACATTTTTTGTTCTTTTCTTACAGCATTCATTTTGAGATTTTTTTAAACCCAATGAATTTAAATCTGGAATTATCTTCCCACTAGATGTTCAAAAAAGTTAAAACACAGAGAAGGGATGGATAAAGAGATGTAGCAGAAAACAAGGCTAAAATTATACCTAGAGAATAAAAGAAAAACATATATATATATTAATTATTTTATACAAAATATATTAATTAGAATTTGTATCAAAACAACAAAGCAAAAGATTGCTAGCCAAAAGAGCACCTTTCAAGAAACCAAAATAAAAATCAGTAGTCAAGAGCTGAGAGTTATCTGCAATTCCAGAGAGAGGAGAGATGCCAGCTCTGACGTTTTGGACTTCCATGACATCACCCACCTCTGTACTTGTCTAGCTCTTTTCCCAAGTAATAGTAAGACAGTGGCATCCATGAGGAAACCAATATGGCCTCAACAATGTCGAAAAATAATTATATTTTAATAACAGCTGTTTATCTTCAAAAAGTTATACATTATTCAGAAACTGCATAATTCAAAACCTCAAAGAGATGCAAAAAGAAGGGTCACCTTTCACAAATGTCACAGAAAAATGAAACACAAAGACACAACAGCGACTTAATTTTCTTTTGTTAGGAGCAACGCTATTTTAAGGCAATTGTATTGAGTGTTGCTATGGCAACAATACCCAGGATGCAGTGGGAGAACACAACATGTGACTTTACCAGATCGGCTCTGTGAACATCAGCAGGTTCCTTTCCAGATCTTCCGAGATTAGAACAAGTTTGTGTGTTGGTGACTGAATATTTAGCATTCAGATTCCATCCTGAAAATTCAGCTTCCGGTTGTTAGGGATGTTGATTCTAGGTTAGGGTGTTGAGAATGACAGAAGATCAGTAAGACATTCTGGTTAACAAAGTCTACACGACTCTCAACAACGTCTCATCTCCTGGTCCTGTTTCTTAGAACATTTACTTCATAACCAGATTATGGAAAAGTGGTCGTTACCAGTTGTGAAGAAATAAATGCGAGAAGCAAACAGATTAAGGGTTGGGGAACCGACCCCGTGTACTGTTGTACCAAAAAATAATTTAGTATCGACTGAAATAACGGTCAGGTGCATGAATGAAACAATTGAAACCCCGATCCGGTGTGTTTTCATGCTCCGTCGGGCATTTTGGCTGCCCCCTAATCGTGTGTGTGACACAGTAAACTCAGGACTAATAATGAAAAGTAACACTAAGGATTTTTATTGTCAGTGAATCCTGTTTTAGACAATCAGGAAATGCTCAATGCAGACCTTGATTCATTTTTAACAATGTCAAAAACGAAACACAAAATAAATAAGTGAACTCCTTGATCTTTGAAACTCCAGAAACCACACTCAGATCATTTATAGTCAAGGAGAAGCTGAAATAAATTAAAATCAAAAGACTGATTA
Organism: Polypterus senegalus; assembly: GCF_016835505.1. Lineage (NCBI taxonomy): Eukaryota > Metazoa > Chordata > Cladistia > Polypteriformes > Polypteridae > Polypterus > Polypterus senegalus. The sequence continues at coordinate 150,105,481 of NC_053161.1, forward strand.
TGACACTGAGAACGCAGTAGCTGCCCTAAGCTTTCATAGCTGCCTGGTATAGTATGAATATTTGTTATTTATTTTTATCATTTTGGTGATGACGTCAATGCCATTTTGAACCACTATTTTGCCACACGAGCACAGTCATTTAATGTAATATTTTTTGTGACAACAGCCTTGTTGTTTGTAGCAACTGCACTTTTGTCCTTGCTCCTTCAGCGTCACAGTGGCGTGTGACATCTACTGGCAATGCAGGATACACTGCATCGTAGCTTTGGGATTCATTTGGTTCTGTGCTTTGTGCTTGTTTTGCTAAAGACAATATTTGCTAGCATTATGATGCTAAACAAATATATTGCTTACCACATTAACACATTGACTGACAGAGTGAAAATAGGTACATTTGTTCCTGACACCAAAGTAAACTCAGCGTGTTATTTTAGTATACTAATTAAACACATTTAATTATTGAGCAAAATTCACAGTAAAACTTTTTTCTCTAAAACAAATGTATTTGAGTTACCTCATAGTTAGCACATGAAAAGTCTTTGTGACCGCCGTCTACATAATAACTTGGCCGGATCTTATAAGTTAGATGTTGCACAATTCTTTTTAATTGAATGTTGCAGTTTCCTTTTGAACTTCATAACGGTGAGGTGCTAATTGCTAAGAGATATTCAGATGGTTGTGGTTCTACGTATGTAAATTATTTTTGCAAGAAATAAATATAATTCAAAGTATGGTTAATAAGCAAAAAATAACTGAAAGGGACAAATTTCGCTCTGCGACGCCACACTAATTTTTCATTCTCATTTTAGACACCCACTATCACTTTACATGCTCGGATTTGACGCTACAGCCCCAAAGATGGTTTAAGAGAGAACTCGTTGGTGGCATCCATCTTTAGATCACTTACTACAAGTGAACTCATTTTTAACAGTCAGCATGTTAAATTATAATATTTCATGGACAATTTAACTCTGTACCTTATATAATTTGTGCCTTACATACATGTTAATTGTTAAACAAGTTAGTAGTACTAGGTTGTTGTACCGTGTTAGCCATTATGAATGTAGAGAAAAGCCAAGCAAAATGACACCTTTTATTGGCTAACTAAAAAGATTACAATATGCAAGCTTTCGAGGCAACTCAGGCCCCTTCTTCAGGGGTTACATCTTGCCTGAAGAAGGGGCCTGAGTTGCCTCGAAAGCTTGCATATTGTAATCTTTTTAGTTAGCCAATAAACAAGTTAGAAAATGTATGCATGGTGTAACATTCAGATGTGGACTGAGTTCAGTAGGTGTGCACAATCAGCCAGTGACAGCAAATTCCTGCCAGTCTGCTGGTTTTCATTAACTTGCATTGGGGATCTGTTTGCCATCAGTAGCATCTATCCAAGGTAAAAAAGAGGAACATCTATAAAATTTACAAGTTAGTTTAACTGCTGCCAAGATAAAATTGACTCATTCAGGTGTGTAGTCCTCAATGGATTGAATTTAGTGGGTGTGTGCAATCAGCCAGTGACAGAGACTTCCTACCAGTCTGAAATGTTTTCATTAATTTGTGTTGGGGATCTGTTTGCCATCAGCGAGGTGAAAATGAGGAAAATCTACAAAATATAGTGTAACCGCTGTCAAGGTAAAATTGAAACAGTAAACTAAATCATAATTGAAGTTGTGCAGAACATTTTTCAGCATTAAAACAGAGCAGTTTAGAAATTCGCCAATGCTTTTCAAAGGGAGATTTTGGAATTTTAACACCTTGTGCAGGGGATCTGTTCAAAGTACAGTGGTACCTCGGTATACGTCTTTAATCCGTTCCAGATCCTTTGACTTATACCGAACAGGACGTATACCAAACAAATTTTTTCCCTACGAAATAAAGAGAAAATGATTAATCCATTCCCATGAAAAAAAATCCTATTGTTATTGGCATATTATACATTGATGGGGTTGTATAAAATAATTTAAACACTGCTTAACACTAAAATGCATAAATACAAAAGCAATTAGATAAAATAAATGAAAATTTAACCTCACTTTACTTTTTAATAACGTCTTTGTTTTTCACAATTGTAGATACCGTCGTTCTTGGCATATGGTATGCAGCAGCCATGTCCCGAATACGCATGCCAACTTCATACTTTTCAACAATCAATTCAAATTTACACGAAAAACACAAAATCACATAAAAATTCACATAAAGTTATAGCGCGGGTTGTTCACTGAATACTAGCAACTGGCATACTGACGCTCGTGGGCAGTCGTGGCTTTGTCTCGAGAGGGGTGAACAAGGGTAGTGTAGTGTTCTCTAGATTGAAGTAGCAACACACTCAGAATAACGTTTCGAATGCTGTTTATTCTGAACCATGTTTAACCAACTCTCCATACAGCGTGCCTTCTAAACCACACCCCTCCCTCCGGCAGTCATATGTCTCAAAAGACGCAGACCATAGCAATCAACACCCAAACATAAAGCATCACTGAACAATCATATACAACAGGTAGCGCGTGGGTTGTTAACTGAATGCTAGCAACTGCCGTACTGATGCTCGTGGGCAATTGTGGCTTTGTCTCAAGAGAGAGGTAAACAAGGGTAGCACGCGAGTCGTATTCCAAACAAAAGTCGTATACCAAGCAAAATTTTTCATGTCCAAACAGGACGTACACCAAGTTGGACTTATTCCAAAGCGTACATATACCAAGGTATCACTGTATCTCAATGAGAACTGAACTGTCTTAACAGATTTCCTTGAAGAATAATTGCGTCACATTTTAACAAAATTGGTTGACAGGGGTCCAGTTGAGACCAACAGACAGACACGGCTATCGCAGTTGGGGCCTTGTGCATTATATGTTGTGACCAGTAGCAGTTCCCCAAACCCTCAAACACAACTACATAACATAGTCCTGGGATCAAACAGAAAACTATTTTTAATTGTACAGTACTTCCAAATCTTTTCCATAATAGTATAATGAATAATCTTTTTCCACTAATACAGATCTTCTTGTCTCCTTCCAGACCTCCCACATTGTCTCATCCACTCTCCTCCCGACTCTGATGATCCATACCAAAAACTCTGCTTTCTTATGTCAGACCTGGGAGTACTTCCAGTGCCGCCACATTGCATCCAGGAAGCGCTTCCAGGTCAGGTGTAAGTTCTTTAAAGTGTTGATGGTCTGTTCCTGCATCTCCCCCTAGTGACACCCATGGACCATAACAGGGATGTCTCAGAAAACTGGGTACACATGCAGGCACTAAAGGCTGCCACCTATTGTATCGGGGAAGTAAATAGCACTTCCTGGTGCAACAACATTGCAGGATAAAGCACTTGTAGGGACAATAGTACCCTGCAGCTCCCCCTGGAGGCACCGAAGTACCCTAACTGGGCTGACCATCCAGACTACAACTCCCACTGTGCCCTGAGGGTAAACAAATGGGAGCCCCACCAGGGGAATGCTGCCATGCCATGTATTGGGGGGATATATGACATCAGGAAGCAGACATCCTCTTACCTTCCTACTGGGAAAGGTGCTGTCAACCAACCCGCCAATCCATTTTCTTTCTTCATGGTGTCCCAGTCAGGGAACCAATCGCCTTCCATCTGCCATGACACTCACTATGTATACACTCCTAAGTCCCATGGAGCATCAAGTTTATTCTCCGTCTTCAGAGCTGTGACCACCAAGACTGTAATCATAATTGGCAAAATGGAGATTGTACTACAAGAGCATTTCTGGTGGCTGAATAAAATGTCTACATGTGACAGGAAATTAGTCTGGTGATCTATTTTTACTAGAGATCTTTGTTTTTATACTAAATGAAAACTAGATGAATGCAGAATAAATGCTTACGTGTTTCTTCCAATGACAATGATGCAACCTTTGATGGAAGGCAAAACGCAGTAATTTCTCGAAACAAAAAACAATACATTTCACTGCAAATTCAGTCAGTCAGTCATTATTCAACCCACCATATCCTAACACAGGGTCATGGGGGTCTGCTGGAGCCAATCCCAGCCAGCACAGGGCACAAGGCAGAAACAAATCCCAGGCAGGGCACCAGCACGGCACACACACACACACGGGATAATTTAGGATCACCAATACACCTAACCAGAATGTCTTTGGACTGTGGGAGGAAATCCACGCAGACATGGGGAGAACATGCAAACTCCATGCAGGGAGGACCCGGGAAGTGAACCTGGGTCACTTAACTGCGAGGCTGCAGCTCTACCCACTGTGCCACCATGACTGCCAATTCAGTTTCACACAAATTGTTTCACTCACCAATTTGAAAACTTACACAGAAAGTCAATCTGACGCTTCCATAAACTAGTATCCAGTACAGGGAACTATTTAAGGCGTGTACAGTTTGAACAATTGTTTGTTTCATATTTGAAATATTTTTTCAAAAGATAATGCAGAGTGCTATGTCAAGAAATAAGATGTTCAAGACAGATGCTGTTTAGGCAGTGATGTCCGTCCCCAATCAGCCACAGAAGAAGAGAAATAAACCATGGTAGCGAGATCTAAGTCAACAAAATCAGTATAAATGGTGGTAGAACGAAGAGGTCAAACACCACAAGGGTCAGGACAGTGCAGCCCACTGCTTGCCCACCAGAACAATTTAAAGTTATTAATCCACCTATGAATGTCATCAGAGACATGAACGTCACTGCCGTGGTCGTTGGAAAGGGGTGTGACTTTAGAGTCCTGGTCCTTCCTGTTTTGCTGTATGGTTGCGAGACATAGATGCTATCCAGTGACCTGAGATGAAGACTGGACTCCTTTGGCACTGTGTCTCTCCGGAGAATCCTTGGGTACCGTTGGTTTGACTTTGTGTCGAAAAAGCGGTTGCTCATGGAGTCCTGAATGAAGCACATTACCTGCATTGCAAGGGAGCGTCGGCTATGTGGCACGATTCTCAGAGGGTGATCCGGTTCGTAAGATCATCATTTTTGGGGACCCGAGTGGCTGGACCAGGCCAAGGGGACACCAACATAACACCTGGCTGTGGCAGATAGAGGGTCATTTCCAGAGGGTGGGACTGGACTGCGTCTCTGCCTGTGAGGTTGCCCAACAGGACACCAAGCTGTTTTGTCTTGTGGTGGGTGCGGCAATGAGCTGTACCAATGCATGCTCTCCAACCTGACCTGACCTGATCCACCAATTTGACTGTGGGAGAAACATGGAGAAATGATTGGACCAAGGTCCAAATGCTGCGTTGTGGCAGTGTGAATGGCTGTTTAACAAAATACTACTTAATAAAGGAAAAGCAAAGAAGAAAAACTTTCTGACATTTAGAAATTCCAAAATGTTGAATTGAAATACAAAACAGTGCATTTCAGTCCATATGTAACTGTTTAAGTAAAATAAAAAAGAGCTTTGGACAAAATATGGATGAGAAGAGTGGCATATCTTTAACTACAAGGTAAGTGAGTCTGTGCACACAGCCAATCTTAAAGTTTTATTATGAGACAATCACCACAGGAGCAAGCCTAGTCTGGTCCAGCTGGCTCATGACCAAACAAAAGCACTTTATAAACAAGGAAATCTTCTCTTTGAAAAGAAAATAAAAAAAAAAAAACTCTCAAGGGTAAAATGAAATAAATGAGTCAGGTCCTTAACAGACTGTGTGGAATTTGGTTTAACGTTCTTAACTGCAGTAAATTTCATGTCACCTGTAGCCCTTGAAATGCAGTCTATAGTCTTAAAAATAGTGACAGGATCTGCTGTTCATGAGTACGGAGTCCCTCAGTAGTTCTGAATTTACTACATTAAAAGTAAATTAATATAATTTACGTGTGAATCTCTAGAAATCAATCGATGTCACCTCCAAGCAAATGAAATGCTCAGCGCGCTTGCCAAAGAGTGTTGTACGCTCTGGAGGGTTGAGTTGCACAAGGCCATTGTTTATGCGCACCCTCTGTAGTTCCCCCTTTAGTGCAGTGACAGAAAATGCAGCCAAAATCCAGCGGGCCAAGTTTGAGCTCTGCCACTGCCGTTTCAAGGAGTAAAAATGCTGGGTGTGTTTGGCCAGATCTAAAAATGGCAGAAATTTGAAAAGTTGGCAATAGAGCAGGAGAGTGGTCAAAGTATAAAAGCAAGCTGGGTCTGAAGCTTGTGGACACCAGGGAGCGCTTCAGCTCCCCAAACACCCAACATAAGCAGGCTCATTATTTAATAGAATAAAGAGTCTAATTGTGGAAAACTATTTAAAGGAAGTGTTTCCCACCTCAGCAACAAGTACAGAAAGCCCAATATAGCACACAGCAACTCTTTTCTTCCTTCTCTCTGTCTTTCACTGCCTCCTTCCACTCTTCTTCCCAACTCTGGCTCCTTGATGTGAGGCAGGCGGCTCCTTTTATCTAATCACCCGAGAGTGTGTCTGGTGATATGAAGCTGGGAGTCCTGCAGCTCCCCCAGTGGCCAGCACAGGACCCAACAAGGTTGTCTACTGGGACTACACTACCCGGCATGCCTTGTGGGCACCCATGCAGGGATTCAAGCCTGGGCTCGCTGCCATCTTGCGTCCTGGAAGAGACAAAGCCCTGTGTAAGCTGTCTTCTCCTCTCATTCTATCCTGAGGGCATCCCGGCTGGGTAAGGACTTCCCTCACAAGCTGAAAAACAGAAATCCTAAACGTCAATAGGAACGTCGTTAGGAAACATCCTAAATCCCTAAGCCTTTCAGAATTTAGCTGCTCTCAGTTTTGTTCTGAAATGTACTAGAAACGCGGACACATAACAGAGCATGATGCACAGATTAGCTGACATCATCTGATGCAACTTCCAGCCTTCCCACTGCAATGTAAACAAATGGCAAAATAGCAGCACCGTATGCCAAAATTGAAAAATAGTAAAAAGTAAACACAAGTGCCAAATGCCAAAAACACAACTCAAAATAATAAACTCTTAGAATTATAACATGGAAGGGTGAGAGAAACAGAAGGATGATGCGTAGCAGAGGATGAAAGAGTCCACTTCATGCAAGATGCCACTTCATAGTTGCTGGTCTAATGGGCCACAGAAATTTTCATCTAGCACAATAACAAGAAAAGGCTACCACAGAATCCAGACCCCGGAGTTTAAATCCTATCTTGCTGTCTGTGAGGGGAGTGAATTCTTCAGCCAATGACTCAGACCTGGTCCTTCTAACATAACCAGCAAATAGCCAACTTTTCTTAGTAAACATGGATCCTATATAAGACCATTATTTCTGTATTTTCCATCAGTATTCAGTACTATCCACACTTGCATATTAACTGACTAAAAATGAATGTTAATCTGCTTATTAAACTACAATTTGTTTTGTAATCATTTACAGATGGTTAAGATACAATCAGTCAATCGGAGGAACGCGTTCTGTCTCCAGTGATCATTATTAAATTATCAAGTATGTTGATGACACTGTGGGAATGAAGGTGTACATCTAGTGAGGATGAGTTTAGTGAGTGGCACAACAACCACTTCCTTCCTCCGAATGTCACTGAGACTAAAGAAATGACATATGAGCAAATCCAAATCATATTATGTGATATCATCTACTGTTAAATTCTGCTCCATACTTGTAATTGTTTTATTTTTTATACTGTATTGAGGATTTGTTCTATTCTGTGTATTGTATTGTATTGACACCCAGTGCACGCCCAACCTACCTGGAAAGGGGTCTCTCTTTGAACTGCCTTTCCCAAAGTTTCTTCCATTTTTATTTTCCTACAAGAGTTTTTTTTTTGGGAGTTTTTCCTTGCCTTCTTCAAGAGTCAAGGCTGGGGGGTTGACAAAAGGCAGGGTCTTTAAAGTCCTTTGTAGCACTTCTTGTGTGATTTTGGGCTTTACAAAAATAAATGGTATTGTATATGACTTTTCAGAGACAGAGTGTTCTCCCTGATACATACAGTTGGAAGCATACACTAACAGCACCTACCACACGCCAAACCACCTGCAGCTGGGGACACCACAGCCCCACACCGGAACAGTGTGAGGTTTTTCCCAGTGGCTGGAGTGCCAATCCTGTCACCAACCCCCAATTTTTCCTTGTAATTTGGAGGACCTGCTTGCAGGGTTGGATGCAGATTAACATCATACCCAGGATGTGGCAATTGTAGGTTAAGAGCTTTGCTCTAGAGTCACTTCTGGCATTCACAGGATTTGAACCGGCAACCTTCCGAATGCCAAAGCAGATTCCCAGCCTCTGAGCCACCACTCCACCCTACACATACAGCATCAGTTAAAAACAGTTACTGAATATAAAGCTTGAGATGGCCAAAGCAAAAACACATGAAACAGAGTTTCCATCCCAAGTTCAGAAACAGGTACCAACACAAGAAATAGGTCTTTCTGTTGGATGGAAACTTTATGAAATAATGCTACCACTGTTTTAGGTTTCCTCTGCGGTTGCAAGCGTGTCTGGATTTTGGTTTAGGCATCACACAGTGGTAAGAAAAATACTTTTTGTAACTTTATGGTAATGTCCCCGTTATCAGGATTGGGATCCATCTAGGTTTAGGTACACCTATGCTGTATGCACATGCTATGGGACAGATGCTTCTTAAGATTCCCTATGAGAAATTTCTAAATTGAAGCATTTTTTTTAACGATTTTTTTTTTAAATCATGCCTGTTTGCAGTTTAAAATGGGCTCCAAGTAGCTCAACTTCATTTTTCAAACTAAGATCATTATTAAGTGTTGGTGCACATCTTGGAATTTGACACCTATTCTTAATGCATAAAGAGCAGACTCGTCCCATACAAGTAAGTATGTGTGTGTGTATATATATATATATATATATACACACACATACAAAACATACATTTATTGCACATATATATTTGTGATTTACTACAGCAGCCCTGACCATGAAAAGCAAATTGAAAGCAAAGTACACAGAATTGAAGTCAAGTTAAAATGGCCACCATATGCAAGACACAAAAGAGACCTCACTCCATCACTGTTATCTTTTGGGGTCCTGACCATAATGCACTTGAGCATCAAGCTCTGTCATACATATATACTGTAGATAGACAGGAGAAGCTGCTCTTATGGCATTTCTCCTCCCCAGGAATAAGGGCAAGAAAACCACAAATATGCAAGTGGTGTGTTGACGACGTTAGCACAAACATTCTGGATTGCATGAATAGTTGAAATCTGAATGAGTGGCTAGAGCATCTCACATGGGTGACTATCTTAAAAGAACAAGGAAGTAATAAACAAATAATCAGAAATCGGATCAAAGCTGTCTAAACCTGTGCTTCTTGTTCATAACACACGTATACTGTACAGCTTGTGAATAAACTCTCTTTAAATCTTTGTTTCACATTATTTTGCAAACACAAGTCAAGCAGCCTAGTCTGCTATTTGAGTACAATAATGCTATTTACTGTATCTACACAAGTCTCATTTGTTGCCTTTAGGACACTTTCCAGGTCAAACTCTCCATGAGAAAACTCTTTAGGTTAGGCCTGTTTGCGTTAACACTACAAGAATAAGAGCATTTTGTAAGGCAAAGAATATTTAGATGGCAAAACTTTAGTTTAAAAACTAAAAGAGAGATGTCCAGCCAGCTGAGTACAGCACAGAACAGAATCAAACCCAACAGCTTTGGATAAAATGTTATTCAGTATTTTTGCTAAAAGTGAAAAGCAGAGAAAACAACTCTAAAAACCAATGATATTCATGAAGCCTGTAATATTTTGAAAAATATACCACAGATGAGACAAAGCCAATTACATAAAGCAAAAAGAAAGATCAACAGATCTGTCGTGGCAAGGATTTCAGAAACTGAGTAGCAGAGTCACACACCATTAGTCCGATTTCCCCCCCCCAAACCGCTAAGACACTAAAATGATACTCCAAACGCAGAATTCTGAATCTTAACCTCTGTTGCCATATGCAGAACATCTTTTGCACAACCCGAGAAAATTTCCTGACGTACACAATCTTTTAAAAATCCAAAACATAAGTGTCATTGCAAAGCACAGTTAACTTTCATAATGGCCCTCTGAAGTACTGCCACTTAGACTGTTAACAAGATGTGACAAGTATTGGCTATATAGGATGCATTTGTGTGTGCAGACTTAATGTTTTGAGTCGATTGTTAAGTTTTGGCTGACAATTTAAGAATATTGAATATATGGTTTTGAGAAGAACCCTCAGGGAGTACCAGTCTATAAAAGGCTTTACTCACACCTATGCACACTCACGAGTGTACTTTAGCATTACTAACTTAAAACTCCCTAACATGGATCACCTCAAAACTCAGATGTCCGGAACAGTGGAGAGTCAAGAAAAAGGGCAGGCAAAAGGAAAACACAGAACCCAGAGCTCAGGTCACCCTTAATAGATTGCATTACAGGCATTGTATGTTCTTACCAGGTCTGTGGGAGGTTTCTTCAGGGGCCTCATGTATAAACGGTGCGTACACACAGAAATGTTGCACACGAACATTTCCACGTTCAGATCGTGATGTATAAAACTTGGCGTAAGGCCACTGACATTTCCACGGTACCTCATACCCTGTCATACGCAAGTTCTGCAGACTGGTGGCACACAGCTTTAAAGCAGTGCTACTGTTCCTGTGTGGTTTCTCTTTCTTTTTCAAATCCACATTCCTGACATGGCTTTATAAATACACTGAAACTAACCACATATTGTTTTAGTGTAATGAACCGGATTGTAATTAATTTGTAACAATATAATGGTCCAGGGAATAGCCATAGTATTCCAAATACCATAACTTCTTTAGCGTTGTTACTCTCACTGCACCTTCTTTCAGCTCCTCCCGTTAGGAGATGCCACAGCGGATCACCTTTTTCCATATTACTCTCACTGCACCACTTGGACTATTTACATCACTGTATCCGAGTGGGAAATCACAGCAGCAGCCGATTCGGAAAGAGAATTATTGGGATACAGCATCAAGCACACGCTGCCTCAGCCACGGCAAAACGCCCAAGAGACATTCCTGTATGGACTTCACCGTTCAGCAATGGTTTCAGCCCAAGAACTATAAAACGCACTCAATTACTCCGTGTAAAACTGTTTGTACTTATTGTATAAGTACACTCCCCTCACTGTAAACTTGCACTAGTTAGAATATTGCACAACTTTATAAAGCATGTATTTACATATATCATTAAGATGAAATGAAGCAAAACATGGTTATATTATACAGATAAAGCCAACTTCATTTAAATAATCTGTATTGTTAATTAAACATGCAAGGACACGGTGCTGCAGCGCTAGCTAGTTCACAGTTTGATCCTCCCTCATGCTGTATCTATTTTTGCTGGGCTGGCGCTACACTGGAAGGATAGATGGATAGAATAATTAAACAAGAACTATGAAGATATTTCAACGTTCCTTAAAAGTTTAAGAATCGTCGTAAGCTTACAGATCGCTTAACGTCTAGTACAGAGCTAATTGTGGGGCGATTGGGTAATTGGAGAAAGTACGGACAGGAATTAGAGGTTAGTATATTTGAAAGAGACAGTACTGCTGCAATAATTTCATCGAAGGTCACATACAATCAATCACTGCTCCACTGTGCTCCCATATTTAATAATATGCTTTCAATCCTTTAATGAAAAAAAGATCACGTATACATCAGTATTTTAACTATTCAGAGATCTGTAATTCTGGGTTCTCTCTCCGAGAAAGAGAAAACCCATTTAAGCGCACGGAGTGATTCCAACAGACTGCCTTTTCATGGCGACTTTATTTCAGGTACTGTGCAACTTTGTGAACTTGAGCTTTCGAGTTGACACACTGTCACTTGATTAGCTTCCTTTTGTTTATACCACTGTTTTTAAACCAACAAACACGCTTTTTCTTGCCTCCACTTGGTATTTGCTGAAGTTGTTCCATTTTTCCTTGTGGTTCTGCATTTGTCTTTTCACAGAACGCAGAGCTTAAGGGCTATTTATATTGATTTACATATTCAAAGAGGCGTAATTCTGTGAGGTGTTGGGGCAGAACACCAGGTGCGTGCGTTACTTTTCACGCTGATCTGGATTTATATAGTGGAAGAACGTGGAATTTTGCATACGCACAGATTCCTACATCGGGATTTTTCTGCACATTTCCGCTTTTGTGCTTACGCCGTGTTATAGTACGAGTAACAGACTGGTGCCCAGGTTATGGTCTGGTCCAGCCTTGCAGCATACCTATGGCAAAACACACCCTACAACACTATATATTCTATAAAAAAATCGGTTTGACAAGGTTTCCCCGAGAACACGCAAAAAACCAAACACCCTCACTGGATTTCCATTTTACAGACTGCTTTAATCTAAATACTATGCTTCTGACCTTTCCACAAGCATTAATGACATTTGCATCCAATTTCATAAAGTGCTCTTCCACACAAAACCTGGCTTAACACTTTCAGGTTTTGACAGATCACCAAGCATATACATTTGTTAGATCTGCCACTGTATTTTACTATACAGTAATATCCCTACTCTGAAACCTCCAGCCTTTGCTCTCACCTGCCAATACCTTTTCAGTATTTACAATGAAATGCCATGAAATTGTTATTACATCCCTCTCATGCCACAGTGTTCACTTTAGGCTAATCGAGGACTCATTTTTATAGACTGTTAACCTGTTTAAAAGAATCTTGGGGTGAACGGGAAGGATGAAGTAGAAAATGTGTAGATTCACTGCAGATAGGGTGCCAGTTAAAGAGTGCATCATAATTAAGTAGATCTTCATTTTGTAATAAAACACAGGCACAAATTAGGAAAATATTTTTATTCCAGCTTGCCATAAAGCTTACAAGACAGTGAAAGACTACAATTGAACAAATAAATCATTTTAAATAACTGACAGTTTAAATCACCCACAGAAAATTTACACTTAGATGCTGAACATTTACATACAAAATGTCCATGTTGCTCTCATTTCCATAGCTTATTCCAAAGCCGTGTCACAATAAAAATAAGATAATTAGCAAACAGACTTAGGCTTAAATCTAAAGACAGATATTTCTATAGACTTGACAAGGGTCAGTTCTCTTTACCATCAACATCCTGCGATTTCTTTCCCCAGTACCTAGAATTAGATAAAGAGGGGAATAACCATTAAAATGTATGAATGCAAATTGAAAAATTTTACCAGAAGTGAATATACTTACAAGCTTTTGTCAGATTTCTTCATGAGCCTGCGCGTGCATGGGGACAGCATATTGTCCGTTGGACTTCTGAAGATATTCCTTTATATATAGAGAAAAAAAAAAAAAAAAACCCCACATTTAATACATATTGGCACCAACAATAACACACAAATTAGTTATTTGTATATTACAAAAATTATCCAATCTGTGGTCACCATGCTGGTGGTGATTAGTGCTGCTGCCTTTTGGATCCAGGGTCCTGAATTAGAATACAACATTAGGTCAACAAGTGTTAACTGGCAGTTCCAAAATGGATCTTCAAGCCGCTGTGCATATGTGGGCTCGGCTTCCCAACAGAGGATGGATCCTGCCTTATGCCCAATAAAGTCTGAACAGGCATTAACCCCAATCCCATCGGTGGAATCGGGGTGGGGAGGTCCAAGAATGTTACTTTCCATAGGGTCAATGTTTAGACAGTGTACAAACCAATAATTGTGCGCACACAAAAGCTTATGACAAGTTGGACTTAACCTTAAAGGCTGGAGAACTGACATTCTATAAACTGTTCAAACAATGGTACAAAAGCCGAGCACGACAGTTCAAAACATGCTTGACCCATCAAACAGCAGCTTAATGGGAGTCTTGGCACAATCCAACAAGGCTGTGTTTAGTGACTGCATGATCTTGCCTTATTCCAGTCTCTCCATCTGAAATTTTAAAAATATATTCACCAACCCTTGTTTAAACTGAATAATTTTAAATGCGAAAAAAAAAAAAAAAACACCCCAAACGCACACAAAGTTACATCAGTGCAACAAAAGTAGGGAAATATCCAGTGTCTTGGTATTAACAAGATTTATGTTAAATTTTAGAAAGGGTCTCTTCCCCCCCCACAAATCATTTGTGCTGGCAACACAGATGGTGAGGTTTGTAACATTTGCCGCTTCAGAACAAGAGTTTGCATATGGAAGAATTAGCAGTTTAATATTGTTCTCATTAAATGGTGAAAAGAGAGGGGGGGGGAAAAAAAACAAAAAAAAAAAACCAAGTTTGAAATAGTACACACGACACCTTAAACTTTACATTTAAAAAAAAAAGTGCTCATCTTTGCCACCTATTAGAAATCTCAGAATTATAAAACACCTCATTTGAAAAGTGATTAATCTTTGGAATATAGTTTGTCCAACTACTCCAGAAGTAGCCACAGACCTTAAAAGGTCCACCCCACCCCAAACCCCCTGTTGCAATAATAAACCTTTAACTTGGGACTATATTTCACTATGGTACCATTCAAGTATCTGCTTTTACTTTGAAAATTTGGGACTTTAAAGTATCAAACATGCATTCAAAAAGCCACTTTATATGCAAAACAGCCACTATGACTTCAAACAAAATGTAGTGCTCAATTAAATTTTACAGTGAAGTACATCATTTCACCATCCTCTGACTGCACATCTGATATCTTGTAGGTAACACAATTATGCCCATTTTTAATTATACACCACAAAGCAAATCTGTTAGGAACACAGCTAGATTTAATACAATCAAGATACAGTTTAGACTGGGATGAATCAGGTAAAAGCAGAGGTGGCATATGTGTTGATACACGGGGACAAGAGGTTAAAGTTCTGAAAAATAAAAAACCTGCCTGCCTAACTGGAGTGGTTGATCAACTGCCTTCTGTATCAAAGAGCAAAAACAGTTATCTACTGTAACTAATTCAGGTTCGTGTCACCACAAGCCAAATACCAGCACTTTAGTGAACGATCTAAAAATTACAGAATGAAGATTTACATATATAGGGTCTTTCACTTGTCACACAAAGGGTGATACTATCTTGCCATCTTCATTGCTTCCATCTCTTAAGATGGTGGCAGAAATAGGTGGCCTGTCTGGGTTGGTCACGAAAGCTGGAGATAAGACCGCAAGAAACTGCAAGACTATAAAGTACCAGTTGACTGAATCAAAACAGATTCCTCATCTGATCTGAATGAATATGCTATCATGGTAATCATTAATCAAAAGTGTGGACAATTCTTTGCTTACAGAAAATCTGCATATTTAAAAAAAAAAAAAATCACCAATGACCTTTGAAATTTATAGAAAGCTTGTAGCAATCCATTTGAGGTCACAATATGGAAAAATAAAATAGATATGTGCTCAAAGTTTCAACATATAACAGCAGTTATGATGTATGCAAACTAAGGCCTAACCCAATCTTCTCTTCATACTCCTTCGTGTTTGTGTTCTATTCTTGCTTTAATCTTGATAAGCTGCCATCAAGTAATCTTTCATAAAGCGTTTATTCTGTATAGCTTTAGAACATGCTGAAAAGTAGCAAGTTGTCTGGCATTTTTTTTTTTTTTAAAAAAGTGGTCCCCACATATGCCAAAGAAAACAGACAAATGTTCCTTATAGAACAATGGCATTTGCATCCCTTCAAATTAAATGCTTCGAGACTTGTACAAAGATGCAGTAAAAATATTTAAAATTTTGGGACCACCTCCACTGTATGAATCACCACAGACCGTTCATACAGAATGTTATATACATTGCAGTTCATGCCATTATAGAAATCCAGGATGGTTAAAACAGCAAAGCCAAATTACCATTTATCGACAATAGATCAGCAATGTGTTATCCTCAAGGTGGCCCACAAACAACTCAGCTTATGACTCCACTCAGTCCTCTAGAAATTTGGACCAAAAAAAAAAACCCCACACCAGACCTCCACATGTTCAGACTGATACCATCGCATCCTCCATGCCAAACCTTAAGACAGGCACTCGATCATGTACTGTGGCAAGCAAGTGCTGCAATTGCAGAGCGCTGAAAACAGCACTCACTCCATTAAAATTTGCTCAAAGCACTGCTATCGTAAGCCCAGTAACTAGGAATAATGCAATTTACGGGAGAGATGCATGGGTTAGTTCGAGATAAATCTTCATTAATTAAATGAAAACGGACAAAAAAAAGTCACCTTTAAAACACTCCGTTTTATGTTGAAAAAAGAGATGCTCTGCTCAAGCGACAGCAGTAGAATGTCCTAACACTTGTTAGTATGAGGGAGGCCAATTAACTTCCCACAGATGGATTAAATTAAATTGCACGATTTTAGCATTTATCATTAGGATTTCTTTTGAAAAATTACAGCGTTATGGTTGATCTTGTGTGGCAATTGTGTTCACTCAACTAAAATTTTGCACTTTGGGAATACACACACTTGTGTACTTGTACTCATTCCAATTTACTAAATGAGTAATTTACTAACAAAAAGTACCGTACTTTCAAACGCGTTTAATTCAGCCCAGCGTTGCCAAAGTGTACCCTGGCAGTATGACGTGCAAATCCATGGATAGACAAACAAGCCCATTTATAATCATCATTTAACTAAACAAGCGGTCTCTGAGCTTTAGAGGGAAACGGGAGAAGCTGGAAATCTGATCTCACAGAAAAAAAAAACTGCATACACACGAGACAGTATCTTTCACCACTGCGCCATCTAGAGGAGATATAAATTCTGACTAAAGCTCCGGAGGGGTAAATGCAAATCTAACGAATACATGCAGACTTAAATGAACTTACTTGTCCCGCAAGTTCTTCTGCATCACTACGTTGGGCGTTGGCGGTTGGAGGTTGGGATGTGGCGCATTTTTCAAACCTCTGTCTTGATTCATAGCCGCACTAAAGACAGAAAAAGGGAGGACAATATTATCCGTATGATATACTTGAGTTTCAAACAATACGCCAAACAATTGCGTTTGCATTTATAAAACAGGATTCTTGAACATAGTTAGAACTACTAACGAAGCAAGAAGTAAACGTTTCCAGCCTTTTATAACATTTAGTTCTTATTCTCTAAAGCAACCATTAGCTAATATTTAACTTCTGAATAAATGAAGCGAACACTGTTCTAACTGACTAATAAAATTGTCAGTCTACACGTACATACACATATATTTGTATTCCTTACCTTTTCAACTACAGTACTTCACTTACCCGATAACTACCTGCCGGAGTCGTTTGTTTTGACAAGTCAGCTGAGTGTGTGAGCCCATAGCCGCGCGCTCTCTTTTAAAAGAGTCAAGCGCGCAGGCGACATTCAAATTGACAACTGCGATTGGAGGACTCCACAGTGACGTCAACGCGTACGCTTTTTCAAAACAAAATGTTTTTCGCTTCAAGCCACGCCCCTACCTGTGCAGCGTGCACAGATGGTACAGTTTATTGGCTTATATTTAAAAAGCGCACACACCTATGTTGTTCAAAAAACGAACAGTTATGGTTCTAAATGATTTAAAAAGGCCTACGGCTTGGCAAAACATCCTCATAGCTCCAGAACAATATGTTCGAATGCCGGTTCGTTCTTTCTTTTTATTTGGATATATCGGTTTTTGTACTACATCAGAGGGACTGGCAGGCTAGATGAACCGCCTACTGGCTCGATTGTGATCTTCTCCAAAGTGCAAGAGATGGGTTGGCTTTCAGTACAGGGTTAAAATTGTGTCATTTTTGTGTTATAGACTCTGGCTCACCAAGGTTATGCATAAAAACCAAACTGCGCCTGTCACATCGAGGCGTTTACGCACGCTGTATATAGTATTCAATAGTTTCAAATTGGAATCACTCAGAAGTGTAATGTTTTTCATGTACATATTTTTTCTTTTTAAGGAACCATTAATATATTTAAAAAAATAAATATTCAGAGCATTGCTAATGTTTCAAATGGCTATTAGACCTTGAAATGACTTACTTATAATTTATTATTCACGTATGACTGCAAAGTCCCCTTTTCAATAGCCATCAATCCAGCATCCTAATGGAAAACTCGACTTATCCTTAATCATGTTTAAATTATAACTGGTTATTAGATTAGATATTAGAAAAAAAATTGTAATCCATCCTTCCTTTGGTTGCAAGGTACTGTAATTTATAAAGTTCGATTCCGGATTCAGAAAAACAACTGAAATATAAAACAGCTGTTTTAAGAAACATACATGTCTGCATGTCAGTGCTTTTTTTTCAGAATGAAGATAATTCCATGTGGCAGATTGCCAAAAACCTGAAGATTTCATACAAGGGTGTCTATTACTGTTTTGAGAGAAGAGGGCAAACCGGATCTACCCAGGATAGAAAAAGAAGGGAAATGCCAAGATGGGCAACTGCATAAGAAGAGAAAGACATCAGAGTCAGCAGTTTGGCAAACTCACACCTTACAGGTCCTCAGTTGGGTTCTTCTTTAAATAAACGCCTAAATAACCATCTGCATCAATGAAAAGAAAAGGTTGAAATGCAAAAAAAGAACACGGACACTAGATTGTGGATCTCTTTGTAATTGCAAACCTTTGCAAACATTATTCTTTTCTTTTTGTTTTTCAGTTTCACAGATTACTTTTATTTTGAAACTCTCCCTCTAAGGTCAGCACTATTGCAGATGATACTGATATTTGACATATACTATAAACTGTCCTTGTTTATGCATTTTGATATATTTGGTAATGAAAGTATTTTGGTTAATTTTGTGTTCTTCTGTCATTAAGCATTTTTTTAAATAATTTTGCAATTTTCTTTCTGTCCTTTAATAATGTCATGTTTCAGTCAGCTTTTCTCCTCTAGGTGGGGTTCAAAGTCATGTTTCTTGTCTGTTTTGTCCATTTTTGTGCCATTTATTTACATTAATGTTTCTTTTGTTTATTATGATACTATTATGTAACTAGACAATGCCTTGGTTATATCCCATGTGTTTTGTGGTTGGTCCCCCAAGAGGCGGGGCCACCTCTCTAATCACTGTCTGGAGCTGCCCCTCCACTCTATATATTGGAGGGCCTTCCATACTTCCGGGTGGTTCATTTCAAATGCATGCTTACTTGTGCTTTGCAGTGATTTAGTTATTTATTTAGCTTATTATGTTTTCCTGGACTTTTTTAACCTGTGCTCTGTTTATTTATTTATTTTTACTTTGCCTTGGGACTCTGTATTGAGACTGTGTTTGCTGTGGATTGCCTTGCTCTCTTTTATAGCTTTTTATACTACTGAACCTTATGTTGAAATAAACCTGGTATTTTATGAAGAGTCTTCGGGGCCCCTTAGTATCTAGTCGGGATGGTTTGGATGGTAATCACCCTCAAAGGGAAATTTTTGAAAGTATTTTTGCAACGTCTGTGCTTTTTGTGACTGCGGCTTTGGGCTTGCCCTTGCCTATATAAGGTGTGGAATTTCTCAGCACTGTTGTTGCTACTTCTTTGTCTTGTCTTTGCACAATGTCTTGTCTTGTTTGTGTTTTAATTTTAAATTTAAATTTTAATTCTATTTTTAATTTATTATTTGCACATCATGTTGTTACATTGTGGACCCTGAGCTTTGCAATTTCATCTATCTGTATACTTTGTCATGCACGCGCGAGTAGTAGACTGCGGACGGATCTTAACACACTTGGGAAGACATTCACCGGCAGGGAATGGCGGGGTACTAACCTTTTTCCTTTGCTTTCTTACAGAAAAAAAGACGCTCCGCCACCATAAGCCGCATTTGCCCGCAGTATGTTACTTCCGCCCTTCCTCCTCCATTGTTCCTGACGTCATCGATCTCATCTTACCCCACGGTTACTTCCCAGCATTCCTCCACTTCCGGCTCCTCCCTCATAAAATGGCCACCGACGCCATGATTCGACGTTGCACATGTACATGAATTTTGTTTTATGTATTTTTGACCCTTTTTGCTTTTGACTGTGGAGAATTGTACGGTATACGGGGCCGGAAACCCCAAACCTTTATGTTGTCTCTTGCTTGATCTTTTACAACTTGTATATGGTTGAGACGACAATAAAGTTCTCTTTGTCTTTTTTTGACTCTGACTTTATTGTTGAGACTAGAGCTCATGCTCCTGTTGTTTGGCTCTCAATTTCAGATCCCCTTTTGCGTTTGTAAAAAATTTTTGACTTCTTTAAAAAAACTGTCTGCTTTAGGCCCCTTACCTGAGTGAACCTTACTGGCCACAATGGATGTTGAGGCCCTGTACACAAACACCCCTCATGATGATGGCATATTGGCATGTGAAACGTACCTCAGACAACATGATTTACCCACAAAGTCAGTAATAGAAATGATAAAATTCACTCTGACACATAATTTATTCACTTTTGGACAATATTTCTACTTGCAACAAATGGGGATTGCAATGGGCTGTCAGTTTGCACCTCACTATGCAAACCTATTTATGGCAAAATTGGAGTAAGATTTCATGTCAATGTGCATCTTAAAACCAATGTTGGATCTCATTTACATAGATGACATCTGAACTGCCAGTGAGAAGGACCTCCTCCATTTTCATAATAAATATAATTCTTTTCACCCTAACATAAAGCTGAAGCTGAATTACTCAAAAACAGAAGTCAGCTTCCTTGACACCACCGTTCAATTGAAAGACAACACCCTTGTAACTCTGTTTTTCACAAACCAACAGACAGACAATCCTACCTAAGAAGTGATAGCTTCCACCCCAAGCATATAAGGCACTCCATTAATTTCAGTCAAGCAATACGGTACAATCGTATTTGCTCAGACCCGACAGACCGGGAAAAACAAGTACAGGAGCTCAGACAAGGTTATACCCCCAAAACAACAGACACTCAAATAAGAAGAGCTACTGCCATACCCAGAGACAACCTTCTGGAAAATAAAAACAAAGACAACAAGAACCACAACCCCCTTGTTGCCACTTACAACCCACATCTTGAAATACTTCGAAAAATTATAAAAGAACTTCAGCCAATGCTAAACAACGATCAAACACTGAAAAATGTATTTCCTGAACCTCCCCTCCTGGCATATAGACAACCACCAAACCTTCAGCAACTCCCTAAGTGAACCAACAGAAAATGGCACATCTCTCTGTCTACAGAAAAGATGTAAAATGTGTGCCCACATTTATAATACAGACCGTAGACATACCACACTGCCGACTTGAACACCACATAAAGTTTAGGATCATTTTCCAGCAGATCATCTAATGTGGTCTACCTAATTCTCTGCATGTAATGTCCTGACACTGCACTCTATGTGGGAGAAACTGGACAAACACTCTGCCGGAGAATGAATTTACAGAGGTTCAACATTAAACGTGGCAACACAGATGTTCCTGTAGCGGCCAACTTCAACAGCCATGGACACTGTGAGAGGGACTTTAAAGTCACAGTGCTTATGGGCAACTTCAAAACACAGCAAGAGAAAAAAGAATAGGAAGTTAAACTCATGCTAAAATTTAACACCTTGCAACATGGTTTGAATAGAGACAAGAGTTTTATGGCCAGGTATGAGGATTGTTTGCATCTCTCAGAGTGTCACAGACAACCTGCCTACAGATCCACATTGTATTGAAAAACTCATTAGAAACTTCAAAAGACTTTGTTGGACAGTTATCTTATCCAAAGATCTTGACCATACATTGTTCTTCTCTCTTGTTAAATGAACCCTAGCCTGAAGGAGTCTATTAATGTTTTACATTTAAGATTTCTCACTTAAAGATTTACCAATGTTGTTTCTTGTCCTAGTGTGTGTATATAAACACAGGGAACTCCAGTTTCTGTATTACATCTTGACTGAAGAAGGGGCCTGAGTTGCCTCAAAAGCTTGCATATCATAATCTTTTTAGTTAGCCAATAAAAGGGGTAATTTTGCTTGACTTTTCACTAAATTTTTATTAATTCTTTGGCTTTTGGACCTTCTGCTTATTTAATGTTTTTGTTCTTTGCATTCTGATATTAGATTTTGTTCATTTTTGACTTGTGTCATTGAGACAATGTTTTTTATTTTGCATTTTGAACCTTTTTCTTTATTAAATTTGAACTATTATTGTGGCAAGGACTGTTTTGTTGCCAGGGGAATTTATGGTTGCCTGTTTCTTTTTTGAATCAATAAACATGGCTTTGTTTGTGTGTGTATGTGTGTGTTTGTGTAGGCCACAAGCCTGCTTTTTAGGTTTCAGGGCCAGACTTGCTTTATATTTCTAGGCTTCCTTGAAGATTTGACGCCTAATTTTTGTTTTGAGGACTTTTTGTTTTTGGAAGAAAAGCCTCATAAAATCAGTCTGCATCATTACAATGTCCTTAATCACACTAAATGGGTTATAGAAGCTGCTCTGCAAACTGTCAGTTTGAGGAGCTGCCACTCATGCTTTACTATCCTGTCCACCTAGTGTGACCATCACCTATACCTCAATCTGAAGGGCTACCTACATGGGATGCTCTATACCAATGGTAAGGATGTCAAGTCACCTACAGAAGAATGGGCTGTCCAAGAGTGACACAAAGTTTTGTTTGCATGCCACAGGAAAACTTGATGTACATCATATGTGTATTGTGTTAAATTTCATTTTTGATAGTCTTTAGTATAAATTAATTTCATATTTAAAGTAGTTGTTTATTTGTATTGTTATTTTGGCAATACCATTTTGTGTTCTGTTTTTTTACATGTTTGGCACATATTTATGACTATGTTTTCATGGCTGCGGTCATATTGTTTATAGTTGCTATGCCTGTTGCCAGTCACATGATGTAATGTGTCATCAGGAGCCACCTATAAAAGATGGAGGCTCAACACAGTCATTATCTCAGCTATGAGATATTTACAAAAACTTGCTGTACTTGTGAAAGACTTTTGGTCAATCTTAGTTTTTTTTTTTTGATTTTTGGCAATGTTCACTAACTACTCCTTTTGATTTAGTTTTGACTCCGATGCTGCTCCTTTTTTCTTTTCATTTCTTGTTTTGTTTTTCTTTTTACTCTTTCAGTGCCTAGTGCTTTTAAGGTATTTCAGGACATGTATAAGTATTAAATAGGAATTATATTGAA
This sequence comes from Polypterus senegalus, assembly GCF_016835505.1. NCBI lineage: Eukaryota > Metazoa > Chordata > Cladistia > Polypteriformes > Polypteridae > Polypterus > Polypterus senegalus. The sequence goes on from NC_053161.1 coordinate 150,128,434, forward strand.
AAATATTACGTCTTTTATATTTCACGTAAGAATTCAAAAAATGAATATATATATATATATATATATATATATATATATATATATATATATATATTTAAATTCTCAGTAACTTTTAACTTATTGGTGAAGTAAAACAAATGTTACAGTATGGCTTAGTGACTGAGGTATTGGGTAGTCATCCAGAATGCTACTGGTTCAACCTCAATGTCACTGACTCACCCTCAGTGATTCAGTTCCTCTGCCAGTGTTCACAATGGAGACTTGTGACAATGGCTACAAAAATGAATGCAATGTGTTATCTCTGTCCACCCACTTCCTGGCAGTCAGATTCATGTAGGAAGGGGGTTGGGGTCTGTCCCAGCTGGAATGGGTATTAAGGAAAGAGAAAGTTCTGGGAAGAACATTTGTCCACCATACAGCATAGTACATGGGTGGAAAAAATATGGTGAGACATTTAATGTGAAGGATCTGTTATGGCCCAGTGTGACTAAAGTATTTCTCAGTGTCCCATTACATTAAAGCTGATCAAAGAATTCTGTATTTTATATCTGGAGGTCGAAGCTATCATCATTTGGTGAAGTTGCCAGTATTGGTCATTAGATGGCACTGATTCACTGCAGCTGGTGTTTGTTTTTGCAGAGTTCTTACTGTACTCATCTGTTTAAATACTGTTTAAAGACTGCCCAGCTAAGAGGCACAGTGATTACCCATCATGGCTGCTTTTGAGTAGCAATCCATGTTGTGGAGGACTGCCGGTTTCATGCTCTGGCCCTCACCCCCAGGCCGCCAGGAGGAGCTCTCCCGACAGCAGGATCGTGCCCCAAGTTGCAGCAGGGCCTTATGGACTATGTAGTTTTTACACAGCCCTGCTGGATACCTTGGGGACCGCCGGGAGTCGCTGTAGGAGGGCTCATGGGCTCTTGTGTGCCCTATAACCCGGGAGTATGTCACGGTCACGTGGCGGGAAGAAACGACGTGCTCCCGGGATGAAGAACAGGACTGTTTGCCCTGACCCGGAAGGAAAAAGGAACTGTGGACTGTTGGAACAGGAACACCTCCGGGTCAGGGGCTATAAAAGGACGGTACCTCAGTCCAGACACTGAGCTGTGCTGGGTGGGAGAGGAGCAAAGTGTCTGGGCGAGGAGGAGTGGTTATTGTGTTTATTATAGTTAGGAGTATTGTTTATGAGTAGTGTGGAAGGTGCTTGGTGCACTGTGAACCATAATAAAAAGTCTTGGACTTTTATCCGGTGTTTGGAGTCATACCTGAGGGTTCAAGGGAGCACTAGCGCACCCTACTGCCACAATGTGTAGTTTCCATCTTCTGCACCACAAATAATATTAAAAAAAAATTATAATATGTTTATAAATATGTGAATAATAATACCTGTATGATTATCCAGTGTGAATTATTTATGTGTGTGTTTCTGTCTGTAAGATTTAATAATTTACTGTACTGTAAGACGTTTGTGTAGGTGATCTGAGCCAGTACTCAATGAAGGACAATACACTGCGAATCTGCATGGATTTTCGTGCAGGTGCTCGTTCTTTTCCCTCTTTTATCCCAGCTAATTGGTCATTGTGTGTTTGCCTAGTATTTGTGTAGGACAAGTAATACTTTCAGGTTTCATTCCAGCCTTTCATCTGATGGAACTGTAGTAGGCTGCAAACTCGAACCCCTCACTGGGTTTGAAGATGATAAAATAGATTGAAAAATTAAATTAATTAGTACAAAAACATCTCACAACCAAGCAATCTGGGGATCGTGAATGTCTAGCAAGTACACAAACACTTTAACAGGAGTGTCAAGCCAAGCCAAGCCATGTGAAAGAGCAGCAGGTTTTGCAAAAAGCTAAATTTGGCCTTCAGCTGCCTAGAGAAAAAGAAATGAAGAAGAAGCCAATCACATTCAGTCTAGTTTAATTTGAAAATGGCAGCACCCATCAGAAATGGTGATGTCAATGAAGTACTGTTAAAATTGTAAACTGAAAAGTAACAGCAGAATGAAAACAAAATAAACAGCAAAAAGTAAATTAACAACATGTTCCTGACAAAGAAAAATGTAAGAAAGAGTACACAATTGTACTTTAAGGTGTGGAACAGTTTAGGTGCAGGTTCATGTCTATCATTGTGGGCTTGGAGTCAACTAGAACATTCTCCCCCACACCAAGATATATATATTTAAACAGTAAATATATAAGATCCAGTTTCCTCTCACTGTCAAAAGATATATAAGTAGGTAGATTAGAGATTCTAAATGGTCCCCTAGTGTGTGTGTGTGTGTGTAAAAGTGTTCACCCTGTGATGGCCTGGCTATCGGTCCACATTGTTCCTGCCTTGCACCTTAATCTTGTTTGGACAAGCTCCTGCTTCCCTGCAATCTTGCTCTGGATAAGTGGGTTTAGAAAACGGATATCTCAACATATAGAAAGTCAAATAAAACCCAGTTCTTTTGTTTTTAGAGAAGTGTAAACAGACAAAATCCATATAAAGTCATAACTATGCAGATATCCAGAATGCACCTTGCATTAGGCTGCTGTTTGAACTTTTGAATCAGAATTCTCTGGATATTAACACTTCCCCCTTTTAGTTCACTTTCTGTGTAACCGTCAGCTCATACTGAGCATTGAAAATAAAGATACAGTAGATTACAAAAAATCGACTCAGTGTGCCAAGGGAAAGCAAGCAAGGCAATGAACATAATAATCATGTGAGGTGACACCAGCCAATACAGCCCAACTGCTACATGCTTTCTGATGGAAACAGCTCACCTCCAGGGTGTACTTTTGTGAGAGAGTCTTGAACACAGACGTTAACATAACGTAACTGAATGTCCTTCTCCAAATTGTGAAATTGTTACAGTTTCTCCACATTTTAACCTCTCTTTTGTCCACAGCTTACTTTCCACAGATCTGGCAGTGATAACTGCACTCAAAGCAATAGCTATGAACTCTCTAACAAAAACAATGCAAGATGGTGTGAAATAACAACAAAAGTAGGCCAAAAGTGGCCTCAATAGTCAGGCTTCCACATATTCTCTTAAAGGAGGGTCTCTTCTGATCATCTCCCTGGTCAAAAGATGCCTTCATTTGGGCGGCGGTCCTATTAAAGCTCCGGGACTGTAAGGGGCGGGGTTAATTGCCCTAGTTGGGAGTTTTCTCTGGGCTGTGGAGGAAGAACATCTGTCAGAAGCAGCGCCCTCTTTTGGCCCTGGGTGGCATTACATACCTGAGAAGAGCTTGGATGGTGATCCTCAGACGTGCATGCATTGTCTTGGCTGTATGCTTTGGGTCATTGACAAAGTGATCCGTTGCCCCAGTCTGAGGTCACATGCATTCTGGAGCACGTTTTCTTCAAGGACGTCTTCAATCATCCTTCCCTCAATTCTGACCAGTCTCCATTTACCTGCACTCCAACAGCATGATTCTGCCTCCATTAAACTTCACTGTAGGGGATGAGCAGTGCCTGGTCTTCACCAGATATAGTGCGTGCAGTTCTGTCCAAAGAGTTCAGTTTTGTCTCATCTGACAAAAGAATCTTTTTCCTCGTCCATTAAACTGTTACTATTAAAGTAGTTCTCATATATATATATATATATATATATTATATCTCATCTCGGAGAGATATTTTGAAGTCCCGCGAGACTACTTGCACATCACACCCTACTTACAAACAATTTCTCGGATACATTTTAATGTCCCACCAGACAAGGAAGTGAGACAAAAGGACAGCTGCTGTACAGACTTTTAAATGATCGATGCGCAGTGCAACAAGCAGAACGTGCAGCACGGCACAAGCAGCAGCTGGCTTTAAAGACAGCTACTGTACGGGCTTTTAAATGATCAGCGCGCAGTGCGACATGCAGATCACACAGCACAGCAGCAGCAGCTTCTGTAGAGGCTTTTAAATGATCAACGTGCAGCACGGCATGCAGAACACGCAGCTCGGTAGCGACAGCTGATCTGTCCGCATCTTCTTAGCGTGCATTCAGCCATGCCCTTCACAACATGAGCGGCATAGATGCGAAGTGGCAGGGTGAAGCGCACCCCCTATTGGGGGGTGGGCGAGCGAAACGAGTAGGGGGCAAAGCCCCCTAGTATATATATTGTGGCGGAAAGCCAGGGCTCATGCCCGGCCAGGATGCCTATTTTGTATATGTTGCAGGGGAACAGGCAGGGACTGAACAGTACCTCCCCCTGGACACTAGATGGCAGCCCCCCCTGGGTGGCAGTGGAGCCTCAGATTCCCACAGGAGTCTGGGGGTGCCACCAGGGGGCACTGCAGTGGTTCCTGAGCCCATGTGGAACCAGCAGCCACCACTCTAAGAGTCAGAGTCAGGAGGAGGGAGACAAAGCTTGCTAGAGAAAAGAAGAAGAAAAAGAAAACGTATTGTGTGTGAAAAGTGCTTATTGCGACTGTGTTGTGCCTTTGGGAATGGGGAAGGCATTGCCCACAGGTGAAGAAAAGAGACATAAAAATTTGTGTTTTTATACGTTTTCCTCTGGTGTTTGTCTGTGTTGGGTTGGGTAGCTGGTATACCCCCAGTGGTCTTGTTACTATATCTATACTAATAAAAGGCAAAGCCCTCACTCACTCACTCACTGACTCATCACTAATTCTCCAACTTCCCGTGTGGGTGGAAGGCTGAAATTTGGCAGGTTCATTCCTTACAGCTTCCTTACAAAAGTTGGGCAGGTTTTATATCGAAATTCTACGCGTAATGGTCATAACTGGAAGCAGTTTGGAGATGAGCTTCAACGCCGTGGTGGCGGAGTTTCGTGTGACATCATCACGCCTCCCACGTAATCACGCAGTACATAGAAAACCAGGAAGACCTCAAAAAAGCGCTCAAGAAAACATGCATTATATAATTGAGAAGGCAGCGAAACAATAAGAAGCGAGCGAGTGACATATACAACCATATTCATGAGTTCTGCTACTTGAAACAAAGCACGATGTAAACCTACACTTTAAATTAAGTTCATAGACAGGCTGCGCTGGCTTGTAATTTAGTGCCTACCCATATAAGGCCGTCCGTCAGCGGCAATCCAATAGCAAACTGCCACGGGTAAATATTCACGGGTGAAGGACTGTGCTTATGCAGAGGAAGATGAGATGGTCAGGGTGGTGTTTGGCACAAACTCAGCGAAACTGCGAGAGAGAAAGTTTTAAGTGCCGGGACTTCGGTAACATTAGATACAGCCATGGACATAGCACGAGATGGCACCAGCACAGCTGGGAAACTTCGATGCATGTACACCGAGCGGCTCACGTGAACTGACGCAGTGCACAGACAAAAAGCAACAGTTCCAAAGAGCGCTGAACAAAAAACGAATTACACAATTGAAAAGGCAGCAAAAAAATATGAAGCGTCTGATACATACAAGCATATTCATAAATGCAACTACTGTGGAAACAAAGCGCACGGTGGAAAAAGTCAATGTCCCGCTAAAGGAAGACAGTGTAAAAAAAAAAAACGTTCATGCAGTGTGTCGGGTCTCAGATAAAGAAGAAGACGAGCTGTTTATTGATGCAGTAAGCAACGAATCGATGAATGAAACCTGTCATCTTTACAACGATTGACAAACACGGAATGTAACTTGAACACAACACATCCTACAAATACGAACCTGATTGAAAGAAATAATGATAATCAAATCCTTGATGACAGCAACACTCAGTAACACTCACAAAACAAATACTGTATATTGACAGTCATGTTACGTTATTTTTAAAATGTTCCTTTTCTTTTTCTACCTTTTTTAACACACTACTTCTCCGCTGCGATACGCGGGTATATATATATGTATAAAAAAGGCTCCTGTGCCTTTAAGGCACTGAAGCATGATCACGTGAAAACCGTGGCGTGTGCAGTTAGCATGTGCGTTTGTTAGATGTACCTCGTGAAAGCCGGAACTACTGGAGCCACTAGAGAAAGTTTAAGTTTGTGCGTTGTTGACCAAATGTAAGTGCTTATGTACATATTTAGAAGTTAAGTTAGAAGTTAAGTGTTAAAAGTTAGACAGAGAACTGTTCTGAATTAGTAGTTAGGTTAATATTTTACGTTACCACATTGAAATTGTAATTGCAAACACCTTAAGTTGAAAGCGTGAAGCTATAGTGCCACCTATTGGACATTTGTGTATAGCATAGTGAGATAACATGTATATATGTACTAAATGTCTTATTTTGTTGTTTGCCTGTTAGAACCACACATACACCTACTCACCTACCTGTACAGTTGTTCTACTTCATGTGAAATTTTGGCATCTCAACATTAAAGTGATGTTCCTGAAATGGTTGGATTAGTTCCTGTGTTCTAACCGACACACCACAGCGACTACAGCGTATTGCAAGTCTGCCTTCTGCCTTTCTACACAACAATATGTATATATATATATATCCCGCTCTACATACTCGAATAATGGATACTTTATTCGCCATCAATGATTGTTTTGGTAAAGCCATACTCAGTGTATTCATTAGATGAACGGTAAAAAAGTAAGAGCGAGGGGAGGATGACTCATTGAGGCATGCAGGCTGTAGTGTGCGTCAACTCTATCTGAATTGCGCGATCACATTTGAAAAAATATATCTTTTCAAGTTCTATTTAGTCCATATGTGTCAAACTCAAGGGCGGGCCACATCCGCCTTGCGTGTAATTATATCCGCCCGAGATCATTTTATATACTGTATTATTGTTATTAAAGCCCGGGTATATGAAGCGCTGGTAACACAATAAACTACAGATCCCATAATGCAGCGCTTCAGCTGCCTTGCCGAACACTTACCGCTTACTAGAGTTATTGCGCACTGAGTTTGCACGGCGCTTTGGTGACTTTGAAGAACAAAAAAAGTCCGTCTACATGCGGCTCGAACCTTGTGCATGTTTAGTAGCACATATCTGTGTGAGAAGCTCTTCTCAGTGATAAAGACTAACAAAACAGCACACAGGAGTCGCCTCACTGATGAGCACCTGCAATCCATCCTGAGAATCTCCACAACACAGAACCTCACACCAAACAGAAACGAACTTGTGGCCAAAAAAAGATGCCAGGCGTCCAGCTCTAAAATGACATATGAGCAAAGACAACTGAATGATTTGATTTGTTATTGCACGTAAGAGCGGGAGTCAACCGTTTTAACAAACAGCGTATTGCACTGATACGAAATAGCTGTGTGTGTATATATGTAGATATGTATGTATATGTATATATATGTTTATATATGTGTGTGTGTATGTATGTATATATATATATATATATGTTTATGTGTGTGTGTAAATATATATATATATATATATATATGACAACAACACTCATTACTCACAACAGTGACAAAACAATTACATTGACAATCAGGTTACGTTATTTTCAAAATGTTTCCTTTTCTTTTCATTGCTTCTTTAACACACTACTTCTCCGCTGCGAAGCGCGGGTATTTTGCTAGTATATTTATATATCTGTAAAAGAGATAGCAGGAGACAGCAAAAAGGTTTGGGGTTTTCCGGCCCCGTATATTGTCGACAATCCACAACATATTCAAAATTGGTCAAAACTATAAACAAAAAACTGTTCATATGCACGATGCCGAATCATGGCGTCGGCGGCCATTTTATGGAGGAGGAACCGGAAGTGGAGGAATGCTGGGAAGGAACCGTGAGGGAAGATGGGATCGATGACGTTAGGAAAGATGGCGGAGGAAGGGTGAAAGTATACGTAGTGCGGGCAAACCCGGCTTATGGTGGCGGAGCGTCTTTTTTCCTGTAAGGAAGCATAGGGAGAAAGTTAGTACCCTGCCATTCCCTGCCGGCGAATGTCTTCCCAGGTGTGTCAAGATCCTTCCGCGGTCTCCCACTCGCGCGTGCGTGCCATATCCTTATATATAATTTGATACTATCCGTATGTATGGTGTTCGCTTCAATACCCTGTATGTATGGTGTTCTAATCGATACCTCGACTCAATACAAGTTAGAACCATGCAATTGGACTCTGCCTCTGTAGTTAGAACATCACTTGGCAAACGCAGACGCAGTATTGCATGATTGGCTAAGAATGTTCGAATGCTACAGTGACGCCGCTGGGCGGCCGAGTATAGTAAGTCGGTGTTGGTTCGAGCAAGTAACAGTAAGTTTGGTTGGTTTTTGGAACGTTGGTTTGGTGGGGCGTACTTTCCAGGACTAACATTGTCGACTTACTTAAACCCTTCAACAGCTCCGGAACCGTAAGTAATTTAGAACGTATCGCCATTTGCTTGGTACATCGAAATCTATCTTTGGGCTGTTCGGTTTTGGCATCCGTCCTTCTGACATCTATTGGCAAACTGAGTAATGATGGCTGGGTATTAACAACTGTCATTGTTTAAATTTTAGCCGATCTCAGATCTAAAATGACCACGCCAACATAATTATTTCTCCGACTCTGATTAGAGTCGTAAAATACGGTTTGTTTTGAAAATTTGTTTGCTAGAAAAAATCAAATGAGGTGCACCAAAGAGCTGAGTTCATGTCTCACAGCCCCGTTTAAACAGGAAGCTGTTCATTACATTGGCTGAAAAGGTCTATGTTAAGCACAAATCAGTGCCATGATAACAAAATCATTTCAAGGACTTAAAAAAACAAATAATTCTTTGCAGAGAAAGTATGGATTTCACAAACGTAGAATTTGTAGTCCGATTCGATCGGGCTCCCAGTCGCTAGTATATATATAAAAAATCTTGGGTTGAGAGGTGATCATCTCGGAGAGACACTTTGACGTGATGCGGGACTACACATTACAACCTAAGGAAGCAAGACCCATAAGAGGGTGACTTTTACACGTCACGCCCTACTTAAAAAAAAGTTAAAACAAGTTCACGGACATCTAAAATCCCAGTTGTTGGAATGCTTTTGGCAGACACACTTCATGTGCTCCCTGCTCTTAAAAATGTTATACATCCTAGCTGGCACATGAATGACTAAGCGAAGAAGAAAGAGCATCACATCGAAAAGAGACACAAAAGCTTTGGAGAGAAAAGAAGGCAAAAAGGATTAACAAGAGAACAATAATAATCTATTTGCAAATTCAGAAAATAAGGAAAGTAATAATTAGCCCGGACTAACTGGACCTGAAAACCTCTAGATCCAATCGAGGTCAGAAATAAAAGACTTCATAATGGCGTTCAAAAACTTTGGCACCATATACATGCAGAGAAAGTGAAAGAATATGAAACTAGTAAAATTTGAAAGTGTCAAAAAAAAGATAGTAAAGATCACATTAGCACAAACAAATGGAAATTATTACTCGGTGAAATAACGGAACAGCAAAAAGAGATCGAATATATGGACATAGGTGATATATCAGAAGTATGTAGATATTGTAAGGCTTTAAAGTTTAAGTCGGAGACTTGTAGATCAGCTAATTCCTGTTGCCATCAGGGAAAAGTAGTGTTGCTTCCCAATGAAGAGGCGTATCCACGAGAATTAAAAGATTTGTAGTTTGGTGAAACACTACAGGCAAAATATCTGAGTCTACAATAATTTTTTTGTGTTTGCATCATTCAATGCTCAAAATGTAGATTTACACGAATCAGGACCATACGCTATGAGAATCTGTGGTCCCGCAACATTTAAAGCTATGACAAGTTTAATTTCGAAGACACCACAATTCGGGCAGGTGTATATTTATGATAACAGAGAAGCGATGCAACATAGAATTGAAACGGTGTTCGGTCAAATCAGAAGCATACATTTATATGATCGATTTTCAAAAATGGAGTTTACCTCACATGCATTTATTGGTTACTTTGCAAAATAAATTATTAACTGCTGATGATGTAGATCGCTTTGTCTGTGCTGAAATTCCAAACAGAGAAGCCTATCCTGAGTTATGTTACGAAGTCCTTAAACACATTTCTCACGGACCACAATTAAAACATTCAGTGTGTTGGGACGCAAAAGAAAAAAAGTGTTATAAGAAATTTCCAAAAGCGTTCGCTCAATCCACAGATAAGACTAAGGCTGGCTTTCCAGATAATCGTCATTAACAACACGCTTATCATGGAAAGAAAGATGGAAAATTTGCGATGATCGATAATTCAATGATTGTACAATGTAACCCATATTTGCCCAAACGATTGGATTGTCATATTAATGTCGAGTATTGTGCATCGTAAATGAGTATTAAGTACATCTACAAGTACATTTATAAAGAGCATGATAGAGTACGATAGCTTCATCGAAAGAACAGTCTCAGGATGAAGTTCAAGCATATTTATATACTTGGTACGTCCATGCAATGGAAAGCGGGTGGCATTTAATGGAATTGCCAATGCATTTCGAAGTCATTCTGTTGAATTATTAACGATTCATTTACCAGGTCAGAATATGATTCAACTGCGGTTGGCTGGCGCCCTGCCCGGGGTTTGTTTCCTGCCTTGCACCCTGTGTTGGTTGGGATTGGCTCCAACAGACCCCCGTGACCCTGTAGTTAGGATATAGCGGGTTGGATAATGGATGAATGGAATATGATTCAATTTAAGAAGGGTGAAGAAGCAGAAGCTTTAAATGTAGCGAAAAACAGAAATACAACATTAATGGCTTTTTTTGAACTTAATAAAACAGACATAAATACAAAAGCATATACGTATGCACAAATCCCTCAACATTACGGCAGAAACAAAAAAGTGTGCGTTTGTGTATATATGTATGTATGTGCATATATGTATTTCTCTCGTGAAAAATGGACATATATACAGAAAGACAGACATTAGATTTTATATATACAGTATATATATATATATATATTATGATGGATGGCCAGCAGCTCAACCTGGCTGGAATGGAAGGATGGAGGAAAGCACCTACTTGCGGACACTGCTTCTCCAAAAATGCTAGATGGCAGCTCCCCTTCAGTGTGGCGGTGCCACGGATTCCCACAGGGCATCCTGGGACTTGGAGTTTGGTTTCTCAACCCTGTTGGGTGCCTTTGGTGCCACCACGGGGAGCTGTCAAAGAACCTGGGAACTCATACTTTCCTTTTAGCCTGGAAGTACGAGGTAGTCACGAGGATAGAAGCCCTGAAGTATTTCCGGGCTGAAGAAAATGTCGGTTCTTCATTAGACCCGGAAGTGCCAGCCAGTTACGCAGTCGGAAGACAAGTAGCACTTCCGGGTCAAGGACTATTTAAAGGACTGATGGGAACCCAGCAAGCGAGCCAGAATTGGGAAGTAGAGGACAGAGCTTGCATGGAGGTGTAGAGGAGAGATTTGGAGATTTAAAATAATATTGAATTTATTTGTTTATTGTGGTGTAGGTGCTTTGGGCACTACTTACTTGAAGAAGATAAATTAAACAGCTTCTTGGTGTTTTAAAAACATGTTGTCAGTGTCTATGTGTTGGTTTAAGCTGATATAACTACATCTAGTGTTACTATACATAGATGTAGATATATTGTAAGGGAAAGCTGGTAGCTCAACCCGGTCAGGATTCCCAAGGAATGGAAGGATGAAGAAAGGCAGAGTTTTTGGCAGACTGTCTCCCCTAAAGCACTAGATAGCAACCCCACTGGTTTGCAGCAATGCCTCAGAATCCCACAGAGCTCCATGGACAGTGGAATTTTGTGCAGCCCTTTTGGGTTCAATGGGCACTGCCAAGGGGCGTTGCAGGAATGGTTGAGCCCTTAGTTCAATATTTGTGCCATACCAGGAAATCCTACCAAAAGAAGATCACTGGACATCTGGAGCACTTCCAGGTACCCCATAAAAGGAACCAGCTACCACTACTTGGGGAGTCAGAGTCGGGAGGAAGAGGGACAAAGCTTGCCAATGAAGGAGTGGCGGTGGAAGGACAAGAGAGAAGTGAAAGCCAAGGGTGCTGTGTGCTACACTGCACTGAAGTCTGTGCTTGTTGCTGTGGGGAACAGTTATTTGAAAGTGTGTCCCCAGAAAGGACAGAAATTAAAGTCTTGTTTGGTGCTGTGGTGCAATGTCAGAGGCTTTGCCTCGGGCTTGATCCCCATAAGGGGAAGCAAAGATGTATACACCTGACGAGCCCCAATTAGGGCAAAACACGTGTGGTGTACTCTTTGTATTATTTGGCAGGTACATATATACAAGTGTATATATGTTTGTGAATATATATGTCTGTATATATACATATATATAGTGAGGAACATAAGTATTTGAACACCCTGCGATTTTGCAAGTTCTCCCACTTAGAAATCATGGAGGGGTCTGAAATTCACATTGTAGGTGCATTCCCACTGTGAGAGACAGAATGTAAAAAAAAAATCAGGAAATCACATTGTATGATTTGTACAGAATTTATTTATATTGCACTGCTGCACATAAGTATTTGAACACCTGAGAAAATCAGTGTTAATATTTAGTACAAAAGCCTTTGTTTGCAATTACAGAGGTCAAACGTTTCCCGTAGTTGTTGACCAGGTTTGCACACACTGCAACAGGGATTTTGGCCCACTCCTCCACACAGATCTCCTCTAGATCTGTCAGGTTCCGGGGCTGGCGCTGAGCAACACGGAGTTTCAGCTCCCTCCAAAGATTTTCAATTGGATTCAGGTCTGTAGACTGGCTAGGCCACTCCAGAATCTTGATTTGCTTCTTACAGAGTAACTCCTTGGTTATCCTGGCTGTGTGCTTCAGGTCATTGTCATGTTGGAAGACCCAGCCACGACCCATCTTCAGTGCTCTGACTGAGGTAAGGAGGTTGTTGCTCAAAATCTCACAATACATGGCCCCATTCATCCTCTCCTTAATACAGTGCAGTTGTCCTGTCCCCTTCGCAGAAAAGCACCCCCGTGATGTTTCCACTCCCATGCTTCATAGTAGGGATGGTGATCTTGAGATGTAACTCCTCCTTCTTTTTCCTCCAAACAGGGCGAGTGAAGTTTAGACCAAAAAGTTCTATTTTGGCCTCATCTGACCACATGACTTTCTCCCATGCCTCCTCTGGATCATCCAGATGGTCATTGGCAAACTTCAGACGGGCCTGGACATGTGATGACTTGAGCAGGGGAACCTTCCGTGCAATGCGTGATTTGAAACCATGACGGCATAGTGTTCTACCGACAGTGACCTTTGAAACTGTGGTCCCAGCTCTCTTCATGTCATTGACCAGCTCCTCCCGTGCGGTTCCGGTCTGATTCCTCACCTTTCTTATCATCTGTGATACCCCACGAGGTGAGATCTTGCATGGAGCCCCAGTCCGAGGGAGACTGACAGTCGTCTTTAGCCTCTTCCATTTTCTGACAATTGCTCCAACAGTTGATCTATTTTCACCAAGCTGCTTGGCAATTGCCCCGTAGCCCTTTCCAGCCTTGTGGAGGTCCTCAATTTTATCTCTGGTGTCTTTTGACAGCTCTGTGGTCTTGCCCATGGTAGTAGTTGGAGTCTGACTGACTGTGAGGTGGACAGGTGTCTTTAAAGAGCTCAGACAGGTGCTACTAATTAAGATTACTAAGTGGAGTAGAGGTGGCCTTCTTAAAGGCAGAGTAACAGGTCTTTGAGAGCCAGACTTCTTGCTGATTGCCAGGTGTTCAAATACATATATGTGCAGCAGTGCAATACAAAAACATTCTGTACAAATCATACAATGTGATTTCCTGAATTTTTTTTTTTTTACATTCTGTCTCTCACAGTGGGAATGCACCTACAATGTGAATTTCAGACCCTCCATGATTTCTAAGTGGGAGAACTTGCAAAATCGCAGGGTGTTCAAATACTTATGTCCCTCACTGTATATATATGTTGCATAGTTTACTGTCAAATAATGAAGAGTACGCAATACGTGTTTCGCCCTAATTGGGGATCAACGGGCGTACACACTCCACTGCTCCCCTTGCGGGGATCGAACCTCAGACGTCAGCGTCAGAGACAAAGTGTGTAGATCGGAGTAATTACATTCATTGCATCCGTAGGCTGAGTCCCTACCTGATTGTATGGGTGGTTAGTGGTTGCATCACATCCGCCATGTGATACACCCTTATTTGGGCTCATCAGGCATAAACACTCCACTGCTCCAAATAAGGGTGAAACACGTGTCATGTACTCTGTGCATTATTTGACTGTAAACTATACAGCATTCCATGATCTGCTTCTCGCAATTGAAAGAGGGCCCACGTGGCGGATGTTTGCCGAATGGCACACCAACCACATGCGTTACCTGGTAGGTAACCACCCATACAATCAGGTCGGGACTCAGACTACGAATGCAATGAATATATATGTATAGAAACCAGTTGGTGGCACCACCAGGTCCTGGGTCAATATTAGACATTTTATTCATACAAACGGCACATCTTTTATGGGTGTTTTTTTCCAACTGTCCAACACAAACAGAACATTTCCCTTTCCTATTCTTTGCGTTCTTTTCCACTCCTTTCAGTTGAGTATTGCTTATCCTCTTTCTCAGCTCTGAGACCTCTGGCCAAGTAGTAGGGGCTTTCTTTAAAAGTCTAACCCAAAAGTGCTTCTGATGTTCAGTCAGTTGCCCCTGGGAAGCACTTCTGGGTCAGACAAGACCGCAACAGTCCTTGTGCCATGAATATTCGACCGCCCGCCTTCTGCTGACTCTGCTCTTTGGTACAGTAGGGTCTGATATGACATGAATAAGATTAAATAATTTATATTTTACTAACTTGTAACTTATTTAGCCTATATATACTGTATATATATAATACAACTGACTCACTCATCACAAAATCTCCCAAACCATGAGGACTTGGGACTTGAAATTTGGAATGTAGGTTACCCTTGGCCCGTAGGTACTCGCTAAGAAACTGTTTAAAAATTTCGTGGTCCAAGCAAAAAAATTCTTATGGTTTTTTTAGACCCATTCACTCCATTTCTTTCTAAAATAAATTTCATTAAAGCAAATTAAAAATACTTTCATTTTTTCTGAAGAGTACAAGTTTTATTTTGATATTTTCAAGTTTCCACAAAGCGTTTATAATATGCCATTTGTTCCTCTTTTTAAAAATAATTTACTTAGGTTATTCCAAGGTATATTAAAGCAATTTTTTTTGAGGATTTTGATTTTTATTATTTTTTTATGCTTTCTTTACAAATTCTTCTATTAAGTTTATACCTGTAAAACTATGATCGAGGAAGAAAGTATTTATATTGTCAAAGTAATGGTCCCTCACCGCGTTCTCCTAGATTGCTTAGGATTTGTAATTTTTTTATGATCTTTAAACCCCATTGAAAATCTATTTTTAATATTATGAATATTATAACATTCTCCGTCTATTTTTATTGACAAATAAATTTAACACTTACGCAGTCTGGTTACTAAATAATATCAGGGATGGTGATGGGATCACTGGGGCTTTAGTCCCAAACAAGTTTTCATCATCACTGTTTAAATCTTCTATACTTAAAACAGCTTATATTTGAGTAAACTATTTCAAGGAATAATTAGTAACCCATTGTGTTTCGTTTGTGTTCTAAATCTTGCCTTATGACCTTAACAGGACGTGTTCTGTCACTATGTATATTTTAGAACACATTTTTCTTGTTTTTTTCCCATAGTGAAGTAGTGTAATATAAACCTTAAAATCAATAAAGCATATATTCTTTGAATGATAGTAATAATAAACCATCCACCCTTATTTTGTCTCAGCTTTGTGCTTTGTAATCACTGAAACTGTGATTTGCTTTACCGGAAAGCATCTCCAAAGTCTGCAGGTTTTCATTCCAGCCTGTTTCGCAACCAGGGTGTCATTCTTACTTTTAACTGATCTCAGACTTGAACCAGCAACCCCAGGGGTTTACACCACGCTGTGTGTCAGCAGACAGCGCCTACTGCTGGCTCAGTGTTACACATGAAGTCACTGCACATGGCATTCTGTAACTGGGCAGCCATTTTTAACTCCAAGTGTGAGGATTCAGTTAATGTTGTTAAACAGCAGAGGAGAAAATAATCACATCTATACATATAAAGGAGAGTTGGGATCCGAGAGACTGTGTTTGTGTGTTTGTGGAGGGACGGAGAGTTAAGCCGGGAGGGGGAGTCACGTGATCATCTCCCCTCCCGTTCACGTCATTTCATTCACTTCATTTCGCTCCGAGCTGAGCTCCGCAGCTGACGCGGTCCTGCCGTTCTTTCTCCTTAGTGCTTAGCCCTCTCTCCTTAACTGATTTACTGTTTACTAGACTAGACGCAGTACTTACTGAATAGTATTTTTTCCATTAGGGTTTCTACTTAGTGTCTCTTAGTGTTTAATATTGTATATAAAGAAGCTCTGTAAGTCGCATAAAGATACATAATTATTCCAACTACAGCGACTGCAGCGAAGTGCACGAGGTCTGCTAGTAAAGTATAATTACAAAGTCAAAGTGTGCTTCAGCTTTTAAATGAGTCAAACTCTAAACATCAGTTAAAACTGTAGTAATTTCAAAACTTACAAGAATGTTATCAGCTTGGTGCAATGGTGTATGACAACCTTGTAATAACAGCAGGTAAATATTTGAAAAGGAAGCTGCAAGTCCAGATAACAGAGAGGAAGTCTGTGAAGATAAAAAACCGCAGAAGAATTTTAGAGTTCAGATACGCCAACAAGCAAAACAAGAATAACTGGAATCTGTGGAACTGAAAGCAAAACAAATTGACTGCAGATTCAGAAAACAATGTGAAAACATTGTAGGTGAGTATTCCAATAAAAGGAAAAGCTATACAGTATACCTGTAGGTACTTAGAGCAAATCAATAAAATAATGTCAGCCATTTTATAAAATACAGTACTGATTCCCTAAAAAAAATGAGGATTTTCTATTTCAATTTCAATTTATTGTGTACAGTTCTGTGCCCATTGAATTTAGTGCTATACTCTGGATTATTCTTTCTTTTATTCTATTTAATGCTTTTGTATATCCTCATTTGTTTATTGTTCCATGTAGAAAGTATTTGTATCATTTTTCTGAAAGTGCCTTAAGCATGGGAAAATTGCTATATAAATAAAATGCATTATTATTATTATTATTATTATTATTATTATTATTATTATTATTATTATTATTATTATTATTATGCACAAATTTACAAGTAGAAAATATTAGTATGTATGGTCTGTATCTACTCTTTATATATAAAATCCTAAGCCTAAAAGTGCAATGATTTTATGTGACATTTTTTGTCATGCTTTAAATCAGGCTTATTTTAAAACCTACATATATATGTTTGGTATCATTCTTCCATCCATCCATTATCCAACCCACTATATCCTAACTACAGGGTCACAGTGGTCTGCTGGAGCCAATCCCTGCCAACACAGGGCACAAGGCAGGATGCCAGCTCACACACTAGGGACAATTTAAGATCGCCAATGCACCTAACCTGCATGTCTTTGGACTGTGGAAGGAAACCCCTGCAGACACGGGGAGAACATGCAAACTCCACACTGGAGTTCCACTCCAGGAAGCAAACCCAGGTCTCCTAACTGCGAAGCAGAAGTGCTACCACTGCGCCATCGTGCTGCCCTGGTATCTTTCTTTTCAGAATTTATCGAACTTTAATGTGATGTTGTTAGATTTTCAGATTCTTATTCCTTTTTTAAATTATAAACTAAAAAATATCAAGAACTCACGTCCCAGGAGACGAAACTTTGTGCCAAGACATTTAAGAATTGGAAATAAAAGACAAAGGGTAGGACAGCTTCTGTACAGGCTTTTAAATGTTCAAAGCGCTGCGCAAGATGCCGATCACACAACACGGCAGCAGCAGCAAGCCCTCAGCTTATCGAGCAAAGAGGAGGGTAAAAAAACAACTGTTATTTGTTTCCCATTGTATCACCATTTAAGAAGGGGTTCAGAGGAGCAACTACATCTCCTTGGGGTGTGTTCAGCCCCCTTCTTCACAACACGAGCAGGAGGGATGTGAAGTGGCATGTAGCTTAGGCCAGGGGGGTTGGCAAGCAAAGTGAGAAGGGGGCGAACCACCTAGTATATATGGTGGTGGAATGGCTGTCAATCTTCCATTCTCTGGAGGGCAGAAGAGAGAAGACATTAAACAGTAGCTCCAACCCCTGGTTTGGTGGGTAATTAGTGGAAAGGAAGTTGAAAGAAAGGACAAGGGCTTTGGAAGATAGAGGGTTGAAGATCAATAGGAAGAAGACAGAATATATAAGGTTTAAAGATGATCAGGACTTAGAAGTTAGCCAGCAGGGAGTGCTACTGAAAAGAATGGATACGTCTAAATATGTAGGATGAGTTGTAGACTGAGACTGATACCTAGACGCAGAGATAACCCATAGAGTGAAGTGTGGATGGAACAATTAGAAGAAAGTATCAGGAGTATTATGTGATCGAAGAATTAAGGCAAAGGTTAAAGTTCAGGTGTTTAAGACAGTGGGAAGACCAGCAGTGATGTACAGAGCTGAGATGAGAGCAGTAAAGGGAGCACAGCATGAGAAATTAGATGTTACAGAGATGAGAATGTTGAAATGGAGGAGTGGAGCTACAGAAAAGGACAGAATAAGAAATGAAACAATCAGAGGTACAAATTTCTAAGAAAGTACAGGAAAGTATTTTGAAGTGATATGGATATGTGATCAGGAGAGACAATGAATATGTGGGCAAGAGAGTGAACAGGGAATGAAAGTACGGGGGAAGAGAAAGTAAGAGAGGCTAAAGCAGAGGTGGAAGGAGCGGTGTCCAGGTGCCTGAGGAACCCTGGAGCCCAGCACTTCCGCCACACCAGGAAGTGCTGGGGGGAAGACGACAGGGGACACCCGGATGGCTTCCGGGTGCGCAGCCGACACTTCCGCCACACTGGGGTGTGGCTAAGACTGATTGCAGCTGGAGCCCATCCGGGTTCCTATAAGAGGGGAGGGGAGTCATGGGTGGATGTCGGGCGGTAGTAGACAGAACTGGAGAGAGGACTGGAGGCGGCCAGAAGAACGGCACAAGGACTGTGAGGCCTGGACTTTTGCGGGAAAGGTGCAGAAGGCACTGGGTAGTGCACTGAAAATATAATTGTAAATATTGTAAATAAAAATGTGTTGGGTGAACTTACGATGTCCGTCTGTCTGTGTCCGGGCCAGCGTTCACAATACATATATAAAGTCACAAAATATAATCAAAATTCAAAAAAATTCTGAAAGCAAACAAGATCTAAATTGTAATCCAACAAAGCAACCAATAAATAGAAGCAAAAAAAAATAAAATTACCAGCAAGGAATAACAAAACTGTTATAAATGGGAGTCCCAAAGTAACAAAAGTCCCATAAGCACTTTCAAAAATGCCCACTAGAGGGGGAATATCACTATCAAAGCCCGGCTAGTAATAAGGGCAAACAGAGAATCATATAAAATAAAAAGGTCGGTAATACATGAAGGTACATTGAACTCAGAAGGGTATAATGGATTTGCTTGACACAATAAAGCAATCCAAGCAAACAAAGTCCCAGTACAGAATCCACAGGTGAAGTCAAAAAAACAGAGCAGAATTTAAAAAAAATTCAATAATTTATAAAAAAAAGTACAAAACATAGTAAAAACACAGAAACTCACAAAAATAAACCCCCAAGGGCAATGGAAGTGAATCATCAGGAACTATGGGAAACCCTCCAGATTTACAGGACAGATGGCTGCTCCTGGCTCTGCCTCTTGGGGGCCACCTACAAAACACATGGAACATGCAGTAACCAAGGGATAATACACATAAAAACACATAAAAAAAAGAAATTACTATAAATAAATAATTAAAAAATCAACAAAAGGCCAGAAAAATAATGATTTGGACACCAGCCAAACCCAGCTGAAATATAACAGAATCTCACCTCCGATATGTGATTAATGAACCGCAAGGGACTTCAAGTCCCACGAGCCTTTACAGGACTGTTGCCCAATGGAGAGGGAACCACTCATGAAACACAGGGAACGTAAAGACAGTTAAATAAACCATTCATAAACAAGTCTAAATATAATTAAAATATTAATACATGAAGACTAAATGTTAAATGAACAGAAAAATATGTAAAGAAATAACCATACAGGATTATTGAAACTAGAATAAGAATGAAAAAGACAATAAAAAACATAAACATAAGCCAACATAACAAAAACAAGGAAAATCAACATATTGGTCCTCAAGGCCCATGCCAATTGTTCAGTTTTTGCCAGAGCTCCATCCCTGTCTTTAGTTTGATATATTATTCCATTTTTGCTTTCCTTTTCTTTGTAAATTGTTTTGTTGTTTTTTTTTTATTAATGAACTGGCTTGTGGCAACCATCAGTCATTGTCGTTAATTGTTTCTATCTTTCTTTGTGTTTTTTTTTCCAGTTGCCATCTCCTCTTTTGTTGAGTTCACAGGGGGTGGGACCTCTCAGAATCACAGGGGGTTTGCCAACAGCACTGCCAGCTGAATCCCCATGTAAGGCTTTACAGCCCTGGTGGATTCAAAACACTGTCTTAGTCTTCCCTTCTCTGAGGTTTGTAAGCTTTCTCTTTCTGGATTTAAAGGTAATGCTTGAGTTTATTAACATTTTTTATAGGGTTTATCATGTTTTCGAATTCCTGTTGGTTTTGGGTTTTTTTAGTTTCTTATAATTACATATTGCTTATTTGAAAATTCCACCCTTTTTGTATCTATATTAATTACTGTTTGCTGAACCTTTTGATATTTCTTTTTTAAGAGAATGAGACGACAACAAAAGGGAGTTGAGGTACCAGCCTGGTCACCCTGTATAACAGGTTTGCAAAGAATAACGAAATACATGCAATAATTGCGGAGATGTCTTCACAGATACGAGATTCACAGCAGAACTCCAAGTGATGTGTTTTGAGTCCTTCCGACAGCAAGAGATGGGTCCAGATGGACAGACACTGGAAGTGACATCAGAGGTGTTATAGATGTCAATCACCTCGGGCCTCAAGCATAACGGCGTGCGAAGTATTCACACTATAACATGGCATAAGGACAAAAGCGGAAATGTTCATATGCACAAAAAAATCCAGATGCTTAAATCTGTGCATTCGCCAACTTCCACGTTCCGTTCCATAAATCCCTGTCAACATGAAAAGTAATCCATGTGCACGTGCCTGCTGTCACTCCCCAAACTCCTCCCAGAATTACGCCTCTTTGAATATGCAAATCAATGTAAATAGCCCTTAAGCTCCATGTTCTGTGAAAAGGTAAGGGCAAAAGCAAGGGGGTAAATAGAAGAATTTCAGCGAATACCAAGTGGAGGCAAGGAAAAACTTACTATTTGGTAAACAGTGGTATAAACAACAAAAGGAAGATGATCGAGTGAAATAGTGTCGGAGAAACTCAAAAGCTCAAGTTCACAAAGTCTCACAGTGCCCGAAATAAAAAAGAAGTTGTCAGATATCAAAGTCGCCGTGAAAAGGCGAGTCGTAGCCCACAGTCTGAGTGTCATATGAAAGCTTATTAGGGTACAGAGAAAAGAAGAAAAAAAAAGGCACACAGTGGGAAAAAAGCTCAAAATGTCAAGTTTAATTTCGAAATTTCCACTTTAATCACGTAGTTTATTTTTTCATTAAAATAGAACATCATAAACTTCATCTTAAAATCGTTTAATTTATTAGTTTCTCAAATCCCACCGTAACTAAAGTAGCACGTTAAATGCTTTGTTTTGTATTTGATCTTCAATGTGCTGTATGTGCGTGAATCACTACGTGCTTCTTAAATGGGCTTTCTCTTCCTCCGACAGGACACAGAATCCATTACATTCGTAATATTACAGCTCTCTGAATAATTAAAATACTGAGATGTATACTTGCGTTAAAGCGTGTTATTAAACATGGGAGCATGGTGGCACAGTGATTCTTCATGCCTCACGCAAGATGCTTGCTGCGCCATGCATGACCTTCGATGAAATGCTTTATTGCAGCAGTACTGTCTCTTTCAAATGTACTAACCTCCAATTCCTGTCCTTCCTTTTCTTTCTCCAAACACCCAATCGCCACACAATCAGCTCTGTAATGGACATTAAGCCATCAGTAAGCTTACAATGATGATTCTTCAAAACCTTTAGGGAACATTGAAATATCTTCGTAGTACATGTTTAATTATTCTATCCATCTATCCTTCCAGTGTCGCACCTGTCCCAGAAAGAATACAGTGCGAGGCAGAAACAATCCGTGAATGGGGCACCAGATCGTAGCTAGCGCTGTGGCACCCTGTTACTCACATGTTTAATTATTAACAATATAGATTATTTAAATGAAGTTAAAGTTTTCCCTGCATAATATAATAAACATATTTTTCTTCATTTCATCTTAAAAATGATATCGTCATCATATGTAAATACGCGCTTTATAAAGTGGCTTAGGTTGTGCAATATTATAACTGTAGTGCAAGTTTATGGTGAGGTGATTGTACATCAAGGAGCACTTGATGGACTGATTGAGTGTGTTTATAGTTCTTGGGATGAAACGGTTTCTGAGCCGTGAGGTCCGTACAGGAAAGGTTCTGAGAATAGTTCAATAGACAGCATGGCTGAGGCAGCGTTGGCTTGATGCTGTATACTGATAATTCTTTTTCTGATCTGCTGCTCCGAGTGGTGCAGTGAGAGTAATATGGAAAAAGATGATCTGCTGTGGCAACCCCTAAAAGGAGCAGCTGAAAGAAGAAGAAGAAGGTGCAGTGAGAGTAACAACGTTAAAGCAGCTATGGTATTTAGAATAGTTTGACCATTCTCTGGACCATTATATTCTTACTGGTTAATTACAATCAGATGCTTTAAACTAATAAACAATATGCGGTTAATTTCAGTGTACAGTATTTATAAAACTGCGTCAGGGATGTTGATCTAAAAAAAAAAGGGAAACCACACTAACAGTAGCACTGCTTTGACGCTGGGTGCCGCCAGTTTGCAAAACCGAGCAGAGAACTTGCATACGCCAGGGTTGGAGCTACCGTGAAAATGTGCGTGGCTTTACACCAAGTTTAGGTTTTATACATCGCGATTTGAGCGTGGAAACAGGAGTACGCAACATTTTTGTGCATATGCACCATTTATACATGAGGCCCCTGGCCTTCAGAGGGAGGAAGAGAAAAAGGCATTAGAACATGGCACCAACCTCTGGAGTAGCGGTAGGATTACACTCACTAGAGCCTTTAAGATCTTCCCTACGTGCACGCACATGAGAAGAGGCTTACATTTTTCTCTCCTCAAATTCTTAATTACTCTTTTTAAGCTGATTCATTCAGACCTTCAATGTTATGTCCAGTAAACTAATTTTTACTTTTTTTTCAGATACTAGTGACAAAATTCAATTCAATTCCGTTTATTTCTGTTTGGCTCTCTCCATCGAGTGCAGACTCAAAGCACTGTGACAAGGTCCAGGCAAAATGCAATTAATTAAATAAATGGATTAAAACACATATATCAGTACATTAAGATGGTATAAAAGGAAGCTGTTAACATGTTACTACACCACTCAATGCAGTAATTAAATACAGTTTGTTAAAAGAGTGAACCCTTAAAGAAAAGGAAGCAGGTGTATCTCAGAGCTTTGGGGATGTTTGCTCAGTTGCCAGTCTGCTTCCTGTCCGTCAACATTCTCTCACTGCCTTCTTCATTTTTCTCCCGTACCCTAAAGGCTCAGAGGCAGGTTTGACCGATGACTCTGAGCTATGATATTGTGAGGCAGATTCCAGATTTTCCTCATCTTGCACCCTCATCCACGCTGGAAAAAATATTGCTCAATTTTGAGGAATTAGACTCCATCTCTACAATATATAAAATCATTTTACAATCCCTTCCCTTCAAAGATCCAAGAGGACACTGGGGAAATGACCTCTCAATTAATATATCAGAAAAGGAGTGGAAAGTAGCAATGCAGAGAATTCACTCGAGCTCCATATGCGCAAAGCAACTCAAAATTATATATCGAGCACATCTGTCTCGACTAAAACTCTCCAAAATGTTTCCAGGGCATGATCCAACCGGCGAACGTTGCAACCAAGCCCCAGCCTCACTGGGTCACATGTTCTGGGCCTGCACCAAATTAACATTATTCTGGACAAAAATTTTTAATTACCTCTCAGACAGCCTTGGACTCACAATCCCTCCTAACCCATTAACGGTTGTGTTTGGGGTTCTTCCAGAGGGTCTTAAAGTGGAGAAGGACAAACAAATTGTGATTGCATTCACTACACTGTTGGCACGCAGACTTATTCTGATAAACTGGAAGAACCCAAACTCTCCTCTTTTAAGTCAGTGGGAAACTGATGTGTTATATTATTTGAAATTGGAAAAAATCAAATACTCATTTAGAGGATCCGTACAGACTTTTTTCAAAACATGGCAGGATCTAATCAGTAATATTTTAAAATAAGTTTATAAAGCACAGAGAATTTATTAATTTAGGTATTTTTACAAGCCTTAAATTTCACGCCGTTTGGCTTGCTCTCTCGACAGGGGTGGGGATCGATCTGTTCTTAACATAATTCTTTTTTTTGTAAAAACTTGATTGCTATGTATGGATTGTAATAAAATTAATAAAATAAAAAAAAAATGCAATTAATTAAATGAATGGATTAAAACACATATATCAGTACATTAAGATGGTATAAAAGGAAGCTGTTAACATGTTACTACACCACTCAATGCAGTAATTAAATACAGTTTGTTAAAAGAGTGAACCCTTAAAGAAAAGGAAGCAGGTGTATCTCAGAGCTTTGGGGATTTTTGCTCAGTTGCCAGTCTGCTTCCTGTCCGTCAACATTCTCTCACTGCCTTCTTCATTTTTCTCCCGTACCCTAAAGGTTCAGAGGCTGGTTTGACCGATGACTCTGAGCTATGATATTGTGAGCACACAGTGCCCTGTGATGGACTGGCCACCTGTCCAGACTTTGCACACTAATACTGCTAAAATAGACTCCATCACCTGTCAGAGTGTTGAATTTTAATTAAAGAATGAATGTCAATAAAATGTTTGTAAAGGAAAAACACAAAAGGTTGTGGCACACAAACAGTATGAAACACAGTATAAAATTACTATGCTAACAAACATGACTTACACATTCACAAACACTCATGCGGGGAGGCATAACTTACTACGTTCTGGTGACACATGAAAAAATATAAAATCACAATTTTAGTATCAGTAGTGACCTGGGGCCTCATGTATAAAGGGTGCGTATGCACAAAGATATTCCGTATGCCCATTTCCATGCACACTTAGAGATGTATAACAACGAAACTTTGTGTAAAGCCACACATATTTTCATGGCAGCCTCACACCATGCATACGCAAGTTTCTGCCTCAATTGTGCAAATTGGTGGTACCAAGCATCAAAGAAGTTCTACTGTTTCTGTGTGGTGTTCCTTTTTTCAGATTTGCATCAGTAAAGCAGCATATATCCAGCACACCAAAATTAATTGCATATCATTTCCAAATTTAATTCACTTGATTGTAATTGTTCTGTAACAATATAATGGTGCATGGAATGGCCAAACTATTCCACATACCATAGCTGCTTTAGTGTTGTTAGACAGCATCACAAATGGTTAGAAGAGAGCACATATTTATAGATGATGATGACTGGCTTCTAAGTCCATTTCAATTTCCAAGAGCTCTGTGCTGAGACTTTGAAGAATTCTGCTCTACCTGCTCCTTTGTAAGTTCTGTCCACTTTCAGGTTTTTAGCCACAGGAGCTTTTCAATGTGAATTTGTGTTTCCTTAGGAGGCATTAGCTCTCCAGAAATGTGTTCTTTTGACATTGCGGCATGTTAAGTTACCGAAAAATATAGAAATATCCCTTCCACCGTGATTACGGCGGTACAAAAATCACATGAGAGAAACAGATATACTTTAGCTTACTTTACTGACGGTTTTTACACGGTTACAGATGGGAAACTTATGACAGACTTTATCAAGGTGGGAGTCTTGATCTATGCAGTCTGCCATTTTTCGTCACCACGCTGAAAGGGTTTTCTGGACGGAGGACGTAATCTTCTGCCCGACAGCTTCACAGGGTTTGACTGCTTGTTCTATGTATTTATACTGTCTTCGCCACATGCAGGGCCCTCTCTGGTCTCCAAACAAGGAAATTAAGGATTCAGTTTCATCTCAGGAATAGTGCAATGCCCCTCTCTGGTCTCCAAACAAGGACAGTAGACACAAACCCCACCTCCAACAAGAATAGCACAATGCTCACACTGCAGATTGTCCCATTCTCCAAACTGCTAGGCTAATGGTTTCTAAATGCCGCCTAGTCCCTGTGTACCATACTTGGTCTGCCTATATGAATGGATCCATAACAGTGTGCATAGAGACAGTGACAATAACCTTAATATTATATTATAACAAACTGAGTATAACAACTTGCTGACTGATTGGTTATTTCACCAGCTTCACTAAGTCAGGCATGCCAGCTGTATAGGATGGTATTATCAATTTATCATCCAGATATATAAGATTTCCTTACACTGTGGCTGAACTGGCGAACATCAAAACACAATTTCACCAGCGTCCGGTTTTCCAAATGCAATTGGGGCGGTCAGCTGCACACACATTGCTATTGCAACAGCGCTGGACAAGTTACATGAGCCAGGGATGAATCACCAAAAGAATGAGCTGGCATTATATCATCTTTACCCTATAAAAACAGCAGCACTGCGCAGTCACAGGTGCTTTTTCTAACTAGAGATTCAAAAGTAAAGCAGTCCTATTACAGATAGCGAGTCACCTCAAAGAGTCCTGTGAAGAGCAGTGAAGCTGTCTGTTGTGGCATTAAGTGTTGATGCTACACCATAAAGGGGCCTTCAGAAAATGAATTTGCTTATGTAAATAGAAAGCATTTCCACCTGTTAATGTGTGGCTCTGTAGTCCACAGAAAGTGTGTTGCATTGTGCAAGCGTGTAGCGTGCTAAATAATGCGGCAAACAATCATGGCTTACCTGTACCTGAAGAGATGCGTTATGAGGAACCTGATTCTGACCACCAAATGATCAGCCAAATCAGAAAGCTTTACAACTTTGTTTGAAAGTAATTAGAGGAGAGAAGTTAGGAGCAGGTGCTGATACAGCGCATTGCCACACCCACCACACGACAAACCAACTTAGGATCCTAGATTAGGACCCGAGTGCAGCCATGCAATGGGTGACACCTCAGCACCACACTAGCTCTTTATTGTGGCTGGAGTGCCAATTCTGCCACAAACCCCCAGGTTTTTCCCTGCAGGTTGGAGGGCCTACATGCAGGGCTGAATGCAGATTAACGTCATACCCAGGACAGAGCAATGCAGGTTAAGGGCCTTGCTCAAGATCTAACAGAACAGGATATGTTTTGGCATTTACGGGATTCGAACCGGCAAGCTTTCAATTGCCAGTGCAGATCTCTAGCCTAAGAGCCAGCACTCTGCCCACGATGCAATTAGCAGAATGTCAAAACAGGTAATCAGATGCAACATTTATTTTTTAACCAACTCATTTAAT
Source organism: Polypterus senegalus (assembly GCF_016835505.1). NCBI lineage: Eukaryota > Metazoa > Chordata > Cladistia > Polypteriformes > Polypteridae > Polypterus > Polypterus senegalus. The sequence continues at coordinate 150,155,835 of NC_053161.1, forward strand.
TTGTGGTCAATATCACGTAGCACCACACTTATATTTCGTAGTTCATTGGCCACATTTCTTACAGCTTCCACTATGAAATAATAAGTCAAGCAAAATTTTATTGGCTAACTAAAAAGATTACAGTATGCAAGCTTTTGAGGCAACTCAGGTCCCTTCTTCAGGCAAAATGTAATTACATCTACATTACATCTACATAGGTGTCATTTTTCTTGACTTCTCATTTCTTCCATTATGGCTAACACGGTACAACACCCTACTGCTACAGCTTCCATTATTGCATTTTGTGACTCCTGAAAAGCGTACATCAGCACACAGCTAGATGGTCACCCAGCAGTTTCTGTGACAAAGATGTGTGTGCTACCAGTGCCTCAAAATGTGCTGGGTACAGCGGCACCATCACTGCATGGAGTCGCATTACAGATGCAGGAGTCAGCGTTTAAAAATTGTCTGAAACAGAATAAACAGACAGCGGGCTGAGACTCACCTTTTCATAAAGACTTTGATATCTGACCACTTCTTTTTTATTTCAGGCACTGTGCAACTTTCTGAACTTCAACTTTCGAGTGTCTCTGCCATAATGTATCACTTGATCATCTTCCTTTTGTTGCTTATACCACTGCTTAAGCCAACAAATAGTATGTTTTTCCTTGCCTCCTCTTCGCATTTGCTGAATTTCTTCTTTTTTCCATGTTTTTGCCATTGTCTTTTAACAAAACTCTGAAGGGCTATTTATATTGATTTGCATATTCAAATATGTGAAACTCTGGGAGGAGTCAGACTGGGGCTGCAGGCATTCTTTGGGATTTATAAAAGGAAAGTGCGTGGAATTTTGCATATGCACAGTTTTATGCAGTTAAGAAGTGTCACCCAATACATTTGTTGTTTGAATCCCTCTGAGCAAGCTGCTAAACCATTGTAAAAAAGAAAATCATGTGAACAATTAGCTCTGTGGCACTTGGAGTGAGTGCTCAATACAGGAACGGCACTAAAGAAGACGAATGTCACAGGTTCAATCCAGAACTGACTGGCTGTATAAATCTGAGTAAATTATTAAACCTAAACATACTTCAACTGTAAGATAAATAGATAAATAGTTATACTTTTGCCACATACAATAAATCTAATTGTGTTCTTAATTAGATAGATAGATAGATAGATAGATAGATAGATAGATAGATAGATAGATAGATAGATAGATAGATAGATAGATAGATAGATAGATAGATAGATAGATAGATAGATAGATAGATGCCTAGGGGAAAATCTGGCTTTTTATAGAATCTGAATAAGTAAATAAATAAATATTATTATATTGTAACAAACTACAATCTTCCTGTCAAATACACACCAGAATCCATCTTTCCATCCATTATCCAACCCGCTATATCCTAATTACAGGGTCATGGGGGGTCTTCTGGAGCCAATCCCAGCCAACACAGGGTGCAAGGCAGGAAACAAACCCCGGACAGGGTGCCAGCTCACCGCAGCACACCAGAATGAGTAAAATGAAAGAATTCTAAAAATAATGAAATTGTCTGATTGGACATAAGATCTGTTAAGAAAAGGACTTATATATACATATATATAAAACCCTCAGTGCCTTCTTGAAATTGTCTCTGCTTTAACTTTAAACATATACAATATGTAAACAGTAGTCCTATACCTCTGTATCTCTGAAGTACCCCGGGATGGTTTTCACTTTACAAAAGTCACTATATAAAATAAAAATTACAATTTCACTATCACTTTCTTTAGGCCTTAAACTTATTTCTGCTCTAATTGTTAAATCATCAGTAAAATCTTTGCATTTGTTGAGAACTTTGAGAAGGTGTTCACTAAAAAAAGGCACTGTTTATAATTAACTGAATAATTTGTTGTCTCAAAGTCCTCAGGGTTGTTGTGACAGAGAGATGCGCAGCATTGTTCATAATGGCACTCAGTTTTGTCTTAATTCCCTCTTTGCCTACTAGATCTAGCGGGTCCAGCGTGTGTCCTATAACTGAGTCTTCCCTTTTAATTAGCTTGTTGGTTTGGTGGGCCTCTCTTGAAGTGATGTTACAAGCCCAGCACACCACAGTGTAGAAAATCTCACTGGCGATCAGAGAGTTATAGAAGATGTGAGGGGTGTCACCGCTACTAAAATTAAAGGAGCGCAGTCTCCTAAGAAGAAAGAGCCTGCTCTGTCCTTTCTTATCTGGTTCCTCTGTGTTCTGAGACCAGACCAACCTGTCACAGAGGTGGACCCCAAGTACTTGTAGGAGTGGACCACCTTGAAATCTTTTTTCTGAATTGTGACTAGACATAGAAGCTTTGGTGTGGCAAAAGTCAATAAGCAGTTCCTTATTTTTGCTGGTGTTAAGATGCAGAAAATACTCTTAATGTTAAGAAACATAGTTCTTCACCAGACTCAACCCGCTTATCAATTCACCCCATAAGTGTAGAATCAACTGAGAATTTCTGCCGGTGACATGACTTGCTGTTATATTTATAGTCTGAGGTGTACACAGTGAATGGTAGAGGAGACAGGACTGTTCCTTGTGGTGCTCCAGTGTTGCTCACATAATATCAGAAAGACAGTCCTGGAGTCTCACAAACTGCAGTCTGACTCACAGATAGTCCATTAACCAGGAAATCATTGGCCTCTACTAACATGGGTAACTCATTGCATGACCCTCAGTGAGTGTCTAAATGTGCTCTCTAATTGTAAAAGTGTATTATATGCAAACAGTAGTACCATAACTGTATATATATATATTTATATATACTCAGCAAAAAAGAAACGTCCCTTTTTCAGGACTGTGTATTTCAACAATAATGTTTTAAAAATCCAAATAACTTTACAGATCTTCATTGTAAAGGGTTTAAACAATGTTTTCCATGCATGTTCAATTAACCATAATCAATTAATTAACATGCACCTGTGGAATGGTCGTTAAGACCTTAACAGCTTACAGAAAGTAGGCATTTAAGGTCACAGTTCTAAAAACGCAGGACACTAAAGAGACTTGTCTACCGACTGTGAAAAGCACCCAAAGAAAGATGCCCAGGGTCCCTGCTCATCTGCGTGAACGTGCATTAGGCAAGCTGCAGGGAGGCATGAGGACTGCTGATGTGGTTAGGGCAATAAATTGCCATGTCCGCACTGTGAGCCGCCTAAGACAGCGCTACAGGGAGACAGGAAGGACAGCTGATCATCCTCGCAGTGGAAGACCACGTGTAACAACACCTGCACAGGATCAGTACATCCGAATATCACACCTGCGTGACAGGTACAGGATGGCCACAACAACTGCCCGAGTCACACCAGGAACACACAATCCCTCCATCAGTGCTCAGACTGTCCGCAATAGGCTGAGGGAGGCTGGACTGAGGGCTTGTAGGCCTGTTGTAAGGCAGGTCCTTACCAGACATCACCAGCAACAACGCCGCCTATGGGCACAAACCCACCTTCGCTGGACCAGACAGGAGTGGCAAAAAGTGCTCTTCACTGATGAGTCATGGTTTTGTCTCACCAGGGGTGATGGACGGATTTGTGTTTATCGTCGAAGGAATTGAGCACGTCTGGGACCTGTTGGATCGCAGGGTGAGGGCTAGGGCCATTCCCCCCAGAAATGTCCAGGAACTTGCAGGTGCCTTGGTGGAAGAGTGGGGTAACATCTCACAGAAAGAACTGACAAATCTGGTCCAGTCCATGAGGAGGAGATGCACTGCAGTACTTCAAGCAATTGGTGGCCACACCAGATACTGACTGGTACTTTTGATTTTGAGCCTCCCTTCATTCAGGGACACATTGTGAAACATTTTTAGTTTATGTCTTATGGTGTTGACTCTTTTAGTGTTCATACAAATATTTACACATTAAGTTTACTGAAAGTAAAAACAGTTGAAAGTCAGAGGACGTTTCTTTTTTTGCTGAGTATATATATATATATATAGCTCTTAAGGGTTTTCACATCAGCTCAGTGATCTACTGGTGTGAATTATAAAATAAAAGGTTGTAACAGTTGAACACTTCTGCCATCAGAGGACCCACTTACAGTGTATGATGGAATGTAGAAGAGCAACTGGAAAGCTGCCAGACAGGTTTGACGGCGACTAATTCAGGTTCTTAGGATGCGGCCTCAGCACTATAAAGAAACAGCAGGACCGAGTGCAGGTCTGGATGGCTGCCGCTGCTTCATCACAGCAGGTAAAGTTTTGTATCTCAGCCTCTATGCTTCTTGCTTCAGGCTGCACGCTCCTGGCTGACAGGTGTGACAGACTGACCGGTAGACGTGTCACCGACACAGGTAATGAGGTCACAGGGTTGCTGACAACATAGCAAATGCAGGCTTAGTGTGGACTCTTCTCTGCTGGTGAGTGAGCTGCTGTTTGATTCCTTCTACTATTTCAAATGTATGGCTAATTGGAGTTGTTAGTTCTAACAATGTTGCTGTTTGCCGATTCTACAAACCATTAATGTGTTTTCACTTAAAATCTGTTCGGGAGAAGAGGAGTAGGACATGTGGGGACTGCAGAAGAAGCAGTCGGCATGTCTGAACTGCTCCATGATCTTTGGTGTAAGTGATGGAAGATGCTCACATACACAGTCGGACACACGCTAGCCTTCACATGTTCTTTCTTTAGCAAACAGAATATTTTACTAGAAGATGTCCACCCAGGCTACTAAAGGCATTCATATTGAATATTTTAGTCTTCCTGGTATATACAAATAAATACAGTGGAAAGTGACCACCTGATGACATTAAGGGTGTTGCGGCAAAAATTCCAGTGACATGTCACAGGGGCAAATCAGAGGTCAAAGCAAGTGAGATTTCAGTCTGGGATGGACACCTGCTCTACCTAAAGCTAAACATACAAAATGTTATTTGTGACTGGGTTTAGACTTATCTGAGACAGACAGCGCTCAGCTTTTCTCTTCACCTATTTCAGATCTTTTGTTGATCCAGGATACCCTGTAACTGACATTCTGATCAGACGTTGAGCTTGCACCTTCCAATGGGTCACACTAGTTCTAGTCCAACTGAAAAATCAAGTCCAACATTTCCTAAGAAAGGAAGACACAATGAAGACATCACTGCTCTGTCCGGTGAGAGAAGCTGTTTGTGTCATTTAAGAAATCCCAAACATGGTTGTTCTGTGTTTACTAGCCAGTAATAACTTTGGGTGTTGGGCAAGGTTGTTGGGTCCAGCGGCTGTGGGGCATCTGATGGTGAAGGAAGATTCACTGATTTTGACTTTGCTGACGATTCTGTGATCTTTGTGGAGTCAATGGAAGCTCTGATCGGGGCTCTTGAGAGACTGTGCGAGGAGTCTGAGTGTCTGGGCTTGCGAGTGTCCTGATAAAAACCAAGATCCAGGCCTTTAATGACCTCTTAAGCACAGCCATCAGCAGTGTGTCTGTCTGCGGAGAGAGTGTTGACCTTGTCGAGAGGTTTACTTACCTCAGCAGTGACGTTAATGTTTCTGGTGACTCTTCCTGTGAAGTCAGTAGATGGATTGAGAGAGCATGGGGGGTCATGATATCACTGGAAAGGGGTGTGTGGCGTTCCCGATATCTATGCAAAAGGACGAAGGTCCAAGAGTTTAGTGGCCTGGTGCTTCCTGTTTTGCTATATGGTTGAGAGACATGAACGCTATCCAGTGACCTGAGATGAAGACTGGACTCTTTTGGTACGGTGTCTCTCCAGAGTATGCAAAGGCACCGCTGTTGTGACTTTGTTGCTCATGGAGTCCTGAATGAGGCACATTACCTGCATTGTGAGGGAGCATCACTTATGGCACTATGGCCATGTGTCACTATTCCCTGAGAGTAATCCAGCTCGTAGGATCCTCATTGTTGATGACCTGAGTAGCTGGACCCGGTCAAGGGGACACCCACGTAACACCTGGCTGCGGCAGACAGAGGGTCATTTCTGCCTGGTGGAGTTGCCAACCAGGATCCTGAGCTGTTTCATCGTGTGGTGGGTGCAACAGTGCGCTGTACCAGTGCATGCTCCCCAACCTGACCTGACTGATGACTTTGTAACCATAACCTGAACAGGCTTAATTCAGTAAAGGCCTTGTCACATTCTTTGACTCATCCAGTGATTTTTAGTCATTGCCTTCTTTTACATAATCTTAACAAGTCGAAGGCAGCTGGTTACCTGCTCCCGTGAAGCAAGTCATGTAATATTATAGTCCAACTATTCTGTGACTCCCTCCGAAAAAATCAAATAGGTTTGAGTTTGTCTTTAGTCATATGAGTGCATGAGAGCTGACAGGACTACACTGGAAGGTCGGCATGCAGTCGGTAAATTAAACATAACCCAGCGTTTTTCAGTCATTTAAACTGACATCGCCTGGTGATAAGACCAGCCCCTGCTGTCTGTACATCTGACATGCCTAAAAAAAAAATCTAAATAATTGTATTTAAAAAATGAGAGCTCATAATGTATAGTCTAGATTAAGACAGTCATAGCTGACAATCTCAAAACAAGAGGGGACCTGAGGAACACTAAATAGAAATATGGCTGGCCCTCTGAAATAATAGCTGGAGCTGATGAAATCCCAAATGGAAGGCAGTTATAACAGAAGAAACGTTTCGGTGTGAGAATCTTCTATAACATTTCATCAACTAGCATATGAAGATAGCCATGAGAGAATTATAATTGGCTGAAGTTCTGGTCTCTTGTTAATGAATCAGAATAGTCCTCATTGTACGTTATTGGTTGAGTCTTCAATGCATAGAACAGGATTTAGAGTCCCTTTGAAATCTCCACAACTTCTAACTGCCCAATCATTGTGTTGTATGGGTTGTTACATTCCAGATTCTCTGACACCGGTTCATCCTCGACACTTGGGTGCAGTCTATATGAAAGCAGATAGGGCTAACGTAACTTGGGTTTGTACCGAGGCCTTGTCAACACATTTCCTTTGGTTTCCTTCTTCACCTCAGAAATCTTAAGACAAGATGGCAGCAGGTTTTTACAACACAATTTCCTGTCTGTTTTTCATTTCTTTTTAGTTTAACTTTTATTTTTAATGCAACCAGATATGTTGATGACTCTTTACTAAGCACAATCAGAGACCAGAGGTCTACTTTTAAATTGTCACTTATACATCAACTGTTGTAATACGCAGGTCTACAAACTCAACCTGCGGCTTTCATGTCTGAAGACCCAGTTCTGAGACTCCAAAATGAAGTGTGCAGTCTGAACTCACAAAAAAATAAAGGTATGTAAATTTCAAAAAGGGAGAGTGGAAGCCATATACACCCCTGGCCCAAAAACAAACAAAAAAAAAACAGAGTTTCTTGTAATAATAATGTTTATTTATTCAAAACAATCTTTTTATAAAGCAAAGCACAGAGTGGTTTTAATGAGATTTAAAAAATACTAAATGTTACTTTTAAGACACAGTTTGAATATAAACAAAACAAAAAATCCATAATCACAAAAACAAATTCATTACCAAAAAGCAGGACAGAAAATCCCAAATCCAAAACAATCAAAAACCATAAGTTGCAAAAATCTAGAAAAGGGAGCTGAACAACACAAGCAGGTGGAATTGTTTAGTCCCTGGCTTATGTAAAGTTCCTTTAATGTTATATTTCTGTTGTCTTTTAAACATTTTGTTATTGTTTTCTTTTTGTATTTATTTCATATTTTCATATTAATTAGATCTATTTATTATTCTCTATTATGTTAGTACCAGGTGTTGCAGCATTAAGTAGCCCCTCTGCTTCCTTTAACCGGAGGCTATGGAGGCGGGTCCACCACTCAGCTGCATGATCAGGTGTATAAAATAAGAAGCTTCCATTATCTAACCCGCTATATCCTAACTACAGGGTCACAGGGGTCTGCTGGAGCCAATCCCAGCCAACACAGGGCGCAAGGCAGGAAACAAACCCCGGGCTGGGTGCCAGCCTACCGCAGGGCACGCACTCACACACACCAAGCACACACTAGGGGCAATTTAGGATTACAAATGCACCTAACCTGCATGTCTTTGGACTGTGGGAGGAAACCCACACAGACACGGGAAGAACATGCAGACCATGCAGGGAGGACCCGGGAAGCGAACCTGGGTCTCCTAACTGCGAGGCAGAAGTGCTACCCACTGTGCCACCATGCTGCCAAGGAGAAGCTTTGCATTGCAATTTTGATTCATACATTGGTTTTTGCAATCTTTGCTGTTCTTTATGGATGTTCAGTATCTTGACTCTTGCTTTCTTTCAAGGTTTTGTTTGCCTTTATGGCAAAAACCACTTCACTCCCTTTTTCATGCTTGGCTTTGTCCATCCATCCATCCATTTTCCAACCCGCTGAATCTGAACACAGGGTCACGGGGGTCTGCTGGAGCCAATCCCAGCCAACACAGGGCACAAGGCAGGAACCAATCCCGGGCAGGGTGCCAACCCACCGCAGGACACACACAAACACATCCACACACCAGCGCACACACTAGGGCCAATTTAGAATTGCCAATCCACCTAACTGGCATGTCTTTGGATTGTGGGAGGAAACCGGAGCGCCCGGAGGAAACCCACACAGACATGGGGAGAACATGCAAACTCCACGTAGGGAGGACCAGGGAAGCGAACCTAACTGCGAGGCAGCAGCGCTACCACTGTGCCACTGTTTACCTTCAAAATAAGTAATTTATTTATGAAGGGAATGTTTCTATGGGCTCGAGTTTTGACAATGTTCCTCCTTCCTCTCTTAATTTTTTATGAGTATTTTTAAACTTTAACGCTTGTGCCCCATAATTAGGCCTCTGTAGGCCAAAGCCTGCATGTCGAATTTTGGGTTCAGTTGCCTGTAGTAAAGTCTACCTTGGGGAGCCAGACTTAGATGAAGGGTTGGTTAGGCTAGTGGGCTTTCATGGGCTGCACTCATTTTTGTACTTTGTTATGGGTGGAAATCATAAGAGCAGGAGCTAATACCTCAGCACTGTCTTAAAGCATCTCTTACCATTAATTACAACAAAGGCCAAAGCTGCAGTGTCAGGTGGGTCCACTCCATTTTGCTTTGATACATAAAGAACATGTTAATGAATGAGATAAATGAAAAACAAAATTAAAATGCTTAACAAACATTAATTAAAGTGATTAAAAAAACAAAAAGTAAAAAATCAAATTACAGGACTTGATATAAAATATTGTCATGGTAAAAAACACAGATAAGGAGAATAACCATGAGGGACAGAAGCCTAGTCAAACCATAAAATTAACAACTTCTTGCAGGCATAGTGCTTTCCCCATGCATGTTTTGACATTTGTTTCTGTTGGATGTAGAGATATGTAGTTTAGCATGGCCTCTTATGTGTTATGAGCAAAAATAGGAGTGAAGACTCTAGAATTAAAGTAGAAAGCAGGCCAGAAACCTACCTGGTTGGTCCAGGAGAATGAACCTTGATTTCACCCAAGCCCCAAGGCAACCTGTTGGGTTCAGCTGGAGCAGGCCTAAAAATGTGAAGTTAGCAAAACCACTATAAAGATTTCAAAATCCATAATGAAAGCCCCAAAAAAAGAGAAGGGTGACCGTCAACCTTTGTTTTATATGATAGGGCAAGCAAAGAATCTTTATGAAAAATAAGATTTATTAATAAGAAAAAATACAAGTAAAACATCAAAAGGAGGAACAAAGTAGTTGCCTAAAGACAATCCTAAGCAAACAAAATCCCAATATGAACTCCAAATTCCAGAATTCTTAAAACAAAAGCCAGAGGTTGATAAAGAGAAAATTCATTGATAAAACTGTGATACTTACAAGACAGTAAACAACAATGGTTCCCACTCCCAGGCCTTTGCACTTAGTTTAAATAGCCTGAAGGGGAACCCTGGAGTGGTGACGTCGGGGTGGTCCTGCTTCACCCACAAAGAACATGGAACATCAGTACATTTGAAAAGAAATATGAAGCAAACAGAAAAAACAAAGACAAAACAGCTCAAAATTAGCAAAAACAATATGCATAATTTCAACGCACTACACAACAATATGTGTCTGTTGCAATTTAAAGAAACTGCTGTGCTAATAGAATGTCCATCCATCCATCCATTTTCTAATCCGCTGAATCCGAATACAGGGTCACGGGGGTCTGCTGGAGCCAATCCCAGCCAACACAGGGCACAAGGCAGGAACCAATCCTGGGCAGGGTGCCAACCCACCGCAGGCCAATAGAATATGTAGATCCATTTCTAATGGATTAATTTCTGGCCTAACAACAATGTGCATGCCTTCCTTTGGATGTGACTCCTGATACAATGTGAGCTCAGAATGTTAGCCATTACTGGTCATTTTGGTTTACTTTGACATAGTGAACATGTCTGTTTTTATGTGAGTCATTTACCTTAGGTCTTGAAAACATCAAGAGGAAAATCAAGTTAATGATCTACAAGGCTGTTTGTACAACAGCTCTTCTATATAATTGCAACCCATGAGTTACCTACAACTAGCACCAGGAACTTCCCACCACAAAATTCCATCACTGATGTATACTCAACCAACGACATTTAGGCAAATGCTATTTGTACTAACACAATGATCTTGCAGAGCCTGCTCGACCGGATAGATTGCTGCATCCTGTCAACGTTAAATTCATGGAGCCAGTTTCAAGATAGGAATTATTTGACACACGTGCGAAGTCACACAGTACATGGAAGGAGATAACTGAATTACAGCTGTTGATTAAAGTTCTTAAATACACACTAGCTTCTTTTTCTCATGTCGTTGTAAGTTACTGATGAACGAACCCTTGGAGACAAAATTCTTCTACACTAGATTGCGTTGGGTCTCTTATCAATATATAACTTTGCAGAGATGTAGAAGTGGGACTGGATCATAAATTGAGATGCCTTCATTAAAATGCTTTCTAACAGTTCTAAGGGCAAAAACTAACACTTAAGAAGAATATAAGTTGTTTAGTATAATCATACATCCATCCATTTTCCAACCCGCTGAATCTGAACACAGGGTCATGGGGGTCTGCTGGAACCAATCCCAGCCAACACAGGACACAAGGCAGGAACCAACCCACCGCAGGACACACACACTAGGGCCAATTTAGAATCGCCAATCCACCTAACCTGCATGTCTTTGGACTGTGGGAGAAAACCAGAGTGCCCGGAGGAAACCCACGCAGACAACATGCAAACTCCACGCAGGGAGGACCCGGGAAGCGAACCCAGGTCACCTAACTGTGAGGCAGCAGCGCTACCACTGCGCCACCATGCCACCCTTAGTATAATCAATTTATAATTAAATAGTGAAAATCATGCTTAACAGTAAACATCAACTCAATTCCATGCTAAACTCCAGTCTCCCAAGACAAATGCTCTGGTCTATCTTACAAAAGGACAAGTAAAGATCTCTTGGTGAGAGACCCTAGCAAAGCAATGTCCCCTTCCATGCGTCATATGATTCATCAAGTGGGAGTTCATTCAGTTCACTTTGAGACCATCTACCTCTCTGATGATTTACACAAATGGGGGGAGAGGGAAGAGAGTCCACATGTGCGGAGGCCATTACCTGTTGGAACTTCATGGCCCCACTGCCCAAGTTTTGTCGCTCCAAAATTGGATTTCTCAACCATAAAAAAAAACCTTGATGTGCGTCATTTTCATTTGGGGTGACCATCGACAGAGGTCATTTTGTGATAACTCAATCACATCTTTAAGATATCAAACATGACTGTCATATAATTTTCCTCTACACTTTGAAAACCTTTCATTAAATTTTATTATTTATCATTAGTCACATGCTGTCCTTTCCTCCATTGCTGCAGGTTTGAAAGAGAAGTTTTCAGAAGTTTTAAAAACATTACCCCATGAAGATCTCCTCAAAATCACTCTTTTCTACAAGGCCCAGCTTGTGTATGTGATTGAATACGACACTGATGCCATTCTGCAGAACCTGGTCACCAAACACATCCTCAGCCACGATGAGGCGAAGGTGGGCATGGCTCAGTCTGACTTTTGGAAATTGGTCTGTAGGTTACTTCCAGTACAAGCCAGCTGCAAAATGGCTCCTCTAGAGATCAGACAATCAGGCAATGGAACTCAGGTTTGAAAAATCAAAGTTTGCACAAACTGCTGAACAGACATCTAAAGCTGTCATAGAGAAAGACTCAGCTACAGCCTATCAGGTTTCATCATTGAAAAGGTAAATCAAACACATACCTGCAATACTGTGATAAAATCTGAAAGACAGGGAAATGCATTCTCTGAATAATCGGAAGCTATTCAACTGATTCAGCAGATTCACAGACTGGTGTAAGTATTCAGACTGAGAATACCAGGCAAAAAGAAATATAAAGAAATTTAAAGAAACATGATCAGGAAATCCAACATCTACAGTACATGCTAATTAGGATTAAAGATTCAAGAGTATTTATTGTCATTTCATCCATATACAGTAGTACAGCATACAGTGAAACAAAACAACACTCCTCCAGGACCATGGTGCTAGAACACAGGACAACGAAGAATCCACGACACATAACACAAAGACACATAATATATAACAAGGTGCATGTGAGTCAAATGTGCAAACATATGCAACATTGCAGGGCAGAACACATATATCAGATATCAGACCGGTCCTTGAGTGTTCAGGAATCTGACTGCTCGGGGGAAAAAACTGTTACACATTCTGGTGGTAAGGGCCCAAATGCTTTGGTACCTTTATCCCAATGGTAGAAGTGTAAACAGTGAGTGTGAAGGGTGTGTTGGGTCATTCACAATGCTGATAGCTTTGCGGATGCAGTGTGTGGTGTAAATGTCCATGATGGAAGGAAGAGAGACACCGATGATCTTCTCAGCTATCTTCACTATCTGTTGTAGGGCTTTACGATCTCTGACGGTGCAATTTCCGAACCAGACAGTGATGCAGTTGCTCAGGATGCTCTCTATATGTTCCTGGTAATTTTCAGCTCACCGTAGCAATCATGGAGTGTGATAGAGCAGTTTGTGGAATACATCGTAATGCAGGTCAGAATTTTCTGTGTCTATTTATTGCACTCTGAAGGTAGACTAAGAAAGCCAACATGGAGAGTTCCCCATATATGTTAGGTTTAAACAGAAGGAGTGGGAAAACTTACAGCTGCGGTCAGATAGTAATAGCATATTAGACTAAGTGTGTGACCTGGAGCGAGGGGTGGGGAGTCAAATAATCTTGACAAGAAAAGACCATTCAGCCCAACAAGCTCACCAATTCTGTTCACCTAGTTTCTGCAAAATAACATCAAGTGGAGATTCACAGGTCCCTGAAGTTCTCCAGTCTACCACATTACTTGGTTATTTATTCTGTGTGTCTGTGGTACTTTGTATGATCGAAAATGTTCTAATGTTTGTGCAAAATTCTCCCTTAACAAGTTTTTTATCAAAAGTCCTCATGTTCTTGATGAAGAATTAATTCTAAAATAATGCCTATAATCCACTGTGCTAATTCCTTTCATGATTTAAGCACTTCAGTCATGTCACCTATTAATTTTAATTTGCTTAAACTAAAAGGGATAGCTCCTTCAATCTCTTCTCATAATCCATATTTCTCAGTCCCAGAACTGACCTATTCATTCATCTGTGGTTTTCCTCTAGTGCTGCTACGTCTTTTTTGTAATAAGGTTGATATAAATTGCATACAGCACTCCTGGTCAGACAGCACATAGCTTAAGTATATTTACCCTTGGCCTGTACCATATACAGTGGAACCTCGGGTCACGACCATGTACAAATCGGATTATGACCAAAAACTTTTGCATCTGTTCACAACCACACATTTGGGTGACAAACAAGCCAGTTTCCCTTCGGGTTTGTATGCGCAGATGATTTCCGCACGTGTTCAGTCTCTCCCTGTGCATTCGCTGTGAACTCTTTGTGCTCTATTTCATTTCCTTTCCGGTTCGTACATGCTGGTGATTTACACACGTGTTCAGTCTCTTCCTGTACAGTACATTGCTCTCGGTCAGACATGCATCGCGCAGACGGAATTTGTGGTATAGCAGGTCCACAGCTCACGTCAAGAGGCCAGTTTTAAATAAATAATCATCACGCTTGCAGCTTAGTGAGGGGGTATGGTGGTTGATTGCTACAGCTGCCACATCTTCTTCATAAATGGAAGTGCGAGGTGGCTAAAGGGAGGAAAAAGAAAAGAAAGACGGAGGTTGCAGAGTGAGGAAGTAAGCAGGAAGCAGTGTGGAAAGAACCAGTGTGAGCGAGAGAGCAAGACAGAGCATGCTCGCAGGCAGGCAGCTGGACAGTGAGCCCAAGCAGTGGTGTTTTGGCCGAAACTCAGTGGGGCAGAAGGAAGCGGTCGCTCCAGCTGAGCGATCAAGGAGCTGTACTGACCAGAAGAAGGATGGCTAGCCACGTAAGGCAGAGAAAGCAGTTAAAGAATGCACCGGGCTTGTTTTTAAAGAGACTGCTTCCAGCATTGTTTTAACTTCGTATTTAATGAAGACTTTTTTCTATTGGATTTTAACCTCCACTTCACTTCTGTTTTTATGGGATTATTTATTTATTGAAGGATTCTGAAAGCACTGCACTTTATTTAATTTGGACTTTGCTTTTGATTGTTGTTTTGTTGATTTTAATAAAAGCACTTGGCACTTTTTGCACCATCTGATTGCTCCATTGTACAGTAGTGCCTCACTGTTGTGCTCATCGGTAACATTACCGATGGTGACGGGTTTAAGGGCTCCCGTAATCGAGATGGGAGCATGCAGCGAACCCGCATCGTAACAGACTTTACCTCAAAACTATAATCTCCTTTCCACCCAGTTCCTCCTCACTTCCTTCATGCCAGAAATCGACTCATGTAAGGTTAGTTTTCTTGGTTGTTTATGGTTAGTTTTTGTATAAATTATGGATTTTTCAAATGTTCATTTTTTTCCCTGTGCCTAAAACTCATTTAAAAAGTGTTTACAGAGAGCGGTTCATAAGGCTGTAGCGTGAACTCTTGCAATGTTAGTTTTCTCTGTTCAAGGTTTTCGCAGTGTTATTCAATGTTTTTGCATTTAGTTTACTATTACACTGTGCATTCTACAGTATAATTAACTATTTTTGTGCTTAAAAATCTTTAAAAATATATATTTACATACAGTTCGTACGGTCCGGAATGGATTTATTGTATTTACATACAATCCTATGGGGGAAATTACTTCGGGTCATGACCAAATCAGGTTGCAACCAGAGTTTTGGAATGGATTACAGCAGTCGTGACTCGAGGTTGCACTATATATATATATATATATATATATATATATATATATATATATATATATATATATATATATATATATATATATATATATATATGAGAATCTGGGTGCACCTGGAGTGATTCCAGGTGTCCATGCATCACTTTGTCCACACCAGGGAGTGCTAAAGGAAGATTATTAGGGAGCACCTGGAGCAATATAAAAGAGGGAACAATATAAAAAAGGCCGCATCACTCCATTCGGGGAACCAGAGTCAGGACGAAGCTTGCCAAGGAGGAGTGTAGTAGAACAAAAAGAGAGAAAGAAAAGAATAAAGAAAAAGAGTATTGTGCTGTGATTGTGCTTACTGGGACTGCGTTGTGGCTTGTTGGGACAGGGAAGACATTGCCCACAAGTGAAGAAACAAAATAAAAAGATTGTGCTTTTATAAGTGTGCCTCTTGCGTCTGTCTGTGTCGGGATGAGTGGCTGCTATGCCCTCTAGAGTTGTCACTATATATATAGCCTAGAAGATGTGAAATGTCCATTGTAGTTCCTGGGTACTTTCCACTCTGAAACCTCCCACTGTGTGTAAAAATGTAACATTTTTATTTCCTGTGTGCAAAACTTATTTAACACATTGACTGCTGGACCATTTATTACCAGGACCCTGTAGTATAGGCCTATGCATATATGATAAATAATGAACTCTAGTCGTCTTCTTCTTTTGGCTGCTCCTGTTAGGGGTTGTCACAGTGGATCATCTTCTTCCATAAAATAATGAACTCTAGTCACATTCATAAAATTAAAAAAAATTTTTTAGAAAGCAGCAGTTTTAATCTGTCAAAAATGTAAAGAAACTGTTAATTACTTTATTTTCACCAGCAACCCGACTAAAGGTCTTCAATTGAATTGGAGTCCTAGAAGAATGGCACCACGCCGAGTGCAGGCTTAGAAACACGTGTGCCACAAATAAAACAGGTTTCTTTGCACTTTCTGCACTCGTTGTACAGAACACATTTCATAGTTGGTGACTGTTTGTGCTCAGTGGGTGGCAGAATGTCCATGTACTGCAGTCCTGACAGTTGTGACAAGTCAGATTCCTTATGATGAAGAAATGCCCTTCAGAGGAACTTTCTGCATCAATGCCAGAGCCTACAGGTTCCACATCATCAAGTTACCAATATCTCGATCACCTAATTCTGAAAAAGTTCCTCTCACAATAGATCTTTGTTCCTGGTGTTTAAGCAAATTTTGTAACCATTTATTATACACACCGTGCCTTGAATTCCCACTTCTTTAAGTCTGATCACAAGTCTCTCATATGGAACAGTGACAGGCCAGCCATATCACAGGAATAATGGATTTGCAGTGTATTTTATCAAGTTGAACTGTTTATAGCATACTAATCACTTTCTAAATATGGTAGTTAGAGAGTGCTTACCCATAGAGATGGAGTCAGTGTGTTGAGTCAAGTTCCATTGTAAACAGCTCTGTAGTGGAATGAGGATGCACATGGTGGAGGTTAGCCCAGATCATCCATGGGACTTGGAGAACTACAAGCACCTGCATGTCTTTGCGTTAAAAAGGGACTGTCATCCCAATGGCTGTCTGCCACTATGAGGGAGACGGTGTGAATGGCTTCCCAGCACTAGCAGTGTGAATTATACTGGTACTGGAAAACTATTGAAAACCCCACATTTTAAAATGGTATGAGTGAAGTATTTCTGAATATTCAGTACAGGAAGTAATCGTCAGCTTTCCTTTCAATTCTTCGCTCCTTTCCTTCCCTTAGCCCTCACTGTTGCGGTTATGGGAAAACATCCATTTCATAGACTTCATAAAACGATGATCGGTTACAATGTGATCGAGAGTTCATGGGGGAACTCCCTCCATTGATTCGACAAGATCAGGACTTCAAGAAGGAAGTAGTGTGGTGCGATGGCGTGACACTCCAGAGAAGCGAGTAGTTGCGTGGGGCATCGGGTAGGCTGGAGTAAGACGGGGGTTTGGTGTTAGCTGTTATTTGCTTTCAAACTATTTTGGTACAAGAAGTGAAGAATAAAAGCTGGTATCAATACCAACGTTCCAATTTTAGTACTGATCCAGCACTGCCTGACACGCTTCGTGAAAGGGTTCGAAATTAGCTAAGAAAGCCACTAGCTGCTGTGGACTTGGAGTGAGGAACCTCGCTTTTTGTGCCATTGCTGATTTGACTGTGTTTGGAATAAATGCATGACGCTAATCTTTAATAATTGTTTAACTGGCACTTGCTGTAATAAAGGGCAGCTATCATTTCTGCACCTGAAATCTTGTTTGCGTCTCTCCCCTCACTACTGGTTTCCAGTCAGTCACGAACTACAAGATGCCCAGGGTTAAATCCATGCAGGGTTTCAAAAACACAGCGTAGCACAGGTAGCTTATGAAAAGCCGTTAAATAATATTGTATGCAACACTCTGATCACATGGTTTTACTGTCTTCTCATAGAGTTCCAGCATACAATACTTGTGAAAACACAAACTCCCTCCTCTGAACCCACGTCGACTGTTCACTGACACTCCTGTTCTTGCCACGTGCTGTTTGAATATTTCCTTAATAATTCCTTACATTAATTTACCTGTAATGCATGCAAAACTTTCTGGCCTACAGTTTCTTAGATCTTTCTGTAGTACTAGGGTGTTGTACCGTGTTAGCCATTATGAATGTAGAGAAGAGCCAAGCAAAATGACACCTTTTATTGGCTAACTCAGAATACAATATGCAAGCTTTCGAGGCAACTCAGGCCCCTTCTTCAGTCAAAATGTAATACAGAAACTGGAGTTCCCTGTGTTTATATCCACACACTAGGACAAGAAACAACATTGGTAAATCTTTAAGTGAGAAATCTTAAATGTAAAAAATTAATAGACTCCTTTACCCTAGGGTTCATTTAACAAGAGAGAAGAACAATGTATGGTCAAGATCTTTGAATAAGATAACTGTCCAACAAAGTCTTTTGAAGTTTCTAATGAGTTTTTCAAAACAATGTGGATCTGTAGGCAGGTTATCTGTGTCAGTCTGAGAGATGCAAACAGTCCTCATACCTGGCTATAAAACTCTTGTCTTTATTCAAGCCATGTTGCAATGCATTTAATTTTAACATGAGTTTGACTTTCCATTCTTTTCTCTCTTACCGTGTTTTGAAGTTGCCCATAAGCACTGTGACAGTTACCTTATTCAAAGATCTTGACCATAAATTGTTCTTCTCTCTTGTTAAATGAACCCTAGGGTGAAGGAGTCTATTAATTTTTTACATTTAAGATTTTTCATTTAAAGATTTACCAATGTTGTTTCTTGTCCTAGTGTGTGGATATAAACACAGGGAACTCCAGTTTCTGTATTACATCTTACCTGAAGAAGGGGCCTGAGTTGCCTCAAAAGCTTGCATATCGTAATCTTTTTAGTGAGCCAATAAAAGGGGTCATTTTGCTTGACTTTTCGCTAGATTTGCCTAATCCTCCTTTTCATACAATTGGAAAATATTTAGCAGCCCCCAAGTCCTTAAAACGTTCTTCGCCAAAAATATGTGTGTGCTGACTAACCTCCTTAAGTGCTCTAGAATATCTGGTCCTGGTGATTTGTAAGATTTCAGCCTATTTAATCCAAGCAACTCTTCTTCCTCTACAATTTCCAAATCACTAAGTATCTCCTTGATAGACTCTGCTACTTCTTGTTGAGTTTTTCAACACAACCTCAGAAAAATGCAAGTTTGGGGGATTTATTATTTTACTATCTATATATGTTTATTAGTTTGCCCTTAGTTTTCTTGATATACTTCAAATCCTTCTTGACCATCAATTTTCTACCAAAGTATTGAAAGAAATCTCTTCATGTCATCCTTCACCATTCCCATAATATTTCTCTCCAACTGCTTTTTAGATTTTCTAATACCCTTTTTAACTGTTGCTCTAATGAGAGGACTTGCTGAGAGGGTCAGGCAGCAAAAAAATAAGTGCACCATAGTGATTCTTCCTTGGTAGAAAGACAGGGCTTTTCACCCTTCAAATTGGACTATGTGTGTAGGCAGGACACTGATTGTGAAGAAGGGACCTGAAAGGTGAACAATGGAGATATGAATAGAGGCCATGCTGCTCCATGTTACCCGAAATAATTCATTTTTGATGTTTGTTTTTGTTAGAATGCTTTCAGAAGTTGTTAGTTTTCTGGGCTATTCTGTTTGATTGTTTTGTTTTAGCTGTTGCTTGGCATTGCTATGGGTAAAGTCAGGGGTTATACTGTACATGTCATTAGGGTCAAAGTATATCCAGCAGAAGGCACTAGCTCCCTTGTCGGAATAAGTTCTTTTGTAATTGCAGCATGTTACATAATCTAAAACTATATAGATATAATATAAAAAACTATCATCCTCTTTAATAAAACCCCTGTGTGCGTCCATGTGTCTGTGTGTGTGTGTCTTCTGGTGAAGTGCGCATGCACGGGGCTGCGCGTGTTCAGTCTCTCCCTGTGTATTCCCTGTGCAGAGAGACAGAGAGAGAGACACACACACAGGCGCGTGCACGAGAGAGACACACACACACGAGACACACACACACACAGGCACACGAGACACACACACACACACAGGTGCTCAAAAGAGATTCACACAGGTGCGCGAGAGAGACACACACACACACACACGAGACACACACACACACATACGCAAGAAAGATTCACACAGGTGCGCGAGAGAGACACACACACAGGCGCGTGAGAGAGGGACACACACACACACAGGCACACGAGACACACACACACACACAGGCGCGCAAGAGAGATTCACACAAGTGCGCGAGAGAAACACACACACACACACACAGGCGTGCGAGAAACACACACACAAGCGCGCGAGAGAGAGACACACATACACAGGTGCGCACGTGCAATGTTACTTTTCTTGGTTGTTTATTAAATTACAGATTTTTCAAATGTTCATTTTTTCCCTGTGCTTAAAACTCATTTAAAAAAAAAAGCGTTTTTAGCGATTGGTTCGTAGCACTATAGCGCAAATTCTTGCAGTGTTAGTTTTCTCTGTTGTTCAAGGTTTTCTCAGTGTTATTCAATGTTTTTACATTTAGTTTACTATTACGTTGTGCATTCTATGGTTTAATTAACTATATATGTGCTTAAAAACTTAAAACAATATATTTACATACAGTTCATACGGTCAATCAATCAATCAATCAATCAACATTTATTTATATAGCACATATTCATACAACAAAATGTAGCTCAAAGTGCTTTACAAAATGAATAGAAAAATAGAAAAATTGGAACAGATCAATTGTATTTACATACAATCCTATCGGGGAAATTATTTCGGCACACAATATTATTAAAGGCACACAATACAGTGACGCATACAAGGTCCCTTGCCATTTAATATAGACTGTTCATACAAATGTTTATGCACTACTGTTCTAGCGCCCGTTATTGTAACGGGCTTAATGTCTAGTCTTGATATAATATAAAAAGGTGATACCCCTTCCTTAGTGATACAGCGGTAAGAAAGGAGAAATAACTTAGCTTTCTTTAATGATGGCTTACGTGGCATTACAGACTAAGGAAGCCAATGGCAAGAACCCAGTTCGGGAGTGGGAGCCCGATGTGTAGAGTCTGCCATTTTCTTCTCTGCGCTGGAAGGATTTTCCGGATCGGATGACATTATCTCCCAACCGTCTGTCGGCTTTAAAGGTGTGCCGGGCAATGTTCCAAGGCTTTCTTAATGTGCAGGTTCCCACTTAGGTGAATAATGCAATTCCAAACAAGGCTAAGACAGAGTACAATTTCATGCTGAGTTTGACACACAGAAATAGTGGACGTTGCCCATTTTGAAGTTGCCCTTGTCATGTCCTGGCAGTTGTAAATGCTGGGCAGCTGTACTAAATCTGGCTCATCTGTGCATGTGACTAGAAATAAAAGAAAAGCAGATTTAAAATATTTTCACAGAGCACAGTGACATATTAAACTTAAATTCTGATTACATACAAAGGAATAAAGTTCAGTTCCATACACTTCTTAGTATTTACATGCGTTGTGCTTTGCTTTTCTGTTTTGACCAAGTTTCCAGATCTATAATAATTGAAATAATAATTCTTTTCATTTATATAGCGCTTTTCTCACTGCTCAAAGTACTCAGCAATTGCAAGATAAGGGCCTTGCTCAAGGGCCCAACAGAGCAGAGTCCCTTTTGGCATTTACGGGATTTGAACCAGCAACCTTCCGATTGCCAGTGCAGATCCCTAGCCACAGATCCACCACTCCGCCAACCTCTGCATTTTTCTTCTCAACTTCACTATTTGGGTTATGTATTAGATTGTGATAAAAAATCAGACTAACTTTTTGATTACAATTTTTGATTTAGGTTTAGATTTCGATTTGATTTCGATTTTCTGATTTAGGTTTCATCTCCAGATCCTAAATTGAAAAAAAACATTTCTGCCATTCTCTGTCTCCTGCCAAGGATCATCAAACCAGACATCCCAAGTATTACCCTTCTAAATAAACCTCTACCCCGTGTCTGTTTTTCAGAGGTTTAAAGCCAAAGAAAAGTCTAATGGGGCTGCAGGTGTAGAGTTTTTCATTGGTGATATGATGAAGAAGGACAGAGAGGTTCTGGTCAGTCTATGGATGGCATTAGCAGAAGAGCTTGCGAGATTTCCATCCCAGACCTTGACAAGAATACTGGAAGAGCTGGCAGAGGGAGGTGAGTGAATAAAGTCGTATTACTTACTATGAACACGTACGTAAAGATTTAACACTAAATGTTACCTAAGTAAAGAAAGTAAAATTTAGGAAAGTAGTATGAGGAAAATCAAGCCCGTAATGAAAAGCAGAAAAACCTGTGTGGGTCAATTTGCATTGCAGATTTTACAGAAGCTCCAGATCTCCTTCCATGTCTTCTACTTCTTTGTTTCAAACTCATTTTACTTGCATGGCTGATGTTTCAGAGGTCACACAATTATTTTGGCAGCCTTAAAACTGTTGTTTCCAAGTGTCTCCAACTATTATTACACCAGTGACCTGCTAGAAAGTTCTACCGAGCTCTTAAATTCAATAGCTATTTGACGGTGACTTTGCATTATATTGTATTTTTTTTATCATGATTTTGTTTTTTGTTTTGTTTGCTGCCATTCTTTTATTTTATATACCACAGTATGTCATGGTCACATGTTTTTTTGGTCTTGATCATTTTGGGATATGATGAAAGTGGACATAGGTTCTTAGGTAGAATGCCTAGTGGAGGCTAGGTTGTCTGGTGGCCTTGGGACCCCTGCAGATTTTGTTTGTTTTTTTTCTCCAGCCCTCTGGAGTATTTTACATTTGTTTTTTTCTGTCCATTGAACTTTACTTTATTCGTTGTTATTTAGCATTGCCTAATGTTATTTTTATTTTTTATACATTTTTCTTCCTTCATCTTGTAAAGCACTTACGAGCTACACCATTTGTACAAAAATATACTATAGAAATAAACGTTGTTATTGACATGGAAGCATAGTCAGGTTGTCTGCTCTTTGGATATTTTTGGAAAAGCCAGATTCGTCAAACTGCTTTAATATTTTTGAAGCAACTTTTCCATCAATGGTTAGGCTGTTCTTCATTTTTCTTCACAATTTGAGGATTTCCATTATTAAAGCCTATTGTCTTTTCAAATTTCTTTTCAGTACTTTTTTCAAACTTCATTTAGAAGCTAGTCAACTAGGCAGGCGATCACACTGAAGGCGTGAGGCGTACGGATTGATGCAAGTTCTTGTGAAGTTTGTACTGCTGCTAGTGTCCAGTTTTGTAGGGCAGCGAGAAGATCTGTTACAGTTTTGAACTATGTGTTGTAATTGGGCCAAAGGACAATACAGTCAGTGTCAGAGGATAACTAAGAAAAATTCATTTAAGAGAGGAGAGAATATGAAAAATGGCTGGGGATAACAACTGGGAAGTTGGAAATGAGCCTACATAATAAAACCAGAGACAAGAAGCAAAGTGAAAATGGAAAGCAAGGGTCCTAAACTTAAATCTCCTTGGAAGCACCTTTAAGCTTCCCCTTAGTTCAGGTTATGAAAGCTGTTAGTGAGAGTTCTTTGTCCAATATGCAGGTACAGGTTTTGCCATGCCAGTATCTTGAATGGGAATAACACAATGAACTCAAAAGTCGTAGCAGCATCTGAATATTTGATTAGCAACAGAGGTCATAGCTACAAGCGACATAGCTGTTGCCACAAATTTAATCTTTACAAAATGCCAACAATTATGAAAGAAACCTATCCACTATGGCACCACTGTGACATCTGTCCAGAACAGTTCCATATTAGTGAAAAATAATAAATCATGAGTGTACAATTGACAAAAATCCAGAAAGTTTTTTAAAGATAAATTACATACTGTATATCATATAAAAAATTACAAACATAATAAAGGGCATCAATCCAAAGGCCTCAGTCCAATACTAAAAATCCCGAAAGTGCAGCACATTCCCTGTGTGTAGTTGTGATCAGATACTGAAGCTTGTATTAGGCACCAAAACGCACACTGGAGCTTTGCCTCGTGAACATGTTTGTGGACAATGTCAGTCCTTCATCAAGGCTTTAAGGGGCTTCAGAATTGGAATACGAGGTCATAATAGATGGACTAGGCGAACAGGCATATGGCAAGCAGCTCATTCCCCCACACGACAGGTTCCTCAGAGCTGAACCTGATCAGGACACTCACACGGTAACAGGGAAGTTGAAGTCTGGAATCGTAGCTCTGTCGGAGTCGGTGGTTTCTGTCAGAGGGCGCTACTGCTGGAGGACTGCCCTGGTTTCCACACAACCTGGAAGTGCTCTGGACAGCCTGGGTGTGACATACAAAGGTATAAAGTTCAGTTCCATACACTTCTTAGTATTTACATGCGTTGTGCTTTGCTTTTCTGTTTTGACCAAGTTTCCAGATCTATAATAATTGAAATAATAATTCTTTTCATTTACAGTATATAGTGCTTTTCTCACTGCTCAAAGCACTCAGAAATTGCAAGATAAGGGCCTTGCTCAAGGGCCCAACAGAGCAGAGTCCCTTTTGGCATTTACGGGATTTGAACCAGCAACCTTCCGATTGCCAGTGCAGATCCCTAGCCTCAGATCCACCACTCCGCCAACCTCTGCATTTTTCTTCTCAACTTCACTATTTGGGTTATGTATTAGATTGTGATAAAAAATCAGACTAACTTTTTGATTACAATTTTTGATTTAGGTTTAGATTTAGATTTGATTTCGGTTTTCTGATTTAGGTTTCATCTCCAAATCCTAAATTGAAAAAAAACATTTCTGCCATTCTCTGTCTCCTGCCAAGGATCATCAAACCAGACGTCCCAAGTATTACCCTTCTAAATAAACCTCTACCCCGTGTCTGTTTTTCAGAGGTTTAAAGCCAAAGAAAAGTCTGAAGGGGCTGCAGGTGTAGAGTTTTTCATTGGTGATATGATGAACTGCATGCAGTTTCCAGGTCGGATTTAACAGAAAGCCAACAGCCAAGAGTCAAGAGGCAGCGGGCAACACTCTATGGGAGAGGAGAGGAGAGGAGAGAATTCATATTTGTGTATTGTGGCTGGTGCTTTTGTAAAGAAGGTGTTGAAGGTGTATAAAAATCTTTTATTTGAACCGGAATTGTGTTTGGGCATTGTTGTGTCTGTGGCTTGGGGCTCAACGGCAGCCCCTTGTGGTTACAATAGCATCGTAGCAATGGGATCCACTAAACAGTGGTGTAAACAAAATGGCACTGAAAATGGCCCAAAATTATTTATAGAAAAAGTGCCTTGATCATGGTGTTATATAAATAAAATGTATCATTATTATTATTATTATTAATAAAAACTGTGTCATTTAAAACTGTAATTAGATTCCAAGACTAGAAAAGCCACAAGATTAATACAAAAACATGAAGGCATTTCAAGAAAATATACAAAAAATTAATAAAATGTCCTAATTTATAACAAATGTATTTTAGCAGCAAAGTGTTTTTCGAGAAAGTGCTCTCCAGCCATGCACCCGAATAAACTGTTTCATGCTTTTTGCAAATGGATGAGATGGTTGCAGATGAGATGAAAACCCATCCATCCATCCATCCATCCATCCATCTTCCAAAACCTGAGCAGGGTTGCAGGGCAGCATGAAAATATACCTGCTAAGGGCACAACTTTCACTTGTGACAAAACACAGTTTAGTTTGACACAATGACACTTTCTTGTGGTGTGCAAAATCTGTAATTTGGGTCTATATATTCATATTTTGCTCGAGACAAAAAAACAGATGAACTCGCATGGACAGTTTAACATCAAAGCAATCTGTTTTCCTGAATTGTACTAATATCAATCACAGTGGCATCTGTTTAAACGAAGCAGGAATTCGGGAGACACCTTAAGGTGTATTGATGATTTTATCACCTGTGAAGAGATGGCCACAGGAACTAAACTGGTTAACAGCTTGGGAATGAAGACACACCAATGCTTCAAATCATATACAGAAAGAGATACCATGGGACTGGAAATTACAACTATTAAAACATTAGAAACTTTATTGCTTGAAATAACGGACGTACTCAAACTGATGAAAGAGTCTGAGCAAATTCATTCATCATACTGACAGCCAGCCAATCAGGTGCATGTAGCAATCACATCTTGCGAAACCCAGGGGTAGAATTTCATAATAAATATGCCTTGTCTGAAGAGCGCCATGAGAAGAGAACAGAGCGATGGCAGAGGAGGGCAATAGCCACATACAACCGCTTTTATCTGATCATCGGCAAAGCGTCTCATGAACAACTTCGAGTGCGAGATCAATGCCACCCTGGGACATTCATCCTTGACATCTTTTAACTTTTTGTAAGCTTTTTCTAAAGACTACCCCGACTTTGCTATCCACATTTTCTTTTATGCTTTTCTCTACTGGTATTATGTAATAAATACCATGTTTGCTTTTAACTGTCTATACTTTGTCTTTATATTTAGAGTGATTAAAGTAATAAGGTAAATTTCTTTGAGCGCCTGTAGCAGTGCGGAAGTGCCATATGATCCAAGCTGCAAGGTTAGGGTTAGGTTTAGGGAAAATAGAATCCCCATGAGTTCTGATTACACTGCTCAAATCATGAGCTTTGTGTCTTTCTTTGCTCATGGAGTTTCTGGCAGCACTGGCCATCTTATACCAATTTGTTTTTGGGCTTAAGCACTTGTCCCCTCCCTGTGTTTTCTCTATTGATTCTCTATGTATTCTCCCATGTGGTGCCCCCCATCCAAGTAAGTCTTATTCTATTTCTATTTTTTTGATTGTGTTCTTTCCCTGGTTTCCCTATTTGTTTCTTATTTTGTTTTGTCCGAAGGTAAGCTTGTACTGTGTTGTGGCTCCAATGGATGTTCTGCCTTGATGGGCTTGAGTTCATCCCTGGTCCTCATGTTATGGTTACCAAAGATGTTCAGCCTTGGTGGGCTTGAGTTCATCTCTGGTCCCTTGGCTGTGGTTCCAGGAGATGTTCCGCCTTGGTGGGCATGAATTCATCCCTTGTCCCCTTTTCCTTTCGTACGTGCTTTCCTTCTTATTCCTATGTTAAGTTTTTCTTCTATTCGTCTAGTTCTTCCTATATCTGCCTTATCTTTGACCTTTTTACCTGTTTCATCTTTCCTGGAATTCTAGGGTTAGGGTTAGGGTTAGGTTAGGAAATTGTGAATTTCCCCTTGGGATTAATAAAGTATCTATCTATCTATCTATCTATCTATCTATCTATCTATCTATCTATCTATCTATCTATCTATCTATCTATCTTTATCCAGCTGCGGACAAAGAGCTCTGTCCAGTAATGAACAGTGTGTGCGTTAAACTAAAACATCCACTGGTTGATAAATGGCCTAGAGCCAGGGACGTTGAGCCTTTGTATGTTTGAACATATTTTTGGAGACCAAAGGTAATATTTGGGTCTGAGATATATCTAAGATGTTGTTCAAACCTATGATAAGTACGTCTCTTGGAGTACTAGGGAAAGCGGGCTGTGCATGTGTTATTCATACAGTACTTGTGTGGGTTAAAGTGCTAGGGAATAAAGTGCATGTGTATACGTCTTTCATACGGTACTTTTGTGGTTAGGGTCTGTGTGTATGCGTATATCTATTTAAGTGTGCGTTAATCTTGAAGTATGAAAGTAGACCAACCTGGTAACGAACTTGATGAGTACACTTACCTTTAAAGAAAATAGGTAAAGGACATGTAGAGGAAAATACCACGAAAACACACACCTCATCACGTGATTGGCAATGGAGGTCATCATTATCAATAGTATGGTCAGAGCCATCAGTAGAACAACAGTAGAACAACAATCCAAAAGGGTGTCCTGGTGGTGATGTCACCATCATCATTAGGTCCTTCCATGAAAACCCTAAATACAAAGAGGACTGTTTGACTTATGTTAGGTAGATTGCCCAGAGGGACTGGGCGGTCTCGTGGTCTGGAACCCCTACAGATTTTATTTTTTTCTCCAGCCTTTGGAGTTTTTTTTTGTTTTTTCTGTCCACCCTGGCCATCGGACCTTACTTATTCTATGTTAATTAATGTTGACTTATGTTTATTTTTTATTGTGTCTTCTATTTTTCTATTCATTTTGTAAAGCACTTTGAGCTACATTTTTTTGTATGAATATCTGCTATATAAATAAATGTTGATTGATTGATTGATTGATTGATCATATTAATAAGAACTCAAAAAGACCACTAACACATTCCCAAAAAAATACAGATTATAATAGAAGTCATCTTATTAAAAAAAAAAAAATAGAGATTATATAGGAGCCATCTTATTTAAGCACAAGCTTTACATGCACACCTTGACATGGCAAGATAAATGAAATTTACAGTAAATCAATAATTGATACCTTTACGTATGACTATGAAAGTATTTGTGATTTTCAATTTCGATGCTACCACTCATTCTTACGTTCTCAGAAATTTGATCGCTCATATTCAGCTAAAAACTATGCTAAACATAAAGATCAGTGGATAATTAACATATTTGATTGTCTGTTTCAAAAACAGTAGACCTAAGGTAGGAACCAACTTGGAAAAGAGAATCAGTTCATCACATGGCCCTGATTGTCTCTGTCTTTTGTTTCGTTTTTTTTTCAGGACCGGACATCTTGAATGACATTCAGTCCAGTCTCGTGTCCCATCACATTAAGACTCATATTAAAGGTACCCCAATCTTCCCCTTTTTTGGTCAGCACCTTCTTCCATCCTGATTGTGACCCACTTGATTTGTTAAATTACCTTTGCTGTGACATTTAGATCTCCAGTTGGCGCACAGAAGATTTCAATTTGAATCATCAAGAACTCCCAGGGGTCCACAAATCAGAGCTACAACATTTAATACTCAATACACACAGTTGATAGTCATTGAAGAGGAGAGAGAATCCCTTACAAAGGCTCAGCAAGACTTTCCAAAAACCTTAGGGACTCATGCAGAGCTGGTGGAAGAGCAGACCAAACAAAAATATAAGCAAATCTGGATTGAGCAGCTGTTCAGAAAGAGTCCTGGACTCAAGTCTTCCCCACACCTTGCTGTGGTCAGTGGAGTGCCTGGAATTGGAAAGACCACCATGGTACAAAAAATTCTGTTTGACTGGGCCAGAGGTGCAGAGTATCAAAAGTTTGCATTTGTGTTCCTGTTTAAATTCAAAGAGCTGAACCTTCAGGAAAATGAGAAAGAGCCCAAGATCTCACTGACGAAGCTGATTGTGAGGCACTATAAACATCTTGACGATGTGAGACTGAAAGAAATCCTGCTGAGGCCCAAGTCTCTCCTCTTTATATTTGATGGGCTGGATGAGTACAAACACAAACTGGACTTCACCCGGAGGAAGCTCTGCTCCAACCTTGAAGACTGCTTCCCCGTTCACGTCCTGATCACCAGTCTGATCAGACGGAAGTTACTGAAGGGCTCATCCATTTTGATCACGAGCAGACCAGGGGTCCTGGAACCCTTTAATAAGACAAGAGTTGATCGGTTTGCAGAGATCCTAGGGTTCTTCACTGAACAAAAGCTGATGTACTTTAAGAAGATCTTTGGAGAAGTTGATCTGAGAGCTGAGGCTTTCCAATATGTGAAGGAGAATGCCTCCCTCTACACCATGTGCTTCAATCCTTCCTACTGCTGGTTCACCTGTTTGGTGCTGAAGGACCACTTCACTAAATCCAAAGAGGACAGAGGAGCTGCCCCCAAAACTGCCACTGAGCTCTTTGTGATGTTCCTTTACAATATCCTCATCAAACATAAAAAAGAAGCTGATGACAAGCGAGGGATTCTGGTAAAACTAGGAAAGATGGCTTATTATGGAGTGGACAATGGGATCCATGAATTTTATCAGACGATGGAGATGTCTGCCTTTGGCCTCCAGCCATTCTTGTCATCTCATTTCCTTAAAGGAATTCTGAAGAGGCAAAGCCCCCTTGACCAGAAGGCCTTCAAATTTGTCCACTACAATTTGCAGGAGTTCATAGCTGCCTGCTCTGTCTTCCTCGACCCATCAGTTGAAATCCAAGAACTTCTTAAGAAGCTGCAGTCCCGTAAAGATGGGCGGTTTGAAGTTATTACACGATTCCTCATAGGACTGTCCAGGCCTTCAGTAATTAAACCACTACAGGAAATCCTTGGTGATTTTGAACGTAAGCCAGCAGTGCAAATTATGACATGGGTGAAGCAGAAAGCTGGTCAAGCTCTCCAAGGTGAAGATAAAAGTAAAGCAGTGAGAGTGTTGCAGTGGCTCTATGAGTACCAGAGTAAAAAATCAGTAAGAGATGTTATTGGGAAGAATTTAACTCTGGATATCAGAGGCACCATATTATCTCCTCTAGACTGTGCTGGGCTGAGCTATGTCATCAGCTGCTGTGGACATCTTGAAGAGCTTAACCTGTCAGGAGTAAATCTCACCACACGTTGCACCAGGAGACTGGCTGAAGGTCTCAGCCGCTCTAGACACGTCCGGTGAGTAATAATTGACGTTTATGGAGTTGAGCCGTATTTTGAACAAAAGAAGTCTGCATGAAGGTATTATTTAAATTAAAAGCACTTTAGTTGAACTACTGTTGTAGAGTAATTGTGTCTGGAGGTTTGGGGCTCAGTGATGGCCTCTACAGACCACAACAGTCATTAAATGGAAAGTCAACACAGCACTCCTTGAAGCACAAGAACATAAAAAAGCATGCAGCCGTCCACTTTGTGAGGATGATTGTAGTTAATGTGCTTGACTTTTCAGTTTTTCCATATATTTAATCCTTTTTTAATTTTATTTCATGCTGTTTTTTAATTTGTTATTTCATATTATGGTCATATCAACACATCATAATGTTGCTATTTTTTTGATTTTCACCTCCATTTCATGCTTGATTTTCATGGCTACAGCCATGTTGTACGCGATTGGTACTTTTGTTCTTACTACATGGTCACTGGTATGGTGACATCATGGCATCAGTATTTAAGATGGTGACACAGCTACTCTAAGCAGCCCGGTTTATGGACAATTTATGATTTATTTTTGTTCCCTCCTTTTCTACATTTTATTGTAATCAATTCTAATTTTGAATGCCAATTTGAATATATTACTTAAGAGCTACTAGTCAGTTTATTCTCTTAATTTTCCATGTTTCCTTTATGTTGATAGTGCAGCATTTGGGCATCAACCAGGATTGTCGGTGTGAGAAAACCTAAGTTACAGTGCTTTGGCATTAGTTTTGTCTTCTGTTAATCGATTCATCTTTTGGACACCCACTAGTGTTAATGCTTTGTTTTATGTTTAAGACTTTGGATTTTGATTTGATTTGGATTAATAGACTAGTTTAGGTGGTTAGGTTTGCCTTTTTTGTCTAATTTTTTTAAAGTAAATTCTTTAAAAACGTATATTATTGGCCAGGGTTTTTTCACAGTTCCCCCTTCCCTCTCTGAGCATTTGAATATTAAAGTCTTTTTTCTGCAGGTTGAAAGGCTGCCTTTTGAGTTTGGTGTCAGACTGATTTGTTTCTCTGCCCCACAGAAAACTTAAGACTGAAATTTTGATTTGATGTGTGTGTGTCGCGATGCGGGTTCGCCTCCATGCTATCATCTCACTTTTTGGGAGCCTCTCAAACCCAACAGCGTCGGTAATGTAACCGGGATGAGTTGGATAATGAGGACACCAAATGAAGCAAGGGGAAGGTGTAAAGTGCAAACAGTGCTTTTATTACAAAAGAAAAAAAAAAACAGTCAAAACCAAAAAGTGTTCAAAAAGTGCAGTGCTTCAAAATTGTCCATAAATAAATAATCCGCGAAAACAGGATGAATTAAAGTGGAGGTTAAAATAATCCCAAATTAATAAATCCATTAAAACAAGGTTAAAAACAATAATGGCTGGAAGCAGTTCCCTTTAAAAGCCCGGTGTCTTCTTTTACCTGGTGGCTCCCGTGCTTCTCCCATCCGGGCCCAGCAACAGGGCAGTCGCCTTACGCTGGTCTGGTAACTTTCCTACTCCTGGCTTTGTACAGCTCCCTCCATACTGAGACTTGGGCTCCCCAGCTGACCAGGGCGCTCACTCTGGGGCTCATCCTCCCAAGCCTTACTGACTCCCATTGCCTTCAGCGGCGAGCTGTTTCCGTTCCTGGTCACTCCGGCTGCTCTGAAAAACTCGGCAGAAGTGGCGCAATCCATTCGCCCCCGACTGCTGGCCAAATACCCTTCTAGGGGTCACTTCTCAGCTGCCTACTACTACTACTGTGAGCAGCTCCTTCGCCTCCTGTCTTCTTGTCTCACTCTTCTAAAATCCGCTCTTATTCAATCTCTCCTCCTATTTAAAATGGGGACATGGCACAGGTGCGATGATTAGCAGCTCCTGGTATCAATTACGGACACGGGCCATCCCACACCTGTGCACCTCAGTGCCGAAATGGCCATGGCCATATTGGGCCCGGGAAACGCTTCAGCCACACTATCACACCCACTCTTGAAGACGCGAGTCCGGCCATTATTTATTTAAAAATTGACCATCCATTTCGAACTGCGGACCTGCTATTTCACAAGGTGTTCTTTTTTTGGTTGCTGTTTGTTTGTTACCTTGCAGTTAGGAGATCCAGGTTCGCTTCCTGGGTCCTCCCTGCGTGGAGTTTGCATGTTCTCGCCATGTCCGCGCGGGTTTCCTCCGGGTGCTCCGGTTTCCTCCCACAGTCCAAAGACGTGCAGGTTAGGTGCAATGGCAATTCTAAATTGACCTTAGTGTGTGCTTGGTGTGTGTGTGTGTGCCCTGCGGTGGGTTGGCGCCCTGCCTGGAGTTTGTTTCCTGCCTTGCGCCCTGTGTTGGCTAGGATTGGCTCCAGCAGATCCCTGTGACCCTGTAATTAAGATATAGCGGGTTAGATAATGGAGGGATGTTTGTTTGTTTGTTTTTTAAGCTGACAACTCATAAAAACAAATCTAAAACAACTAAATTCAAGAAAAATACAAAATGCTACGTGAGAATGCCAAACAATTAATTCAATACATTCAAAAAGCATAAATCAAAGAATACAAAATGAACATTAAAACATAAGTATTTAACAAAGGTTCAGAGCCAAAATCTAAAGATCAAACCCCGAAGCACAAAGACGAAAAAAGTCAAAACAGGGGAGAAACAAAATGATGTAGTCATAAACAGAAAAACAAAAAGAAAGCATAAGCACACAAGCAAAAACTGAAAATGCAATGCCTGAAGGAGACTAAAGTAGCCCTCGGGTGCTACGACGAGCTTGATTTGGGCACCTGGGCCTGTTATTTAGTTATTGAGGTCACCCTCCACTGTCCACAACAAATGATCACTTAACAGTGCAACTAGGTAGAAACAATGGGGGACATAATTAAGTTACCAAAAGGAACAAAAACAGAAGAAATTAACTAAAATTAAAGCCAAAATAACAAAATACATGGAAAGTGAAAATCAAAGCCTTGGGATGGCTCTGAAGGGTGACACCCACATGAAACCAAGTTTGTGGTACTGGTAATCAGTGAGTATTGCAAGGGTGGTCCATGGCACTGCTGATCTATGGAAATGTGTATGGTGCACTACCATCATGTGGGCTCACAGATGCCAAGCGTGAGTGTGGCATTGACAGTCCGTGTGGTTCCTGGCATGAAACCTTAAACAGACTGATGATAAAGTTCAGAAATGACCACCATGAGGTGAATCAAGCTGCATCGATTTTGCTCTCTTACAACTCACATTGCATGATGGTCAGAGCCAGGTGTGATTCCTTGGTAAAGGCAGAGGTTTAGTGCTGTCGTGACCCACTCAGGTCATGGTGATTGCACACTGCAAACCGTAATACAATTAGAAAAGAGCAACGCAGCAACAGGTCTCAAGGAGTCACACATTCAGCAATCTGAGAGCTAATTTGGTTTCTTTAGAACATGAGAGCAATATTGACGAACAGGCCATTCATCCCAAAGACCTCACTAATTCTTTTTAACTAAACTAAGGCCCCAAAAAAGTCCTCCTGTCTACGTCTGTCATGTGTCTATGGTTCTCTCGTCCCAACAATTTTGTATGCTGAAATGAATGCAAAGTTTGAATTTGATATATTTCAAAACTCTGAATGGTAAAGTAACTATACAAAAAGGATGTAAGCAACTATGGAAAAAGAATTAAAATAAAACAAGACGATAACACCTTCTGTGTCCCCGTGTTGCTGTTGAAGAATTTATTTTAAAGTGCCAGCTGGCATCCACTGCACTAGTGCGCATCCACTGCTTCCTATGTGCTGTACTCCACATACAGTGGGACCTCGGGTCACGACCGTAATTCAT
Organism: Polypterus senegalus; assembly: GCF_016835505.1. Lineage (NCBI taxonomy): Eukaryota > Metazoa > Chordata > Cladistia > Polypteriformes > Polypteridae > Polypterus > Polypterus senegalus. Next base: position 150,189,854 of record NC_053161.1, read on the forward strand.
TCCAAAACCCTAACCCTAACCCTAATTTCCCCCATAGGATTGTATGTAAATACAATTAACCCGTTCCAGACCGTACAAACTGTCAATCAATCAACATTTATATATATATAGCACATATTCATACAAAAAATGTAGCTCAAAGTGCAATAAAAAATAAACATAAGTCAACATTAATTAACATAGAATAAGTAAGGTCCGATGGCCAGGGTGGACAGAAAAACAAAAAACTCCAAAGGCTGGAGAAAAAAATAAAATCTGTAGGGGTTCCAGGCCACAAGACCGCCCAGTCCCCTCTGGGCAATGTATGTAAATATATATTTTTTAAAGATTTTAAGCACAAAAATAGTTAATTATACCATAGAATGCGCCGTGTAATAGTAAACTAAATGTAAAAACATCGAATAACACTGAGAAAACCATGAACAGAGAAAACTAACATTGCAAGAGTTCACGCTATAGCCTTATGAACCGCTCGCTGTAAACACTTTTTTTAACGAGTTTAAAGCACAGGGAAAAAATGAACATTTGAAAAATCCTTAATTTATACAAAAACTAACCATAAACAACCATGAAAACTAACCTTGCAGCAAATTGCCACGAAACTTCCTGCCTTTCTCACATAACATCGCCTTGCTTATGCTATCCCCCGCAAGTTGCTTCTCCTTCAACCACACTAGCAACAGTTTTTCCACCTCTTCCAGCACTTGAGGCCTCTGCTTGGTTAACACTGTAACTCATTTTGCAACATCAGCTACTTTAATGGCCTCTTTCTACTTTAGAACAGCCGATATCATAGATTTTGACTTCTTGTATTTGGCGGCAAGATCAGTAACACGAACGCCACGCTCATACTTTTCAATAATTTCTTTCTTTAATTCGATTTCAATTTTCTTCGAACCTTTCTTCTCACCAACACTACCACTCTTCACTTGCTTGCAGGCCATGGTTAATTACAAAATTGATGCAAAAGCACACAAAATAGAGCACAAAGAGTTCACAGCGAATGCACACACGTCTGACCGAGAACAATGTACAGGGAGAGACTGAACACGTGCAGAAATCATCGGCGCATACGAACCAGAAGGGAAACTAGCTTGTTTGTCACCCGAGTGTGTGGTCGTGAACGGATGCAAAAGTTTGGCGAACTCTTATATCGTAACCCGATTTGTATGTGTTCCGAGACGTTCGTGAACCAAGGTTCCACTGTATTTGGCACACTCTGTACGCTAACATCACATTAGTTCTTCTAAATGTCTTCTGTACACTGCCTGGATGAGGACATTGTGGACATCCCAGATCCTTCTCATAAGAGGCACTTTCTGGTCTCAGACCTCACGTTGCCTATTCAAATGTGACATTTCTACTATGTTTAAATTTTAAATTTCACCTGCTCAAGCCTGTATGCTGTCAGGGTCCCTCTGTAATCATTCTGCTGTTTTTATGTTATCTGCCTTTCTGTTTTGTTTGGTATTATTTGCAAACTCAAGCAACTTGCTGTTTATATTCCTAGACAGATCATTTATGTATATTCAAAAAAGAAGCATTGACCCCTGAGGGGCAGCAGTCTTCACATCACCTAATTCAGATATGGTTTCTCTCACTCTAACCCAGCTAATTCTGCCCCATCTCCACAAAGCACCCTGGAGCGACATTTGTTTTAGTTTGATCACTAACCTTTCATGTGAGACTTTATCAAAACCTTTCTGAAAATCAAGATAAATAGTATCACACGTACCTCTCTTATCATATGCTTTTGTTGCTTCCTGATAGAATTCTAGCATATCAGTGAAACACGATCTTTCTTGTCTGAAGCCATGTTGACTGCTCACTGACACTCATGTCCATCTGATTCTCTATCTTATCCTTAATAATTATTTCCATTAATTTTCCTGTGATGCATGATAAGCTTACTGGACTACAGTTGCTTGGATCTGCCCGGTAACCCTTTATATATAATGGGATAATATTTGCTATTTTCCATTCCTTCAGAACTTTCCCACTGCATAGTGACATCCTAAAAATATGCGTCAAAGGTTTATACAGTTGTGCTTTAAAGTTTGTGAACCCTTTAGAATTTTCTATATTTCTGCATAAATATGACCTAAAACATCATCAGATTTTCACTCAGGTCCTAAAAGTAGATAACGAGAAACCAGTTAAACAAATGAGACAAAAATATTATACTTGGTCATTTATTTATTAAGGAAAATGATCAAATATTACATATTTGTGAGTGGCAAAAGTATGTGAACCTTTGCTTTCAGTATCTGGTGTGACAGCAATAACATTCCTGCACACCGGCTTGGAGGAATTTTAGCCCATTCCTCCGCACAGAACAGCTTCAACTCTGGGATGTTGGTGGGTTTCCTCACATTAACTGCTCACTTCAGGTCCTTCCACAACATTTCGATTGGATTAAGGTCAGGAGTTTGAGTTGGCCATTCCAAAACATTAACTTTATTCTTCTTTAACCATTCTTTGGTAGAACGACTTGTGTGTTTAGGGTCGTTGTCTTGCTGCATGACCCACCTTCTCTTGACATTTGCCTTTAGAATTCTCTGATATAATTCAGAATTCATTGTTCCATCAATGAAGGCAAGCCGTCCTGGCCCAGATGCAGCAAAACAGGCCCAAACCATGATACAACCACCACCATGTTTCACAGATGGGATAAGGTTCTTATGCTGGAATGCAGTGTTTTCCTTTCTCCAAACATAACGCTTTTCATTTAAACCAAAAAGTTCTATTTTGGTCTCATCCATCCACAAAACATTCTTCCAATAGCCTTCTGGTTTGTCCACGTGATCTTTAGCAAACTGCAGACGAGCAGCAATGTTTTTTTTGGAGAGCAGTGGCTTTCTCCTTGCAACCCTGCCATGCACACCATTGTTGTTCAGTGTTCTCCTGATGGTGGACTCATGAACATGAACATTAGCCAATGTGAGAGAGGCCTTCAGTTGCTTAGAAGTTACCCTGGGGTCCTTTGTGACCTCGCCGACTGTTACACACCTTGCTCTTGGAGTGATCTTTGTTGGTCGACCACTCCTGGGGAGGGTAATAATGGTCTTCAATTTCCTCCATTTGTACACAATCTGTCTGACTGTGGATTGGTGGAGTCCAAACTCTTTAGAGATGGTTTTGTAACCTTTTCCAGCCTGATTAGCATCAACAACATCTCTTTTATGAGGTCCTCAGAAATCTCCTTTGTTTGTGCCATGATACACTTCCACAAACATGTGTTGTGAAGAGCAGACTTTGATAGATCCCTGTTCTTTAAATAACACAGGGTGCCCAGTCACACCTGATTGTCATCCCATTGATTGAAAACACCTGACTCGAATTTCACCTTCAAACTAACTGCTAATCCTAGAGGTTCACATACTTTTGCCACTCACAAATATGTAATATTCGATCATTTTCCTCAATAAATAAATGACCAAGTATAATATTTTTGTCTCATTTGTTTAACTGGTTTCTCTTTATCTACTTTTAGGACTTGAGTGAAAATCTGATGATATTTATGCAGAAACATAGAAAATTCTAAAGGGTTCGCAAACTTTCAAGCACCACTGTATATTGTGGTAGGAGAACGGAGATGGAGAAAAATACATTACTCAGATAAGAGATCAGTAAGACGATGCAGACAAAGTGGCTGGTGGGACAGGGTAATACTCATACCCACATTAAAAAATATGAATTAATAAATGGACAAGTGGAAGCCAAGAGTAGAAAGCGTTTCCATCCCCCATATGCTATATAAATGAACAGTGGTCCTCATACAACAGCCCAGTCGGGACAACCGTAAGGGTGCTTGGGAGACGGAGTCCGGAAATGCAGCAGTCAGGGGAGGACCTCCCTAATTTCTTTATTGCCCGGGAGTGATTCCCAGAAGATACTGCATGACACCAGAAGCATTGCTGCATCTCGCTTATAAAGGAGCCAACACTCATCTAGAGGACGGGAGGAGGAAGAATTGCTGATTTGTTGTTGGTCTATTTCATTATTGTGGATAATTGTTGGTGGTTTTGGGAAGAATAAAAATTTTGTTCATATATTGTGTGCTGTGTTGCCATGTCTGTGGTTTGGGGCTTTATGAAGCTCATTTGTGGTTACAATATGTACTCTCTAACCTCCTTAAGAACTTGAGGGTAAATGTTATCTGGTCTTGGTGATCTGTTTGATTTCAGCATATTTAATCTATACAGCACTTCTTCCTCTACAATTAACAAATCACTCAGTACCTCCTTAGTAGTACCAGTAACTGGTTGTTGATATCTTCACATGTGAAAAGTTGCAAGAGTTTTGAGGTTGATAAGAAACTAAAGACGTTGTTAGCAGCTTGGAAAGTAAGATTTCCAGGACCCATACTGGCTTCAAGATGTTACCATCAGAGTAGAGGGTTTTAAATGACAAACCTTTTCACTCCATCCTTTTCTCTGCAGGCTGGTGTCCTGTGGTCTGACCTATAAATGTTGTGAGACACTCTCCTTGGCTCTGTGTGTACAAGACTCATACCTGACAGAACTGGACTTGACTGACAATAAACTGAGAGATTCTGGGGTGCATCTTCTGTGTGAAGGGATGAAGAACCCACTCTGTAAATTAGAGAAGCTGTGGTGAGTAAAAGCTGTTAGAGGACATTAGGCCTCCATGACCGAAGAATTAACTGATGTGAGCATGTAGTCGGGATCTCATTAAAACATATTTGTACAGTACAAATTCTAAATATAAATGTAAAATATGCCTGGGGTTTTTAGCACTGCTGTCGAACAGATCTGGCATTCAGGGTTCAAATCCTATATCTCGTGATTGTCTGTGTAGGCAGGCAGAGTTTATAGTGGTTAAGAGTATAAAGACCCTAAGGTTGGGAGTGCAAATCCAACTACTGACTCTGAGGAAGTCAATTCACCTGCCTGTGATCCAATTGGAAAAGCAAAAGAAATGTATCTCAATTGTTGGAAATTGCCTTGGATTAAGGCATTAGTCAAGTAAGTAAATATAATGTGTGGTCTGTGTGTGTGTGTGTTTATCCCCAGGGACTCCAGCTTCATACCAAAGAGTTTGCATTAGGTTATCTGTTTCTAAATTCTAAGTTTGCCCTCTATGACAGAATGTGTGTAAGTGGACTCTGTAAATAATCACAGGGTTGTCTACTATGTTGTACCAGTGCTACCGACATAGGCCGTAGAATTCCCTGATCCTAAAATAGATAGAGAGGTTTGAGAACATGATGTCATGTTATGCTACATTCATCTGCCTGGGTGACTCATGAGGGGTCTTGCCTACTCTTTATTTCACCTTTTTCTTATACTACTAGGTGTGGAGATTTATTCCATTGTTTTATTATGACAAGGGCTTTTTTTTGGTAGTTGTCTTCTTAGGTAGTCGAGGCTTGGGAGGCTATCAAAACACAGGGACAAACACATTCTCTATGTGACATAATTACACTAAGGACTTTTAAACAACAAATAATTCAGCAGAAGTGTGTCAAGAAACAAAGCTGGGACTCATTCAGACCTTCGGCTTCTTCTTTATTTGTTGTTGTTGTTTGTTATATTTCTTAAGCTTCTGTAAAAACTAAACTTCCATTTTTGTGCAAATGATGTTTGATCTATCTATCTATTGGAAATTTGAGTGTACTCTTACACAAACAAGGAGCCAACAAATCTTTAAAACGAGCAAGCAAATATCAGGTCTAAGAACGGGCAAGGGCTGAAAATATTGCAATTGCAAAAGTTCAGGAACGCTGATGGAAATCATTGTCAATAAATTTAAAGCCATAAAAGTTTTAGCACTCACTACCACTCTTTAATGTGATTAGAATGTTGTGAATCCATGGCTAGGATTCCTGTATTAGGGCTAATAACCCTACAATAGGGTTGTACTGCCATCACTCATACCATTCTTGTGCCGAGCCACGGATCTCTTAGGCGGCAACAGGTATTTGTTGGTGTTTTTGATCATTTTTATCCAATCAGTATTGTGTTTACCCATTTCCTCTGGATGCTGCCATTTTGTATATTTCATTTGATCGGTGGTGCCAAATTGCTTAGAGAAACAATGTCTATTGCCAGCCACATGTGCTAATGATGTGTGGGGTATGACCTCAATATAAAAGATGGTGGCACACTCAATAAGGTGTTGAGAACAAAGAAAAAAAAAGATCTTGTAAAGGAGAAGAAGATAAGAGAAAGAATAGTTAAAAATTTTGATTTGGCAACAGCTTTGTTATTTTTTTTTTACTTAAAATTTTTGTTTTATGTCTCAGTTTTGAATCAATCGTGACTCTAAGTTCCTATGTTTCAGCCTCTTGACTTTTTCTTTTAAAAGTAAACATTTATTCTCTGTCGTTCATATCATGTACAAATCCATTTAGACCTTCCATTGTCTAAACCAGCGGTTCTCAAACTGAGGGGCGCACCCCCCTGGGTGGAAGCTGAAGCTGAACAAGACATCAAAATAAATTTTTTACATTTTTATGTCAAATTTAAATTTGCAAGCATATAATCACAACGCATGCATTATAACTAAAATTAAAATAAAACATTTCTAAGGCATAGATCTAATGACTAATATGTGCCTGCTTTAAAGTACACAGCCCGTCCAGGTTTGGTTTGATATTCGAGATATCGAGACACTCTGAGCTCCATTTCTATTTGAAGTTTGTTTCTATGGCGAGTGGCGCCGCTGCTGCTGCTGCTTTTATAGTCGCGTATTTTCAATCTAGAAAGTTCAAGATGTTTTGGCATCTGTATGGCGTTATTTCAGTGCCACTATTCTGAGCGCACGTAAAAAAATATTGCAAGTGCAAGTGTTGCATTTTGAGGAGAAATTTATTTTGAGCGTACAAAAGCTGAATTTGAGTGAACAAAATTCATTGCTGCGTGCAAAAAATGTATTTCAGTGTTTGCACTTATCCATATACACACACACAATAGCACCCCTCTCGCTCAGTTTTTCATTTGCGCTTGCTCGCAATGTGTTGCTTGCGCTCACAACATTCTCTGCTGCAAGCGCTCAACTCTCTGTACACCGTTATAAGTGTGCCACAAAACCAACCAATCACAGACTTGGTTTCAAAAATTCTGATTGGCTCTTACGGCTCGCTAGCTGCTGCATTCCGGAAACAGTCCGAAATGTAGCTAAATCCAGCTAAACTCAATTAAACCCCAATTTGCGGATAATATCTTTAATTATTTTATTTTAAAATATATTATTTGTTAAGACTATCCCTCTATCTGCAAGAAGCGAGGCTGAGTGGACAGTGTTTCCGGTGTCCGGAATGCAGCAGCTAGCGAGCTGATTGGAGACCGTAAGAGCCAATCAGAATTTTTGAAACCAAGTCTGTGATTGGTTGGTTTTGTGGCACACTTATAACGGTGTACAGAGAGTTGAGCGCTCGCAGCAGAGAATGTTGTGAGCGCAAGCAACACATTGCAGCAAGCGCAAATGAAAAAACTGAGCGAGAGGGGGTGCTATTGTGTGTGTGTATATGGATAAGCGCAAACACTGAAATACATTTTTTGCACGCAGCAATGAATTTTGTTCACTCAAATTCAGCTTTTGTACGCTCAAAATAAATTTCTCTTCAAAATGCAACACTTGCACTTGCAATCTTTTTTTACGTGCGCTCAATATTTTTTTACGTGTGCTCAGAATAGTGGCACTGAAATAACGCCATACATCTGTCTCAAACATTCGGGTAACAGTAGACCAGGTGATAATGCGGCGTGACTGCACCACATTGGCAGCGTATCGCCAAATTGAGTTAAATAACTTACTGTGTATTGGGTTATTTCATGATACAACTAACAGAGGTATAATATTTGTCGGACGAAAATACGTTCATCTCGCGCAGATTGACTTCATCGGTGTCCTCGTTTACGAGATTTTTAAAAATGAAAACATATTTACTCATTTCTTTACATAAAAAATAATTAAATTAGAATAAATAATTTATTCTTTGTTTTTGGGATTAGAATTACTACCAAAAACCACACAAGGCATTTTAACAGTTATTAAAGTACTGTACTTTAAAAAAAAATAAATGGCAAATATTTCATCGAAATTAGCTGAACACATGCAAATCTTATGGAAGTAAAAATGATAGGATACCGCGACACCGCACGAGTATCATACCTTTGTTAGTTGTATCACGGGTTATTCTCATCTATCTTATATCATGCAGGGGGCGCGGAATTATTCCAGTCAGAAAAAGGGGTGGGGGCACGAAACATGAAAGTCTGAGAACCGCTGGTCTAAACCAATTTATCAAACATAAAGTTAAGTGATATGAGTGCTTCAGCCACTCCCTTCATTTCTCCTGATCGCTACAGGCTTGTATCGTGTGGTCTCACCTCAGGATGCTGCACTGCTCTCTGCTCGGCTCTTTCTTCAGAACATTCCCACCTGACTGCCCTGTGGCTGGAAGGCAACAAACTGGGGGATTCAGGAATTCGTCTCCTGTGTGACGGGCTGAGGAACAGAAGCTCGAAATTGATGTGAGTAAATATTTTGTGTGTATGTGTGTAAGCATTTTACAAATTTAATATTGACCAATGTTTTCATTGTGTTACGTGAGATAAGAAATATGCTGATGCCTCTCAATTTACATTCAATTCAATTCTCAGTCCTTGAGCACCCAAACTTTACTGCCCCCAAGTTACAGATTATGCTAGGGACATCCTAATGGAACATACTTTGTACGCACAAGAGGTGTGCAGAAAGTCGATGTGCCCACCTTGTCCATTTTTTACTTCAGTCAGAGAGTATGTTGTGTGCACCTGGCAGTTGCTTCAACCTGATTTGTGCTCTTCTCAATCTTTCATTTTTTATTTGTTATTTTTTTTTTAGTTATTGTTATTTTTTTTTTTTTTATTAGTTGTAAATATTTTATTATGCAGGTTAGGTGCATTGGCGATTCTAAATTGTCCCTAGTGAGTGCTTGGTGTGTGTGTGTGCGCGCCCTGTGGTGGGCTGGCGCCCTGCCCGGAGTTTGTTTCCTGCATAGCGCCCTGTGTTAGCTGAGACTGGCTCCAGCAGACCCCTGTGACCCTGTAGTTAAGATATAGCGGGTTGGATAATGGATGGATGAATACATGTTTTCAACTCATGAAACTCTGATGTTCATAAAGCAGAATTTTCAAACTTTATTTTCATGTGTGCGTTCTAATTTTATTTCTGTGTTAGAGAAAGAGTTTGATTGTTTTCCATGTAACTTTAAGTGCGTTACAACTCCATTTGAGAGTCTATGTGGGTGGTTAATGGACTATGAAGGGACTTTGCCTGGTTGCTAAGGACTTCCTACCAAGAAATCCACAATTCACAAGATACAGACGGCATCAGCGGCCCTTTCAATCTCAGATCATGGAAATGAACCGTGAACATGTGTCTTTCTGGTAATGACTGCTAGCTCAATATCTCAATTCAGTTCTCAGTCTCAGTAGAATTATGGGGTAGGATGACTCCATGTTCCTACATCAGAAAATATACCAGGGACTGTTACTGGCAGAAGACCACAGTGCAGACCCAGAATGTTCTATGTCTACGAGGAGCTGGATCTTTTATAGGTAGTGTAGGAAGCATACTGCTTGGACGGGAGTCCTGTAGATCCTTTACCTGGACGGGAGGTCCCAAGAGAACATAAAGGCACACCTGTTGGATTTAACACCTTCCCTCTCCATGAAAAAAGAGGACAAGGAAAGTCTGTCCCTGGAAAATGTTCATTTCCCCGCAGGTGCTAGATGTCAACCCTCCCTATTGGTGCCCATTTAGGAACCAGCAGGGAATGGCAGGAGTTATAGTTTGGCAGCACTGTCATGCAAGGGGGCACTGAAGGGAGATGCACACCTCCAAACTAAGGGACTTTTTTATGACCCAGAAGTACTCCCGAGTCCCTAATGAAAGGGACCGCACACTCTTATCCAGGCGAGTCGGAGTTGGGAGGAAGTAGAGCAACACTCGACTGAAGGAGGGTAGTGCGGTGGTGAGAAGATAGCATTGTGCAGAGAAAAACCTGTGTTTGTACTTGTGCAACAGTTAAGGTATTGTAGTAAAGAAACACATCCTTTATTTAAACCCGGGACTCTTAGTGTGTTCATGCTGAGGGTCTGGGGCTTGCGGACGGCTCGGTTCTTACACAGTGGAATGAGATGGCACAACACATTAAGTGTCTTTTGTGTCATCTGATCATCAACTGCTGCAGCAATGATAAGCAACATGGCAGAACCTATTAAACGTTCAAAGTAGTGCTGTGTAAGACTGAAGTAAAAAGAAAGTACTGTAAGTATTGTACTTAATTCAAAGAGAATGTGCAATAACAGGACTAAGCCAAAGAAAAAATGACAATAAAGAACAAGAATTAGAGAGACGGTGAGCTATACCCTAATGTACTGACATGGAATGAGACAGTGAGAATTTTTATCAAAGAACAACAGGATATGAAATCAAGATGAAGTCATAACCAAAAGTCTAACCAGTCTTTTAGCAAGAGCTGAAACGCTAACCAAACATCAAAGTGCTAAATATGATAAGCAGGTTCACTAACCAAGAATCAAACACTACCACTGCTTTTATCCATAATTCTAGCTACAAAGATAGATGGCACTAGAAGTTTTGTAATAGATTCTTGTAAATGTTTATGTTTAGAGAGAAGAACATCAGAAGGTAGACAACCTTGGAGGATAGTGTAATAGTCATAAAAAAATGTATCTACAGCCTTCTGGAAAATAATGTACTGTAGTTTGGTTTGTATGGAGCTACCTTTAACCTAACAGTTTTTACTTGTTTATGAGCGGTTCATTCTGTTATGTTGAGCAGCACACAAAATGACAACATGATGAGAGGCCTCTAAAACACCCAGAAAATAGGCCAGGGATCTCATTGCCCAGATAAGCTCTCATCCAAAAAAAGCTTGCCCCAAATTTCTACTGGTCTGGCTTTGGCCTACATAGGCCCAAAATGGGAATTATATATATATTTCAATATATATTTAATGTTTCAACTTCTAAAAAAAATGTCCTTCAAGAGAAAGGACCTTAAATCTCTGGACTTGTTCTAATATAAAAAAAAAATCAAAGGTCAAAACAGAAGCAATAAATTAAAACATCCAGGAAATCAATACTGACAAGAAATATTCTTTGAAGGTCAGAACTCCTAGTAGACTCACGTCTCAGCCTGAATTTCTAGATTGTGGATGGTTTCCTAGCAATAATCTGAGGGTGGTCCTGCCTCTTGGGGTTACAACCACAAAATGCAAGGAATATCACACATCAGTATAAGGTACATGTATACAGAATAAAAAAAATAAAAATTGTACTAACATATGAAACATATATAAAAATAAACAGACAAGCCACAAAAAAACACAATAAGCCAGGGAAAAAAGTCCTGTCAGAAATATAACACCTGATAGCCAAAACACCAGTTTCAAGAGTCAGTAGCTATCAGAAAGCAGGAACCTCTAAAGCAACCAGACAGAAAACTATTGAACCCTCCTTTGGAACGGGAAACTCTTCTAGTATGGCTGTTGCCTCTGGCACCTTGTAAACGGTATCAGTGTTGGGACAGCAGTGTTGACGTGATCTTAGAAGGTGACATATGACAACATTGTGCATTGGGGCTGCAAACAAAATGTACTCTTTGCAACACAATGTGAAGATTTTACATTGTGGGTGTTGCTATCAGGGCCATTAATCTCTAGGTCATCAAAATCAAAAAGAGTCCATGAGTACAATAGAAAATACTACATTCTGAAAGTAATTAAGTGTTGATTACAAAGGGCAGATTGTTACCTGGAACAACCTAGCATGAGAACAAATTCAGTGAGGTGTCTACTCTGTGAGTGGAATCAGAGCTGCGAGATACTTGACAGTAGCTAATTTAAAAAAGACTCTAAAGTCATTAATTGCTATAATAGAACTTCTTGCCAGTAGATGGGGTATTCATTTCCAGTAGCAGCTTTGCTAACCTCCAGAAGTCTAGTCACTCCATATTACGTATGTGTGACTACCAATTATGAAATCCAAAGTGAACCATCAACCTATTAAAGCAAAGCAAAAGGCTGCTGCACTTTAGATATATAGATAGATAGATAGATAGATAGATAGATAGATAGATATATAGATAGATAATGGTCTGAACACACATCAGAATGACTAAAACACAAGAAAATTAAAAAGAAAGACAATTTCTGACATGGCAGTCCAAGTCCTAGTGAGGCAGTATGCAGGCATGTTACTGTTGGTATAAATGAACCCCCATAGCATTTCTTGACACCCTTCTACTGAATGATTTGTTGGCGAAAAGCCCTCAGTGTGTCAGAGAGAGGATGTGCAGCATTGTTCATCATGGCACTCAGTTTTGTTTTCAGTCTCTTCTTCACTACGACCTCCAGAGGATCCAGAGTGTGTCCTGTAACTGAACTTGCCCTTTAAATTAGCTTGTTGATTCGGTGGGCCATTCTTAAATTTATGTTACCAGCCCAGCACACCACAACGTAGAAAATCCCACTGGCTATCGCAGAGTTGTAGAAGATGTGAAGGATGTCACTTCCCATATTAAAAGAATACAGTTTTCAAAGGACAAAGAGTCTACTCTGCCCTTTCTTATACAGTTCATCTGTGCTCTGAGACCAGTCCAACCTGTCATTGATGTAGACCCCCAAGTACTTGTAGGAGTGGACCACCTCTACATTCACTCCTTGAATAGTGACCAGACATAGAGGCTCTTTAGTGCAGTGAAAGTCAATAACCAATTGTTTGATTTAGTTAATTTGCAGGCAATTCTCTTTCTGTCAAGAAACAAAGTTCTCTATCGGACTCCTCTCCTCTGTCTCATCCCCTTTATCAATTCACCCCGTAACTGCAGAATCATCTGAGTATTTTGACAGTGACATGACCTGCTGTTATATTTATAGCATGAGGTGTACAGAGTGAAGATTAAAGATGACAGGACTGTTCCTTGTGGTGCCCCAGTGCTGATCACATCTGTATCAGAGTCACAGGCATTGACTCTCACAAACTGTGGTCCTGCATTGAGAGATGACATTGTTAGTTTCTACCAGGACTTCTCTCCATTTTTATGCCAAGCCTTATCTTTTCATTTTAGCTTAGTTTCCAAGATTTTATTAGCACAAATGCTTTGTGCCACAGCATATTAAGATTCCCACCTTGGAATACCCAAAAAAAATCTCCATCTTCAAATAACTAGCAGTACAATAATAATTAATAATTAAATTATATTAATTATATTCATTTTATTATCTGAAATATTTACTGTAAGAAATTTGTGCATGTGAGATAAGTAAATTACATTTACATTACATTAATTATGAACTGCTGCTTACCCATGAACATTGAGATCTCCCTCTGTTTATCTAACAAGAATACAGCTGACACATGTCTGCCGTCACTCAGACTCAGAGTCATTCAATTACAAGCTAGGAAAGAACTTGTGAGTTGATTAGGGTTAGGCTTAGGGTAGGGGATATGGCCATTACTTTGGCAGGCACTGGTACACTTGTCCTGTTTTAAGGTTAGGTTTGTGTTAGGGACTTTCTATGACATGTGTGATATTTTCATGGGTGTGTTTGGTCTTAAATTGATGCTATTATCATCATGAATCATTTGGTATTATTTTTTGAAGTGTGTGTTACAATTATAAGCATATTAATAAAAGACAGCCCAGATGTGTCTCCTCAGAGCTAAGACTAGAGTTTACGACGTTATTATGGCGTTGCTTCATTTCTCTGAATTTCCTGACAACAAATCAAGCTGGTGTTCACTCTTGTAAAGTTTCTTACGGTCACACATTGTTCCACTGGATGGGCTTTGATCTCTGACCTTAAATGTTATGTTTAAGGTGTATAAAAGGGATAGGTTTAAATGCTCAATTGGAAGATATGTAACTCTGTTCTAAAATGCACCAATGCATGTTTCTGCAATTTTTATAACTTTATTCTATGTCACTAGACAATGTTGACTTTCCCATTAACAAATCTGCAATGGTTACAAGGTTAGGCTGATTATTTGCCTTCTGTAATTATGATTAATGCTGAAATAGTATAGCACTTTTTTGTAAACACGTACTAGAAGTAAGTGTCTAAAGTTCACAATCTGAATATTCACATTTTGTGAGTATTCCTTTAATACTTTGGGTATGGAATACTGCTTATGCAAAACAAGTTAGGTTTGCTATGTACAGTAGCCTCTGAAGATTAATTATAAAGAACATTCTAATGTAGCACTTTAGATTAGATTAGATTAGATTAACACATGTATAAATACAGGGCAACGAGATTCAGTTTAGCATCTAATCAGAAGTGCAAAGAGCAGAAGTACAATAAATATAATATATGCATATTATGTACAGTTAAATACGATATTTACAGTTAAATGCGATATATACAGTTAAATACGATATGTACAGTTAAGAGCACAGTGAAGATGGGAATAGATATATAGATATATATAAATAGATATACAAATGTTCTTTAAGGCTACATATAAAAAAGCGGCTACTGGCCAGAGTTGGCATACTTTCTAGGGGCGTATAACTTTGGGGACTATAAACATTGGTAAGTCATGTTAACTCTGATATTACAGTAATTTATAAGTATAAGTATCCCATAAAGACAAAGTTAGCTTTTAAGATTGAAAGAAATCATTTGGAGTCAGATTGATGGTCCATGCTCCTATTCTGTTGTTAGTTACGAGACTTGATGCCACAGGGAAGCCAAGTTGTGTAGAGGAAATTAATATCAGTCTAAGCTCATGACCAGGTCAAATGTTCACAACATCAAAATAAACACCACAAGATCAAAAATTAAAGATATAATAAACACTGCCAAGAAATCTTCAAAATGATTATTTCCCCACTACAATTCATCTAGAAATAAAATCCCAGAGTATAAACAATAAGACTGGAATGCTAAAAGAAAAGGTTTAACTAGATGTTGTAAAGTAAAAACAGGACTTAAAGAGGTACCTGGCAAGAAATAACAGAGAAATGCAATTCCCTGGCAAGAAGCTGAGGTCACAGCAGAGACTTGGGTGGGCCTGATATGACAATGTTATGATGCACATAAATCCTGAACAGTTCCAGAAATGCCCACCAGAAGGGGAAATCCTGATCAAAATCCTAGATAGTAACACAGAAAGCCATGTACAACCTTTAAAAATTGTTCAAGTATTCCTATGTGTATTGTACTACAAAAAGGAAGTAAAAATGTTAGGTTTGAGTACACAATGGGAGGTCTGAAAATCAAGAGTACACCTTATGAGAAGAGCTAAGCTATCGACTTCCAGACAGTATTCAGAAGCCATTAAGAAGGCAAACAGAATGTCAGGTTATATAGCGCCCTGATGAGTGGAGTACAAGTCACAGGAGGTTCTGCGCAAACTTTATAACACACTGGTGAGGCCTCATCTGGAGTACTGGGTACAGTTTGGGTCTCCAGGCTACAAAAAGGACGTAGCAGCGCTAGAAAAGGTCCAGAGAAGAGCGACTAGGCTGATTCCAGAAATGCAGGGGATGAATTATGAGGAAAGATTAAAAGAGCTGAGCCTATACAGTTTAAGCAAAAGAAGATTAAGAGGAGACATGACTGAAATATTTAAAATTATGACTTGTATTTTAAAATGAGTTCATCAAGAACACAGGGACACAGTTGGAAACTTGTTAAGGGTCAATTTCACACAAACATTAGGAAGGGTTTCTTCACACAGAGAACCACCAACACTTGTAATAAAGTAATCTTGGAATACTTATTGAGTAAAATGTATGATTATTTTGGCATTTGACTTATTTTAATGTTAATTGGGTTATGTCATTGTGCCATTTTACTGTGCGTGCTGCTATTTTGAGCTTTGGTGGTGCCATATTGTTTATAGCATGTAAAATAAAACAAGAACACACATAAAGGACTTCAAACCCTGAGGCTGTGGTTTCAAATCCCCCCACTGACACTGTGTGAACCTGAGCAAGTCACTTGACCAAAAGAAATGTAACTCACTTGTATCTGAAATGTTGTAAATTGCTTTGGATAACGGCATCAGCCAAATATGTAAATGTATGTATGTATGTATGTATGTATGTATGTATGTAAAGGTTTGGGGCACCTTTGTAACAAAATAACAAACACAATTAATGTGTAATGTGAGGAATGCCTTTATAGACACAAGTCTAACATTAGACTGGTAGTGCTGGTTTTGAAGGCAATGAGGTGGAAGGAAGCCCAGAACAGGAACTGATGTCATTTGCCTTTGATTTGTTGGTGTCCAGATCTTCAGAGGGAATGGGAGGAGATGCATTATAAAGCAGCGCCAACCCCTGTAAGAGATGGCCTGCCATACATCGCGAACAGTGACAAAATAAAGAGAACAACTCCTTAAAATCAAACTAACTAATTAATCACTAGGAAAGGAATTAACAGAATTTGTTTTTGATCTGTTTATTGGCTACAATGTTTTGGTAATCTGTCTTATGGTGTATCAATCCTTCCTACATACGACAATTCTCTTGTCGGTTAATAATAATTTATTTGAATCTTTGTTGCCCACACTTAATTAAATAAGGAAGCAAACAATCTAATAGCAGCCATGCCGCAGTGAGTTGAAATATCTTAATGCCAGTTGTAGCTGCGTTTTCCCAAAATTACCAAAGTTCAGCAGCTTCAACTCAAAAAATGGGATTCAACAAAAGCCTGATGCGCAGAAATGATTCCACAGACAAAATATTTTTGTTTTTTAAAACTTTAGTTAAGTTTCAAAGTAAAACAGTTCACACAAAAAAGAAAATTAAAATTGCAAAAAAAGAAAAAATTAATGTTAAGAAAAGTTCAGTTCAAACCTTAACCCTTGTTTCATCTCAAATTGTTACTATTTACTTAACATTTCTGTACCATTTCAAAATGTTTTAGAACCATTTCTAAACGGTCAGAAAACTGTATGCTTATCCCATCTCTGAGTAGAAAATGGGTCTTTTAAGTCCCTCTTTACTGGGACTTGTTCTTACCACAGCTAAGCTTATTATCACACTGTTTCTCAGTTACAGTAAGAAGGTTCTATTTCTTGCTAACTTATAGGGGGAAAAGACTATACCATAAGTTATGACTATGAAAGAAATGTATGTTCTATTCAAATTAAGCAAACATTAATATGAGTTTAACTCAAAATTTTAACTTTCTAAGATTGGCTCTTACACCTGTTATGCTGGACCCAAAGTCAGAGTATTATTTTGAGTGAGTTCAAAATAATCAGAACATGAGAGAAGACAACAGAGAGAAACCAGACCAAAACCAAAAGAGAAATGATTAGGCACCCAAAACTCAGGGGCAAAACGGGAATCAGTAATCAAAGGAGGAACAGTTCAATAAACCAAAATGAAACCTGGAAGCCAACTGTCACTACGAAGAAGTTGCGAGATTTTAACAAAACCAAGAGATAAAGTGCCATGGAACTAACTGCCATATTTAAATCATCACATGACATAACTGATGCAATGATCGCAGTCATGTGACTCCTGTATAAATAAAGAATAAGTCAGAAATAAAGTTTCTCAAAAATAAATCGAAATGCTTTGAAAATCTCCAAAACAAAATCTAAACAAAAAAAATAAATAAATATGTATAAAACATATTGTCACTCATGCACATCAGAGGGTCACTATTCAGGTTCTCCCCAGGTATGTAATACCACTGTGGGCCAAGAGGGGGATGATGCAGCTGACTGTGTTGTCAGCCTTTGTCTCCACAGTGCAGAGAAACCACCCACTGAAGGCAACTGACTCCGTCCCTTCTAGTCCCAGGACCCTAAAAACTCAGTCGCCCAGAAGGGGACATCACTCATTGACTAGACAGCAGAAGAGATGGAGGTCATTCAAGCTGAAAACCCCTCCTATTAAGAAGCCTTGATAGGCAGCTGTTTATTTGTTAGAAAGCCTGAGGGTGTCGATTATCAATAAACGGGGAAAGCAATGAGAATATTAAATACATTTCCCACATGAGTTTATGGATATGGATCCCAGTCCTGTTAGGATATACAGTTATGATGTGATGAAACTGATGTCATTGCATGAAGTGACATTCTGATGTGTTTCTAACGTGTCTTTGGTCATTTCCATAGGATATTTTATTAAGGAATCAATGAGGTAAGAGTGCAAAGAGGAGCCTGAATTCACTTGAGTAGCCGAACAAATCAAAATGATGGCTGAAGAAAACTGCGCCAGCATTTGATTGGAGGCAGAACCTCCTGTCAACTCGCATTCCCTGAAGACCTGTAAGCAGCTCTGCTTGAACATTTTTTGAAATCATTCACCCCTGCACTTCAGAACAATTGAATAACATCGCAAGGGCAGTGGATGAGGCAGAATTGACTTTTCAGCTTATTGGCGATCAACTAAAATTTACACAGTGTGCAAGTACGTATATATGCAGGAAGGCTGTCCCAACAAATTTCAATTAAAATTAACAGGAGGTGTCTGTAAATTATTGTGAAGTTAATTTGAAATACTGGGATATCAAGGAACATATGCAACTGGCCCAAACAATTGCATTATGTGCTGATGGGAGTTGTTTTTTTGTAACAGTGGTCCATTACTGGATTTTGTGTGGTGAAGAAAGCAGGTAAAAATTGTATATGAAAACAATGATTTTGAAAAACTAAAAAAATGGCATTAGTTTGTGGGAAAAGGTTAGGAGTGATGATAAGGAGGAGGAAGGAATCAGATTCGTACAAATGCTTGTTTCTGGAATACCATCAGTACTTATCTTCAAGTCAGAGTGACCCTTTATTGTGTGTGCCCTCTTTAAATGCCAATTAGAGAAAGAAAACTTATAGCACTGATGTAAACTGGATTGAAAACAAATAGCAGTAGCAGACCACTCATTTCTGTTAATCAATAGCAGACAAGACCACAGAGAATAGTCTATGTCCTTTGAGTGAGACATGAATGCTCAGCAATGCATCAGAAGGTGTGAGCAGATGTCCATCAAGCACTGGCAAAACATTTAGGCCTTACACTTACATTCAGGTGTCCATTTTATGAACCTTTTTATTCCACTTCAGGGTCACAGGTGAAACTCGTAATTTTACTTTAAACTCGAGAAATATCACTAGGCCTTGTTCCAAATCGTCACCGGAGCTTAGCCGTTACTGTACATGAGACCCTGGCTGCAGACAGCAGTGTCACCATTCAGTGTTCTTTTTTATTAATATTATAAAATGGAGAACTTTAAAATTTATCTTGAGGTATCTGAGATGAATCAATCCATAATGCAGTTGTGATATTCAGGATATCTTTTTATTTTGATGAACAGATTCTTAACATTGCTTTTTGTTAATTTATTTCTGTCAGGGTAGTGTGAGCAGAGCAAGGCTGGATGATGAGGTAGCCAAAAGCACACCGATTCTGTGCAGAATACAATTTTGCTTTTCTCTTTCCCATTGCCTGCTGGTCTTATCCTAACATATTCATCATTTTCGATTTAATCGTTAAAACTTAATTGCAGTATGAACCTAGCTTATCACAGTAAGTTTATATACAATATATTTATACATGTGGTGTTTGCATTTTGATTTTAACATTACTGTATTTTTACTGTATTTAACTGAACTTTACTGCATTTGTACATCTGCATAGTTCCCTAAATGTGTTAATCAAATTAATCTGCTACATGCAGTCACACTTTTATTTTCTATTGTGTATGTACTGTAATTCAGTGTGTTTGATGGTGGATGTTCTTTGTTACAAGATTTCTATATTTCTTGAGCTTCTGTAAAAGTTCATTTATCCCTGGGAACAAATACAATTAAATGTATGTATCTATCTCTGTTTCTGTCATATAATGCCTTTTCATATCTGTCTATCTATCTATAGGGCTACTGGAAAGAGTTGACAAATTTAAATATCTAGGTAGATAGACCGAGATGGAAAATTAAATGCAGAGATAACCCTTAGAGTGAAGTGTGGACAGAACAATTAGAAGAAGGTATCAGGAGTATTATGTGTTTAAAGAATTAAGGCAAAGGTTACAGGTGTTTAAGACCAGCAGTGATGTATGGTGCTGAGAAATGGGCAGTAAAGGGAGCACAGCAGGAGAAGAAGTGCGATGTGACAGAAATGAGGATGTTGAGATGGATAAGTGGAGCTATAAAAAAAAAAAAAAAAGAACAATAAGAAATTAGATAATAAGAGGTACAACAAAATCAAGTGAAATTTTTAAGAAAGTACAGGAAAGTAGGTTGAAGTGATATGGACATGTGATGAGGACAGACAATGGATATGTGGGCAAAAGAATGATGGGAATGGAAGTACAGGGCAAGAGAAAGCAAAGGAGGCTAAAGCAGAGGCAGATGGATAAAGTCAAAGAAAATCTGAAGAAAAAAGCTTGACTGGTGAGGAGGACAAGGAGGACTAAGGTGTTTGGAGAAGGTTGAACAAGCACATCGACCCCTCATAGAAGTGGGAAAAGATGAAGAGGAGGAGGGAGAATCTATCTAGCTATCTGTCATATAGCATCTTTTTATATCTATCGGTCACATATAGTGCCTTTTCATACCTATGAACTTAAAAAATATCAATGTGGTGCTGCTGCTATTTAATGTGGTAGTGAAGCGCAGACTGCAGCTGGAGTTTACAGGTATGTATCATAGCCTCATGAATGACATGGAGACGTTCTGTGAATTATGGGAGCTCTGTGTGTTGTGTTCTATCAAGAGAGACAAACTGGTCACTACCTGGTGAGAGGACTTTGTATATGACTGGGATTATTTGTAATACTTCAGCAATGTGAATATATCTGCAGAATAAGAGGTGAGTTCTGGGGGTATAGTGGTAGGGCAATTATTAACAATTTCCTTCCCATGAAACTGATTATTAATTGTATCTATATGTTTGATGTTTTCCATTATTTAAGCATAATAAAGTTTACTTCAAAAATATAATATAGCACAGTTTCCATCTATCTCTCTTCTATATATCTACCTAAAAACAGTTACGTACTTGCCAATTAATAACTAGACAGGCAAAATGAGCAATTCTGAAAACGTAAAGGAATAAAGATAAAAATGCACTGACAACTGATGCTTTACTAATGTTTGAAGTGCTGATACAAGCTGAATGAAAGTGGAGTTTGCATATTATAAACTCATTAATGACATGAACACGTTTAATAGAATCTGGGATGTGGAGGGAGTGTTGATGAGGGGAAATTCACATAAACTGGTGACTGGAAATGAAGGTGGGATTTCAGTGACGGAGGTGTATGGTGCTTCTAACACACAAATGATATCATCAACAGCTTTGTTTAATGCTATGTTTTCACATTTTGATTTCTTGTATATATTAAATATTTCAAAACTAGTAATTAAAGCAAATCAGTGATGTGTGTCACATTTACAAAATTGTTTAGATTAGAATGTTTCAAATGGTTATGTGAAGTAGGAAGTTTGTGCTCGGGGTGTAACGGTGTGTTGTGTTAAATAATCAGTGTGGAGGTAAAAAATGTGTGCAAAATTCATCTTAAGAAAGAGAAAACATATTTCTCAAAATATTTAGATTGTATATCTGGTCAATACATTGAAGATCCATATTCTTTTGTTATTTAATTGAATAGTCCGTTTTAAAAACTAAAAACAATTATCTATCTACCTGTCTTTCACTTTAATGAACACTATGCCTGAACACTTTGCAAATGTAGGACAACTTAGCCGTTTTCATTTTTAAACACGTGGAGCACAGCCAGAGACTCACTCCGGTCACACAAGGAGGAGCCCACCTTGTGCTTTACAGTCCAACACCGTAACCAAGAGACCGTGCTGCAGTATACACTTGCTACAATTTTTTGTAACCCTATAAGCATGTCCCTTGTTTACTGACCTTTTAATAAGTCAGGTCTGCTTTTTTTTTTTTTTACAAAGCTGTCTAAAAGCTTGTAAGCCAACACACTTCCACATTCTTAATTAAATTTCTCTTTGTAAAAGCATGCATAATTCATTATGCTATTTGTTTGGCATTGTAAGGCTTCTTCCATGTCACATTGTGTTCTGTGATGGAGTCTGCAGTAGCAATATCAAATATGACCTTGACAAAGTTGGGTAACTAATGACCGTAATTTAGATGTTGTTTCACTTCCCCAAGCCACTACAGTGCAGTATATTATAGCTCGGCAGGCTCAGTGGGGAGGTCAAGTACACTTCCAGGGTAAGGCAAATGTGCAAGGGCTTCACTCTAGTCTCACCCAAGGCTTACTTCAGGTTTCCTTGAAGTAATTATGGGGTAAGATTTAAAAGGTCTTTTTGCACTTGGGTTTGAGTTTGAAGTTGTAAAGCAGCAAACACCCACAGCTTAAGTGATAAGAAGAAAAATGAACAGCCAGAATGGTGGAGAGTGTCAGGCTCAAGAAAGATGATGACACCCTTGGTCAAATACAGAAATCTAGCCAGACCAAATAAAAAAATGAACCCACGCATTACTATTATAATATATTATGATAACGGCTCATATTATAAAGCTGTTATTATAATGTGTGTTAACGTGACAAAAATAATAAACCTCAACAGTGTTGAATATGCTGTTCCAACAGTGTTTCAGTTCCCCTTTCAGAGGGCCAATGCTGCATATTTTCAGTGGAGAACCTTTTTTGTTTTTTTTCGTCAGTTTATATCAGCTACCTATTGTCACTTCTCAGGGGGCTGGTTGACAGGTCAGGAATATCTCAGCTAAGCATCACTCCATTGTGATCACTGTGCTGAAAGCCGTTAGCAGACTGAGGAGGTGCTACATTCAGTTGTCATATGGTGTCAGTGCACATACTTAAAACATATTGTTGCCAGCAAAAAGAGGCAATTTGCAGCTGTATCTGGTTCTCCTAACGTAATCGGATCACTGTACTGCACTTGTATTGCAATAAGGGCATCTAGTGAGAATGAAACTGCTTTTTTCAAAAGCAAATTGTTATATTTCATTAACGCATGAGTCATATGTGATACTAAGATGAGACTGATAAACATCACAACTCCAGAGCCTTGGTCAACCGGTGATTAGTATATTTTGAGGTAAACCAGCTTTAGCAGATGTGATTGTGCTATACACGGTGGCGGTATTTTATATGCTCTATACTATTCATTGCATCAGGAATCATGTCACTACATGTGCAAGTATTAGATGCTGGCACTATATGCATTTCCCAGAACACAAAATAGAGGAGCAATAATGTTGTACTGTACATGATTTTGTGCACTCAGTTGTGGAGTGCAGGGCAGATACTCCTGAATGCAGGTGCCAGGAGGAAACCCCATAGGGAGACGGAATAAAAAGTGGTCAGAGGTGAAGCTAAATGATATCTAAAGAATGGGTCTCAACCCAGAAAATGTCCAGGACCATTAAGAGTGAAGGAAAAAGATTTGGATGGTAACAGGCTAACCTGGATAAGCCCAGAAAAAGCTTGTTAAACCACTGATCAATGCAGCATATGTTGCAAGGTGTTTATACAGTATTTTCACATTAGGTTATACAGCGCCTACAAAGAGTATTCAATCCTTAGAAGACTTCACATTTTATTGCTATGCAACTTTGAAACACAGTGAATTTAATTTGGCATTTTCTAACACTAATCAACAGAAAAGTTCTTTTGAATATCAAAGGGAAAACAGATCTCTGCAAAGTGGTCTAAATTAATGACAAATACAAAACACAAAGTAATTGATCATGTTAAGTATTGACCCCATTAATATGACATTTCTAAATCATAACTGGTCCAGCAACTGGATTTAGAAGTCACATATTTAATTCAGTGGATATCACCAATCTATAATGAACAGTTTTCAAGTAACTGTAGCCTAAATGCATTAGTACCTGAATCGGTATTGGGGTCAGACCAACACAATGAAGACAAAAGAATACTCCAAGAAAAATGGATTGAAAAGGACAAGTCAAGGGATAGAGACAAGAAGATCACAAGTTACTATGTATACAGTTTAATCAATCATGGAAAAACTGAAAGTATGGCACAGCTGTAAATCTAAAAAACTGCGTGATCATGCAAAAGGACAACTAGTATGGAAGGTCACAAAGAGACCTTTAAGAATTCTAAAAGGAGTTAAAAGTCACAATGGCTACGATTGGAGAGACTGTAAAGACAAAAGCTGCTGACTGGGTGCTTCACCAGTTGCAGGTTTATAGAAGAGTGGCAAAGGGAACTTGTAGCATGGTGGTGGCAACATCATGTTGAAGGGGATGCTTGTCTGCTGCTGGGCCTGGAAGGCTTATAATCACAGTGGGTAAAATGAATGCAGCAAAAAAACAGGGATATCCTGGAGGAAAACTTGACAAAGTCTGCAAGAAACCAGCATCTTTGGAGATGATTTGTTTTCTGTCATGACAATGACACAATGCATAAAGCCAAAATTACACAGGAATGGCTTAAAAACAACAATGTTGATGTTTCAATACATCAGAGTTTAGATCTCAATCCAAATCAGAATTTGTGACAGGAACTGACTCATGAACAGCATGTAACCGGAGTTATTATAAAAAAAGAAAAGGGCAGGGTGCATATGTGCAACACTGATATAGAGAGACCTGTGCGTAAAGACACGAGAATGTCATGGCTGTCAAAGGTGCATTTACTGAATACCGACTTGAAGGTGTAAATACTTATGCAATTAACTAGTCTATATTTTTAATCAATTTAGATTACTTTTCACTTTGATATTAAAGGGTATATTTCAGCTTATCAGTGCAAAAAAAAAACCAAAAAACAAAAGAAACCAATTTTGATTCAATGTTCTATATCAATATAATCTGAACATTTCCAAGGAGATGGACACTTTTCACAGACACTATATAACCTAATGCCTGAAACACCTTTCATGAATATGCTGAATTGATGACTATGCCAAATCCAAGACATTTATTCAGTTCCCACTATGGGGGCAATTACTGTTTGGCCAACTGGACTCACATATGGAAGTGTGTGTAACAAGAATAAACAGAATTAAAGTTGGACAGTTAGTGTAGACAGATGTTATAAAATCACTAGCTAAACAAATATGAAACTGTAATAATATAAAGGTTTCTTTTTACATTTTTTTTAATAAAATCTGGCATTTTTAATGGATCATACAGTAGGTTGTGGTTACAGCTTGACGTATTTGTTGGTCAAAGCTTTTTTAAATATAAATTATTCCTCCTTACCACAAGTCTATAACTTTAGAATAAATTCTGCAGCGGAAGGCTCACCATTCATTTCGGTCGCAGTTACAGAAGCTTCCTCCATTGCTGCCACAGTAGCAACCTATTCCATGTTTTTTCCATATTTTAGCTGTTACTTGTAACATGATTGCAACAACATAAAGAAGAAAAAAAGAAAGATTTAAAATAGCTTTAGTTTATTTATTTTTCATGACTATATAGAAGACATTGCTATTTAAAGCAAAATATGAACAAAAATGTGCCAGTACTTAAAAATGAATCCTGATTTACAAGCACAATGTTTTGCAGTCGTGATTTCACTGTTGCACTAAATAAAAAATCAGTATAACTAAACTCACCATATTATTGAATTATTAATTCAAAATTAAACTAAAAACAATAAGCAGTATGAAAAACCAATACTGTAAACATTAAGTAGTGTAACTGTTCAAGTCGAGCTCCTTTACACTGCTGATGCTGATGAGCACAAGATTTTATCAGTTGTACACAGAGCCAGTAGTCAGCCTCTCTGTGTTCAGAATTCAGTTATTTAGCAAGTTCTACCAGCACCTGACCTGAAAGGGGAATGATTTTAAGAATATATTAAAGACAGCATTATGATGAATTCACTTTTACCGTGACGGATTTCCGGACTTAGGCAGTAAACAGCTGAAAGCAAGAGACAAGCTGGTTAATGGGAAAGTCTGAAACCATACAAAGGGCTTATCACCCAAACCATAGCCTCTAAAATAAACACAAAGTGAGCTAAAATAAATACAAGTAAAAGAATAAAATTCTATGCAGATTTTTCACATTATAGCTGTAAACATTTAAACAAGACGTCCATGATAAGAGCAGACACTGCTCCCTAGGGCTCCAATCTCTAACAGAATTTATACTTCAGTGCAAATCAACTGGTGCATATTCACTGGTTCCTTTGTGCTTTAATCACATTTTTTCTTAAAATTGGTTCATACAGCAATTAATACTTTATTTGTGTTTCCTCACTTTAAGTAAAAAATACAAAGAAAATCACTTTCTCCACTAAGACAATGTGCCGTAGGAATTATGTTTTCCTGAAATTTCAGGAATCAATGATAAAGGCTGAAAACAAATAAAACCCGTTGTAAGACGTTGACCTCCAGGCTTCCTGTATGTCCTTTCAAAATGTCTAGTCTATTGTCTTGGCCAGAAGCCCCATGCAATGCCAGGCAGTATCAAAGCAATCAGTATTGAAGAAAAAAGATTCACTGCATTGTTGTCTAAAATTGGTTTTCCAGATATTCGTTTTGAATTGTTTGTTTGGTGGCTGACAACTCTTCCAGTGCTCTCCTCATAACCTGGAAAAGAAGAAAGGATAGAATTTTCACAGCCTCTGCAACAGAAGTGAAAACACATCTAGAACTTATTGTGCTGCCAAGCCCTGGTCTTGCAGTCCCCAGAGGCTGCTGTCTTTCATAATTACTAATATTTGTTATTTATTCCAAATTGATCAAGCAGATGGGCTCCCGATGTTTCTTATTCAAATCAGTCTGCCCCACGCCAATGATCCCTCACAAGTGCAATACAAAATGAAAGAGCCAACCTTTTGGAAACCATCTTTTTCTACTTTCTTTTTTATTGGACCACCCACAAGAGAATCAGAGTTTCTCTTTTCATTTGTCAAATATTTTCAATGATAAGTTCTAATTCACATGTTTAGTGGTAGGGATGCACATTTTGACCGCATTTCATAATTGAAAGTGGACACCTTTGACTGATAAATAACCATTAACTGTTACAAACCAAATACAATTATGCAAGGATACATTTCCACAAAAAGGTTTTCTTTTTGGATTGCACATGTAAGAATTTGTTTTAAATTTAGGTGCATAATAGTGCTGATTGGAAAAAGTTGTTTCTCACAGCACATATGCTGTGCTGCCGGGTGACCTTGTTCACTGAACATTTTCTTTGGAATTCCCGTGAGGCTGGCTTAGATGAGCACTTTTACCACCAAACTCCCCATGATGCTTTGTGAGCTTAGCATGACATCACAGAGCTGTAGCAGCCATGTACAGAACTTTCATACATGCATTCTGTAAGGTTGCTGCTCAATTTATTTTGGGCCATGTAGGATGTTATGATCCGATCCAGCCAGATTTACAAATGCATACATTTAAAACAAAAAAAAAAACCCTCAAAAGTACTGCCACTGAATAATAAACACTGATTACAATGCACTAGCCCTTCCAACATGACAAGTCAAAACAAGCCTTATAGGAGCCCTGTGCCTCCCCCTCCCCAAATCAAAATGGGAGCCTATGAAATAATAATAATGAAAGATTTATTACTAATTACAAGGTGTTTCTATCTTCATTACGGAAAAATGTAAAGCATATGCACAGACAGACTGGAAACATAAAAAGACATTCCAGTTGCAACCAGAGCTGCGATTTGCAACCAATGGAACAAAACAGTGCCACGCTGCCACTTTATGGCACAGCCAATGTGTGCCTCAAGATTGGAACCCTGTAAATGCATTTTTTCTTTTTGCAAATTTCTAGTTTTTGACCTTTTGTTGTATTTTGTTTGTGGTTATTATTTTGTATGCATCTTTTGTTGTTTGAGACATGCTGGCACAGTGGGCAGCACTACTGCCTTCTAGCTCAGATCACATATTTGGCCACAATAATCAGTCTAGTATGGTTGGAAGATGCTCCCCTAACCCTATAGGACACTCAAGACCATTGTACTATTCTAATCTACTCAAAACTAGTGTAGTTACTCCTTCCCTATTGACTTTAATGCATTTTGATTTCAACAAACTCATGGCGAAGCAAACTCTGTAGGGTTTGCTCATTACTTGAGACTAACAGTAACTAACTTGTCACAAACTGTCTCTTTATTCTTAAATTTCTCAGTAATTTATACAAATGTGCCCAGGAGTCAATTGTATGTGCAGCACTAGGAGGGAGTCATAGCAATTCACTAATCATTAGCCCTCATGGGTTCACTAAAACAAACACTGGAATTAGTCACTGTCATAGTTTCAGTAATAAGTTATCTTTGATCTGTAACACAGGAAATTCCAACTCAACATAAGTAATGAGACTTCGGCTTTTTATTCATATTAGACTGACTGACATTTCCAATACCAAAGTAGGATTTTATTCTCATCATAATATCCCATAACACAGTGACTCCATTCAATCACTCACCTGAATACTGCATTGTAGCGCCTAAAAATGAATCAAGCATGGACCCCAACAGTCCTGCAATGCCACCATAAACCACCACAGGCCACTGTGGAGCTGCCAGGTAGAGGTCCTTCACAAAAATGAGCTGACTGAAATAGTAAGCCAGTCCCACCACCAGTCCACCAGAGAAACTGGCAATAACACCCACTAGTGTGATTCCTCCATTTGTTCCTGTGACGATGCAAATAAAACAATTCCATTAAGAAATCTGAAAATAACCATCAGCCAAATGTCATGCAAAATTTTTACACACCGTATAACAGTACACAAATTACATATTGTTTCAATTTTATTTAAGCAAACTTAAAAAAAAAAAAAAAAAGTTAAAAGAAAGATTCACTGGGATTAAAAAGGAACCTGAGGAAATATTCTGAGGCCCTGCTTTTGAAAGTGGCCAAAGTGTAGCACCTTTGTGAACTAAATTAAGTGAAATACACTGCAAACCCTAATCTTTTATGTTTCTTGCTTTAAAACTAATTCAGCAAGGATAACTTAAAAAAAAAAATCACAAAATCAAATATCATGCCAAATTTGAATTTCTAACTCTAAAGAACAAGAAGCCTTTATAGCTTTATTCTTGCCCTGTCAATGTATATATCAGGATGAGTCCCCTTGCTAGGCTACAGTCAAGAAGTGGACTGGAAAACACTATCATGGCAAAAGGTCTTTTGAAGATGGTCCATAATTTGGATAGTCTTTGATATTAACAACTGAAGAAAGTGTTGCTACCATGTACTGAATCTTAATGCAGAATAAAACGGTGATGATGCATAAGATTGTAAACACTGTAGTGATGACTTACATTCTTCAGGAAAAATTAAATATGACCATGGTCTGAGCAAACTGAATGTCTGGAATGCTGACTGTTGAAATGAAGCATCACCACATCCTTTACCCCAAAGACATCTCATGCTAATGAATTTGAAGTCGGAGAAATATAAAAATGATTTCAGAACTAGAGATGAAACAATTTTAATAATGGCAGCATGGTGAATCTCCAACAACAAAGAAACATCCAAGCCAGCCCTGCAAGATCATCTCCAAAAGTGTTTGTGATGTTAAGGGTACAGTCCACAATGATTACATGCCAAAAAAGACCCATAATTGGTCAATTTTACATGGGGGATGCTTTGGCACTTGGGGCTGTCAATCAGAAAAAGAAACAAGGAAAGCTGTTAACAATTGTTCTTCTGCTTAATAATAACAATACATTTTATTTATATAGTGCCTTTCCTGGGCACTTCAAGACTTTACCCCTGTTTACACTGCAGGAATTGCAGAAGAAATTCTGTGAAACAGTGGTTCTTAAAAGAAGCCACACTCCTTTCCCAGACCTGGCTCAGTGCGACTACCTTCTTTTTTGCCAAATCTTTAGGGCTATCTCCGTGGGATGCACTAGGCCATTAAGATGTCAGGTCAGCTGCAGAATGTGTTTGCACAAGCAAGACAAAACAATTTACTTGACTGACACTGAAAAGGTTCATGAATGTCAAAACGAGTGTAGTAGTGTTCATAGGGACAAGGCTGAAAACCAAAAAGCATTTTTGCCTTACTGACTGATAAGACTCCAAACCTTTTCATCATTCCTTGTATATAAGTAGACTATGTGGAGTATAATGCAAGAGAAATTATACATTAGCATAACATGATACTTGCAACACATCTAGAACAATTAATTTAGGACTGCAGGCTATCTACTATGAGGAACAGTTTAATGAAGAAAAGAAAGTTGTTTATTTTCATTTAAAACTGGTTAATAATTAAGAAGTGAGGAAATTCTGTCTGAAGTATGGCTGCCTTGTGTAACTGATCAATGGTTAAATCACAATGGTTAACTTCTTTGAGGCATGAATGGAAGTGAAGCAGACATTGTCCTAACAATCCTTAAACCACACTCCACTTGATCTAAAGCAAAATTCTTGATGGTGTGCAACAGTTTTACTAAACAAATGACAACATATTCAACTAGAATATAGCTCTACATCTTGGTTTCTGCTATCAACAGTTCCATAGCATGATTTTGGACAATAGCAGACCTATTATTAAAAGCAAATGTAAGTAAGTAAGTATAGCAGGCTGTTGATGCTTATGTGATCATATAGAATGTGGTAGCTTTAAATCGGGGTACTTAACCTTTTTCCTGAATGTACTACCTCCTGAAATTAGCTTGCTTTGTGCCACAATTTTTCTGGTCTTAAAATGTTAAGCTTAAACTCTTAGACACACCTAAAGGAGCTATTTCTTTAATCTCTCCTTTATAATACTGAATTTGGAAACTTTAACAGGGAATTATTTATAACCTTTGTGTGACTCTGTGTTAATTTTCTATATACCCACCAAATTATTTTTTAATAAATTATTTTTAATATAGAAACAGTAGTGTGATTTGATATGGAATAAAAATGTGTTTCAATACTTTACATTTACAAAAATGTATACAGTTATGGACCATAGCAGGACAAAATAATTCACAATGTTGAGCCTGCTTCATTACTGCTCAGTTTTGCTTCTATTTTTAAGGTAGGACAAAGGTAGCTGAACATTGCCAGCTCTGTACAAAAGAAAAGGTGTCCACAGTTGATTAATTTGAATAACACTAAAATGAAATGTTAGAAATATACAATATTGTCAGACCAGAGCGAGAGAGAGAGTGAGAGAGACTGACTGACTTTGGGAAGACTGTTTAGGTTGGAGTGAGAAAGACCGCAGGTACCTGTTACATAAAAAGTTTAGCGAGATTCCATCTGTGTTGGAGTGTCATTGGTGGGCAATATCAATCCTAGCATGGATTGAGAGGGGGCCCCACGGGCATGAATTGAAATGGGCTGTAGACATGGAATAGGAGAATGAGGTCGGGTGTGCGGGCAAGAGTGAAGACTCGTCGAAGGAGGATTGTGACACAGAGCAGTGGATGTGGAATGAACATGTATTTGGCTAGTATCAGCAAAGAAATGGGTATTTCTGTTTTTCCTCTTGACTTTTATGACTGCACTTTAGGGTGGATTAACCACAGGTAGTAAATATATTTTTGGTGTTAAGCTGAGAAGTTTAAGAACTGAATACAATCTGTACTTGTGGTTATAGGGACCGATATTATATTACTCGACCAGATTCTAAAAACTAGCTAGTATAATGGTACAATCCTGCTTAAAATATAGCACAATTTTATATTTTAACATCAGAATCAAACATGTCACGTTATAACATTAAACTTTTCAATGTTCCAAAGTGTAAACTAAAAAAAAAGATTTTTAAAATGGCTTAACCCAATTCTGTGTCACAGGAGGGCTAGAGCCCAACCCAGCCTCTGCTGGACCTTTATACATAAATCAATCTGTAACTCATCATTCCAAAAGAAGTTTGTGTCTGCTTCTGAAGGTATATTATTATAAATAATACAACTTCCTTCAAATTAGAACAACTCAGGAGTTAGGTAATGAAACAGGCACACATTCTAATACTAGAAATTGTAACCACATTTATAAACTATGCCTTTAATGGCCATTTTTTTCCAAAATGACTGACAAATCACAAAGGCATGAAGATAAATGCCACAAGAAACATAAGCACTAACTATGCTTTAGTGCATGTCACTGAGCAAATTTCTTTTTCCACGCTTTCTCGAATACGCTAAATAGAAAACCCACTGCATTTCCACTTGGAGCACATGAGAAAAGTGGTGTGGAAAACTGGTGATAGAGTCATGGTGCTAATGTGTAAAATATATGCATAAACTCCTTCTTCACTTCCACATTTACAACACATTTTCTTAGTGTACTGATAACACATTCATTACCAACTGGGACTTTCTTCCAGGTAGTAATTAATCTTGGAGGATGCAGATTGACAACTGTTCCTATTTCTGATGCCCACGTATCTCCAGTACAGCAAGCCAAAGCACCCAAGAGGGCTAAACACATCCACGTGGCACTATACTGCTTCCCAAAGTCAACAGGGATCTCTCCAGGGCCAGTCTCAATCATGTAGAGTAAAGCCAACTCTGTAGGAACACCGCCATTGCAAAACACTTGCACCCAGTTTCGCTGTCCACCTGAAGGTAAAGATAAAACAATTGTAAGCCTTTAGAATTATGTCAAAAGTCAACATCAGTTATCATTCCCCTGCTAGCAAGACTTCTTTTTATTATTGTATAATTGCCCCTGAGAGTTGTTAGACAAAAAGGGGTTACCTTTTTGGTTATAATATGGATATGAAGATATGAGAAATTACTTTCTCATAATCATAATAACAGATATAGCAAATGGAAGGTAAAAGTACATTACAGTTAAAAATCAGTTTGGATCAGGAGAAGTAAGAACTTTTTACAGCCAGGTAGGTAGAGAAATTGAATCAAGCAAAATGCACCAATGTTTATGTGGGCAGATAAGTTTATAAAGAACCAAGGGTCAAATACCTCAGTGTGAGGTATGAGAAACATACCCTGTTCAAAACAGACTTCGCAAAATGAGGGGCTCAACAGTCCTTTAGTGCAAATGTTTCACAAAGTAAAGTTACACCGACATTCATTTATTTATCCGACTCTGTACAGGTGTATGGTATTAGATTTCAGTCAAGCAGACTTCATTCACTGTAACTAGCTGTGTTACACATGTGAGCAGGCGAAACATCTGATCTTCCAGATTAACAAGACCAACTTCCATAGCTACATACTGTATGGATACAATCATGGACTGCTTGTATGCTACACTTTTAACCGAGAAAGAAAATACAGTAACAGTATAGATGAACTAAGATGTACCTTTTACTAATTACATATCACTTTTATTAATTCATTGGAATTAATATAAGTAATGTGTTTGAGAATGGCACTACAATTTAGAAAGATTGCTTAATTACAAACCTAATCAAAAGAAACAGATAAGCCCACTGTGCTATAATTTGAAGAAATACAATTTAATACTTAATCTGTTTTTAGCTCACTGTGTTATGATATTGATGAGCACAATATGATGTCAAAGCATGTTTCAACCAGGTAAACACCAACTATAAGGAAAAAATTAGCTGACATTTTACCTTCTTTATATTCCGAATCAATTTTCCTTTTTACATTTCCTCTCCACTTTGTTAGTTTTGATGAGGTCAAAAAAAAAGTGATCAAGGCCGAAAAAAAACTCATGTTAGCTACTGTAAGGATGAAACCAACTATCAGTGCTGAAAAAAAGAAAAGAAAAAAAATTCTTAAAAGGGCAATTAATAAAATGTACAAAATAGCCATGTGTACTCTAACCTTCCCTTTTTAAAATGGCTGGATAGAGTGAAGAGGGAACAAGAAATTAAACACAATATGATTAGAATATACAAATCTAACCACAACAAGCATCCACTATGTATAACCCAGTGGGTGGTTTATTCTCATTTGTTTGGTCAGAAAACTAAACAGAATGATCTTATCCTATTCTTTCTTTTCCTTAAAATTCCATCCACTCTCCTCCTTTTCCAGTAGACAGAAGCCAAATATACAGTATATTAGTAAACTCTTAGCCACATCAGCAGCTGGGTAGCCATGTCTCATCTGCTCACTGCCATTGTGCCAAGCAAGCAGTATGGGTTAAAAGCTAACGTCTTTAACTATAAATAACAAAGATACATGTACAATCCCCTAGACTACAGTATGTATGAGTAATTTAACCACTAATGCTATTACAGTAGAATCAATTCAATTATATGTGTGGTCTGCTAGTTTTCTTGTTCATGTAAACATAAACGTATGAACATAGCTAAAGAGGTATAAACCATGTATCTTGTTCTAAGACCATCAATACTGCTCTCACACAAGGTGAGCTACCCTCCCAATAATCTCCCAAAATTCACAACCTTCTGCTAACTCATTTCTACACTTCTGACAGAAAATTGTTTTTTTCTTATATTCGTATCCAGATGTTTGTCATGTGATGCAAGGCAGCCATGTTCAATTAAGGCACAAAGTATGGATTGCCTCCTAATGTCTCTTTTACTGCTGAACCTTTCATTCAAGGCAATGGCTAATAACACCACAAATCCTTCAACATACAGACAAGCTCCATAAATCATTTTCTAAATTCTCCTTACTTGACCAAAACTTTGCATCCTTCTATGATTGAAGTACAGGCAATATCTCAAGAATTTTAATGGACAAATTTAAAATTACGAGTATGTTATTAAACTCTGTTCACAAATCAGTTTATTCCGATGGGGTCAGAATCAATACCAGCAACATCCGGCCCAAGACAAGAACTAACCTTGGTTGGGGCACCAGTTAATCCCACAGCCCACAGCCCACTCATGCACATATCCACAGAGGGCCAATTTAGAATTGTCACTTAGCCTAAAATGCATGTATTCTGGATGTAGCATGAAAAGCAGAGTAAAGACCAGTTTAAAATTGAGTGCAGACAGTCTTGTCTAGTGCACATACATGCACGGGACCACATGCTCATAACATTCTGGAGGCATGTGGTTGTTAATACAAGGGTTCACATGCCAGGACTTCTGACGAAATTTACATCATGCGCATAGCAGCAGACTCTCTAGGCAATGTAGATGCAATAAGTATAAAAGAGCCTTAAGAGATTTAAGAGAGGGTAAAAAAAACATGCAGAGAGATGATGTGCAAACTCCCCACAAACAATGCCAAGGAATGGAACTCAAACTCAGGACACTGGACTCCCTTGGCATGTGAAGTACAATGCCACGCTGGTTCCACAACTCCTGACGTTGCCATTATGATGTAGGGGCTTCACAAAGATACAGTCATCCCTCAACAAGCAGTATTCATCTTTTACAACTGGAATAAAACTTGAATCTTGATAAACTGCACTGCACTGATATTAGAGAAATTCAAACTGAGCTTCAAGAAAGATTTTTCAATAAATTATCCTACTGTCAAAATAACTGAAACAAAAACTTTTTGAATGCACAAATTATTCAGCTAGTTTGAAAACATGTTAAATAAAGTTAAAAAGGAATAAAACAAGCAGATTTACCTCCCAGTGCACCTGTGTGGTCTAAACTTTTTTTTTTAATGGCATGTGATGTTAGGATTAAGGGGATCAGAATGGAAAACAGCCATCGCCATGGAGAGACAGGTTGTAGAGTACCTATAATGGGGGAAAAAAATAAAAAACAAACTCTTAAACAACTTACAAAGTTTTAATTCTAAAACTGCAATATTCTGTGCAGTCATTTAGGACAACACCTTGAATGAGGACAAGCAATGTGGTAGTTTCTGATCTGTAAACCAGTAGTTTTGATGATGAATGAGCCACATCTTAATAGTTGCTTTGAGCATAACAATACATAAGCACCATACTTTCAAAATGTAATATACAGTAATTTCGATAAAAAACTCCACTAAATGGCCAAATTGATTAACTATAGTATTTCTTAGAAAAGTACCCTAGTAATTAATAACAAGTCCTAAAATAATTTATTAGGTCTTTGGATGACATACAAAGCTCTCCAATAAATTATTATAGGCAGACACTGTTGTGGGATGGCAACCCTGCCCGGGGTTTTTCCTGCCTTGCGCCCTGGGCTAGCTGGGATTGGCTCCAGCAGACCCCCGTGACCCTGTATTAGGATCTAGCAGGTTAGACAATGACTGACTGACTGGGACAGTATGCTTTGGGCCCATGAAACAACAATAAATGCAAGTTAATTTTCTACAAAAATGTTAAAAATACAGTCCTATAGGAAATTTTAATGTGAATGTTTTAATATTATCTCCACAAATGGCTTAAAAAAATCCAGTAAAAAACATATATGCACAAAATATATTTTGACAGGGATAGGCAGAAAGTCACAAGACTGACTTGATGTTACTATTACAAAGAGTTCAATGTCTCTGAAGAACATTTGCTAATTAGTGCAAACATCAGAATAGGACAATGAACATCGGCCCAAATTTTACATTTTCTGCCTCCTGAAAACTTGACTAGTTTCCAGTCCATGATATGAAATGCACAATCTGCAGCATTCCATTTTAGTGACTCTCTAATATTAGCCCCTAGTTCACTGACAACATGTACCATCTGTTTAACCAACCTTCAACACTCTGACTGAAATAAGCATGATTAATAAATTAAAGGAAAAGTTTTCTAGTTCTGCAGGGGAAGTTATTGCTAAAATTCAAAAGGCCGGACATGGTGTTTTCAGTCCTTTAATTATGAAATGAAGGACTATAGTATAAACAAAATTAAAACACATCACTCTAAAACTGTGGCTTGTTTTTGCCCATTTAAAAAATATACTGTATATGCACACACACAAATATGTGGTGTTCTGGGTTCTGACTTAAACCTAGGACAAGTTAATCAGAAATTAGACAAATGTTCCAAAATAAACAAGGTGCATGAACACTTTTTTTAATTTAGCTTATATAACTTTTTATAATATTGTTTGTATAGGGCAAGGAAATATCCTGGCCTAATGTCCAGCTTGGATAATCAGCAGTACATTATAAATTTTGTTTAGAAATCTAATAAGCACTGCACATGTAAAGCCAGCAATTTATATGCCGCTTAAATTTAGTAGAGTTTTTGATATAGTAAAAGAGATTGATTCAATAAAAAGTTTAATAATTCCTAATCACTTTTGCTTTAATAGGCCAATTCTAGTTTGCACATTCCAAATAAAACAAAAACATGCTGAGTTTTCTCCTCAATTTTGCCAAAATCAGGTCAGTTTCCTATTGACCAGCATTAAACACTACACATCCCCTTTCAGAGTGCTGAAAGATGCAACGGAGTGAGGCTGCAGGCAATTTACATAATTACACCTAAGTTTGACAGGTGTCGTGAAAACAAAAATAGTTTGGCCCAAGAGTTATTTTAAGCAAGGTTTAGAAAATGTCCCCTGAGGGCACTGACCAGCAGCACAATTTACATTAAGCTGTCATCTCATAAGAGCAGTAGCAGTAGTAGAGCTGCAGGCTGTCTCCCATTCCCTCACATTATGCTTTGAGCTGCAAGTTCTTTGATCGGAGCAGCAGGTACGTTTAGGGAAAACTTTTCAGACTTATACTAAACTCACCATTTTCTAGTAATTATATTGTCACATGTATAGAGTATAGTGAATTTTTTATTTGCATATCTGACCAAAATATAAAATGCTTTCTCTGTGTACATAGAAAATAGAGAAATTACTAATTAACTTATTTTCTTTATTTTAAGATTTCTAGTAAACTGCTGTACATTATTCAACCATTATAGCTGCTTTAATCCTAATTCTATTCTACTTCACTTCAGGTATCTACTCCATTTTACTATCCAACTGTTCTTTACAGCTGTAATTGAAAGCAAATGCACCTACTGTTTATTTTGAAACATCTTCTTGTTTGCCTAGTGAAGACTTATGTAATTGTGTACTCAATGAATGTTGCTATATAAAATAAAGACTGAATAACCTATTTTACGGTAGTCTCTTATGATGAAAACTACCATTATGGATGAAAGCATAGGAAACAATTTTTAAGAATAATGACATAAAGCAGCCTTCAAAAACCACTGCATGTCTATGCCAAAACAATCCATATATTAAATTAAGGAAAAAGTTGAACTTACCAGAATATGTACTGATTGTAAGAGAAATGATCCAGAATGACAAGGAGATTGCCAGAGTGGCACACAAAATGATCATATCAGTCATCATTTTTATATATTCTTTCAACAAAATTTCTTTTTGAAACTCAATCATTGATGCTTCTCAAAAGAAAACCTGCAAAAAAGTAAGAGCACTGAGCAAAGCAAGTTGCTATTTCCAATCAGAGTAATTCAAACAATCACAAAAATGTTGGTCCAAAATTTCAATGAAGATAAAAAGAAACAAGACAGGCTTCAAAGGTTCATGGTGCTAGAGTTCTAACCCCAAATATTGGGGTTATTAATTTCATCCTTTTAAATGTGGCCCCATCACCCCCATCAATCCGGAGACTTGTTGTCAGGTTGACTGCCAATGCTAAATTGTTTCTGTGTGTTATGTGCATGATGGCGAGAGAGAGAGAGAGGGAGAGAGGGCAGTGGTTTTGGGAACAAGTTTGTTCCTGCTTGTATGCATAACACAACATCTCTTTCAGTGCGACTTCCTGGCCTGAATAAACACCAAAAGAGAAACTCCCGGAGATCCGAAGAAGTATAAAATTTACTCCCTTCAGAATATGTGAACTAGATCTGTACTTAGGTCTCCTCCCAGTTGGCCATGTTCAGTTTGTGTCTGGTAAGCTCATCTTAAACCATCTCAACTGCCTATTCTCAATTTGTAACAGTAGCTACTAAACTCCAAGATCCTCTCAGTCTAGCACCTTATCAACCATTGAGCTCTGCAACCATACAAAGGAGGCTCAATTCAGTTTTCCTTCTTTTTTTTTTTCATAAATAATAAAAACTATAATACTTACCTGGTGTCTTTAATGGAGACTACTGAATTTTTTATTTTTTCCTTTCTCACCTTCCTCCATTACTGAGTCTTTTAATATTTAAATTAGAGCAGAACAATGATGCATGTGCTATATAAAAATATCAATCCAACCAATGTCAAACCTGCTTTATCAAGTTCAGGGACATGGGGACAAAAACCTGTTCTGACTACTTAAGCCTACATCACACTGCATGACTGAATTTCAATCATCGCCTTCATTTTATAATTTTAGCAAATTGGGGAAAATGTGGCACGCTCTCTTGACTGCCACTCATTTGTCTGACATCCCCAGTGCCTCAATCAGACCAGTCTGAGCCCATCACAGAAGCTGGTGACCCCCAGAAACTTGTCTTATGATTGGGTTGTGACTTTGAGTCTGCCACACCCAGACAGAGGGTTTTTAAATAATCAACAGAAATTGGGACTACTGAGCAAATTGTTTGCTTCAACTTGCAAGGCTTACTTTACTTGAATTGCTGCAGAACATCTGTAGGTTGTAACCTATTAGTTGTTCCCTAAAGGCCCATTTGTAATATTCTGATATTTCCTTTTTTTCAGTTTTTGCTAACCGAAACGTTAAATTTAAAACCCTGGCAGTTTACTGCTTACCCCTTAACCTTTTTAGGTAATTCATTGCATTTCAACTGATTACATTTGAAAATTAACTGTAAAAAACGAGTTAGTCTAAAAACGTGATTGGTACTGTATGGTACTGTATATTGAACCAGATCTAGATCACTGTACTTGGAACCAGTTCCGAGTCCTAATACTGGCTTCTACCTTATTTTAAACTGCTTTTCTTCTCTTCATATCAGTCCATCCACAAACTTTGCAAATCTTTTAAAACCTATAATTTTTTTGTAACTGTGAATGATAGGTTTCCTTTTTCAAGCAGAATGATCCTATGTTACTACTTTTCCTTCCAATTTTCAACCTGTTTACCCACATCATAGTTGCAGGCACCTGGTGCCTATCCTGGCAGTTTTGGGAGCACAGTGGAAAAGAAAACCTGGAGACAAGTCAGGCCGCAGCTGCTTACTCTCCTGTATGAGAAGGACCGCAGTACTGGGCCTGGATTTTGAACCCAGAACTCTGGAACTGTGAAGCAACACCGCTAACCGCTGCACCACCGCGTCACTCCCGCAAGTTCGTCCTAATTTACTTATTTTACTCTTTTGTGAAACACAAATTAAATTACTCCTTAGCTCTACATAAAAAAAATTGGCAGTGACAATGTCTGTCCGACCGCTCGATCGAATTCCCATTATTGCCAGATGTAAATGGCACTTCTTTAACTATGCTGCTCTAAGATAGTGAAGCTGCACACCATCTAAAAAATGCGTCACTTGCATTCACTGAT
Organism: Polypterus senegalus; assembly: GCF_016835505.1. Taxonomy (NCBI): domain Eukaryota; kingdom Metazoa; phylum Chordata; class Cladistia; order Polypteriformes; family Polypteridae; genus Polypterus; species Polypterus senegalus. The sequence continues at coordinate 150,230,057 of NC_053161.1, forward strand.
CTTCCCGATTTAATTAATCTCACAACGATGTTTCTGCCAAAGCTTGTTTAGGATTATAAAAACACAGATTGCCGTTACCTGACCAATTAAAAAAGCGAAACGGCGATGTCCACAGCGATGCCATCCTGCTGACATCCTTCAGAGGCAAAACTGAAACTGCCTGAATTGCGCAGACACATTAAAACCAGACACAACGTTTTACGTCGTGCTTTCGTGCACGGAATTTCACTTTTTATCGGATTAAGACAGTGAAAGTAGAGAGAGGCGAAGCAGCAGTCACTTAGGAAGGTCGGAACTTCTTTACTTCCGGTGTGAGACCCGCCCACTTCGCGATTAAAAGTGCGCGCACGCAACTCCCGCCCCCGCTTAAAACACCAAGACAAGTTTCATTTAGGTAAGACGTGCACGCCCATGTAATCCTTGTAAATATTATGAAAACTTATATCAAGTATGATGGAGCGGTTTGGAAAAGTGGATGGAATCAAAATTATGTAATCAAGAAGAAGATTCAAGTTGCTATGCAGGAAGTTGGGTGATGGGGGATTTACATTTTCAGTATGAAAGACGCAGGGTGTTTTAAACGATTTACAAAGGCCCCAGTAAATATTAAACTATTTGGGCAGAAATTACAACAGATTTCAGTGATTAGGTTCCTTGGAATTGATGATGGATAAGAAGCTAACATGGTAACATCATATTGATAAAATAATTGGGAAATATAAGGATTAATGTGCCCGGGTGTTCGGTGGGATATATAGTAGCTGGGGTGCCTGATATGGTATTTATGGTCATCTTGTGTTATGCATTCGCTCAATCTTAGATTATGGTTATGTTGTGTATGAGTTCATACAGTATATACTGTAGTACGTCTGAAGACAACCAAGAGTGAATCTTGTCCAAAACTTGCTGGGATCAAGTAGATGTCTCACTGAATGTCATATTTCCAAACCTATCTAACGCTTCATGAAGGTGGTGCTCAAAGTAGTGATGGTGATTTTTGTACTGCAAAGCGTAATTGTACTCTCGTAGATCCGATAGAGAGCAGGCTTCTGATTACAACGAATCATCTACAGCCGAAAAAACTTCTAAGAAGACCTCCAGTACACATTTAAATATGTGTCACGTGTGTGGAGAGCACATTGCATGTGTTAAATATAATTGTAAACTTTTTGCATGGGACAAACCTTTCTGTAACTTACACATTGGTATCCAAAGGCATCAATAGACTAGTGGTAAAGTGAATGATATGTTCTTGCATATTCACAGTTATGACCAGGACATTTCTGTGAAGGTACATGTACCGGCACCTTGGCCACGAGAACTGGTCATGGCATATACTATGTATGAAATGATTCTACAATCAATTGTGTGCTGTCCAGAGTTGCACATTTTTACCCATCACTCTGCATTCTACATTAACTGTTTCCGGTACGTACCTCATTCGCCATATTAGGGACATTTGTAGAAAACTACAGTTAACCGAAAGATATGTGATTAACGTATTCCGTCAGTACCTCATTGAAAAAGAGTCCAAAAAGGTGCAGCCTCTATTGCATTCTCTTAGTTGTGTTCCAGTTTCATCAAGTGAGTGTGAACGTGTGTTTTTGCAAATGAATCTAATTGTTACTCCAATGAGAGTTTCATTACTGACAAGCACTGTCTCCTCTCTTCTCTTCATAAAATTGGTTGGCCCTCCGTTCACATGCTTTGATACTACAAGATACATTAATTCATGGTTGTTTTGAGGACGATGATGAGCCATTGACACTCAAAGCAAAAAACGAATTTTGAAGACTGCATTTGATGACAAGATGCATAAAGTTTGGAATTTTCTTTATAACTCAGTCAAATTAAACATTGATTGCTTTACAGAACTATATAACAACTTTTTTGTAGAATATAGAGCTCATTATTAACTTGCAGTTGATATTCTTTGATTTTGTAAATTCTGTGTTTGTAACTTTTAAACTGTCAAGAACAATATTATGCAATATGGTATACTTGACAAATTTGTCAATTTCAAATTTTATATGTTATGTTTCACCAATTGAACAAAACGTGTAGCGCTAGGACTCTCAACTTCCATTTACCTTCACTGTACCTCAAACTTGATCCAATTACAATTTATGCATACCGTAACTTTTCTCTTTACAAAATAATCCCTGGTTATGACGATAGCATACGAGTCAATGTAAGGTTGAAAGAATTGGCAACTAAGTTTGTGAAAATATGAATTGCTAAATTTGCATTTGAAGTAAACGGCATGTCACAGCCTGTTAAAAGGAGGTGAAAAGGACTGCCATTGAGAGTGATAATGAGGAGGTGCAGATTTCAGTACTCAAAACACCCAATTCACAAGGCTGCACGGCATCCACTGTCTGACAGCACGTCTAAACGAATAACTAAAGTAAACATTTCAGTCTAATTGTAAATGTAAACATGCCCTGGTAGAAGACAGCCACAGTGTTTTAACATCTAATATATACCTAGACCACAATGCTTCTCTTTGCTGTTATTATGCCATATAGTGATGAAATAGTCAAAATGACAGAACAATATTGTTGCAGACTTCTAGGACGAGAGGGGCCAAGTAGCTGCTGCTATGGTCTACGTGTGTTTCTGCATCTCCTTTCACTGCGCCCATTACAATATACAAATGAATCATTAAATTTCAAGCTACCTTGTGCCACTGTGCTCCTGAAATAACTAATTTTAACTTTTTATATTCTCTCAGCTTCAGGTCTTCTGTTCAGTTTCATTTGCTCTCTCTCTGAAACTTCAGGTTTTTAAAGTGCATGGACTGGGGGAATTGGGGATGCATTTTTAGTAAAAACCCTGTCGGCGTATCCTTTGCAGCGGTGGATTTCTCCACCATTCACCACAAACATTTTAACAGGTTGTCCCCAGACATGTATTCTAATTTGAGAATGATGTCTGGCCTTGTAAGACTACGGGTCTGCTGCCTCCACTGCCAGAAAGATTACGTAATATATAAGCCCAAGTCTATCATCTATGTTGTGGTGCTATAAGGTTTTCCCCTATTGCTCCCATGCTGGTGGAAATGGGACATTTGTATTTGAGAAGTCTACAAATGACAACAAATTATTGAGTACATCTTTATGGCTATCAGAATTATCACCCCCTAAGAATGTATTGAAAGGTTGCTGGTAAAATGAAGAATGGAAGGTTTGTTTGGATAGGAAACAAGCAAGCAGAGCAGATGAATCCTGCTCTTAGTGTACCTTTATGTCAGTGAAGATGTAAATGTAAACAAATACATGAGTCAACAATATTATGGTATGCTTAAGATTTTTACAGATGGACATAAGGTCCACTTTCAAAGCATACAGGGATAGTGGTATATATTCTAGAATTTCAAGTTTCAATTAGAAAAAGATTAACACATAAATTATCAGTATATACTTTTGATATGGTGGCAGTTCCTATGGCATTACAGAGAGGAGAGAATATGTTCAGGTTAACAGTGTTGCCTGCTCTGTTTCTTTTTTCTGTGCTGTGTAGTCTTAAGGTAGGTTTGTCTAATAGCCATTAAGATATGATGTTAGAGATCATACAAATATTATTATTGCTGCAATATCAGGTAGTGTACGTCTCATTTTTGTTTATTTCCACACAGCTGGGGATGGATGGTAATGAAATGGTTGACAGACTGGGTAAACAGTCTGAAAGGTTTAAAAATATCCATCCATCCATTTTCTAACCCGCTGAATCCAAATACAGGGTCACGGGGGTCCGCTGGAGCCAATCCCAGCCAACACAGGGCACAAGGCAGGAACCAATCCTGGGCAGGGTGCCAACCCACCGCAGGACACACACAAACACACCCACACACCAAGCACACGCTAGGGCCAATTTAGAACCGCCAATCCACCTAACCAGCATGTCTTTGGATTGTGGGAGGAAACCGGAGCACCCGGAGGAAACCCACGCAGACACGGGGAGAACATGCAAACTCCACGCAGGGAGGACCCGGGAAGCGAACCCTGGTCTCCTAACTGCGAGGCAGCAGCGCTACCACTGCGCCACCGTGCCGCCCTTTAAAAATATTGTTGTTCAAATTTTATTAAGTAAGGAGGAGACAGGTGTTAATTAAAGATCATCTTTATGCACTTTGGCAGATATTATTGGATAAACAAATAAAGAACTGACATTTTATATGAAATCCAGAAAACTGTTACAGCACTTTATTTTAACTTACTTGGCAGATGCCATTATCCAACGCAACTTACAACATTTAAGGTACAATTGGTTACATTTTAATTGTTTTTCCAATTGGAGCACAGGCAGGTGAAATGACTTGTTCATCTTCACACGGTGTCAGTAGTGGGATTTGAATTCACAATCTCACAGTCTGAACTCCAGATCTTTAATCACATGTTCTCTTTGTAGGTGGGAGTAGGGGTTGTCCAGAAGGGAGAAAGTCATAATAATATGAATCAGAATTAGACATTGTGGCGGACAGACGGCACCCTTGCCTGGCTGGGAAACCTTCTTAATGGAAGGACCAGGGGAGAGTACATGTACAGGGCATGATCTCCCAAAAAGTGCTAGATGGCAGACCCCATAAGTTGCAGCAGTACCTCAGATTCACACAGACCTTCATAGGAGTTGGAGTTAGTAACAGCCCTGTTGAGGTCTGCCAGGGGGTGCTGCAGAAACTGCAGAGCCCTATTTTTTTGGACGTTCGCCTCACCTGAAAGTGTTTCTGGACCATGCTAATGAACCACCAGAAATACTCCCGGGTACAGGATAAAAGAAACCCACTGCCACTGCTCCGAGAGCTAGAACCAAGTGGAACAGGGATTACACTTGCTGGAGAAGGAGGAGTGGAGGGAGAAGGAGACAGAGAGAAGAGAAGTCAAAGTGATTTATTGTTATTATTGTGCTTGTGTACTGTGCACTGCAGGTGGGAAATGATTGGGAAGAGTTTTCCACAGCTAAATAAAAGCCTGTGTTGTGCTAGACCTTGTGTCTGTGTTGAGTTTGGGGAGCTGAGTGTCCACAACATACTGATCTAATTGTAACATTATTTATTATGTGCAAGCATGTATCAGTAAAATGTAGATGCTGTCAACTTTCAGAGACATTTTTTCACGTATCTATACTAATAAAAGGCAAAGCCCTCACTGACTCACTCACTCACTCACTGACTGACTGACTCACTCATCACTAATTCTCCAACTTCCCGTGTAGGTAGAAGGCTGAAATTTGGCAGGCTCATTCCTTACAGCTTGCTTACAAAAGTTGGACAGGTTTCATTTCGAAATTCTACGCGTAATGGTCATAACTGGAACCTATTTTTCTCCATATACTGTAATGGACATTAGCTTGATGGCCATGGGGGGCGGAGCTGCGTGTGACATCATCACGCCTCCCACGTAATCACGTGAACTGACTGTGACCGCAGTACGTAGAAAATAAGGAAGAGCTCCCAAAGAGCGCTGAAGAAAAACGCCGAATACTTTATTCGCGAGATACAAGTTTAATGAGAAGACACGAGGTATAAATGAGACTTTGGATCACTTTGTAACGGAGTTAAAATTGCTGCAGTGAGAAACTTTTAAGTGCCAGGTCTTAGCTAACATTAAATAAAGCCGTGGACATCGCTACATCACACAAGAGAGCAGCTCACGTGAACTGACTGAACGCAGTACGAGTGATCACTTCCATGCATCAAACCTGTTCAAAAAATGCATTACACAATTGACAAGGTAGGAAAAGAATATGCTCCGAGCTAACCGCTAACGCGGTCTTGCGGAAGCTACTTCATCATGCTGCCACCAAATCCTCACAGAAAAATATACAAGTTAATACAAATGCTGTTTCTAGAGTTTCTCTACACTCAATGTATTCCTCGCATCCCCTTTATACCATCTGATCTCCCATTTCAATTCAGATGCCTCCAATTTCCAGTAAGGCTCTGCTGCGCGATGACAAGTAATAAGTCTCAGGGACAGACCCTACAAAACGATGCCACTGATTTCAGGCAAGATTGCTTTTCTCCTGGACAACTATACGTTGAATTCTCAAGAGTGAGCTCGTGCAGCTTCGTCATATTACAACCGGAGTGCAGCCAGAAACTTTTAAGTGCCGGGTCTTAGCTAACATTAAATAAAGCCGTGGACATCGCAACATCACACAAGAGAGCAGCTCACATGAACTGACTGAACGCAGTACGAGTGATCACTTCCATGCATCAAACCTGTTCAAAAAATGCATTACACAATTGACAAGGTGATGGTTTTATATGTCATTCATTTATAAAACAGCGGAGAAGCCGTGTAAAGGCTGTTTCACAAAAAACTAGCAGGGCGTCTTATATGAGCAGGCAATCAGCTAAAGAAGGGAATCAATAAATATCTATAATCGTAATAAACGAACAAAAAATAACGTACAAGCTACGGATTAAATAAAGGAAATGGGTACCTGAACGGTAAAGTAAGTCTCGAATAGCTACACAATAACTATAAGAATCGTAATAAACGAACAATAAAACAGTACAGAACCGCGAAGCAAGGAGAAACGATGGTCTTATATGGTGTTCGTTTATAAAGAAGTTAAGCAGAGAAGCTGTGTGAAGGCGGCTACACAAAGAAAAACAGAGAGCGACACACTCTAAATGTATTCCTCGCATCACCGTTATGCCCTCTGATCTCCCATTTCAATTGAAATGCCTCCAATTTCCAGTAAGGCTCTGCTTCGCGATGACAATTAATAAGTCTCAGGGACACACCCTACAAAAGGTTGCCATTGATTTGAGGCAACATTGCTTTTCTCCTGGACAAAACTAGACGTTGCATTCTCAAAAGTAATCTCAGTGCACAGCTTGGTCATATTACAACTGGAGTGCTGAACTGACAACATGGTATACAAAGAGATCCTTAACAGATAGTTATTGGTATATTTTCCCTCAGTTTAAAAAGGTTTTCTTTTCTTCTTAATAAAAATTTAAAAGCAGTTTTTTGAAGCTGCGAAGCACGGGGATTTTGCTATATACAGTATATATATATATATATGTAGATGTATGTATGTATGTATGTTTATATATATACAGTGGTGTGAAAAACTATTTGCCCCCTTCCTGATTTCTTATTCTTTTGCATGTTTGTCACACAAAATGTTTCTGATCATCAAACACATTTAACCATTAGTCAAATATAACACAAGTAAACACAAAATGCAGTTTTTAAATGATGGTTTTTATTATTTAGGGAGAAAAAAAATCCAAACCTACATAGCCCGGTGTGAAAAAGTAATTGCCCCCTTGTTTAAATAATAACCTAACTGTGGTGTATCACACCTGAGTTCAATTTCCGTAGCCACCCTCAGGCGTGATTACTGCCACACCTGTTTCAATCAAGAAATCACTTAAATAGGAGCTGCCTGACACAGAGAAGTAGACCAAAAGCACCTCAAAAGCTAGACATCATGCCAAGATCCAAAGAAATTCAGGAACAAATGAGAACAGAAGTAATTGAGATCTATCAGTCTGGTAAAGGTTATAAAGCCATTTCTAAAGCTTTGGGACTCCAGCGAACCACAGTGAGAGCCATTATCCACAAATGGCAAAAACATGGAACAGTGGTGAACCTTCCCAGGAGTGGCCGGCCGGCCGACCAAAATTACCCCAAGAGCGCAGAGACGACTCATCCGAGAGGTCACAAAAGACCCCAGGACAACGTCTAAAGAACTGCAGGCCTCAATTAAGGTCAGTGTTCATGACTCCACCATAAGAAAGAGACTGGGCAAAAACGGCCTGCATGGCAGATTTCCAAGACGCAAACCACTGTTAAGCAAAAAGAACATTAGGGCTCGTCTCAATTTTTAACAGGTGCATGTTAATTAATTGATTATGGTTAATTGAACATGCATGGAAAACATTGTTTAAACCCTTTACAATGAAGATCTGTAAAGTTATTTGGATTTTTAAAACATTATTGTTGAAATACACAGTCCTGAAAAAGGGACGTTTCTTTTTTTGCTGAGTATATATGTATATATGTGTATGTGTGTGTGTGTGTAAGTATGTGTATGTATGTATGTATATGTATCTGTATGTATGTATGTATATGTGTGTGTGTATAAATGTTGATCTGTGTGTATATATATATACTGTATGTATATATATATGTAGATGTGTATATGTATGTATATATATATATATGTAGATATGTAGATATGTGTATATGTAGATATGTTTCTATGTATATATGTATATGTATATATGTTTATGTGTGTGTGTGTGTGTGTGTGTGTATATGTATATGAAAACAACACTCATAACAGTGACAAAACAATTACATTGACAATCATGTTACGTTATTTTTAAAATGTTTCCTTTTCTTTTTCATAACTTCTTTAACACACTACTTCTCCGCTGCGAAGCGCAGGCATTTTGGTAGTGTTGGAATATAAAGCTTATGAAAAAGAGAGATGGCAGGCTATAGATCACATTGGATAATTTGTCTGAGCTTGGTCAAGGATCCCAAAGTAATCATAAAAAGATATTAAAAAGCTTGAAAATTATTAAGTTGTATAAGGCAGTTTAATTTAGAAATGTTAGGTTGTAATTTATATGGTTGTGCATGTGGTAAATGGTAGGTACTGGGTTCACTATCCTGACTCCTCTTCATACCCCAGTTCAGTACTGTACATAGCAGGAATGCACCGTTGTTGTTACTGTTGTTTTGCCAATATTGCCACCAATAAAAAGAAGAAGAAGCCCCTTGTGGTATGTCTTTTTGAAAGTGACTAAATGCTTTTGATAGGTGGTGTTAAAGTACCATCTTTTTGTATTATTTTTTTTATCTTTTTGAGAATTTAACATAATTTTGGTCCAGGGGTTCCATCCCATCTTTTGCTCAATGTGGTCATGATAGTTTGTGCTTCTGGTGACCTGAAGAGCATTAAGCAGGTTCAATAACAGACATATAGCATTATTTGGGGAAAAAAGGTTTTGCATGTGCACCATTTGTTTAAAGGTGAAAAATCGCTTAAGCAAGTTTAAGAATGTTATATAATTCTGTTAGTATTTGATGAGATAACTTTTTCTTTCTGCTGCCAATAGTAGCAATAGTAGTAGTAGTATTGTCACATATACAGGGGCCTGTGCTTGGCTGTTTCAATGTGAGGACCAAAGAGGTTTTAAAAAAATAATATTGTCACAGTAGTGATGTGAATTGGTTGGCACATGCAAGTAAAAATTTCACTGTACCCTGTAGATGCGACAATAATGTCATAAATCTATATCTATATATTTGCTCTTTCAAAAAAGTATCTGAAGACGTATATGAACATATCTCTTAATTTATGTATAAATTGACATTTAAATTATTTTTAATGATATTGTAACAGTGTTGAGTCTTGCAGCAGTGCCATTAAGGCTGGAAGAAATAACACTTTGAGTTTTTCAAGATGTTAATTAAACAAGTAGCTTTATGACCGGCTGCGAAGGGAGACTATAAAAAGGAGAACCCAACAGAGCCACACTATCACCATCATAGTGTGGCATAGTGAGTAGTTCTTTTCAGGGCAGCAAACTAATAAAAGAGCTGACTAGCTGTTCACAGTGCTATATTGGTGTCATATTTAGGACTAGTAAAATACCTACTGTCTGAACCAGTAAAGCACCAAGTGCCATGGAGATCTAAGATGGACTTTTTAGTCTCTTCTGTGAAGCTGGTATGGTTTTTCAAGGCTGAAATCCCAGAAATGGAAGGTTCGTTGCAGTGTTGATATAGGAGCAAAGACAATCTTGAGACTGATACGCGTGCAGCCCCACACAAAGCCTCCTCAGATACAATGGCGAGCTGTAGTAGGAAAATTACCACAGGCAGTTGTGCCTGGAAGTCCATTGCAATAAATGGGATGAGAAGGCAAAAGCAGCACACATATGGATAACATTGGAGGGAGTATCAGTGAACATTTTGTTAGATGTGTGCTCAAAAATCCAATGAGACCTGACTGGAGACTTGGGCAGTGGTAAATGACAAAATACAATAGGAGTGCACTGTTTGCCATACAACAAAAGGGTCACAAAAGACTTGGCAGCAGGCATCATGGTGCTTAGCCACCCAAGACACCCTGAATTTAAGGAAGAGATGACCCCCCAAACCTTCCTTCAATAACTGGCAATACTGGTAGTCCAGCAGCATGTTTACTTGGCAGTGCCAAACAGCCTCAGCATGAAATTTATGGAAGCTGAGAAGGCTTAATCTGTTTTGTGAACCTTTCCACACAAACCCTGCTTACTACACTAATAACAAAATAATAATAATAATGCATTTAACTTATATACTGCCTTTCACATGCTACTAGAGTACTATTTATGAGTAGGAATTCAGCAATTATCTCCTTACCGTGAGACATCATGCTTGAAAAATCACTTGTAAACTCATTCAGTATTTCTGTACATCATTTATTCTTGCTTTTGTATTCTTCACATATACACTAGTATATTTTTTTCTGCAGTGTTTGATAATTCGCTATTATGATTTTTTAATATTTAATTGTTGAATTTTGTACATTTACAAATAACTCTCCTAGAAGCTTTCTGAAGCAAACAATTAAACTTGTGTAAAGAATTCATACAGAATGATGTTATATTTTACCTTATGCAATATTTCATAACATTCTTAGATCTAGCAGCATCTTGCACAAGGCAAAAAGCAACTGTGGCCAGACACAACAGTCCATTGTAAGGCCTTGTCATGCTAATATCGGACCTGTTTTGGATTGCCAACTAACATAACATGCATGACTTTGTGAATGTGTGAGGAAAACCCATGAATCTATGGTAAGAAATGGACATGATGTAGTGTCCAAGTATAATAAATAATTAGTATGTCACTGTGATTTGTGCTTTAAATTGTTATGCTGACAAATATCTGGTTTTCTGCAATGTTTAGTATTTATCTTCTTTTGTCCTGTATAAGCTGTAAACAATTTGACGTGTTAGTCACCTTCTAGCACCTGAGAGAAGACACTGAGTCCACAGACTTCAGGTAAACCAACTATTTTTTTCATCAAAAAAGGCACAAGCAGGGTCTTTATTCAAATACGAGCTACCACTTTAATACACACAGCCACAGCAAACAAGGAGTAAGTGGGTTAGGTTGTTTCCCCCATCAACCATTGACTGCCTGGCACATTATGTGGCAAGGCTACAAACCTCAGGTGGCGACAGATGAGCAATCCATACGTGCATTGATAGCGTTTTAGCGCATCGCTCAGCTGGAGGAGTTTTGGGGTCTCAAAAATCTCACACGCCCCTCAGCTTTGCTCACAGTAGAGTGAACGAAGCAACCGTCTAAGCCAGGCTCAGCCAGATATGAAAGGATGTCTGCATTGATGTGCACAGACCTGGGCCAATACCAAACATCAAAAGCAAATGACTGTAAACTAGTAAACCACCTAGTGAGTCGGGAGTTCATATCTTTCCATTGGTAGAATCACTGGAGTGGTGCATGGGTAACTAGGGTAAACCATCTGCCCCACAAGTAATAGCGGATAGCCTCCATCGCCCACTTAATTGCCAAATATTCCTTCTCGATGGTTGAGTAATTAAGCTCCCTGAGGAGTCATTTCCTGCTCAGAAGCGTGATAGTATGTTCATCCTCATCGAAACACTGAGAGAGCACCACCCCCGGACTGAAAGTACTCGCATCCATCAGTAGAAATTTAGGCTCTCCTGCTTCATTTAGTAGTCATTTGCGACATGTGCTTGTTTAAATGCAAAGCCTAAGCTGCTGTCGGCCCATTGCAGGAGCACAAACCCGTTAGAGTATCAGCTTCCAATTCTCGTAGGCCCAACGTAGCACCCCTGTCTTCTCCAGCTATTGTTTCTCTGATGCCTGTAGCTTCCTGTTTGGCCTGTGGAGGTTGAAGGTGTGGACACCAAGAGTTCTCCAGTTGTACCATACCCTCAGGCAACAGGTCATCCCCTGTCTCACTGGACAAATCAGGTTTAATCTCTAAGCTTCTTGACTGACCTTGTCAGAGGCGTGCCCCACCCTCTTGACTGCAGAGAGAGGTGCACAGCATGGTGGCTAGGATGCAGGGGAAGAGATTCCTCTTCCTTATTAAAAGAGGCTAGGGTGAAGTGTCTGAAACTGCAGTCCAAACTTTAAACTTCCTCCCATTAAATTTCAGAGGGAGTAAGATAGTCTCATATTCTTTAATGTCTCCATGAACACAGCAAATATTAATCTTAATATTAATATTATTCGTGTAGGTAATCTGCCGGAGCAAGTCATGGCGGACCACACAGACATCACTTCCAGAGTCCAACAGGACTAGGATTTTGCATCTGGCCAACTTAATAGAGACCTTGAAATTGTCTTTTTCCAACACCCTGGGGGAAGCCTGTGAACCGCATACCTGGACCAGGCCGAGGTCCATGGACTGTGCAGGTGAGAGACAGCACTCCCGAGCCAAATGACCCAGTTGATCACATCAAAAGCACCTGCGCTCAATCCTAGCAGTGTTTCCTATGATAGTGCCTTCTACCTTTTGCATTAGTCTGTATGCCCCCCAGCAGTGGTGTCAACGACTCTAGGAACCTTCTTTTGAGCAGGAGAACCTGAGGTAGGTGGGGGCAGTAGATGTTGCTCTGAGGAGAGCCAAGGATGATCTGGAAGTGGAGGCTCTGACTTGTAACTTTGGTGATTGGTCAATTAGAGGGGACGTGATGGTTGGGTCAAAGTCGGTGCCTTCTTAGGATACCCCCTCTGTTTCCAGGTGACTTGGGTGTCCTTCAGTCTGTGGGTCAGGTCAAGCAGCGAGTGGACATCGCTATGGAGTATCTCATCACAATGGTCTACGTTTATCCCTGACATGACTGTGTGCATTGCAAGTTTTTCCACAATGCGCTCAAAGATGTATCCACAAAACCAACTTTGAATCAGGTCTACTAAGTCCTGGACCTGTCCCTGTATATGCTGATCTGATATGCCACAGCCAAAACTGACATCCCTTGGCCAAGGGGTTCATAGCTATGTGAAGGAGGATCTGTTTCTTCAGGAAGTCATAATCATCAAGCCTTTTGGGAGGAAGATTTTACATGGCCTGGGCCTCCCCAGTTGAAAAGGGGGCCAAAATAGTTGTCCAGCTTGTCTTGTTCCAGAGCATCAGTGTTGCTGTGTGTTCAAAATGAAATCGTTAATACTCAGGGTCTTCTGAGGGAGCCATCTTCATCAGCACGTCCCAGGGACGGGCCAGGATAGGAGCCTCATCCGGCTCTGGTGGCAGAGGAACATCATATGCCTGTTGAGGATACATCGGTGCAAGACCCCACTCCTGCTACCATGTGACACATGAGTCACCATCTTGCACCCGAATAAAGACTCTGAGTTCAGAGGCTTGAGAAAAACCAACTTTATTTTTTTCATCAAAACAGGCACAGTCGGGTCTTTATTCAAATGAGAGCTACCACTTTAAAACACACAGCCACACCAAACAAGCAGTAACGGTGCCAGGTTAGTGGCCGGGTTAGGCTGTTCCCTGCATCATCCATCGGCTGACTGGCGCGTTACATGGTCAGGCACGCATAGTAGTGAAATAGGACAAACTTTAAAAATCAATAAACAAGTATCGCTAGCTACGTGGAGGCAAGGTACACTGTAAAATGTGGCCAGTGGCAGACCAATTTGAATGGAGGCTGGCATGTGAGTGAGAAGGGCCCTGCTTGGTTCCCCACTCCTGAAGTCATGCTTCCCCTCCCCTCAGCCCGCAGCCTCTGTCTCAGAGTAGCGCAAATATATCGCTACTGCAAACTATGATTCTTAACGTGATATGAGAAGTCACAAAATCAACCGGAATGTTCAAGCAAATTACAGAAAAAAACCTGATCTAAATTGGTTAAGTAGTTCTCTCGTAAAAAGCGGACAGACAGTTGTTGGATTTTATATATATAGAGATAGGTGACTGAAGCATTTTCAGGGAACTTCAGCCAGGGTATGTAGCTGTAAATATATTGATTATAGTCATGAGCTTGAATTAAGACAGACACTTTTTGTGTGCAGTATGTATGCTCTGTCCATGATTTTCTCCAGCTACTCTGGATGTTCTTCCACATCTTCTTCTGCTCCAACAACTCTCAACTGGAATAAGCACATTCAATTATGGTTGGATTGACAAAAATCCAAGATAGATAGATAGATAGATACAGTAGATAGATTCCAAATTGGGAGTATTGGAGACAGTGGACTCAATCTTGAAATTATGCATATAACACATAAAAAACATGGAAGAAAGAGCACGTGAACTGCGTGATATCCCTTAAAGCAACAGTCATGTTTTGTCTTTCTTTCCAGCTTTTTCTGGTCTTCGGATTGCAATTCCTGCACTATTACATAATTTGAACCGGATGCCTAATACAGTCATGTGAAAACATTAGGACACCCTTTGAAAGCATGTGGTTTTTTGTAACATTTTTAATAAATGGTTATTTCATCTCCGTTTCAACAATACAGAGAGATTAAAGTAATCCAACTAAACAAAGAAAACTGAAGAAAAGTCTTTTCAAGATCTTCTGTAAATGTCATTCTACAAAAATGCCTATTCTAACTGAGGAAAAAGATAGGACACCCTTGCCCCTAATAGCGAGTGTTACCTCCTTTGGCTGAAATAACTGCAGTGAGACGGTTCTTGTAGCCATCTACCAGTCTTCGACATCGGTCTGAGGAAATTTTACCCCACTCCTCAATGCAGAACTTTTTCAGCTGTGAGATGTTTGAGGGGTTTCTTGCACGTACAGCCCTTTTCAAGTCACCCCACAGCATCTCAATGGGATTCAAATCTGGACTTTGACTTGGCCATTCCAGGACTCTCCATTTCTTCTTTTTCAGCCAATCTTTGGTTGATTTACTAGTATGTTTTGGGTCATTGTCATGTTGCATGGTCCAGTTCCGCTTCAGCTTTAATTTTCTAACTGATGGTCTCACATGTTCTTCAAGCACCTTCTGATACACAGTAGAATTCATCGTGGATTCTATGATGGTGAGCTGACCAGGTCCTGCTGCAGCAAAGCAGCCCCAAACCATGACACTTCCACCTCCATGCTTCACAGTTGGTATGAGGTTCTTTTCTTGGAATGCTGTGTTTGGTTTACGCCAAACATGTCCTCTGCTGTTGTGTCCAAATAATTCAATTTTGGACTCATCTGTCCAAAGAACATTATTCCAGAAGTCCTGGTCTTTGTCAACTTTATCTCTGGCAAATGTCAGTCTGGCCTCGATGTTTCTCTTGGAAAGCAAAGGTTTCCTCCTTGCACACCTCCCATGCAAGTTAAACTTGTACAGTCTCTTTCTGATTGTAGAGGCATGTACTTCTACATCAACAGTAGCCAGAGCCTGCTGTAGTTCTCGAGATGACACTTTAGGGTTTTTGGAGACCTCTTTTAGCATCTTGCGGTCTGCTCTTGGGGTGAACTTGCTGGGGCGACCAGTCCTGGGCATGTTGGCAGTTGTTTTGAAAGCCCTCCACTTGTAGACTATCTTCCGGACAGTGGAATGGCTGATTTCAAAATCTTTTGAGATCTTTTTAAATCCCTTCCCAGACTCATAGGCTGCTACAATCTTTTTTCTGAAGTCCTCTGACAGCTCTTTTGTTCTCACCATGGTGCTCACTCTCACTTCAACAGTCAGGAGCACACCAAACTAAATGTCTGAGGTTTAAATAGGGCAAGCCTCATTCAACATGCAGAGTAACGATCTACTAATTATGTGCACCTGGTGTGATATACCTGTGTGAGATCTGAGCCAATTTAAGAGGGAATACATGTGAGGGTGTCCTATCTTTTTCCTCAGTTAGAATAGGCATTTTTGTAGAATGACATTTACAGAAGATCTTGAAAAGACTTTTCTTCAGTTTTCTTTGTTTAGTTGGATTACTTTAATCTCTCTGTATTGTTGAAACGGAGATGAAATAACCATTTATTAAAAATGTTACAAAAAACCACATGCTTTCAAAGGGTGTCCTAATGTTTTCACATGACTGTATGTCAATAATATGACCAGCCTACTAACAGGGTTGATAGTACTACACATTATATTTAGTTCATTAAATGCTAGTACGGCTCATAAAAAGTGTGATTCTCTATTGGGTCAACAAGATTAGTGTGGGATCCAAAGAAGACCCCACCATTGCCCCTGACTGGCACTTTGAAGTTTCAGTCTTTCCAGACCTGTAAAACAGGTACAACTGGGTGACTGAAGTAAAATGCATCTTTGATACTATTGTACTGTTTGTGCATATTGTGCATATAGCAACACAATGCCTCCTCGGGGGCACTCCAACTTCAAATTAAGGGTAAAAAAATAATAGTATTCATTTTTGAATTATAAAAAAAGGATGACAATAGAGAATAGTAAGTGACAAATTCAAAGCAAATTCTTCTGGCTGCTTTACCAGCACAAAACACCAATCATTTGCTCATTCCCACCCCACTATATCCTGGAGCTCCTTGCTACCTACCAGTAAACTATCACTCTAAGTTGACTTGAATCATACTGGTAAACACAGCCATTCCTAATAAATTCCAAGAATCTTCAGGTCACAGCATCCAATACATACTACATGTTACTTTGCAGTTTTGTAGAGCAGTGCTCTTATTTCATGCACAAATGGTGATTTTCCCTACTTCAAATCTCTTTGGTGACAAGCAGTGAGTATAACCAGTTGCAATGCACACATCCATAGCTTGGCTTGTTTATAATCTTGGCATCTTTTAAGATGCCTTTATCTTATTCATGTCCCCCATTCTTTGAATCCTTTTTTTATCTAGTACTGCATTTTTCTTGATCTGAAACTTTAGGATGTATATTTAAAAAGCCATCCACCTATAACTGCTCACTGTCACTGCTGAGCTGTGTCATTTAAATTAAAAGTCATGCACCCGTAAAAACTTTAGCGTACCAAACCGATGCTACAGGTTGCAGGACCTCATCCATCCATTGTTGAACTTCTTACTGCACATGGGCTAGGACAGTTCATTTAATGACAGTTCTCTATTTCGCACATCTTTGTCTTGTGCCATCACAGAATTCTTTTCTAAGAAAGTATCTACAAACAGAGAAAAGCTTGTGAGCTGTATTGATACCTGAAGGTCACAGCAATACCAACACTCAGTGTTGCTTGCCACTTTGAAATGAATTTCAAGTCATATTTCCAGTGCTTCTTCACCCTTTTTTATAACATTTTCTAGGTCAAAAATATATTGCAGCACTCTGCACATGCTGACCAAACCTCTGAAATTGTGGATCTGAATTGGGACGGCTGCTCAACTGTAGTGCCCTCTACCAAGGCTCTCCTTTTACTGATGTGGGTTTCGCTTTCTTACCTATTTTTATTTAGGCTTGTGTACTTTCAATGCCTCCTTCATTCCTAGAATCCCCATATCATTCATGAAATCTCTTCTTATTGTTTATATACATACATTTTGTTTCAAATTATTTTGAATCTAGACAATAATGATGCTCAGATTCTTTCACAAACATCATGTCTTTTGGACTTGATTATTTAACAATATGAAATTCCCATGAATTATATTAAATCCTATGAAGCTGGATTTTCTCATTTAAAAGTATATCTTCACCTACACATCTTTCTCTGTCTCTAAAACATCTTGATATTGTGCCATTCAGTATAGCAGGTAAAGAGCAATATAAAATTTTAATTGACATGCAAGACTGGTATAGAATCATATGAGTTGTTAACTTACCCTGATATCAGAAAGTACTTCCAGGACAGAGAGGCAAGTGGCAGCACTAACTCAGGCCTATGCCTAAAATGAGCAGTTAAATAAGATCTTTGCTTAATCTTAGACATGTGATGTGCCTCATTAAATCTGAACATTAACCCTTAACACCTTTCCAGTCTAGTTGTTAACTGTGAGCTTGTGAGTTTCTGAGAAACTGAGAGCAGTTTTAAATTCATTTTGGTTTACTTTATGACCATATGCCAATGAGGATAAGTAAGTGGGGAATTGTCTCCCTGCTCATTGATGTCTCCCAAGTTGCTAAGCTGAATGCTTACTGTACTCTCAATCTGGTATTATTGTAAATATTTTTCCCCAGGTGTGTGTGGATTTTCCTCCAGGTTAGTTTCCCTCCACACTCCTGAAGAGGATGAGTGAGTGTGGCTGTGATGAACTGACACCCTCTCCAGAGCTTTTTTCCTGCCTTGCACTTAAACTCATGTGAAAAAGTAACTACACCCCATGAAATGCTTTTTTCTTTTTTAAAATGTTTACACATCAATTGTGGCAGATGGCTGGGGGGGCAACCCGGTCGGGACGCCTTGGAGGACCGGAAGAGGGCGTACGCTCACCTTAGACCTCCAGGGGGCGTCCCGATGCCTTGGGAGCCCTGGACCTCGGCAGTTTCACCACACCTGGAAGTGCTGGGGGAAAGACGTGCAGAGACACCCGGAGTGCTTCCGGGGATACTGCCGGCACTTCCACCACACTGGGGTGTGTCGGTGGGAGACTGTCGGAGCACACCTGGAGCACATCCGGGTGCTTATAAAAGAGGCCGCCTCCCTTCATGTGGGGGCTGGAGTCGGGAGTGAGGAAGACAAGGTCTGGGAGGAGGCGAGGAGGCGGCCTGAAGAGAAGTGAAGGCAATTGTGTTGTGGCCAAGACTTTGTGGGTTTTGAGGTGCACTTTATTCCTGTAAATATGTATAATAAACGTGTGTTGGGTGACGTCAACGTGTCCGCCTGTCTGTGTCCGGGCCAAGGTCCACACAATATTTTATCTTCATTTAAACAGTATCTATACAATATATGTGATGTAAATATGGCATGATGTTTGTTATATTTTATAGTCCTCTTCCTCTTTTGGTTGCTCCTGTCAGAGGTTGCCACAGCGGATCATCTTTTTCCATCTCTTCCTGTCCTCTCCATCTTGTTCTGCCACACTCATCACCTGCAAGTCCTCTCTCACCACATCCATAAACCTTCTCTTAGGCCTTCTTCTTTTCCTCTTATCTGGCAGCTCTATCCTTAACATCTTTCTCTCAATATACCCAGTATCTCTCTTCTTCAAATGTCCAAACCAACGCAATCTTGCCTCTCTGACTTTGTCTCCAAACCGTCCAACTTGATCCGACTCTCTAATGTACTCATTTATAAACTGCTCAAAAACATGAAAGGAATACTTTGAAAACTCCTGTTGGATATCTCTACTGATATGGACTGATATGGTAATGTGTTAGGAACGAAAGGGTGCCACATTGTTTGGTGGAAATGAAAATTATCAACCTACAAAGGGCTGAATTCAAAGACACCCTGAAAATCAAAGTGAAAAAATGATGTGGCAGACATTCTATTCCATTTTGCCGAAATTTAATTGCAGCACCTCCAAATCGTACTCAGTTATTTGTATGGCCCCCATGTGCTTGTATGCATGCCTGATAACGTTTTTGGTGCTCCTAAAGAGATGATGGGTGGTGTCCTGGGGGATCTCCTCCCAGATCTGGACCAGGGCATCACTGAGCTCCTGGACAATCTGAGGCGCAGCCTGGCAGCGTCGGATGGACTGAAACATAATGTGACACCCAGAGGTGTTCTACTGGATTGAGGTCAGACGAGTGAGCGTGGGGGCCAGTCAATGATATCAGTTCCTTCATCCTCCAGGAACTGCCTGCATACTCTCGCCACATGAGGCCGGGCACTGTCGAGCACCAGGAGGAACCCAGGACCCACTGTACCAGCATAGGGTCTGACAATGGGTCCAAGGATTTCATCCCAATACTTAATGACAGTCAAGGTGCTGTTGTCTAGCCTGTAGAGGTCTGTGCGTCCCTCCATGAGTATGCCTCTCTAGATATACCATCACTGACTCACCACCAACCCGGTCATACTGAACGATGTTACAGGCAGCATAATGTTCACCATGGCTTCTCCAGACCCTTTTATGTCTGTCACATGTACTCAGGATGAACCTGCTCTCATCTGTGAAAAGCACAGGGCACCAGTGGTGAACCTGCCAATTTGGGTATTCTATGGCAAATGCCAATCGAGCTCCACTGTGCCGGGTGGGCAGTGAGCACAGGGCCCACTAAAGGACGTCAGGTCCTCAGGACACTCTCATGAAGTCTGTTTCTGATTGTCTGGTCAGAGACATTCACACCAGTGGCCGGCCTGCTGGAGGTCATTTTGTAGGCTCTAGCAGTGCTCATCCTGTTCCTCCTTGCCCAAAGGAGCAGGTACCGGTCAGTCCTGCTGATGTGTTAAGGACCTTCTAGGAGGGGCCCTGTCCAGCTCTCCTAGAGTAACTGCCTGTCTCCTGGAATCTCCTCCATGCCCTTGATACTGTGCTGGGAGACACAGCAAACCTTCTGGCAATGGCACATATTGATGCGCATGCCATCCTGGGGAAGTTGGACTACCTGTGCCACCTCTGTAGGGTCCAAGTATTGCCTCATGCTACCAGTAGTGACACTGACCGTAGCCAAATGCAAAACGACTGAGAAAACAGATGAGGAAGGAAAAATGTCAGTGGTCTCCACCTGTTAAACCATTCCTGTTTTGGGGGTCATCTCATCGTTGCCTCTCAAGTGCACCTGTTGTTAATTTCATTAACACCAAAGCAGCTGAAACTGATGAACTACCCCCTCTGCTACTTAACTGACCAGATCAACATCCTAGAAGTTTCATTGACTTGATGCTATACTCTCATTAAAAAGTGTTCCTTTAATTTTTTTGAGCAGTATATTTTATAGTCCATTGTATAATTTAAATAAGCATAAATGAGCATGTGGAAGAAGTAAGTACAGTACATCTCTGTATTTATCACTATCTCAGATACCTAAAATTAGAATCAGGTGAAAATGCTTAGAACCTCATTAGGTAGGATCTTAAATGAACCCATCTCATTTAAACCTCAGATATTGAGTTCTTTGCTCTTTGTTGCTGGAGTGTGCATTATCACAATGCCAAGGTCAAAAGAACTCTCTGAGGCCTTCAGAAATAAGGTCCTAGATACCTAAGAGACAACAATTGGAAATCAACCATTCCAATATCCAGAAGATCATCTACAAGTGGAATGGATTTCAAACAACTGCCAACTTGTCCAGGCCAGGTCACCCTAGTAAGTTCAGCCTGACAGCACAATGCAAGATGCTGAAAGAAGTCTCTAAGATCACCCAGATTTCATCATAGAATGTACAGGTAGCTCTTGGCACTGTTGATGTCAAAGTGTACCACTGAAAAGGGTCCCCACAAATTAGATCTACATGGGAATTGTGCCAATTGTGCTCAGAAAGGACATCAAGGCAAGACTAAAGTTTGCCCAGTAAAAACCTAGGCAAAGACCAAGACTTCTGGAACAATGTACTCTGGACAGATGATTCAAAGATAGTTATTTAGCCACAGTACCAAAAGACATGATTGATTAAAAACCAAAGACAACATTTGACCAGAACAACCTGATACCTATTGTAAAGCATGGCGGTGTGAATAGTATAGTTCAGGGCTGCTTTGCAGCTTCAAGGCCTGGGAAGCTCCACATCGTATAATCTAGAATTAATTCTTCATTATTACCAGAGGACAATGTCAGACCATCTGTCAGAAGATAGAAGCGCACACAAAAGTGGCCATTGCATCATGATGGTGACCTTAAACATTCCAGTAAGGCAAAACTACAGAAATTAAAATGGGTAAATTTACTTTTTCATATGGCTGTATAACACCACCACAATATTTCCAACAGCACACTTGTCTTGCATTTGAACCTTTGTGTTAACACTCTTTCACACCATCCTGATTTGGTCTCACAGACAGTCCTTCTCTTTTCATTTAGAATCCCACTGCTAGGCTGAACAGTACCAGCATGAAGGCTGGACTTGGTGGCTTCAAGTGCGTTGTAAAACTACTTCTACCATGGACGATATTCACTGTGTGAGCCCCCAAAAAAATAGTTCAATATGTTAATGTTTTGCAGCAGCTCTTGACCTTATTCTTTTACAGTTAACCACAGAAATGAACACATTGTGTTATCCATTCTGCCCTTGTCTTCGTACCCCATCCTTCTTGTTAATCAGGTTTGCTTTTGTTCTATCCCAGCTCCTGAACCTCCAGCGACCTTAGGGAATGCTGATTTAGTGATGTTTTACTTTAATGGAGACCTGAGTCAAGGCGTTATCTTGTTTATATTGGGATACACTTATCACATTTGTTTGACTGGTCTTCATTCTTTATGGCTGAAGTTGCATCATCCTCTATTTCTGCTGAGCATTTTGCCTTTATAGCCGTTTATTTTTTCAGTGAAACATTCAGCCACCTGATCTATGGTAGAAAGCTATTTATCTGTGGCCAAGTGTGTAAGCATCAGGAATAATTTAACATGAATGACTTTAACCCGTAGCAGAAATTAGTGCAATAGGCTGTAATACACAGCATCCTGTGCAAGATGGATGCTGGTCTATTACTGATGAAGGGAAAACAGAACATTTCATAATCTCTCTGGGAGACTGACAGGAGATGTCATCAATATTGAAAGGTTTGTTGTCATCCCAGTTGGCGTGGAGCAGGGATATTTACCCAGCCAGGAGATTAGCACAATGTAAGGACAGGAGGAGACAATGGGACGTGGCAATGATATCTCCCAGTACATGAGACCATAGCATCCCTGGACTAGGAGTCCCACACGGAAACCTGCTGGGACTTGGGTCATCCCTAGTAGGTTATGTGAGGTCTGCCAGGAGGAGCTCCTGAGATTTGCTATCCCTACTTTTAGGGTCTTCTGTTTGACCCAGAAGTGCTTCCAGTGGGTTATGCCCCAGCACTGGAAGTAATCCTGGGCCTGGCATAAAAGAAGCCACTTAACCTCATCCCAGTGAATTGAAGTTTTGTGGAAGAAGGACCATGCTCGTCTGGAGGAGAGGAATGAGGAAAAAGAGAGGAGATGAATACTTGTGTTAGTGTCACTTTTGAAGCCTTTGTAAAATATTTGTGATATTTAAACTCTGGACTTATGCCATGGTGGTTATATCTCGGGTTTGGGGCACTACTACACCCCCGAGTGGTCACAAGGTAAAGATCCAAGGTTTTCCTTAAAAGCAGACTTTCTGTCTTTTATTTCATGTTTTTCAAGACTCAAAGATGCTTTACCATGTTTATATACTGCTTTTTTCTATTTTTTTTAACCTTTTTGCATTGGTCT
The DNA here is from genome assembly GCF_016835505.1 of Polypterus senegalus. Taxonomy (NCBI): domain Eukaryota; kingdom Metazoa; phylum Chordata; class Cladistia; order Polypteriformes; family Polypteridae; genus Polypterus; species Polypterus senegalus. Next base: position 150,253,242 of record NC_053161.1, read on the forward strand.
TTCTTTTGCCAGTTTGCTTACAGTGTTTAAGCAGTTCCATTTTGATGATCTAATTGGGCTCCTCATAGGCAAGCACATGATGTCATGGTAGTCATTTTGTCTAAATGGGTGTGAAAAGTAGAGCAAAAATGTTGGCATGCATCTACAAAATGGAAAAGAAAGACACATTATTGAGAAATGAAGGGTTCTGTATAAGAGCTTTCAGTCTGGCTTGATTTTTCTAGCAACTACATCCAACTTGGAAAGAAAAATAAACACCAGTTTGTACTTTGTTGGGGGAAAAAATCCTGCCACTAGTATTTTGCTTTCTACATTATCGTATTTTCCATTTTAGTTCTGCCTTTTTTGTTGTCTTAGAGCATGACTGTAAGCTAATTATTTATCGTTTTTGTTCACAGCACTATTACTGTGTAATGCCTTCACCCACCATTTTAATTAAACTCATTTTCTTAAAGTATTATCTATTTATAATCAAAATATTACTGTAAAAGTATCTGTATGTACAGTGGGTTTGTAAAGTATCCATAACCCTTTGCTTTCTGTACACTTTACCGTGTTGTAGGCTTAATTTTTTTAAATGAATAAATTTGCCTTTTTTGCCCATCAATCAACACTTAATAACTCATAATGACAAATTAAAAAAATGTTTTCAGAAAGGCTTCCAAATGTACTAAAAATCAAAACCCGAAATCTCTCATTAAGACCCTCTGTGCCGTGTCACTCCCGTTTGCTTTAACTCTTCTTGAGATGTGTCTACAACTTGATTGGTGTCCACCTCTGAGGAATTCAATTGATTGGATGTCATTTACTGTAGAATGCACACCCCTGTGTATAGAAGGTCCCACCATTCATACTGCATTTCATGACAAAAATCAAGTCATGAAGTCGAAAAGAACTCTCTGAAGACCTCGGCCATGAAACTGTGGTGAGGCACAGATCATGGCAAGGGTATACAACCATTGCTAAAGGCTCGAGTGTCCCCAAGAGAACAGTGACCTTAATAATTGTAAAATGGAAAAAAAGTTTAGAATGTACAGTCAAACTGAGTTAACAGGCAAGAAAGGCTTTGTTCAAAGAGTGACCAACAACGGTTCAGTTATTTCTTGGACTGAGCTTCAGAAGTCCTCTACTAAGATGGGAAAACCTGTTCAAAGGACCGCAATCTTGGTGCATCTCACAATCAGGAGTTTAGGACAGCTCACTTAAGAGTTTGCCAAATGGCATTTAAAGGACACTACGAGCATGAGAAAAAAAGATTCTTTAGTCTGATGAGATAAAAATTGGACTCTTTGGGCAGAAGTCCAAGTACTATGTCAAGTGACCAGGCACTGCTCATCACCTACCTAATATCATCCCTGTGGCACCACATTCGATGTTAGAATTGTGTAAAATTGTTTTACATTTTCTTGCTTTTTCACTTTTCTTTTTTAAAATGTCAATTCAGTGATATTCTTTCTTTGCTGTTCTGTGTAATTATTTTTTAATGGGCAGTCCCATTGTAGAAGTTTGGGCTGGCTTGATGCTACATGGCTGCTAGACATGTACTTGTGTAGCCGCATTACCCAGGATTTCATGGGTGGCATGCTCTGCACATTAAACAGCATATGAGCTTTATAGCAGCACAAAGGAAAGACTTTTTTCTCGTTTTCAACACCTAGTTTACTTTTGACTTTGAATTTTGTACAGAAATAAATCCCTTAAAAGAATACCCCACCCAAAAATATATTTTTTATATGAGCAATGCAAAATCATCAAATTCAATGCATCAACGACTGTCCAATTAAATTAAATGTGGAGAGGACATACACAGAGCCTACCTGGTCAACGTAGAAGTGGTTAAAATCAAACGGGAATATGTGCGATTTAACCATTAATAAATAGCAAGGATAAAAACAGCACAACAAAAAAAAAGTAAAACCAATTTGTAAACATTTTTTTTCACTTGTAGAAAACTCCTGTATGTTGTCACGTATGTGCGCCTGCATATCATCTTCAGGGTTTAGCATAGTAAGTGATTCCAAACCAAGATTTGGTGCTGTGCCTAATTCTTCTCTCACTTCCTTCTGCAATACCGAGAAGAGCCTCAGCAACTGATGATGCCTTCTGAGCCCAGAGAAGGCCCCGCCCCTTCTGGTTGGGACCAGATAAAAGGGGGCGTGCCCAGAGTGCCACATCCCATTTTGACTCTGGACTCTGAAGTGGAAGGTGCTCTCAAGCTACATGAAGCAAAAAAAAACTCAATTTTTGTTTGATTTAGAAGCTTCCGTGTCTGTTTTCAGTTTCTAAAAGGCTGGATTGGCCACATTTTCCTTTGGTTGCAAGCCACAGTACTTTTGTGCTTCTTTCATTAAACAGGGTCACCTAGCTGGCTACCCAACATTTAGTGTGGGCTCCTTGAGTTTACCTGGCCATGACAATGCTTTTACCAGTGTACTACAAGGGAACAGATTCATTGCATGTTAAGTGGTTAAAAAAGCCTATGTAGAGTGCAATTTATTAAATGGAGATGCCACAAAATTAATGACTCTATACAGTGCCATACATAATGTTTTGGACAAAGACACATTTTTTTCTTGATTTATCCCTCAGTTCCACAATTTAAAATTACAAATCAAACAATTCAGATGTGATTAAAGTCCACATTGTAGACTTTCATTTAAGGGATTTTGCATACATTTTGGAAACACCATGTAGAAATTCACATGGTCCCCCTCCCCTCATTTCAGGGTACCATAATGTTTGGGATAATTGATATCACAGGTTATTGTGATTCCTTAAGTGTGTTTTTTTCATTGCTTCATAAGATACCTCAGCTTGCTTTCTACTCTTTGGAGAATGCAGCTGCCTCTGTTCAACATGAGAACAAAAGAAAGAAGTCATTATGAGGCGGAAAAACAAGAATAAAACCATTTGAGACATTGATAAAACCTTATGATTATCCAAATCAAATGTGTGGAATATCATTAAAAAGAAAGAACGCACTGATGAGCTCAATAATCCCAAAGGGACCGGTTAGGCCAAGAGAGACCTCCACTGCTGATGACAGACGAGGCCTCTCTATGGTAATGAAAAAGCCTTAAAGCCTGTCTGACAGATCAGAAACAGTCTTTAGGAGGCAGATGTGGATGTGTCGGAGATTACTATCCACAGAGGCCACACTGCAAGATGCAAAACAGTAGTTAGCCACAAAAACAGGATGGCCAGATTACAGTTTGCCAAAAAAAAAAAAAAGTATTTAAAAGAGCCTTCACAACTCTGGAAAAAGGTCTTGTGGACTGGAGACTGATGGCAAGAGCAAAGTGTGGGGACAAAAAAGAACTGCCCATGGTCCAAAGCAGACCATCTCATCTGTTACAGATGTTGTATAGGGGTATTATAGCTTGGGCATGTATGGCTGCCACAGGTCCTGGCACACTTATCTTCATTGATGATCCAACCGCTGATGGCAGTCACAGAGTGAATTCTGAGATGTATACAAACAACTGATCTGCTCAAGGTTCAGTAAATGTCACCAAACACACTGGATGGCTCTTCATCCTAAGACGAGACAATAATAATACTGTTAAGGCAACACAGGAGTTTTTCAAAGCTAAAAAATGTAAGATTCTTATATGGCCAAGCCAGTCACCTGATTTAAATCCAATTTAGCAGGTCTTACAGATGGTGAAGAGAAATTTAAGGTTACAAGCTATTGAAACAAGCAGGAGCTGAAGATGGCTGGATTAGAAGCTTGGCAAAGCATTGCCAGAGACGATCCTCAGCACCTGGTAATGTTGATGAATCTCCTGACTTTGTGTAGTCATTGCATGCAAGGGAACATGTGACAAAGTCCTAAATATGACTGCTTCATTAGAGCTGCCATTGCTGTGTCCTAGCATTATGGTGCCACTGAAAATGCGTGGGATGATGTGGGAAAAGTGTTGTCATTTCTACATGGTGTGACTGGAATGTGTGCAAATCGCCTTGAATGAAAGCCTGTAACGTGCACTTTAATCACGCCTGAATTGTTTGATTTATAATTTTAAACTGTGGAACAGAGGGGAAAAATTAAGGAAAAATGTGTCTTTGTCCCAGATATCATGGAGGGCACTGCAAGAACAGGGAAATGACAAACACGTAACAAAATGCATTCAGGTTGGTGGTAAAGCACAACATAAAATATGAAAAATAATTATACATTTCAAATAAAATTAATGTTTGTTTTACAATGCTGTATATCATTTTTATTGGCACAGAATATGATAAAAAAAAATTTTCTACATGTAAAATCCAAAATATTTATAATATAGCCAATGCTTTTCTCCCAAGCAACTTTCAACTCTATCCTTAACTTTTAAAGTATAAAACCACTTGTATGGTAAATGGCCTACTTGGGTTACACCATGAGTAATTGGTGGGGTGTGAATTTATACAGAAAGCAAAGATGACAGCATGTGGTTGTTTCCTTTTCCTACAATCTGAGCACTGGGGAGTGAACATGACTTGCACAGGGTGACTGTGCAAATCAGTGAGGATGAAAGCTGAATTGGCAGCCTTGCACTTTACGCTTTAATGAATGGTTTGGAAGCAGAAATAATACTGTACAAGAAACATGCAAGTACTGGTGGATTAATAGTTGTTAACAAATGGACAATGTACAGAAAATATCAAAAAGGCTCATAAGGATACAGGGTGTTCTGTCCTAATGTATAAATACTGATTACTAGAAAGGTGTTCCTAATATCATTTCACCAACCCATTTCTAAAATTGTACAGCTTGGCCTCCATGTAGTTAGAAGAACCAGAGTTGAGCTACTAGATTTATTCCATTACAGAATGGCTCATCAGCAGCATCTATACAGTAGATGTCCACTCAAGACCAAGCTTCAAATTCCATGGGCTTCATTGCAGGAGACACATTCATTTTCCCAGGATACAAAGCTTGAGCAACTGTGGAAAAAGAGAAGTTGTAAGATATTTTAGAATGGAGGATTGAATCAGGAAGACTACAGTTCGTTACTCTGTCTGTGCTAAAAATTAACAATTGTACTTTGAATTTGTAAAACTGAAACTTGTGCAAGTTAAATTTCAGAAAATTTGAAATATCTGATTCCTGTACTTCCTTTTTTTGTTCATTGTAATTATATGCGATGGATCAGTTCACCGTTCATTGGCTTGTTACTGAGGAGCCCCCAGTGTCGCATGAATAGGCTCCAGCTCCCTGAACTGGATTAAGTGGGGTTGAGAATGGTATGTTAATTTAGTTATAGTATTATCGTCTTTGAGCAAGGAGTTATGCCAAACCTGCTTAAACAAATTCACGGTCACAGGGGGCTAAAGCCAATTCTGGAAGCTCATGGTACAGGGCTGGAAAATAGCTTTGGACAGAGTGCCAGTCCATCTCAGTACCCACACTTACCCATGCTGATGCAGCCAACTGCTAACTAAACAAAAGAAAAAGAGTGTCCTTTTGTTTGGAAATATCCAATGCATTGTGATATATGGTCCATGGTGCTTTGCTGATTTTAAATAAATAGTCGCGGCCCACCAAAGAGCAGGCTCTAATTGGGTGTGAGCGCACTTCGCTCAGAGGACGACTGGGGTTGCCTGTCTGATTGTGAAGACACGTGGGAGTGAGCGTGTCAGGCGGGTGCCTTCATTAATACCTCGGAGGGTGCAGTGCGTTCACACCTGTGCCCCGTGAGGGGCGCTAATATAAGAGTTGCGTGCACGGGACAGAAGGGAGAACAGAAGAAAGGCAAAAGCTGTGAGAACAGCATCGCTAGGAGTGGCAAGACGAGCCAGCTAGGGTGTGTGAAAGGCAGCACGGTGGATGTCCCCATAATGACTCAAAGGATTGGTGCTCTAGGGGCAGATTGTCCCCAGTGATTTAACATTTTGAAGTGGGTGCGATCATAGTGCAGTCCTCTTTAGGGATCTGAGGTACACAAGGTGTGTGAGAAGGAAGACATGAGTACAACCGACCCCAAGTAGTCTGGCCGACGCCTCTCGAGGAAGCCAAGATGGGGTCAGGTGGAGAGGACTGCAGCTGCTGTGTCTCTGCCAACTGAGTAAGCAATGGGTGAACTGGGGAGACGAAGTGGGCATTGCGTTGGGTTCGGCAGATAAAACAAGGACCCAATGACTGTGATGGTTTTATTGTTGTTTTAAGTTCTGGATTTTAATCACACAGATGTTCACTGTTTTTATGGATTATTTATTTAGGGAAGAGATCCCTACACTTTGGGACATGGTTTGATTTTGAACTGTTCTAATAAAAGAACTTGTGCACTTTATTGCACCTACCCTTTGCTTTGTGTGAGTGTTCTCAACCGCTGGCTCATCCCTCGAGTACGATATCGGTGGTAGTGGGTTCAAGAGGCTCCCCAGAAGGACCCGGTAGTGTAGAACCGACCCACATAATCATATGCATTTACTGTCCTAGGAGTCCAATGGGCTACTAATGGTTAAAGACCCACCTTCTCTCCATCACACTCTAAAAAGTGACATTGCTACTTAATATGGCTGATTCTTTTTAACTGACTGATATTTTCAAGCACTCCTTCTACCTACATGTGTGCATGTATAATGGTCTTTTACTTATTTTGCTTTGTAACCTCCTACTGTGCTCCATCTACAGCCTGATCCTGCTTCATTTCCACTGCTCACACCACCACAACTTTAATACGCTATTAAGTTCCATTTGTGGAAGGATGCAATCCTTAAATCCTAAAAAAGCAAACTGAGATTTTCTCCTAAAAAAAGCAGCTTATAATACCTCAGATATCTGAAAACTCCCTTGCCATAATCAATGTACAATTTCTTCTTCTTCTTTCAGCTGCTCCCATTAGGGGTCACCACAGGGGATCATCTTGTTCTGTCACACCCATCACCTGCATGTCCTCTCTCACCATAAACCTTCTCTTAGGCCTTCCTCTTTTCCTCTTGCCTTGCTGCTCCATCCTTAACATCCTTCTCCCAATATAAACAGCATCTCTCCTCTGCACATGTCCAAACCAACGCAATCTCACCTCTCTGACTTTGTCTCCCAATCGTCCAACTTGAGCTGACCTTCTAATGTACTCATTTCTAATCCTATCCATCCTTGTCACACCCAATGCAAATCTTAGCATCTTTAATTCTGCGACCTCCAGCTCTGTCTCCTGCTTTCTGGTGAGTGCCACTGTCTCTAATCCATATAACATAGCAGGTATCACTACCGTCCTGTAGACCTTCCCTTTCACTCTTACTGATACCCATCTGTCACGCATCACTCCTGACACTCTTCTCCACCCATTCCACCCTGCCTGCAATTTCTTTTTCACCTCTCTTCCACAATCCCCATTACCCTATACTGTTGATCCCAAGTATTTAAAGTAAAAAAAAAATGACTACCATATCCAAAATTACATTTACTCCTAAGAAAATGCCACACGTGCTATTTAAGGCTACACATGAATAATGTCTGGCCGATTCCTGCGTAAATCTTCTCTAAAATAAAAGCCAGCCCTGACTTGTGTGATATTTTTTGACATTGTGAAAGTCCTTTTATTAATCTAATCTAGTTTATGGTGTGGTATCTAATGAATGTTGCATTATTTCTCTTATTGGCTTTCCATATGGGGCCACAGCAACAAGCGAGACTGAGATTAAAATTCAGGCCAGCAATCTCACATTCACCCAGGCCACACCACACATTTACAAAAAAACAAAAACCTATTCCATATAAAAGACAGTTTTAACCTCGCCTGGAAAATCAGCATATGGCAGAGAGTCCACTACTCTCTTTAACCTTGTCGATTTTACTATCCATGGAGAGTCCAACAAGAATCTTCCTCTCTACTCTGACAGGAGGCATTTTATGGTTCTTTACCGAGTTGTGTGGTTGGTTCCTTGTTGAACTATCACTTGGTCAAACACCATTTCATTCTGGGTAGAGTTCTTTGCATATGAAGTTGGTTCTTTGTTCCTTGAAAAACTTCCTAATATGTGGAAAAAGGTTAAATCTTTCATGTATGGTAGGCTACCTAGCAGGACACTAACAGATTAAGAAAACCTGGACTTAGCCTGTGTTATTTTAAGCAAGAGTCCTTTTCAAATTATGACTTACTAACCGTGCCCCGCGGAATCGCCCGCATATTAGTGAAAAAGGATAGTGAGGAGATCCCTTTCCGGCCCCCCACTCCTGACGTCACACCAAGCCCTCCCCTCGGCCAACAGCCTCTGTCTCAGATTAGCGTGAATATATCGCTCCTACAAGCGAACTATGATTCTTAGCGCGATCAACCGGAATATTTAAGCAAATTATAGAAAAAAACCCGATCTAAATCTGTTAAGTAGGTCTCGTGTGAAAAGTGGACAGACAGACAGATAGACGTTGGATTTTATATATATAGAAACTGGTATTTTGCAAATCTGCTACCATCTATTGATTATTTACTGCATAGACCTATTACACTTCCAAATAAATAAAATCTTTTTCTGGAACTCCCGTGGTACCTTTATTTTTACGAATGTACTGCTGTGTAACAGAGGTCCTCGGCCAGTTCTTCACAAGCTTCCGTGGGAGGAAGTGCCACTCACAAGCCATTTGTGTCACAGACAAAGTCAGCAGGAACTTGTAGACAAACCCAATGAAACAGTAGGCATCAATCAACATGTTGTAGCAAGACAGGGGTCTGTTCCAGAAAGCACAATTAGATAAAGTAAGTTCAACTTACTTTAGCCTGATTTCACACCAGGGGATTTACCAATTCCAGAATGCTAGATTTCAGTTGGCTAACACAATCCTGGTTAGGTTGATCCGGATTAGCGCACGTTCACAGCAAAATTTAGAAGCCCTTATGAGTCAAGCACTGAACGGGCGATCAACCACAGACTACAAGTCTGAGAAAAAGATGAGCAATAGGTGCTGGTGGCAGTGTGTGAAGATTATCATTTGACAAAACAGGAGCAACACAGCAGCAGCAGCTTCCAAGAAAAGGGAGGCAGTATGAAGGAATATCACTGAAAAAATAAAATCTGTGTAATTTTTGTGTGGTAATTTGTTACAGCATGTAAAATGCATCCCCGGTGATATAAATTTACTTCAAATGTTAAATGCCCTCAAGTATTCCATTTTTATATATTTAATATCATCAAAAAAGTATAAGACACACCCATGCCATTTAAGTGTTCAGCATACAGGTATACATAGTTGTTCTTGTTACTGTGAGAGATGTTGAACATTATTGTGACTGCAGTGAACTCTGCATTGTCTGGTAATTTTGTGACAAAATTAAAGCAAAGGTTAATTACTGTTCTGTTCAATTCCACAACAGAAGACTCACAGTACCCACTCTTTGAATGGCAACTTACCCTGTTCAAATGTGAGACCTTGGATATTTGACCTCAAACTTTGTACAGCAGTGTTCATTTGTTTAATAATTTTGTGCCCTCTGGTGGTGCCCAAACACCCCGACAGGGCTGTGTTTCTGGACTCCAATTCCCATGCCAGCCTGTGGGTGTCTTAATTGGTTTCAGCCCTGAGGAACACTGCCACCTATCATGTGGGGGAATGAACTGCCCCTGGCATGCAAGTTTGCCCAGTCCATCCATTATGGCTTACCGACCGGCCACAAATTCACTCTCCAACCTGGCTAGCATGCCTGTCCTTCCTCCATGGCACCTACAACCTACAATTTTCCAATTCACAAAAATTATATTTTTCTAATGATCTAGCTGCTTTTAATAATAAATCAAATATATAAGGGACAACTCTCCGGAACATGTCTTTTACAATCTTTTAAGCCACTGTAAGCAATGGAAAATGCGCTGTTACAATTAGTGCAACTTGTTAATGTAACATTTATTTTAATATAAGTCAAAAGTAAAACTGTCAGGTCAGGTGAGATTGGGAAGCATGCACTGGCATAGCACATTGCCACACTCATCACATGATGAAACAGCTTCGGATTCTGGAAGGCAATCCCCCCAAGCAGACATGCTGTCCAGTCCTCGTCCAAGAAAAGACCATCTATCTGACTGACAGGTGTTACGTGGGCATCCCCTTGGCCTTATCCAGCCATTTGGGTCCTCAACAAAGAGGATACTGCGAGCTGGGTCACCCACGTGCCACATGGCCGTAGTGCCGTAACTGATGCTCCCTCACAATCCAGGTAATGTGCCTCATTCGGAACTCCATGAGCAATTGCTCATTCAACACAAAGTCAAACCAACGGTACCCAAGATAGGAAGCACCAGGACTCTAAAGACTTGGACCTTCGGCCTTTTGCAAAGATATCGGGAGCGCCACACATCCCTTTCCTCGTGAACTGGCATACTCTCCCCAAGTTTTCTACTAACTTCTTCCTATGAATCACCAGACACATGAATGTCAGTGCCAAGTTAAGTAAACCTCTCAACAAGGTCAACACTCACTCCACAGATCGACGCACTGCTGATGGCTGTGTCTAAGAGGTCATTAAAGAGGATCTTAATTTTTATCAGGACATTCATAAGCCCAAACATTCAGACTCCTCGCTCAGTCTCTCAAGAGCACCGATCAGAGCCTTCATTGACTCTGCTAAGATCACAGCATCGTCAGCAAAGTCAAGATCAGTGAATCTTTCTTCACCAACAGATGCCATACAGCTGATGGACCCCACGACCCTGCCCACCACCCCGTCCATACAAACATTGAACAGAGTAGGAGCAGAACACACCCCTGATGAACCCCAGAATAAACTGGGAGAAACGCAGAGGTTTTGCCTCCACTATACCAGTGTACAGGCAATCCATGATATCCAGCAACAACATGGGGATCCTGTGAAGTCTCAGGATGTTCCACAGGGCAGCTCAATCCACTGAGTCGAATGTTTTATGAATATCGACAAAAGGCTGCAAAAAATCTCTGCTGAGATTCACATTTGTGCTCAATGAGAACCCGCAGTGCTAGGATGTGGTAGATGGTAGAATTCTTAGGTGTAAAACCAGGCTGCAACAGTCACTAGTAGGTGAGCAAGTGATCACGGATGAACCTAGCGAGGACCTTACCCTGCACCGACAGCAGTGCTATCCCCCCGTAGTTGCCACAATCCAGGGGCCTCATGTATAAACGGTGCGTACGCACAGAAATGTTGCGTAAGAACTTTTCCACGTTCAAATCACGATGTATAAAACCTACACTTGGCGTAAAGCCACGCACTTTTCCACGGTACCTCATACCTTGTCGTACGCAAGTTCTCAACTCGGTTTTGCAGACTGGCGGCACCCAGCGTCAAAGCAATGCTACTGTTCCTGTGTGGTTACTCCTTATTTTCCTGACGCGGCTTTATAAATACACTGAAACTAACCGCATATTGCTTATTAGTGTAATGCATCTGATTGTAATTAACTTGTAACAATATAATGGTCCAGGGAATAGCCATAGTATTCCAAATACCATAACTGCTTTAGCGTTGTTACTCTCACTGCACCTTCTTCTTCTTCTTCTTCTTCTTCTTTCAGCTCCTCCCGTTAGGAGTTGCCACAGCGGATCATCTTTTTCCATATTACTCTCACTGCACGACTCGGAGTATTTATATCACTGTATCTGAGTGTGAATCACAGCAGCAGCTGATCGGAAAGGGAATTATTGATATACAGTTTCATGGACACGCTGTCTCAGCCACTGCAAAACGTTTTAAAGCCTTTCCTGTACAGACCTCGCGGTTCAGAAACAGTTTAATCCCAAGAACTTTAAATGCACTCAATCAATAGCACCTTGTAGAACTGTTTGTACTTATAAGTACAATCACCCCACTGTAAACTTGCACTATAGTTATAATGTCGCACAACCTGAGCCACTTTATAAAGCGCGTATTTACATATGATGACGATATCATTTTTAAGGTAAAATGCAGCAAAATATGTTTATTAAATTATACAGATAAAACTTTAACTTCATTTAAATAATCTATATTCTTCACTGGGAGTGTCGTTAAGGATAGAATAATTAAACATGTACTACGAAGATATTTCACTGTTCCTTAAACGTTTTGAAGAATCGGCGCTAAGCTTACAGATGGCTTAACTTCTATTACAGAGCTGATTGTGTTGCGATCGGTTACTTGGGGAAAGAAAAGCAAGGACTCTTGGGGCGGCCACGCCAATATATATTGAATATAAAACAGAAAGAGAAAATAACAACACAGCTAAAAACGTAGCGACAAATTTCGGCAAAAGTTAAATGCTTGTGTCATGAGCACGAGGCGTCTATGCAGTGTCTGCAACGGATGTGGCCATCCACCGTGCATAAGCTACCTTACTGACATTGGTGCGCGAAGGAGCCACCAATTCTTCCTCTGCCCAGTGCCACCACAAGCCTAGAGCCGCCCCTGAGTACTGCTGCAATAAATTATTTCATCTAAGTGAAACACATGTTTAATAACGTGCTTTAACTCCTATCATCTCAGTCTTTTAGTTATTCAGAGAGCTGTAATATCACGAATGTAATTGATTCTGTGTCAAGTAGGAGGAAGAAAGCCGGTTTAAGAAGTAAGTAGTGATTCACACACACAGAGCACATAGAAGATCAAATACAAAACAAAGCATTTAACGTGCTACTTTAATTACGATGTGATTTTAGAAACTGGTTAATTAAACGATTTTAAGATGAAGTTTATGATGTTTTACTTTAATGACAAAATAAACTACGTGATTAAAGTAGAAATGTCGAGATTGAAGTTGACATTTCGTGCTTTTTCCCCACTGTGTGCCTTTTTTTCTCTGTACCCTAATAAGCTTTCATATGACACTCAGACAGTGGGCTACAACTCGGCTTTTCACAGCGACTTTGATATGTGACTTCTTTTTATTTCCGGCACTGTGCGATTTTGTGAACGTAAGCTTTCAAGTTTCTCGAAGACGCTATGTCACTCAATCAACTTCCTTTTGTTGATTATACCACGGTTTATTTGAACAAATAGTGTTTTTCCTTTGCCTCGACTTGGTATTCGCTGAAATTCTTATATTCCCCCCCGTGCTTTCCCCATTGTCTTTTCACAGAAGGCTGAGCTTAAGGGCGATTTATATTGATTTGCATATTCAAAGAGGCGTAATTCTGGGAGGAATTGGGGCATTACATAAAGCGCGTGCACGAGCGTTACTTTTCTTGCTGATCGGGATTAATGTAGCGGAAGAACGTGGAAGTTGGAGTACGCACAGATTCCTGCATCTGGATTTTTCTGTGCGTAAGCACATTTTGGCTTTTGTGCTTACGCCATGTTATAGTGCGAGTTCTACGCACGGCGTTATACATGAGGCCCCAGGTGATCACCCTTCCCTTTGCAGATAGGGACAGGCAGTCCCATTTTCCAGTCAGTTGGGATGACGCCAGTCTCCCAAATGGAAGCAAAGATTGATTGCAATGCCAGGAGGACAGCCTGGAGAGGTTCACCCTAGATACCACAGATCCCTGCAGCTTTCCCTACCTTCAGCTGGTTCCCAACTGTACAATCTCATTTAGTTTGGATGGTCCAGAGCTAATTGGAGGATCGGTCTCAGGAACTGTAGACTACGAGCTTTAACAGCTGCTCAAAGTAGCTGTGTACTGTGTACTCTGACAAAAATTCACTTTGTATTTTTTCTTTTTAGGGTCCTCCTCTATTTAGTTAGGGCATTTACACAAATATTGAAAAGGTAAAGTGACACAATTCGGAATGCATGATGTGCGTGCAGCGAAAGAATTTCAAGTTCAATGCAGGGCTCTCCTGTTTTTAACAGATATAAGGGCAAAACATTTTGTACTCTGACAAAAAAAAAATAATTTTGTATTTTTTCTTTTTAGTGTGCCCCTCTATTTAGTCATGGCATTTACACAAACATTGAAAAAGTAAAGTCCTGAATGCATGGTGTGCGTGCAGTGAAAGAATTATCCATGAAGAAGTTTCAAGTCAGTGCAGGACTTTCCTGATTTTTTCTGTCTTACAGCTCCTCTTGGCCATTTCCTCTCCATCACCTACCCTTTCCATTTATGACCCCACTCTCCTCCCATGTCCAGTAATGATTTGTGTTGTGTTCAGGTTGAATAGAAAAAAAAACCATTGCAGTACAGGCTAAATCAGTTAAAAGACAGGCTAGGCCAGGCCATCAAGATTATTCTCGAGTCTCTCAATGGCCAGTCTGGGATGATTAAGCTGAAATGTAGCTGTTCAGGGTCTCTCTGTCTCTTCCTTTATTAAAACCTTTGATTGACCAAGCGGACTACCCTATTACTAGCTGAACTCATCCCAACAAAGAAGCACGACCCCAGTAAGTACTGCAGGTCCAGTCATTTATTAATGTGAGAAACCTCAAAACTAGTCAAGAGTTAGCCGTGCGTCACTCACTAATGAAGCGTACCTTTAGCTACTGGTCCCATTTAGTTATAGGCCCTGATAATTTATGGACAATGCAGCTCTTATAACACAGATAGTGTTAAGCAGTGAGAAAGAGCAGGTCAAGCATCTCCAGCAGCTAAAAGGGACTTCAGTTTTATGCAGGCAGCATACCAATCACATGAATCCATCAGCCACGCTACAGTTATGGCCAAAAGTTAAGAGAATGACACAAGTATTGGTTTTCACAAATTCTGCTGCTTGAGGAATGTTTCTATGGTATACTGAAGTATAATTACAAGCATTTTATAAGTTTCAAAGGCATTTATTGACAATTACATTACGTTCATGCAGAGCCAATATTTGAAGTGTTGGCCCTTCTTTATTTTTCAAGATCTCTGCAATTTGCCAACAGTAAAGCATCTTGAGACCAATCGTGTGGGCTTGCTTCTCAGTCAAGGCAGTGGGCTCACTCACAATTTTGCCTAAGAACACAGCCATGAATAAAGAATCGGACCAAAACATCCTCAGAGAGCAACTTCTCCCTACCATCCAAGAACAGTTCGGTGACACACACAAAGCCTTTTCCAGCATGATGGAGCACCAGGCCATAAGGCAAAAGTGGTAACTAAGTGGCTCGGGGAACAAAACATCAAAATTTTGGGTCCATGGCCAGGAAACTCCCCAGACCTTAATTCCATTGAGAACTTGTGGTCAATACTCAAGAGGCGGGTGGATAAACAAAAAACCAAAAATTCTGACAAACTTCAAGTATTGATTATGCAAGAATGGGTCGCTGTCATCAGTCAGGATTTGGCCCAGAAGTTGATTGACAGCATGCCAGGGTGAATTACAGAGGTCTTGAAAAAGAAAGAAAGGCCAACACTGCAAATATTAACTCTGCACATAAACTTAATGTGAATGCCAATAAAGGCCTTTGAAACTTGTGAAATTCTTGTAAGTATACTTCAGTAGAAACATCTGACAAAAGCCAGTTCCAAACCTAAAAAACCGTAGCAAAGTCACCATTCTAAAATTAACTTTTTTCAAACGGCACACTCACTTCTAATAAAAAAGGGGGGCTAGACCAAGTATTATAAAATTAGTGTGATTGTTTTACAAGAAGCTAGAAATGTATGCATGGCATATAGATTGAGGGATGCATGAGGGCATGGTTAACTGTTTTGAAAGTTGGAACATTTTTAAATTTTATTTACTTCAAAGACAGATATCACATTTTTTGCATTTTTAATAGTTTTGCAGCAATGAGTCACGTTCAGAAAACAGCAATAATATAATTACATGTTGTTACGCATGCACACCAGTGGGTTGCCTAAGGTATATGGTACCACCCCGGGATGAAAGGGGGCGCTATTGCCAATAGTCTTGTCTCCTTTTTCCCCCCATGGTGCCTCGAGAAACCGCCCCCTGAGGGCAACAAAGCCACGGAAGCCCCACCCCTTCCGGTCCACCCAGTATAGGTGGCGTCTTATTTCAGACCTGACCATGATAGCGAATACTCGAGATAAAGGAAAGGCAGAGAAAGTGCGACCAGGAGACAACACTGACTGAAGGGAATTGTCCTAAACAAAGAGTACCTGCTAGTGCAGATTTTTTTGTGAACTTTGTTATTTTTGTTGGAATTAAACAGGGTTTTGTAAGGTTGGCACCCAATGCATTTGGGCTTTTGCCCTGCTTCATCCTTTGCACCACTACAATGTAGTAGAGTATGTAAAATAACTGAATTTCAATAACATAATATCACACAATTAAAAATTGAGCTGGAATAGGGTTAGGCTGAAATGGCTTTCACATGCACCAGACTCCAACTCGGCTATTGTTAAAATTGCAATGACTAATGTACTCTTTTTGGGCTGTGGGTTATGGAGGGTCTATTGACTTATTGTAGATCATAATCCTTAAAAATCACATCTTTACAGTTTTTCTCGGTTGCTTTGGACAATTTCTCTAAGCAGTCCCAAGGTTCTCTTAACTACTTGTGCATTTCTCAAAGCATTCTGTATACTGAAACACAATAATTTGGATAACCAAGAAAATGATTCAATTCATTCAAAACCTTTCATTCCTGTTTCAACATGCAATTTCTCTTGTCAGCCATTTAATCATTGCCACCAAAATGTGAAATCTCTGATCCATTGGCTAGTGACATACAAGTCAAAATATTCAGTCATGTTGTGTACATGAAAATATACTATGGAAACTTTTTAAGATTTAAAATTGATCCACTGTTGCTCAATTTACTTTATTATCATGTCTCTATAACCAGTTGAATTTGTTTGTGTACCAATCCACATGCATTTATGTTCTAGAAGCAATTGAAAGGTTCTACTTTCTGAAAGACTGAAAAACTGTAACTTTAGTAAGGTTACAGTTTTTTTTATTTAGGACAACCGAAATTAAAATGCTACACATGGAACAAAACAAATCTCTGGAAGCCTTAAAAAAAAAAAATGAAGTTATATTTTATAGCAAAAATGTACACAGTATTTTAGATAGTTATGTTAGAAAGAACAAGGCCAGTTCTACATCACGAGTAGTGTTGTCGCTCCTGCTGGTCTGGCCACATATTTTCTTCAATATCTAATACTAGCTGTCCTCCATGGCTCCACCCAAGTAGTAGCAAAACAAGACAAACTTTAAATATCAATAAACAAATACGTATCACTAGTTAAACAGAGGCAAAGTACTCTCCAAAATGTGGCCAGAGGTAGAGCGATTCAAACGGAGGCTGGCGCATGAGTGAGGAGGCTCTCCACTCCTGACGTTACGCTTCCCTTCCCCTCAGCCCGTAGCCTCTGTTTCAGATTAGCGCAAATAAATCGCTCCTGCAAGCGACCTGATTCTTAGTGCGATGAGAGAAGTTGCAAAATCAACTGGAATGTTCAAGCAAATTATAGAAATAAAACACAATCTAAATCTGTTAAGTAGTTCTCTTGTGAAAAACAGACAAACATATAGACAGACAGACGCTGGATTTTATATATATACTGTATATATAGAGGTGGGTGACTGAGGCATGCTCAGGGAACTTCAGCCAGGTTATGTATCATTAAATATATTGATGATAGTCATGAAGTTGAATTCTAGAACAGGCATTTTTTGTGTGTAAAGTGTGCATGCTCTGTCCATGTCTGTTTGGGTTTTTGTCCAGCTACTCTGGATGTCCTTCCACATCCTAAACATATGCAGATGAGTTTATGTGTCAGCTGTAAACTGGCCTGTTGAGTATGTGTGCTTACCTAAATATGTCATTTACAGGGTTAGCATTCAGTGCTCAAAAAATATGCTTGTGCCCCAACAACCCTCAACTAGAAGAAAAACTGTCAATTATGGTTGGACTGACAACAAAGATAGATAGATAGATAGATAGATAGATAGATAGATAGATAGATAGATAGATAGATAGATAGATAGATAGATAGATAGATAGATAGATAGATAGATAGATAGATAGATAGATAGATAGATAGATAGATAAACTGCGTGATATCCCTCAAAGCAACAGTCATGTTTTGTCTTTCTTCCCAGCTTTTTCTGGTCTTTGGATTGCAATACCCACACTATTGCATAATTTGAACGCAATGCCTGATATGCCAATAAAATGCTCAGCCTACAAACAGGGGTAGCAGTACTACACATTATATTTAGTTTATTAAATGCTAATTAAATTGCCACTGCCTGTAAACCTGTAAAACAGATACAACAGGGTGACCAAAGTACAAAGCATCTTAGATATTACTGTATTATTTGTGCATATAGTAACATACAACCGCAAGCAAACAATTTTTCTTAGCACGATGAGAGAAGTTGCAAAATCAACCAGAATGTTCAAACAAATTATAGAAAAAAATCCAATCTAAATCCGTTAAGTAGTTCTCTCATGACAAGCAGGCAGACAGACAGACAGACAGACGTTTTCAATTATATATGTTGTTAAGAAATAAATGCGAGAAGCAAACACATTAAGGGTTGGGTAACCGTCCCCGTGTACTGTTGTACCAAAAATAATTCAGTATGCACTGAAATAAGCATAAGGTTCATGAATGAAACAATTGACCAATGAGTCCGTACAAGCAGAGGAATTTATATGATTTAAACTGGAAGTAGGCAAAAGGAGGAGTTGACACAGTGTTAAGGTAAAGGATAGTTTTGTCATCGGAGGGCGACAGGAAGTAATGTCATCAGAGCTGGACGGGTGAAAACACGGAAGTTTCTTCATGAGACAGAGCAATGTTTTCTGCAATGGAATTTAAGGTGCGGGAGATTTTTCTTCCTTTTTTCTAGTGACGAAAAGAGTAAAGCATTAATACACTGCCTTAAACCCCGCTTTGGTGTGTTTTCTCGCTCTGTCGGGCCCTTCGGCTGCGCCTTAATCACACATGTGTGACAATATCCATCCATCCATCCATCTTCTAACCCGCTGAATCTGAACACAGGGTCACGGGGGTCTGCTGGAGCCAATCTCAGCCAACACAGGGCACAAGGCAGGAACCAATCCTGGGCAGGGTGCCAACCCACCGCAGGTGACAATATATATATATATATATATATATATATATATATATATATATATATATATATATATACATACACACAGTACAGGCCAAAAGTTTGGACACACCTCCTCATTCAATGCATTTTCTTTATTTTCATGATCATTTACAACACTACATCACTCTCCTTCTTGGTCAAATAGCCCTTACACAGCCTGGAGGTGTGTTTGGGGTCATTGTCCTGTTGAAAAATAAATGATCGTCCAATTAACCTGACTTCTGCACTACACAACTGCTGGTCCCAACCCCATTGATAAAGCAAGAAATTCCACTAAATAACCCTGATAAGGCACACCTGTGAAGTGAAAACCATTTCAGGTGACTACCAGTTGAAGCTCATCGAGAGAATGCCAAGAGTGTGCAAAGCAGTAATCAGAGCAAAGGGTGGCTATTTTGAAGAAACTAGAATATAAAACATGTTTTCAGTTATTTCACCTTTTTTTGTTAAGTACATAAGTCCACATGTGTTCATTCATAGTTTTGATGCCTTCAGTGAAAATCTACCAATGTAAATGGCCATGAAAATAAAGAAAACACATTGAATGAGGAGGTTTGTCCAAACGTTTGGCCTGTACTATATATATATATATATATATATATATATATATATATATATATATATATATATATATATATATATATATACATACACACACATATACACAGTGGGATGCAAAAGTTTGGGCAACCTTGTTAATAGTCATTATTTTCCTGTATAAATCGTTGGTTGTTTCGATAAAAAATGTCAGTTGAATATATCATATAGGAGACACACACAGTGATATTTGAGAAGTGAAATGAAGTTTATTGGATTTACAGAAAGTGTGCAATAACTGTTCAAACAAAATCAGGCAGGTGCATAAATTTGGGCACCGTTGTCATTTTATTGATTCCAAAACTTTTAGGACTAATTATCGGAACTCAAATTGGCTTGGTAAGCTCAGTGACCCCTGACCTACATACACAGGTGAATCCTATAATGGGAAAGAGTATTTAAGGGGGTCAATTGTAAGTTTCCCTCCTCCTTTAATTTTCTCTGAAGAGTAGCAACATTGGGGTCACAAAACAACTCTCAAATGACCTGAAGACAAAGATTGTTCACCATCATGGTTTAGGGGAAGGATACAGAAAGCTGTCCCAGAGATTTAAGGCATCTGTTTCCACAGTTAGGAACATATTGAGGAAATGGAAGACCACAGGCTCAGTTCAAGTTAAGGCTCGAAGTGGCAGACCAAGAAAGATTTCGGATAGACAGAAGCTTACGAATGGTGAGAACAGTCAGAGTCAACCCACAGACCAGCACCAAAGACCTACAACATCATCTTGCAGCAGATGGAGTCACTGTGCATCGCTCAACCATTCGACTTTACACAAGGAGATGCTGTATGCGAGAGTGATGCAGAGGAAGCCTTTTCTCCGCCCACAGCACAAACAGAGCCGCTTGAGGTATGCTCAAGCACATTTGGACAAGCCAGCTTCATTTTGGAATAAGGTGCTGTGTGCTGATGAAACTAAAATTGAGTTATTTGGGCATAACAAGGGGCGTTATGCATGGAGGAAAAAGAACACAGCATTCCAAGAAAAACACCTGCTACCTACAGTAAAATATGGTGGTGGTTCCATCATGCTGTGGGGCTGTGTGGCCAGTGCAGGGACTGGGAATCTTGTCAAAGTTGAGGGACGCATGGATTCCACTCAGTATCAGCAGATTCTGGAGACCAATGTCCAGGAATCAGTGACAAAGCTGAAGCTGCACCAGGGCTGGATCTTTCAACAAGACAACGACCCGAAACACTGCTCAAAATCCACTAAGGCATTCATGCAGAGGAACAAGTACAACGTTCTGGAATGGCCACCTCAGTCCCCAGATCTGAATATAATTAAAAATCTGTGGTGTGAGTTAAAGAGAGCTGTCCATGCTCGGAAGCCATCAAACCTGAATGAACTAGAGATGTTTTGTAAAGAGGAATGGTCCAAAATACCTTCAACCACAATCCAGACTCTCATTGGAACTTACAGGAAGCGTTTAGAGGCTGTAATTTCTACAAAAGGCGTATCTACTAAATATTGATTTCATTTCTTTTTTGTGGTGCCCAAATTTATACACCTGCCTGAATTTATTTGAAAAATTATTGCACACTTTCTGTAAATCCAATAAACTTCATTTCACTTCTCAAATATCACTGTGTGTGTCTCCTATATGATATATTTAACTGACATTTTTTATCATAACAACCAACGATTTATACAGGAAAATAATGACTATTAACAAGGTTGCCCAAACTTTTGCATCCCACTGTAAAATATATATATAATGTCGGCAGCATCCATTACTGAGATGCCTGAACAAAGTGTCCAAGAAGGCCAGTAGATGCTGGGTGCTGTAGGGCCCAATTAGAGGAATGAGTGTACTCACACCATTCTCAGATATTGTGGCACACATAGTTATATGCCACCGATGCTGCCCAGGGACATCCACGGTAGCTCTCTGTCCTGTTATATTCGAATCATGCCTCCTACATTTGGACAGGTTTTACCATCCGCTTAAGCATCTATTTTGAAACTATTTTCTACATAATTCACCGTTGAAGGAACTTTTCTACCAACTAAATTAACATTATTGCATGTGACAATAATGCACACATTTAGAAATAATTTGCAGAGCAGAACTAAACAGACGAAAAGTGTATAATTCATTTGGGCAACATGACTAATACAATTAATATATGGGCTAATTCAGAGTGAATATACCTAAGCCTATATAAACTAAAACTAAATCATTTGTAAAAGACCACAAAAAATGAGAAATGACATACTATTGTGAGAAACTGACTTAAGGGTGTGCAGGTTTACATATGTGATTATGAGAAGTACCACTTTCATTTGAGGATTTGCCCAAAACAACCGAGAAAAACTGTAAAAGTGCCACCAATGGAGAATTAAAACCTATGCTGAGGACCTTTCATAGGACCCTTCTAGTGTTTCAATAACTTGTACCAAGGATTTGTTCCACTGTCAGAAGCGTCTGTTGGACATATAAGATAGGAAAATGTAAAATGTCCCCAAATTTGAAAGGTTAAATAGGTCAGTAACTGTTTCTCTGTTTTAAGACATCATTTTGAAAATCACCATAATTTTTGAAATGGGGGCTTTAGAATTTCAAAAATGTGAACAAATTCAAAGATTTGATGTTGGGATACCTCTATGAAAATGGAATTTTCCAGACAAATTACCTTTCAAGAGTAAAAAATTTCAACAAAATCAGTTCATTGTAAGCTGAGTTGCTTCACACTGACTGACAGACAGACAAGCAGGAAGATATGACAACAAAAAGGAATTCACATTTTATATGAACACACCTAACTATGGATCTGGGTTACAAAATATAAAGAAGCTGAACTTTTGTTAATATAGAACTACAGGCCAACAATGGGTTTGTGTGCAGTCTATTTAGATGTTTCAGTTTCAGAATGTACAGTATATGTTTAACATGGGATAACTAAGATATGTAAAGCATTAGCAATCTGCAGTGCACATAATATAATGTTACTATAAATTACCACTTCTAAAAAATATTTAAGGAACTCAGGCAGGAGAATGTATCAGAAATTTTGAATCTGCACTTAAATGTGGATTTTTTGGTGCTGACAAATATGAGTTCCTGCGTACTACAGTATATGAATTAAAAATTTACTTCCTTTGTGGTTTATAATGTGCTATACATGGCACCTGTTGCAGACAGGTAATAGAATAATTTAAAAAATATTTGCTATTCTTTGCCCTAGATGTACCTTCAGCTCCATTCCTCTGTATTTAGATGTGTGAGAACGTTTCTTCTCCGGTGCTCTATCTCTCAAGTGTGTTCTCTTAAAGCCTGCTTCTCAGACTCTGTCATTATTTTTGAGGCTCCTTTCGCAACTCCTGTCTGATTTTGCACTTGCCACCTTTGAAGGTGACTCTCTCAGTGTACCTCATGCAACTTTACTCCTCCCCATGAGTCTCACACTCGCTCTTCCTCTTTCATCACATCACCAAAGCAAAATTGACTAATCAGATTGCTCCAAGGAACCGGACACACAGACCTAAGTGTTTTATTATATAGTAGATGTTTCTTGTTTTCCAACCAAATTAACATGGATGCCTAAAATTGCAAAGTCAAGTACTGTGCTATTATTAAACTTCTAAAACAAGAGAATAATATGACTTCAGAGATTCAATCTCCTCAACTCAGCGCATACCAGAACCAGTCGTCTTCATATACCAAAATCAAGAGTTGCAGTGCAGAAATCTATCAAAGCAAACATCACTCGAAGATGACCCAAGGTCTGGCCATCCTCTGGTAACAATAACAGAAGAATGTGTTGCCACTATGGAGCAAATTATAATAGATAGTTGAAGAGTGTCTGTGCATGAGACACTGAAGAAATTAATTGTAGGACACAAGAATTTATTCTTCATGAACAATTAAAAATGAACAAGATTTGTAATTAGTATTGTCTTCTAAAATGAACCCTCACCATTTCCAATGTTCCAACTAGAATTTCAAACTAATGGATTAAAACCGAGAGATATTTAATAAACATTTCATAACTAGAGGTAAAACACGGATAAATTACTATGAACTCAAATCCAAACAAAAATGGAAACAATGGTAGGGTGATGAATTCCCCTATACCAATGAAATTCAAAGTCTAATGGAGTGCTGGGAAGATCATGTGCACATTTTTTAGGATGTTGAGGGTATGGTCTACATTGATTACATGGTTTAAAAGGCCCACATAATCACTCAATATTATGCTAATTTTCCTTGGCATTTACGGCAGTCAGCCAGTTAAAGCGGCAAGGAAAGCTGTAGACCATCCCATTTCTGCTTCATAACCATGTCCCCTCTCACACTGCATGGAATGCAAAAGTGAAATTACAGATTGAACAAATGACACACTCACCCTTTTCTCCATTCCTAGATCCATGTTACGCAACCTGAAGGGCTACCTCCGTGAACATTGATATATCAATGCTGAAGACATGACATCAGCCACACAAGAGTAATTACAACAGACAAACATTTTACTTGAATGGCACAGAAAAGTCTGTGAGCATTGTAACAAGTGGATTAGTGTCCACAGGGATTTTGTTGTAAAAAATAAAACAGTTGGCTTACTAGCATTTCATTAGGTCATGTTCAGAACTACAGTATCCTCCATCATGTTTTTGACAAAAACACATTTTAACTTGACTTACCCCACTGCTCCACAGTTTAAAATTGCAAATTAAAAAATTCAGGCGTGATTATTGAGCACCCGGTAATGCCTATGAATCACAGACTTCAAGCAGTCACTGCCTACAAGGGATATGCAACAAAATACTAAACATGACTGCTTTAATAGACCTGCCATTGCCTGTCTAAAACATTATGGTGCCTTGAAATGGGAGGACCATGTAAAAAATTGGGAGTGGTCTCCACTAGATTTTCTCAAATACTCTGATATGGGGATGGATATTTGAGGAGTAAACCGCAAAATAATGATTATATTTTTCTATTATGTACATTATAGAACCATCAACAACAAATCAAATAAATTAATAATATATTGAAAAATTATTATAAAAGTAAACTTCACTAAATCGGACTCTGCAGCTACATGAATAAAAAAGTACCACTTCCTGTTTGTAGAAATAACTCAAAAGTTGATAGAAATCTATGTTATGTACCTAACACTTGCATGCAAAATTATTGACCTAAGTGACAGTGTATTCAAGTTATCGTGTTTACACACACACACAGAGATAGACATAATTCCAAAAATGGTATTTTCAGACTCAGGGACGTCTAAAACGTCGCGATTCATCAAAATCTCGAGATCTAATTTTTGGATTATAACAATACTTTCCTTACAAGACAGTAAGTCGAACTCAGGGACGTCTAAAATGTCGAGATTAATCAAAATCTCAAGGTAGAATTTTTGGACGATTATGATACATTCCCTATGAAACGTATACGAGAAAGTAAAAAAGTGTCATTTCTACATGATGTGACTGAAATGTATGCAAATCCCCTTAAATGAAAGTCTGCAATGTGCACTTTAATCACGTCTGAATTGTTTGATATGTAATTCTAAATTGTGGAGCAGAGGGGAACATGTGTTATGTTCCAAACATTATGCAAGGCACTGCTTTTGATCACCACTTGTAGACATTGCAGCTTGTAAAGATAAGCACAAGGTGCCTAGTGATTAGCAGAAGTCAGCTGAGGAACATCTAAATAAGCTGGTCCAGAGGTTAGCAGATTAGCTTTGTCTGCCCTGCTGGAGGATTTAACTAACTTATTTTTATATCTGTATAACTGACACTATGCCTTTATTGACGCAGCCATGGCATACTTCACTTTGAAACGCCTGTAATCACATCCAAGAAATTACTAAGTAAACTATATAGGCTGTAATATTAATAAATTTAGCTTCTTACCTGCAGTTGTGTTAGTGATTTCCCCTATCACTCTGAGCTGGGAATAGCAAAGGGCATTGAAATCCAAAGCCGAAGAGCTACTAACACAGCATGAACGAATATTAAATTTACACCAAAGGTCTCCAACACTGCGACGTCCAAATCCACACAAGTGCTGTTCCCAATGTTAAACTCATCTGAGAGCTGTCATCAAAGATAAAAAAAAAATGAAACGCAAGAGTGGCAAACATAATTCTCCTAACCTTGGTTGACATTGTGCATGTTGTTCAAGCCTATCAAAAAGTATTGTTTTCAGGTTACAAACTTTCAAGGCAGCTGCTCCCGAGGGACTCGGTCTGAAGTGTTCAAAGGCAAAAAAACAAAAAGAGGGGGTGGTGGTGGTGGCAGAGAAGGTGACAGCAGGGGTACTGGTGCTGGAGTCTCATTACTGGTAGCAGGTAGCAGTCCAGGTTTCAGTACTGCACCAGCCTTCCTCATCTGTCTCCTCTTAGCCCTGCGTTCTTTCTGTTTGAAGGTCTTGAGTTTTTTCCGCAGCAGTGACAGCTTTCTTTCCAAAATGACCACTCTTTGCTTAGCTTGCTGGGGATCTCTGAAATTGTAGTTATGATCTAAATGCACAAGCCAGTTGCTGCCAGTTGGGTTAATTGTGTCATCTGCATTCACTTGTCCAGAAGTGGGTCCACGATCCAGCTGTTCCTTAAAAAGAGAAAAGAAATGAGAATTATAAATTAATTCAGTTAAACATCTTTATGGCACCGAGAGTCGGAGGTTCTCAAGGCTGACTTCGCAGCACTAGTTAAAGACACGAAGGAGAGGACCCCATCCGCAAAAATCTTCATCTCGGGTCCACTACCTCTCGTCAGACGATCGAATGAATACTACAGTCTTCTGCTGGGTTTAAACAACTGGCTGAGAGGCTTCTGCGAGACTCAAGACATCGGGTTTATTGACAACTGGGATCTTTTTTGGGAAAGGCCGCTTCTTCAAGCGGGATGGACTGCATCCGAATAGATTTGGCGCCCGGGTCCTCTCTGAAAACATCTCTAAGGTAATTCTTCTATCTTGACTGTCTACTTCTACTTTTAACCCCTTCCGTAATGCTACTGCTTTGATAGGACATAATGGCTTAATACAGTCTTCCGTTAAAGAGCGCAACATTAATAATCTAATAACAAATCTTAATGCACGTAAAAAATCTAGGCAGTGCGGCATAAACACCAATAATTTAATTGAAATTACTACTTCAGATCAACACTCATTAAGACTATAAAAACGGATTGTAGATTACATAAAAAATACACACAGAGCGTTAACAAAAATAACTTAATTTTTGTTCCGAATACCAATAACACACATAAAATTCAGCTCTGCCCCTCCAAAACATTAAATATGGCACTATTAAATGTTAGAGCTTTAACTAACAAGACATTTTTTATGAACGATCTTATTAGTGATAGAAACATTGATTTTATTGCACTAAATGAAACATGGCTTAACTCAAGGGCGGCTGTTTTAATCGAATCTGCCCTCCGGATTACAGTTTTACTCGTGCAGACCGCCAGGGAAAAAGGGGCGGATTGGCAAACATTTACTCGAGCCATTAAAATGTAAAGATGTTAGTTTTGGTAAATTTAAGTCCTTTGAGTATCTCGCCGTTGTTATTCATGGAGATTCTCACGTTCTAGTATTATCCGTGTATAGACCTCCTAAATATAACGCGTCTTTCTTGAGGAATTCTCTGACTTAATGTCAATTTTAATTACAAACTATGACACACTCTTAATAGTCGACTTTAACTTTCATATCGACAATCAGTGTGACCAAAAGTAAAGGAATTCATGAACCTCCTGGACTCTTTTGATTTGAGACAGCTCGTTAATCAGCCTACACATAAAGCAGGTCATACGTTAGACTTAGTGATTACTAAAGGACTTAAAGTTGATATAAAGCAGGTCATTGATATTGGTCTATCAGACCATTTCCTTCTACTATTTAATATAGAAATAAAGATAGAAAACACTCATGAGAAGCATATTGTTAAAAAAACGCTTCTTTGACTCATCAGCAGCTTTAAAACTTACAAACATTCTAAGCAATCAGTCCGTTTATAGTGCCAACTATAATAGCGAGGATAATGTAAATAGTAAAGTGGAAAACTTTAATTCTAAAGTAAGAACTGCTGTTGACATAGTTGCACCTGAAAAGACAGTTAAAAATCTTCTAGTATTGTTATTCCATGGAAGACCCAAAGAGTGTCTGATTTAAAAAGAACATTAATTAAATGGAGGATAACTAAACTAACTATCCATTATGAGATATTGAAGGTTAAAATAACAGAATACAATAACACAGTCCGCCTTGAGAGGCGCTATTTCTCTAATATTATAAATAACAATGCTAGTAATCCCAGAGTCTTATTTTCTACAATTGATCATCTGTTAAACCCAGGTAACACAAAGGAATGCCCCCAGAATACTTCCAGTGAAACCTGTGAGAACATTGCTGTATTTTTCAATCAAAAAATTAATGATATTAGAGATAACATAGTATATCTCCCCAACACTGCAGAACCTCCAAAGCCCCGGTACTCCATTATAAACAAATTAAATGCTTTCACCAGGATAGATTTACCTGAATTACATAGTATAATCTCTCAACTGAAACCTTTCACCTGCGTCCTTGACCCAATACCAACAAGGTTTTTCAAAGAAATATCAGGCTGCTAATTGACAATATTCTGGACATAGTAAATTGTCATTAGATAGGGGTCTTTCCAGACTGTCTTAAGACTGCTGTAGTTAAACCCCTGCTCAAGAAAAATAATCTTGACCCTCTGCCTTTGAAAATTTTAGACCCATCTCTAACCTGCCCTTCTTAAGTAAAATTCTAGAGAAGGCAGTCATTATGCAGTTAAATGACCACCTAAATAAACATGCTATTCTTGATAAATTTCAGTCAGGCTTCAGAACAAATCACAGCACAGAAACTGCACTCGTTAAAGTAGTAAATGACTTGGGTAAATGCAGACAGAGGCCATTTATCTGTTCTCATCCTCTTAGATCTGAGTGCTGCATTTGACACCATTGATCACAATATTCTTAGAAATCGCCTTAGTCAATGGGTGGGCCTCTCTGGCAGTGTCTTAAATTGGTTTGAATCCTACCTGGCAGGAGAAAATTCTTTGTGAGTTGTGGTAATCAAATCTCAAAGACACATGATATCCGATATGGTGTTCCACAAGGCTCTATCCTGGGTCCGCTGCTTTTCTCAATCTATATGCTTCCGTTAGGTCAGATTATCTCAGGTTACAACGTGAGCTACCACAGCTATGCTGATGACACACAGCTGTACTTATCAATAGCACCTGATGACTCCGACTCTTTCGATACACTAACACAATGTCTTACTGGTATTTCTGAATGGATGAATAGTAATTTTCTCAAACTAAATAAAGAGAAAACTGAAATTTTAGTAATTGGCAATAATGGATTCAATGAGGTTATCAGAAATAAACTTGATGCATTAGGATTAAAAGTTAAGACGGAAGTAAAAAATTTAGGGGTAACTGTTGACTGTAATCTGAATTTTAAATCACATATTCATCAGACCACTAGGACAGCATTTTTTCACTTAAGAAACATAGCAAAAGTTAGACCTCTTATATCATTGAAAGATGCTGAGAAATTAATTCACGCTTTTGTTTTCAGTAGACTAGATTACTGTAACGCACTCCTCTCAGGACTACCCAAAAAGACATAAATCATTTGCAACGAGTGCAGAATGCAGCTGCTAGAATCCTAACTAGGAAAAGAAAATCCAACACATTTCTCCAGTTTTGATGTCACTACACTGGTTGCCTGTGTCATTCAGGATTGACTTTAAAATACTGCTTATGGTTTATAAAGCCTTAAATAATCTCGCTCCATCTTATATATCGGAATGCCTGACACGTTATATTCCAAATCGTAACCTTAGATCTTCAAATGAGTGTCTCCTTAGAATTCCAAAAGCTAAACTTAAAAGAAGTGGTGAGGCGGCCTTCTGCTGTTATGCACCTAAAATCTGGAATAGCCTGCCAATAGGAATTCGCCAGGCAAATACAGTAGAGCACTTTAAAACACTGCTGAAAACACATTACTTTAACATGGCCTTTTATAACTTCACTTTAACTTAATCCTGATACTCTGTATGTTCAATTCATCATAATAACTATTCATGGTGGCTCTAAAATCCGTACTGACCCCTACTCTCTCTTCTGTTTCTTTTTCCGGTTTCTTTGTGGTGGCCTGCCACCACCACCTACTCAAAGCATCATGATGCACCAACATTGATGGACTGAAAGCCAGAAGTCTACGTGACCATCATCATCAAGTCCTTCCATGAAAACCCTAAATACAAAGAGGACTGTTTGATTTATGTTAGGTAGATTGCCCAGAAGGGACTGGGCGGTCTCTTGGTCTGGAACCCCTACAGATTATATTTTTTCTCCAGCCTTTGGAGTTTTTTTTTTTCTGTCCACCCTGGCCATCGGACCTTACTTATTCTATGTTAATTAATGTTGACTTATGTTTATTTTTGATTGTGTCTTCTATTTTTCTATTCTTCTTCTATTCTAGCACTTTGAGCTACATTTTTTGTATGAAAATGTGCTATATAAATAAATGTTGTTGTTGTTGTTATATACCAAGGCTTTCACAGAAATTCATTACAAGGTGCCTTATGTCTTTGATTTGCCTGCAGCATCAATTTTTTACATTTTTATCTTCCACAATGCCATTTAGCACCACTGTGATATACAGCATGACTCTCTCTCTCTGTAAATAAGTGGACAGCAGTTCTGGTCCTCGAAGACCACAGTGACTTATAGGTTTTAAACCAACTAGATTCTCATTAAAAGCCATTTGATTGATGGGAACACACCATTGCATTGGATGTTTGTTACTGTTTACTTGGTAATATTCCATTGTACTTCAAGATCCTTCCAGGATATATTTTACTTTTTTGTTTTGCTGCCATAATCACTGAATATACATCCATTATGTGAGGGGCACTTGCAGATATCCAATGCCATTTATAGGTTTTCTGTCTTGTTGGTTTCAGAAATTTCTTTGCTTTTTTGATTTTACCTCTCAATGTGAGATATTTTTGATTAATGCTGAATACTCATTTTCACAATTCTTTGCACCACATCAGTTGCATACCATCGAGATCGTCTTGTTTTTATGTCACTTCACCTCGTGTTTCATTTTTATACTGTATTTGTGAAGTGAGGGTTGTGGTGTGAACTGGCTAACTGTCCTGTCAGCAAACTCGCAGATAAACTTTTGAGCAAAAAATGAGAGAGGTGCATAAAACACACAATAAAACAAAAAAATTAAAGCGAAACAAAACTGAAGCCCAATATGGGAGACAATAATCATGGTCGAGAGAATTAGAGAGCCAAAACCAAAATTACATGCAATAAAATAGTATAAAGATAAACTTTCACATGTGAATATTTCACAGATTTGGTCTGCAGATTGGATAAGGATTTGCACTAATAGACATCCTTTTATCCCGTCACATGGATTATACATGAGTTCTGACCTCATGGAAGCAGACCTAACAATGGTGAAAACACTGTTAACCTTTGAGGACCCAATGATAGCAAATCATGACATTAACCAGAGAAGACTAGGGTTCAGAAGTCCCTGGCAACTGTCTCCAGATTTTTCTTGAAACCATACAAGAGAGACAGAAAGGAGAGAGAACATTTCCACCATATCTTTGGTCTGCCTTTGTAGTAGTTCTAGCAGTCCTAGGTTACATTCACATTAAAAGCCTCCTTGCTTAATTCTGATTTTTACCTCAGACCTGACTTGCCTATCTTGGCGGCTCGCATTCATAAGTACAAATGACCAGCACCTAAATGTAATGTAAACTAATCTATCCTCTGAAATAGCACGCATGTGCATACTGATATGTTTGTGCACGAATCATCTGTGTCACCAAAAGCAAAACCCGTCATATTTCAGAGACGATTCATGGCATATAAACTGACAAAATGCAAGTCGCTAGTGCGTGCATCACATTTTCCTCTGGAGGATGGCAAACAGTTCATCAGTTGTACGTGATTAGGTCGAAATGGAGAAAAAACACAGATGGATAGCTTTAGATGTTTTTGCAGGTATTGCTGGCACTGCTGCACCAAAGATATGTGTGAATATGAGAAATGAGCCAGCAATTGTGGGAAAGGATGGTAACACACATCCCATATGTATAGGCAAAAAACCCACATGAACTACAATCTGACCATTCTCATGTTAAATGGCCATCAATCAGATATGTATCTGAACCACATATGAAAGTGACTCAAATCTGGTTGGAAAAGATTGGATTCCTGTGTGTTCTCACAGCTCTGAAAATATCACATTTGTATCACATTAAGGCAAAAAATCTGGATTTGAGTCACTTCAGCCTGGTAACGTAAGAATAGTCCTTGCAGTATTGCCGTTTGTACCGAGTGCAGTGCAATTCTTACTTATACACTCAATCAACATGCAACACATCACCCTCTTCTTACTGCTGTTTCCATACTACTTGTATGGCTTTGTAAATATAGTAAAGATGGCTCTGACTGTGAAGGATGTCAGCTCAAGTCTATGGTACCATCCCAAGGTATGAAACAAATGCTTACATAGTTTATTGACTCTGGGTACACGTTCCATGGCCAATCCTTACTAGTTGTTCAGGAGTTTACTCTCCTCTGAGGAACTGCTTATCACTCTGTGATTAAGAATAAGCTAGCTGCTTGCATTCACAAATGTCTTCAATCCAGTCAATCGCCTGAGCTTACGACAACAGTAGAACATCAGGATCTAAACTTAACAGTAAATGCAATGCTTAACATCTGCTTCACTATAACTACCCAGTTCAGTCTTCACTATGCTCAGTGCTATCTCAGTTTGGTGTTCAGTCTTAGCACTGCCCTCTTCCTGCCAATCCTCAGAGTCAGTGTCTTCTAAATTTTGTAAGTCTCTATTCTACAGCCACTCCTTGAACGGTGGATTAGCAGGTCATCCAGTTCCAGTTTCAAGAGTTGATTGTCAGTTGGTTGGTTGTCTGTGAACTGGGCAGATTATGACCGGTTCTGTAGGGAACTTTAATTCCTTTTAACCTTTGCTCTAAGCCTTTTCAATTTCTGGTCTTCTCACATGGCTGTCCTGGCACCTCATTCCCATGTTTTTCTTCCGTTTCCTCACCACTGAGAGTCTACAAACTTCACACTGATTAAGCAACCCATCTTGAGCAATAGATTGGTAAGTAGAAGCCTGACTGATATCCTATTAAGAATTACAGGGAGGGATGATATAAAAGGAGAGTGATGCATTTTTTTTTATAATAAATAAACAAATTAAATATCCCTTTAGGTCTACAAGACGGTAGTGAGACCAGCTATGTTATATGGGTTGGAGACGGTGGCACTGACCAGAAAGCAGGAGGTAGCAGAGTTAAAGATGCTAATATTTGCATTGGGTGTGGACAGGATTAGAAATGAGTACATTAGAGGGTCAGCTCAATTTGGATGGTTGGGAGACAATGTCAGAGAGGCGAGATTGCATTGGTTTGGACATGTGCAGAGGAGAGATGCTAAGTGTATTAGGAGACGGACGTTAAAGATAGAACTGCCAGGGAAGAGGAAAACAGGAAGGCCTAAGAGAAGGTTTATGGATGTGGTGAGAGGGGACATGCAGGTGATGGGTGTAACAGAACAAGATGGAGAAGACAGAAAGATATGTAAGAAGTTGATCCATTGTGGCAACCCCTAACGGGAGCAGCTGAAAGAAGGAGAGAGAGATTCACAAAATACCTGAACCACTGTAATCTCAATTAGCAACAGGAGATTACATCTAATTAGTTGCTCTAGTTAGAAAGAATCATAAATCTTTTACTTACTCCTAGATTTTTGGTGCATAGTATATACATGTTAACAGACACTTGATTCACCAAAGTTATGAAGCTACATGGAAAGTAGCACGGTCACCCCTCAAGAGCTGACAAAAGGATTAGATGCCTTTTATATAAAGTCTTTCCTTCCTTCTTGTTTGTGTGTTTTTTTTTCAAGTTAATTCTGCAAGGTGTAATCAGATTTACTGATGTCACTACAATACACGGTACAGTGTAGATCTCTATGGCTAAGGAAAGGGTCTCCAACTCCAGTCCTGGAGAGCTACTGTGGCTGCAGGCTTTCATTCGAACCCTTTTCTTAATTAGTGACCAGTTTTTGTGCTAATTAACTCTTTGCCTTAATTTTAATTGACCCACAACTTAAGACACAGGCCCCTTAATTATTTCTTTTTTCCTTAATTAGCAACTAAGCAATATTAAGACACAAAATGAACCAACACATAAACAACAACCTGCGTCCATCACACAATAACTGAAAATAAAGAAAGGTGAAGGCCTCAGTAATGTTGATCTGCTCAGGTCCACAAATCATTTTGACAGCGCTCGTAAAAAAGAAAATCAACAGTTTTGGAAATGGCCATGGCAGAATGAGCGCCATGGAACTAAATAACGGGATTAATTAGCATCGAGAATGGACTTCAAATTAAGAAACTGAATGAAGTGAAGTTGGTTTGTGTTTGAGGCCCCAACTTTATTGGTCATCTGTTGGCTCACTTCACATTAAATTTTTAAGTGCCGTTTAAGGTCAGAGTCTCAAGTAAAGTCAATTAAAAGGTAATAGTTATTTAGCAGCAAAAACTGGCCACTAATTAAAAAAGAGTTTGAATGAAAACTTGCAGCCACAGTAGCTCTCCAGGGGCCTCATGTATAAACGGTGCGTACGCACAGAAATGTTGCGTAAGAACTTTTCCACATTCAAATCGCGATGTATAAAACCTACACTTGGTGTAAAGCCACGCACTTTTCCACAGTACCTCATACCTTGTCGTACGCAAGTTCTCCGCTCGGTTTTGCAGACTGGCGGCACCCAGCGTCAAAGCAATGCTACTGTTCCTGTGTGGTTACACCTTATTTTCCTGACGTGGCTTTATAAATACACTGAAACTAACCGCATATTGTTTATTAGTGTAACGCATCTGATTGTAATTAACTTGTAACAATATAATGGTCCAGGGAACAGCCATAGTATTCCAAATACCATAACTGCTTTAGTGTTGTTACTCTCACTGCACCTTCTTCTTCTTTCAGCTCCTCCCGTTAGGAGTTGCCACAGCAGATCATCTTTTTCCATATTACTCTCACTGCACCACTCAGAGTATTTATATCACTGTATCTAAGTGTGAATCACAGCAGCAGCTGATCGGAAAGAGAATTATCAGTATTACAGCATCAAGTACAGGCGGTCTCAGCCACGGCAAAACGTTTCAAAGCCTTTCCTGTACGGACCTCGCAGTTCAGAAACAGTTTCATCCCAAGAACTTTAAATGCACTTAATCAATTGCTCCTTGTAGAACTGTTTGTACTTATAAGTACAATCACCCCACTGTAAACTTGCACTACAGTTATAATATCGCACAACCTGAGCCACTTTATAAAGCACGTATTTACACATGATGACGATATCATTTTTAAGGTGAGATGCAGCAAAATATGTTTATTATATTATACAGATAAAACTTTAACTTCATTTAAATAATCTATATTTCTTCACTGGAACTGTCATGAAGGATAGTATAATTAAACATGTACTACGAAGATATTTCAATGTTCCTTTAACATTTTGAAGAATTCGGCGCTCCAAGCTTACAGATGGTTTAACTTCTATTACAGAGCTGATTGTGTGGTGATTGGGTATTTGGGGAAAGAAAAGCAAGGACTGCAGTGGCGGCTACGCCAATATATATTGAATACAAAACAGAAAGAGAAAATAACAACACAGCTAAAAACGTAGCGACAAATTTCGTCAAAAGTTAAATACTTGTGTAATGAGCACGAGGCGGCTATGCAGTGTCTGCAACGGACGTGGCCATCCACCGTGCATAAGCTACCTTACTGACATTGGCAGGTGAAGGAGCAACTGATTCTTCCTCTGCCCAGTGCCACCACAAGCCTAGAGCCGCCCCTGAGTACTGCTGCAATAAATTATTTCATCGAAGGTCGCACACAATCACTGCGCGGTGAAACTCATGTTTAATAACGTGCTTTAACTCCTATCATCATAAAAATGATATCACGTATACATCTCAGTATTTTAGTTATTCAGAGAGCTGTAATATCACGAATGTAATGGATTCTGTGTCCATTTGGAGGAAGAGAGCCGGTTTAAGAAGCAAGTAGTAATTCACACACATAGAAGATCAAATACAAAACAAAGCATTTAACGTGCTACTTTATTTACGATGTGATTTGAGAAACTGGTTAATTAAACGATTTTAAGATGAAGTTTATGATGTTCTACTTTAATGACAAAATAAACTACGTGATTAAAGTGGAAATATCGAGATTGAAGTTGACATTTTGTGCTTTTTCCCCACTGTGTGCCTTTTATTTCTCTGTACCCTAATAAGCTTTCATATGACACTCAGACAGTGGGCTACAACTTGCCTTTTCACGGTGACTTTGATATGTGATTTCTTTTTTTATTTCCGGTGTTCTGACGAAACATCCTACCCATCGAAATGATCTATTCACTGATACTACGCATGCGCAGACCAAAATTTTTACAGTTTTCTGCATAGGTATTTACTGTCAACATTTTATAAGTTGTATATTTTGCATGTGTGACTTTTAATCTTGTACAGGCCATTGTATCCATGCACAGCTGTGTCTCTTTCGGGCATTAAATGATGCATATACCATAAATTGAGAAATGTTAGCATTTCCATAAATTTGATAGACGATTTCTAAATACAACATGTTAAATGATGATATGGTATAACGTTATAAGTTTAATGTTACGACTTACAATAAATGGATGGGTGTAACATATAAGGTGTATATACCGTATCTGCCATTTAAATAAACTATAGTAGGATACTTCGACAAAGTACGACAAATCGTCAGAACACCGGCACTGTGCGATTTTGTGAACGTGAGCTTTCAAGTTTCTCCAAGACGCTATGTCACTCGATCAACTTCCTTTTGTTGATTATACCACGGTTTATTTGAACAAATAGTATGTTTTTCCTTTGCCTCCACTTGGTATTCGCTGAAATTCTTATATTTTCCCCCGTGCTTTTCCCATTGTCTTTTCACAGAAGGCTGACCTTAAGGGCGATTTATATTCATTTGCATATTCAAAGAGGAGTAATTCTGGGAGGAATTGGGGCGTTACATAAAGCGCGTGCACGAGTGTTACTTTTCACGCTGATCGGAATTTATGTAGCGGAAGAATGTGGAAGTTGGAGTGCGCACAGACTCCTGCATCTGGATTTTTCTGTGCGTAAGCACATTTTGGCTTTTGTGCTTACGCCATGTTATAGTGCGAGTTCTACGCACGGCGTTATACTTGAGGCCCCAGGACTGGAGTTGCAGACCCCTGGGCTAAGGTGTTGGACTGTAAAGCACCCTACCACTGACTTCCAGTGTGATTGTGAGAATGTCATTCACTCAGCCTACCTGTGTTCAAAACATGGAAACAATTGTGTTCTTCTGCTTTTACTATCAATACAATTTATAAATGTCAACTAAATAAATAGATGAAAATGTATTGTTATGAATTTGGTGATGTTTCACTCACTCTGATTAACAGATTATATCTATATGAATCTTATTTATTTCTGCCGTACAAGACAGTTGAACAATGGATTGGATAAATAAAGGGAAAAATGATAGTTGTAGCACTACAAATCTTCCAATGTCTGCTAATAAAATTCTTTCTGTCTACCATAAAAACTTACCACGTGCACTTCAGAAGAGGTCATCCACCTGAAGCAAGGCCTGTTAGGGCCCAGCCAGTGCCTGGATGGCAGACCATCTAACAAAAGCTTGGGTTGCTGCTGGTAGAGGTGTTGGTGAGGCCAGTAGGAGGTGCTTCCCATGTCGTCTACGCGTGTGGATCTCAATGACCCAGTTTAGTGATCGGATCACTGTGCTGTAAAAATGGCACCATCCTTCAGATGAGATATAAAACCAAGGTCCTGACTCTCTGTGGTCATTAAAGATCACTGGGCATCCTTCGTAAAGAGCAGGGTATATCTGTGGTATAGTGGGTACATGGCAAAACAGCTCGTCTGCTTTTAAATGCATTGGTGTGCATGCTCGCACGGCTGCAGGAGGTTGGTGTAGTAATTGAGACGGAGCATACTTGCAGTGAGGGTGTATTCTGTCTTAAATGCTTCATTGGCTTTCTGCAGCTCACGAATGAGGTGCTGTGCCCATGGAGGCATTTAAGCTGGATAAAGCACAAAGAAAATGGATGAAAGAGAACAGAAAGTAAACAAAAGGAAATGGAGGTCAGAAGACAGAAGAGGAGCAGGCAGGATGACGAAAGAGAGACCCAGTGCAGGGCAGGCAAGCAAGCAAGAGAGAAGGCAGACAGCTGGGAAAGACAGCCCCTTGAGGAGAGCGTGCGGTCAATGCTCAGGGCTGCTGAAGGCTGAATGTCTCAGGGAGCTGAAGTGCCAGCAACTCTCCGCACAAGTCTGGGAAGGCAGTGGGAGTCCACGAGCCTCAGATTGGGAGCCTTACTGTGAGCCATGGAACAGCAGGGACACAGGCTCATTTAAGAAGATTGTCTGTGTCTGTTGGTTTGGCGTCTTCTCTTCCTGCAAGATCCAGTCAGGATAAGGGAAGGAGATGCCAAG
Organism: Polypterus senegalus; assembly: GCF_016835505.1. NCBI lineage: Eukaryota > Metazoa > Chordata > Cladistia > Polypteriformes > Polypteridae > Polypterus > Polypterus senegalus. The sequence continues at coordinate 150,291,348 of NC_053161.1, forward strand.
GTAGAAGAGTTTCACCAGAGTTCAGACATATTTAAAGGGACAGTTGTCTGCCTTAACAATTTTAAGCCCTTTTTATTTATTTGGATTTTTAACCCTTCACTGTCCTGGCTAAATTGCCATTTATGGCCTAGTCATTCTGGCCACCTAATCGTTCCATGTCTCTAATTGGCTAGCTCTCTCTCACCACTTCGCCACCTAAGAGTTCATGTGTGGCGAATGTAATGGTGCAAAAATGGATGCCATTGCATCATACAGGTGGATGCTACACATTTGTGATGGTTGAAGTGGATCCCTACTCACTATGCAAAGTGCTTTCATTAGTTAGAAAAGCGATATCCATCCATCCATTTTCCAACTTGCTATATCCTAACTAAAGGGTCACAGGGGTCTGCTGGAGCAAATCCCAGCCAACACAGGGCGCAAGGCAGAAAACAAATCCCGGGTGGGGTGCCAGCCCACCGCAGGGTGCACACCACACACACCAAGCACACACTAGTGACAATTTGGGATCACCAATGCACCTAACCTGCATGTGTTTGGACTGTGGGAGGAAACCAGAGTACCCGGAGGAAACCCAAGGAGAACATGCAAACTCCACACAGGGAAGACCCGGGAAGCGAACCCGGGTCTCCTAACTGCGAGGCAGCAGCACTACCCACTCTGCCACCGTGCCGCCTGAACAGGACTATATAAATGTAAAAAATTATCTTCTATCTCTCTCTCTCTCTCTATCTATCCATCCATCTGAAATAAACAATTCAATGTGTAAAATGGCTACTAACTCTAAATGCCAGACAATGACAATGAATGGTCGAACTTACCTTACACTTGCTCCCTGAATCATTAATAAATATTGTGGGGACAGCATCACCTCTTAGTCTCTTTGTTTGGCCAGTCAGGTCAAAGCAGGCAGGTTTAAAATGCTTAGAGCATAAAAAATGATATCGACCAGGGATGAAGTTCTCTCGTCGGACATTCTGGATCCAGATTTCCTTGCGCTTAGGATCTACTGGAAACCTGAAATCGTACAAATAAGATAAATAAATAACTTCAGTATTCTTGTGCAAAGCATTTAAAATAAGAATTAACAATGCAGAAAGTTTAGCTATACTATACGTATATTTGTGTATTCTTTATATATATTACAAGCATTTTATGTTTAATTTTGTATTTATAATATAGAGTACTGGGGTCATAAATGAGAGTGTGTTTAACAAGAATAAATTGAATTATATATGATTTATTAAGGATCTAAGATTCACAGAATAAAGAATATGGGTCAATTTCCCATAAAATGGGACTTGCATGCATCTGTGCTTGTATAACATCCCACCCCAACTAACCAAATACTGCTCTTAGGGTGAAGAGCGTATCAAAATTGACTCTGTGCATGAGAGTGTGCAGGGGGTGTACATGTTAGTGTGTTGTAAAGTGCTGGTACCTTAGCAAGTCTAAACTTATGTCAGAATAGGCTACACAACCCTGTGAGCCTGAAATTGTATTACTTTCCCTAAACAGACCAACAGTTTTCACGTTGCATGAAGAAAGTCCAAATTAATTAGACACTGGATTGCTTGTCTAATGTGGAACTGTGGCACTACCATCTTAAAGTTTTAGAGTTCAAGCCCCTGCATAGATCTCTGTGGATTTTAAATGTTCTCCATATGTTCAAGTTGGTTTTTACAGGGTGCTCCAGTTTACTCCCAAATCTCACAAAATCTGTTCAGTTGATTGGCCCTGCATGAGTGGGTGTGGGTGTGCATGGAAGTTTTCTTTGTGATGGACTGATACTCCATCCAGGGTTTGTCATTCTTTGTTATACATTCTTCTGAAACAGACTCAGCTCCTTGAGAGCTTAATTTAAAAATGTAAGGTGCTACAATTTATTAAAAAAAAGTTTTGCTATGACAAATTGTAGATGTATTGTATTTATGTATAAGAACAAAACCATGCAGTTAAACCTTTATTTTTCTAACCATTTTATTGATTTCTTTACAATACACACACAACATATTATTAATAAGACATGGTATAATATAACTTAGCTAAATGTGATTCTCTTTCCTACCTCTATAGAGATTCATCTGAAACACAATATTCACTTATACATAAATAGCCATAGTAAATACCCGTCTATTGATTATGAAATAAACACTCGGGCACATGAAAATATTCAAAAGTTAGCGATGATTCCAAATGTTTAACTGATGACATTGATAAATATTTTTTTAAAAAATGTTCAACAATATAGAATAGTTCCATCTATTCACATACTGTATACGCTTTTAGTACAATCTATCTTACAGAGAAAGCAGATTTCATCTCATTATCTACACCCAGATAAAATTAAAGTGATGCAGGTCTGAAAGGGGCGGACTAATGCATATGCCTGAATAAATAATACCATTACAGACCGATTGCGCCACCTCGTGACAAAGGAGTCGAAACACTACAGCTGAAGGTTGCCGATTCAGTTGACACCAAAGACTCACAGTAGCCATAACTTTTACTTAAAAGTTTTAAAATCAATTTTGGGAAAGGCTGTGATAACTTATTAATCCTCTCCACAGTTAACATTATATGTTCCCATTTCCACCATTGCAACATTACAATAAATGGTTACATGTCCAAATAACGAATTAGAGAATTATGTTGCTATGATTTTAAGGGTACGCTCTCCCCTGTGAGAATATGTGAAGCATCAGCAGCCAGTCCGGCAATTGGAAATTTCATTTAGTTCACTTGATTTAAGTACCTGCTAGATGCACCTCAGCCCCGAATGAAAACGCACTAGAAACTTTACGATCTTTCACATAACCATTTCCACATCTCGTCAGTTTTTGCACTTCCATGTGAACTGACCACCTCCATGCCATAGAGTGAGACAGTAATGATAATCGAACTTGGAATCCTGCCCGTAATAAAATCCAGCGGCCTCTTACTCAAAAACTGGGAAAAGTAACTAACTTTTAAAAAACAATTGACTCGCGCAGAAGCACAGACAACAATCAAAGCGGCTTTGATTTCATCCAATCAGCTGGAACTTTAATACTAAAGACAACATGACCCACCAATCGGGTCGGCAGTATAGGGATCAGCCGCAGTTGGGGGCACGCCTCCTTCCATCTGTAGCGAGTGAAAGTGAGGTGGTTGGGCGAATGTTTATACTCCTACGACTTGGCGGACTTTAAATAGGAGAATAAAAAAATGCAAAATAGGATGCCGCTTTTATTTTAAACGTTGACTGACATAAAGTCACACTGTTTGTGAGGACAGCAACGCCCCCTTTCCATCATTATAAAGCTTCTTTCTTATCAATTGAACTTGAGAAGCTATTAAAGACAGTAATGGGATTTTTTTTCTTCGTGTAGCGGCTTTGAGTTATTTGGGAACAGATGCACTTGTTAACCTCGAGGAACACCTGACATATTATTTACGAGTTTTAGTATACGCTTGAGTGGACTGCTAGCGCAGGTCCTGTCAGCAGCTCACCTTTTTTCGCGTCCAGTTATCGGTGCTCCTTGAGGAAACTTCGAGGTCGGCGATCGCATAACACGCGCACACACAGACGGAGCAGCATAAATAAATATAGCCAGAAATACAAAACTCTGCTTTGTTACAAGTTCTTTTGTCACTTTAAACTCAGCGGTACATTCAAATCTGCGGTATGTTTACCTGTGAAAGCTGATACTTCCGTTCTTACTGTAAACGGAGCTGCAACCCATTGCCGAGCAACTTGTTGGCATTTTTGGGATCGATTGCTGTAAAACTCGCGCGTACTATGGCTTCACTTTCCTTTACTAACATGGCGGCGATTGCGTAGTTCGCTTTTCTAATCCTGTGTCGCAACAGCGGCGATTCTTGAAGAAAAGTACGGAAACGTAGCCTTGCCGTCCGACCGTTTTCAAATACACAGTTTAAAAGAATACAGCCAAAATCTGTCGAGAATGACATTATCCATTAAGTTTCGTAATTCAACATTGGAAGCCAAATGGTAGGAAACATCCCGGATTGGGACGCCTGTCCATCGCAAAGCACACACGGACTATAGGGGCTAAACTAAGCAAGTACCCTTTGCTGCGGGATAGGCTATGGAGCAGGGTTGGATGACCGAGTGTGGTACCATACAAAAAGTTTATTGTTAGTCCATTTATTAGTTAAATGTGCAATTAGCAATTGTTTGTTTATTCATTACCATAAAGCTAAAATGTCCTTACCGTACCAGAATGCAGGGGTAGGTCCCGTTATATGCTAACTGTTGGGCATCCATCCAACTTTGTTCTGCTTCCATCCGCAAACTCTTAGCGAGGATCCTCTCGGCATATTGTGTCCACTACAGATGGCCAATATTGGCAGATTAGCCTGGAGCCGCTAGCCATTGAGCCGCAATATTCTTCGTGTACGCGGTAAAAGTACTATTAATTTTAACGGCCCTAGATAAATTATATAAGAGCTTCATACTTGAACGATAATATCTAAAAAAGAGCTATCTCAGTTTTAAATTGGGTTGTCCATTTGTGTATTCTATCAGCAGTTTTGTAAATTACAATCTTTTTTAACCGCAAGGGTCCATCCATTTTCAAATCCCTTTATCTCAAGCCACAGTCAGTCGTTACCTACCCTCACAGAGCTGGATGCAAAGCAGGGACTAGCCTGGTATGGAGTCACCAGTCAATTATAAGGACATACTTAATGTCTTTGGGTTTTTAGAGGAAAACACTTCATGTAGTGTGCCCTGTCTGGATAAATATTTCCACAACTAACTGTGTGCTTTTCTTTTCTTTTCTTGCAAAACCTTCAATTATACAGGGTCACCAGGTGCCCCAACCCTTTCACATTGTTGTATCTCCCTCTACAAATATATATAGTGTATATTAGTGTAGGGCTGTGTCAGTGTGCATCTGTAAAGGAAAACAAAGGAATGTGAAGTGTTCTTGAATAGGCTTTGTGAGGTCTTTAATTTTAATGGCTCAGACATATGCCCTGAACCTGTCCGCTAGCTGTTTCCCTGTTTCACCTATGTACTGTAGATAGCTGGATGCTTATTACAGTAGAATGGCCAGAGGCCCAATGTTTAATATTTATTTTACCAGTAGAACTAGATACAATGGTATTGTTGGTGACATACGGTTTTGCCTCCTGGCTAGGGTTTGCATTCTGTTATTTATATCATTGTTTTTAACTTGTGATTTATTTATGTTAATTTTGCTTTTGTTTATGATTTTCATTGTTCTTTGCTTTTATTGTATCCATATTCATGCCTTTGTTGTGTACTTTGTGTTTTGCAGGTGGTTCCTAAAGAGGCGGAGCCATCTGCTCATCACTGCACTCAACCCTGTAAAGGCTGAGGTAATCCCACAGTTCCTTGCAGTTCATTTAAATGTGCTCAGGAGTTGTTGTGTGTTGTGATTAATTCTGTGCTTTGTGCTTCTTTGATTTAATGGATTTTTGATTTTATTTTTCTCCATTGTTGGCCCCTCTTTGGATTTCATACTGGGACTTTGTTCACCTTAGATTGCCTTTGTTAGCAATTCCATTTTGCCTTATTGTGCTCAGTGGAGCTTCATGTTATTACAGGATAGGTTTCTAAATAATACAGTAGATCTTTTATTTTGTAAAGATCCTGTGTTTGACCTCTTGCTAGCCGAGTTTTGATCGTTTCTCCCTCTTTGGACTTTGTGCTCTCAAGTTTCACAGCTCATATTTGCAAGTTCTTATCCTTGATGCCTTCTCTTTTGATAACAACATTTTTCACCAGGTCAGTGGCATTGCAATGGGTATTGGAATGGGACCTAGCTATGCCAACATCTGTGTTGGCTTGGTAGAAGATTGTTTCTTTTCTGCCTACTATGGCATTATACCAGACCTGTACAGAAGATGTAGTATGTCAAACTTTTTTGGTGCTGCCTGTTGTTCTAGAAACCAGCTACAGAAATTCATTAAAGACTTAAGCAGTTTCCATTCATATCTCAGGTTTACAGTCAGTGTTTCTACCATAGCTCTACCATATGTAGATATCAGTCTTTCTGTTAGCTTTCCAGGATTTAAATCTTCTGTTTATAAGAAGCCAACTGATTTACACAGTTGAATTCTCTGCAGCTCCTTCCATCCCCTGCATATTTCACAGTTCCTTAGACTCTGCCACCTCTGAAGTGAAGCATGTGACGTCTGTAATGAGGACATTAGGATGAAGAGTTTTATCATTGATAGTGGATACCATTCTCATAATGTGGACCCCAAGAAAGAAACCTGAATTCTAATAGTTCTCCCATTCTCTATCTTTTCACTCACTCTCTATCTTTCCCACAGTGTATTAAGCAAAATGTCCCCATTTTACAGACTGATCCTTCCACAGAAGCTTTTTTTCCTAATCTTCCTTTCATGTCCTCCAGTCGACCACCTAACCTATGCAAACATTTCCTCTGTTCCCCAATTCGCAGAGTAGAGACATATTCTACACCTGACACTTTGAGGTGTAACAGGAGCCACTGTGTCACTTGCAAATATGTCACCAACAATGCACTTGTATCTGGTCCCTCTGGTAAATTCAATATTAAACAACCAGCTTCTTGCCAGTCTAAAAATATAATTTACTTATTTGCTTGTGGGAAGTGTCTCGCTATCTACTAAGTGAAATGGAGATGGCTAGCAGGCTGTTTCAGGTTTTACGCTCAAGCTGTTAAAATTAAAAACCTTACAAAGCATATTGTAGATCACTTCACATCCCTTGATTATACCCACATTGATCTCTTGGTTTGTGTTCTTTCACGGGGCTTCAAACACATTTTTCAAGGTAAAACAGAAAAAGATAAGCTCATTCTCAGCTTGGGATCTTCTCCAGTTCTTATTGACTCACTTTTTAATTTCTCCCTTTATCATGTCTTGCATTTTTGATCACCTACTTTCACATTTTCTCCTTTCATCTGCACTGATTTTGTTCTGTTCTTCCTCTCCTATATATCTTACCTGTTCTTTCTTTTCAGTTGCACACCTGATGAAGGCAATTTAGCTGAACTGTTGTGATGTTCTGTCATTTGCCTTCTTTCCTTTTCTGTGTGGAAATAACCTGTAACCCTTTGTTTTTCTATGCATATATACAATATATGTAAAACATATGTAACAAGGATTCTGATGTTTACGTCCTTTGTCCGCCATGCATGGGGTTGTACATTCTCCATGTGGGCTTTGATCAGGTGCTCCAGTTTCCTCCCACAGTCCAAAGACCTGCTGGTTAAGTGGATTCACAATGCTCAGGATATAGCAGGCCTAGAAGACATATATATTTAAAATAAATATTCTCAGATGTATGTGTGCATATATTTATGGAGGGAACTGTATATACATTGTGACAGATTGGGGGTGCCACTGAGCCCCAAACCCAGGAAACAACTGACACACACACAGTTATGGTCCAGAACAGAAGTGTTTATTAAAAGATGCCTCACAACAGGTTTCTTCCAGGTCACAAAATCACAAATATACACAATAGTCTTCTTCCTATCCTCCATCTGTCTCTTCTCTCTATCTCTGTCCACCTCATTCCAGCTACTGTTGCCTTCCTTCCTCCCAGCTCTGAGGAGCCGGAATAGGCTGGATCTCTTCTTTATGTCGAACCTGGGAGTATTTCTGGTGCCAGGGCATAGCCTGAAGGAAGCACTTTTGGGTCAGGCAAACGTCCCAAAAATTAGGGATCATGAATCCCTGCAGCACCCACTGGCAGCAGGGCTGACTCTTGGCACTGCAACTCCCATTGTTCCATACCACGGTCCAGGGATGCTTAGCAGATGGGGGACGAAAATATACAAATTTAGGAGCTTCCCCCATTGCTCTTGGCTGGGATGGCAGATAATCCTGCTATATATATATATATATATATATACACACACACACAAACATTTGCACCTTTCATTCATCATTCAATGTCGCCACTCTGGGTTACTGCTCAGCTTATTTTTAATATTCATTATTAAGGTACAGTGAAGGGAGCAACCTACACATGGAAAGGGCACAATAATAGGAAACAGCAGTAGAAAATTATGCATTTAAAGCTACAGCAACAATGGAAATATTTCTAAATGTCTTATAAATGTAAAAATGACACTGCTGTGTTTTTCTGAATATAAAATGAAAAAGACCATCTAATTAAAGGAAACCAATTATTATCACTGATTGTGAATATGGTTGGAACAAAAATGTGCGGCCACAGAGGGTCCCCAGGACTGAGTTTAGGAAACACTGCTGTAGAAGATATTGGAATAATGCCCTGGTTCTGCCCTTTTGTTTCTATTTTTGAATGTTGATAACATTTTGAAGTGGAGTTCTCAAGGGGGAGGACCCCAATACTTGTCCTGTTTTATCCACAGTAGATAGATACACATACAGCTGCCCTAACCCGACACAGACAGGCAGAGACTCAAGTGTTGCACAGCACATGTTTTTACTTCCATGGGGAAACTCTTTTCTCTCGCCCTGCACAACAACACAGTCCAAAGCACCAAACACAAAACACACTCTTCTTCTCTTTCTCTTCCTTTCTCTCGTCTCCACTCCTCCTCCAGCAAGCTTCGTCCTCTTCACCTGACTCTGGCTACCTGAATGGAGTGAGGTAACTTCTTTTAAGCAGGCCCTGGGAGTGTTCCAGCTAGTTCATTAATCAGACCTGGAATTACTTCTAGGTGTGATGAAAGCTCAAAGTAGAACTCTGCAACTCCCCCTGGTGGTCCAAACAGAAACCCAACAAGGCTGTGTCAAACTCTGACTCCCAATATGCCCTGCAGGAATCCATGGTGCCACAGCTGCCCAGGAGGGCTGCTCTCTAACGTCCAGGGAAGGTAGTGCCTTGCAGATGCCCTATCCCACCGTCCTTTCATCCAGCTGGTGTCCTGGCCGGGTAATAGCCATGTCCAGCTGTCACAGCAGATACAGTGGATTCGGAAAGTATTTAGAATATTTACTTTTTCACATTTTGTTATGTCTCAGCCTTCTACTAAAACTATTTAAAATATTTTTTTCCTTAATTATGCAGCACTTAATATCCCAGAATGACAAAACAGAATTTAAGAAACTGTTTTACAAATAAAGAATTGAAATGTCACATTGACACAAGTTTCCAGACCCTTTACTCAGCACTAAGTTGATGCCCCTTTTAACAGCGACTTCAGCCTGGAGTCTTCTTGGGAATTATGTGACAAGCTTCACACACACAGATTTTATGATTTTCTGCCATTCCTCCCTGCAGATCCTCACAAGCTCTGTCAGATTTGACAGGGACCATCAGTGGACAGCTGTTTTCAGGTCTCCCCCAAGAGATGTTTGATGGGATTCAATTCTGGGCTCTGGCTGGGCCACTCAAGGACATTCCCAGTGTTGTCCCTAAGTCAATCCTGTGTTTTCTTTGCCTTTTGCTTAGCTTCATTGCCCTATTAGAAGTTGAATATTGTGCAGCAGGTTTTTATTCATGATATTACTGTAATTTGATTTGTTCAACTTTCCCTCCACCCTGTCTAATCTCACAGTTGCTGCTGCTAGAAAATAACGGCACAGCCTGAATGGTATGGTATTGGAATGGTAAATGGTGCACAGGTGATGAGCAGAGCCTGCTTTCTTCAAGACATGACACTACAGTATTCTTGGTTTCATCAAACAAGAGAATCATGTTTTTCAAAGTATGAGAATCCTTCAGGTGCATTTTTGCAAACTTCAAGTGGATTTCTATATCTCTTTTATCAAGGAGAGGTTTCCATCTGGGCACTCTTGTCATTAAACCCAGATTGGTCAACTGTTACAGTGATTTTTTGGCCTTTTGGGAGTTTCTCCCATATTCCCACGGGTTCTCTGGATTTTAGTTAGAGTGACCATTAGGTTCTTGATCACCTCTCCTACTGTTTGTTCAGTTTGGCTGGGTACCCAACTCTCAAAAGAGTAGCGGTTGTCCCGAACATCCTCTGTTTAAGATTTATGGTGGGCACTGTGTTCTTGGGAACCTTCAATGCTGCAGAAAATTGTTATAGCCTTTCTCAAATCTATGCCTCAACACAATCCTGTCTCTAAGCTCAGCCAGAAATTCCTTTGACCTCGTGGCTTGGTTTTTGCTCAATTGTGGGACCTTCTATAGATGGATGTGTGTTTTCCCTAACCATGACCAATCAATTAAATTCAGCACATGTGTACTCCAAACAAGGTGTAGAAATATCTTAATGATGATCAATAGAACATCTGATGCAGCTGAACCAAATTTCATTTGTCAAAGCAAAGGGTCTAAATACTTGTGTAAATGTGATACTTCATTTTCTTATTTTTAATAAATTATCAAAAATAACTTATATCCTGTATTTGCTTTGTCATTCTGGGATATTGAGTGTTGCTTGATGAAGGAAAAAAGGAATTTTGTCACGCAAAAAATGTGTGCTCCTCTGGCCTTTAAAGCTTGAACTTGCTCTGACTCAACAGTGTATGCCATAACACATGCAACACAACCCAAAAATTAGATGAATCCAACACGCTGGAACCAAAATAGACAGTAGCCATGTGTGATGGTATGGGAGAGCAGCGCATGGCTGACAGCATAAACCTGATCTTGTGTAATATGTAACACTCCCAGATGCAGTGCAGAAGTCACAGGCCCACCTGCTCAGCTCATGGGGGTTCCATTAGTTAAAGCAGCTGTAAAATAATGAGTCTCAACACACTGGAAAGGTTTGGGGCAGCCACCTGTATATTATCCCTGGCTGCAAAAGGTTTATGGAAAACACAAGGATGTTCTCTGGTTGAGTTCCCAAAATGAACTGAACTGATCTGTCAAGATGGAGGTTTTATATGTTGGAAGTGGATCCAGTCATCTGGAGCTGTGAGGCAGCAGCACAATGTGTTAAGGACTCTATACAGGTGCCAGAGTGTTTTATCATGTAGAAATGTTAATGAAAGGTACTTTAACCTCTAAGCATTTTATTTTATATATGTATATACATTGGTAGATAATACTGAGAATGCCTAAATTATTGGACCCAATGTACATGTACACCATGACATTCTTATCTCTTTGACTAGTCATTCTCATTACAGAGCCAAGGCTGGCTACCTCATCTTCAACATCTCAATGGTCAAGGCCAGCAATACAGACAAGGCCAGCGACAATACCTTAGCAAGGGCCACAAATCACTTCACTCATGAGCCACACTCCTGTCGGCATGCCTGAATCAATACCCGTGAAAGGATTACATTTTAAAACTACCTTAAGAAAGGCCAAGAGCTCCTTCAAGATACATCCCTGGTGAGATTTGCCAGTTCATTAGTTTTGAAAGGGCTGCAAAAATCAAACAGCATGAGCATATTAGCAATATGACTGAGATCAGCAATCTCAGTTTCAGTACCTTAGCAGGGGCCTATATCCTTCAGCCACTGCTTATGTCATGAAACGGTTAAACAATAATGAATCACATTCATTGGTAGATTACAACCAAGTGAGATAATATTTAAGTATTAGTGTAATCACTACTTATACTTATTTGCAGAGAAATCACACATCAAATACTAGAAATCAAGAGTAGAAAAAATCATACAACCTAAATGATTCAAGTCAATGTTCATATAAACAAGGTTTGATTCAGTATAACAGGAATAAAGAGATATGTCAGTGTAATTTAAAGAGTCCATTCCTCTTAATTCAACTGAGACATTCTTTATTAGTTTGCAACACCATGGAGTAGCCTTTCTCTCCCTTGGTGGGAATTTGTAGGTGGCTTTGTAATTTCTTCCTTGGACAGCAAGGTGTTTTGATAATGGCTTCAGAACTGCCTACACCCTCAGTCTGTCATTTAAATGGTGCATCTTCATATTAAAAGTCTATCATCACACCAATAGATGTTGTGACAGTGAGGCTCTTCTCCACCTCTCCAACCCTCAGGTATGACTCCAGACACTGGATAAAAGTCCAAGACTTTTTATTAATTAACAATAATGTGCACAAAGCACCCTCCACACTACTCATAAATTAAACAACACTACAATAATATTCTCTCCTCCTCGCCCAGACACTTCACCCCTCTACCTCCCAGCTCAGTTCAGTCTCAGGGCTTCCCCTCAATCCTTTTATACACCCTGATCCAGAGGTGTTCTTGCCCAATCAGTACACAGTTCCTTATTCCTTCCGGGTCAGGGTAAACAGTCCTTTTCTTCAACCCGGGAGCACATCGTTGCTTCCTGTCACGTGACCGTGACGTAATCCCTGGTTATAGGGCACATAAGAGCCCACAAGCCCCCCTACAGCGACTCCCGGTGGCCCCCAAGGTATCCAGCAGGGCTGTGTATAAACACTACATAGTCAATAAGGCCCTACTGGAACTTGGGGCACGATCCTGTTGTCGGGAGAGCTCATCCTGGCGGCCTGGGGGTGAGGGCCCATGCTGCCACCATGATGTTATTGCCTGCCTGACAGGTCCTATTGCTATACTCCTGTTTAAATACACACAGTCAGAAGCAATTGCAGTTATTCCTTTATAAGATTTATAGCCTAGTAACGGTCTTAGTCACATAGCTTATTCACTCATTTTAAAAAAAACTTACATTTTTGTCTCCCATTACACTAAATATTATTACAAAGAAAGATTTAACCAGGAGACGATCTATAAGACAAAATATTAAGTCCGAGAAAGGCCAGAGGTCAAAACCAGGAGCACAAAAAGTCAAAACAAACAAAGCCATAGAGCAAGGACAAGGCCAGAATCAAGAAACAGAACCAAAGTCTGAAGTCATAGAATGGTGGAGCCTACTTAGAAAATAAGGTAATTAACTGTAATAATTTTGTGGTCATCAATAACTACTAATGGACACTGAAGCTGCTGTCCGCTACCGTATTTATGCTGGAAAAACTAATTTTTCTGATATCATGAATGGGGAAGAATGAACAACATTGCATCAAGGTGATTTAAAAAAATGACAGTGATAAAGAAAAACAAAACTCAAGAAAAAAAACAAAAAGTAAAAAAAAAAAATCATGATCAGAAATGAATATCCCACATCAAGTCGAGTTTGAAAGTCCCTAACATCTTACTGTCTACCACACTACTTGGTAACTTATTCCAAGTGTCTATCGTTCTTTGTGTAAAGAAAAACTTCCTAATGTTTGTGCGAAATTTACCCTTAACAAGTTTCCAACTGTGTCCCCGTGTTCTTGATGAGCTCATTTTAAAATACAAGTCTCGATCCACTGGACTAATTCCCTTCATAATTTTAAACACTTCAATCATGTCACCTCTTAATCTTCTTTTGCTTAAACTGTAAAGGCCCAGCTCTTTTAATCTTTCCTCATAATTCAACCCCTGTAGACCTGGAATCAGCCTAGTCGCTCTTCTCTGGACCTTTCTAGTGCTGCTATGTCCTTTTTGTAGCCTGGAGACCAAAACTGCACACAGTACTCAAGATGAGGCCTCACCAGTGCATTATAAAGGTTGAGCATAACCTCCTTGGACTTGTACTCCACAGATCGTGCTATATAACCTAACATTCTGTTAGCCTTCTTAATGGCTTCTGAACACTGTTTGGAAGTTGATAGCTTGGAGTCCACTATGACTCCTAAATCCTTCTCATAAGGTGTACTCTCGATTTTTCGACCGCCCATTGTGTATTCAAACCTAATATTTTTACTTCCTATGTGTAATACTTTACATTTACTGACATTAAATTTCATCTGCCACAAATCTGCCCAAGCCTGTATGCTATCCAAGTCCTTCTGTAATGATATAACGGATTCCAAATTATCTGCTAATCCACCTATCTTGGTATCATCTGCAAACTTAACCAGCTTGTTACTTATATTCCTATCTAAATCATTTATATATATTAAAAATAGCAGCGGCCCTAGCACTGACCCCTGTGGAACACCACTCTTAACATCAGCCAGTTCTGATGAGGTTCCTCGCACCATCACCCTCTGCTTCCTGTGTCTGAGCCAATTCTGCACCCATCTAAAAACATCACCCTGAATTCCCACTTCTTTTAACTTGATGCCCAACCTCTCATGTGGCACCTTATCAAATGCTTTCTGAAAGTCCAGATAAATAATATCATAAGCTCCACTTTGATCGTATCCTTTTGTTGCCTCCTCATAGAATTCCAACATGTTAGTAAAACACGACCTCCCCCTTCTGAACCCATGCTGACTGTTCAGAATAACTCCTGTCCTTGTCATGTGTTGCTCAATCTTATCCTTAATAATTCCTTCCATTAATTTTCCTGTGATGCTTGTTAAGCTTACTGGCCAATAGTTGCTTGGATCTGCCCTGTCACCCTTTTTATATAATGGGATGATAACATCATATACAACAAATACTCCAAACTAGACAAAAGCAAATATATTAAAGTGAACGTATAATACAACATCTTGCCCTTGGTGATAATCAATCAATAAATACTTATTTTACATAGAGGTTTTTATAGCAAAAAGTTCACAGGGCTTTAGTATCCATTTTAGGATGCTGCAATTTGAAATGACTCATACACTTTTAGTACACTCACTATAGGAAGTCAGCAGAGCACCAATCAGTATTCAGTATAGTGACTTTCATTATTAAACTGAAGATTAAACACAGCCATACACATCTTCCCCTCATCTGAATGGGTTTTCCTCCTATATCTGAAGGAACTTTGTGTTAGGCTAATTGATGATTTTAAGCAGGCTCTGAGTGGGTGCATTTGTGAATGTCTCTGAAACCCACTGGTGTACTGTGCAGGACCTCCCTGTACCTGATGCTGCCTGATAGACTCCAGCAACACATAATCCTCAGTTAGATGATCTGGATTTGAAAATTTTGCATTGTATTCAATTTTATTACCAGACCGAAGTTTCGAGGTAAAGTTGTTACAATCGCTAATCATGGTGCTGGAGAGTGGTGATGTGTTGCATGTTGATTAGCATTTGTGCAAGTGAGAATCTCATTGAATTAAAAAAAAAAATTGAATAAAATGCCTTGATACCACAAAAAGGTTTGGGGCAGCCATCCCAAATATTTAAAGGTAAAAAGTGAGCAATCAGTCTTTACATATAAGATTACAAAACAGAACTGAGGTAACAGAAGGAATATGGCATTTTTAAAGCCAGACAGGAGAAACTAAATTATCTAGGCAGGAACCAGAAGTAGCATCATCAAGCCCAGGCGGAATTTCCCATGGTTGGTTTGTAGGATCAAAAGACAAAAGGATCAGTGCACTTTGCCACCCCTAGTCTGAAATGGAAGTACCTTCTTTTGAGCCCTTTAGCTGCTTTCCATGTGCATGTGTGTGAGAACAAACACCAATCAACCCCAACATTAAAACCACCTTGTGTAGGACCCCCTCATGCCACCAAAGCACCTCTAACCTGTCAAGGCATGGACTCCATAAGGCCTCTGAAGGTGTTCTGTGGTATCTTGCACCAAGATGTTAGCAGCAGGTCCTTTAAGTCCTTTAAATTGCGAATTGGGGCCTCCATTAATTTGTCTTATTTTTCTAGTACATCCCACAGATACTTGATTAGACTGAGATCTGGGTAATTCGGAAGTCAAGTCAACACCTTGAGCTCTTTGTCATGCTCCTAAATCCATTCCTGAACAATTTTTTGCAGTTGGCAGGGTGTATTATCTGCTGAAAAAGACCTCTTCTATCAGGGAATACCATTGCCTGAAAGGGGTGTACATAGTCTGCAACAATCTTAAGGTAGGTGGTACGTGTCATCCACATTAATATCAGGACCCAAGGTTTCCCAGCAGAACAGTGCCCAGAGCATCGCACTGCCTCCACTGGTATGCCTGTTTCCTATTATGCATTCTACTGCCATCTCTTCTCCAGGTAAATGATTCACACACATCCATAAAAGATGGTTCATCAGACCAGGCTGATTTCTCCATTGTTGGTGCTTTGGATGGTGGATAGGGATCACTTTTGATCTATTGGCCAGGGTTTCAGCAATTTGTGCTGCAGTAGCTTTTCTATGGGATTGGACCAGACGGGCTAGCCTTCATTCCCCATATGCATCAGTGAGCCCTGGGTGCTGATGACCCTGCTGCTGGTTCACTGGTTGTCCTTCCTTGGAACACTTTTCGTAAGTACTAACCATTGCAAACCAGAAACACCACATAAGACTTGCTTTGTTGGAGATGCTCTGTCCTAGTTGTCTAGCCAGCACAATTTGACTCATGTCAAAGTTGATTAGATGCTTAAGCTTGGCCATTTTCCAACATATCACCTTCCAACATATCACCTTCAAGAATTAACTGTTCACTTGCTACCTAATATATTCCACACCTTGGCAGGTGCCATTAAAATGAGGTAATCAGTGTTAGTCACTTCACCTATCAGTAGTTTTAATGTTGTGGCCGACTGGAGTAAATAATGCAAAGTTGATTGACTCATTCAGTCTCTCATTCATTTACAAAAACACTATTTCCTGTTTAGTTAAATAGCTGAAATTTGGCAGGATGGTACATCTAGAGCAGTAGGTATCTACTAAGGAATGACAAATTAAAATATATATATATATATAATAAATATTTAGGGGAAAAAAGCCTACAACAGAGAACTAAGTATCCCAAAATCTCAAAAACACTTTAACCTATTTGACTGAAATTTAGTTATGTTATATAAAAATGAACATTAGCAGACCCGTGTTTTTTTATTCATAAGTATGTGTCAATAATAATACTGTAGGTAGTGGGCTGTTTCAGGGCACCCTGTCTTTTTTCTGCTCGATGCAGACAAGTATGGCTTCCACAACCACAAAAATAAAACGAATGGATGAGTGAATAAGCGGAGGTGTTGTGATAAGAGAAAAGAGACAGACAGAAATGTGACGTGAGCTCTGAAGTGGAAGAAGGAAGGTTCACCTAAGCTGAAGTAAGATATGGTTACACACTTGAGATGTGCTACACACCTTGAATCCGCCTGCCAGGGAAGGAGAAAGAGAGAAATAAAGGAGGAGTTGGATTCCTCACTCCCAAGACAATAAGCTGCAACCAATGGTGCAAGTGCAGCTCAGAAGAGAGAGAAGATGGACACTGCACATAGTGCTGGTCAAACCATCAGGCAACATAGGTGAGTCCTATACGTGCATGTAACACCAAGGGAGACTCAGTTCCACCCCTTTGTCTTACTATACTCTAAACTGCGCATGTGGACCCCCACCGCACCCCAGGTCTTGCATGCATGGAACTTCACTATCAAAACTCCCATTTGCACCTTTGCCTAGGGTACCAAAAATGCTAATGCCTACACTAACTGTACATATAGTTCATGATATTATTGCTTCACTATAAGGTACCATTTGTGACTGTGCACGTCCCATATTATTTTGTGTGCAGCACTTATTTTCTGTTGTCTGCCCTCTGGGACCACCATAAAATACACTGCAAAAAAGTACAGCTAAAATATAAGAAATAGACCTGGGATTTGAGGAGACAATTACTTAATACTAGTGAAATCTGTCTTTGCTGCAAGATAATTTTACATGAAAATAAATCATAAATTAAGTTGATTTAGTCTAGAAATAAGAAAGCTCTGATAACAATGAAAATTGTTCTGTGCTTGCAGAGATTTAAAATCTTAAATCTAGAAATATGAGATCAATGATCTTATTTTAAAAAGTATTTACTAGTTTCTATCTTTGAATTCATGGCATATTCTTAAATAGATCATGAATATGTCTTTTATGCCTTATTTATTCAAGAAAGTTTAAAACTGAGTAATTTACTGGTAAAACAACTTACTTTAGACATGGCACCAATCTGTACCATTCTCTTTCACTAAACAAAAACTTGTTTCAAGATTCAGTGACACAAACTTAAGTTCAATTGTATGCTTTTTGAATGATACACAAGGCTTATTTACACTGCAAAAAATGAAATCTAAGCAAGTGAAAAGTATTTTTATCATGACATTAAATCTTATTTTCCTTATTGTAAAAATTATTGACTCATCAAAAAATGTGCAATGTGGGCTTTTTAGCTTACTAATCGTGTCAAGTAAATTTTGCTTACCCCATTTACAGATTTTTGTTTTGCTTAAAGCATTTTTGCAGTGTAAAAAAAATATTTTTTATTCAGAAGACATGGCCAATGGAAATTAAAATTAGCAAAGTTTGCTTGAAATAAGGCTAAAAGAGAAAAACACAAGTCACACATCTCAATAAAACTTTTTTTTTAATTAAAAATCCATTGTTGGTACAAAGATAAGACAAATGGTAAATTCATTTCAGATAGATAGATAGATAGATAGATAGATAGATAGATAGATAGATAGATAGATAGATAGATGAGACATGCACTATATAATAAAGAAGCTCAATAAATAATTAGGGAAAGAAAGAAAGAAAGAAAGAAAGAAAGAAAGAAAGAAAGAAAGAAAGACACACATTTTGGTCTGAACAGATACCAGAATAACAACAACAACAACATTTATTTATATAGCACATTTTCATACAAACAGTAGCTCAAAGTGCTTTACATAATAAAGAATAGAAAAATAAAAGACACAATAAGAAAACAAAATAAATCAACATTAATTAAAATCGAATAAGAGTAAGGTTCAATGGCCAGGGGGGACAGAAAAAAAAAAACTCCAGATGGCTGGAGAAAAAATAAAAGAAGAATAAGAATGACTATAAAGCAAGAAAATTAAAAAGAAGGAAAAATCCCAGTGAGGTGATCATTATGCAGGTGTACTTCTGTTGATATAAAGGAGCCCCCATAGTGTTTCTTGGCACACTGCTGAATCATGTGTTTTCTGAAAGTCCTCAGTATGAGTGTGTCAGAGAGAGAATGTGCAGCATTGTTCATATTTGCACTCAGTTTTGTTACGTCCTCCAGAGTGTCCACAGTGTGTCCTATAACTGATTCTGTCCTTTTATTAGCATTTTGACTCGGTGGGCCTCTCTTGAAGTGATGTTACCAGCCCAGCACAGCACATCATACAAAATTACACAAAGCTGGAGAAGATGTGAATGGTATCACTACTTATATTAAAAGAACGCAGTCTCCTAAGAAAAAAGTGCCTGCTCTGCTCATTCTCAAATAGTTCCTCTGTGTTGTGAAACCAGTCCGACCTGTCAGTAATGTGGACCCCCAAGTACCTGTAGGAGTGGACCACCTTTATGTTTACTCCCTGAACATGACTGGACACAGAGGCTCTTTGGTCAATAAGCAGTGTACTATTTTACTGTATTGTTTCAGTTGAAAGCCATAATTAAAACATGTGGAATGTTCCATTCCATTTTTGCTCTTGAGGAAAAGAATTTTGTACATAATTTGCCTCTTGAACTTGGACTTTAATTCTAGCATTTTGATGATCAAAAACCAAAATTATTTCACACCAAAAACAATTTAAAAAATTAAAATAATAATAAACAAAACAACAGAAAACAGAATAAATGGCATTCTCGCCAATTAAAACTTTCTGTACACCAGCACTTTTTTAGGTTAACCAATAGCCATTTGCCAAGAACACTTTAAATAGTGAGTAAAGTGCTATATAAAAGTAAAGAATTACTGTATTATTATTAAGGACACATCCGTCAAAAATCTTGCCCATTGAGGTTAGTGTCCAATAAACAATTTCCAGAGAATGATTTTTTTAGGGTCCTGCGGTGGGTTGGCACCCTGCCTGGGATTGGTTCCTGCCTTGTGCCTTGTGTTGGCTGGGATTGGCTCCAGCAGACCCCCGTGACCCTGTGTTCGGATTCAGCGGGTTGGAAAATGGATGGATGGATGGATTTTTTTAGGAATTTTAAAGGGTAATAAATAACATTGAGGAATACTTCTGCTTGAATCACTGACAGTAGTGTAGCCACACGATTTGGGTATGTGACAAGGATTGCATAATAATATGCCACCAGGTATAAGGAGCCAATTTGAGAACATTATTACTGGTGTATCCCAAATAGGCAGTGGGTAGTTTAAATAACTTGAAAGCAACACTTGGTTGGAAAGAAGAAATTTCTGAAGGTAGATGTTAGGATCTTCTGTTGCACAAAAGAAAAATAATCAATAACAAATGAACAACAACAGACAACAGCTGACGTTTTAGTTTCCAGCCTTTTTTCAAGAGGATAAACTTCTTAACATATCTCACCTCAAGAACACGAGTCAAAGCCTCACTCCCCTGTTCAAGTTTCTTTGGAGGGGTAGCTGAGGAAAGAAACAGCAATGGCAGCACCTTCAATAATGCAATAGCCTGTGTAAATGTTGAAGACAAAATAATTAAAATATAAGCAACAAAAGGCCATAGCTTACCTTTATTTATTGCCAGTGAGTGATTTCAGCAGTTTCTTCCACACCGCATAAAACTGAACCTTTTGATAAAACTTCACCCATATTTTCTATATTTCTTCAATATGCTGCTTATTATCCTTGTCTGACATGTGATCAAGTTTATTGAAAATCTAAAGAATACCTAATATTCAAATATATAGCAAGCAATTAAATGTAATGATTAAAGCTTATATTCTTGCAAATATTTTACATTTTTCTTTTCTTCAGTTAATGACAACCTACAATTTTCTTAGTTTTTGATGAGTATATCTCAGGTTCTTTATCTTTAGTCATCCTCAGGATGCTGATCATGCTGTATGATTATAGAAGGTAGAAAAATACCACCACACATTTGTTCAGTTTAATTTAATGTACCAACTTTATACACTATGCAGTAACCTATACATGGCATGAAAAACATTCAAGTATAAATCCACACACTATGGTTCTATAACTATGCCTACTAATGATAACTAATTTCAGGATGTATTGCTTGCCAGACAGTTTCTCTCCTAACAAAGTTATCTGTACAATGAAAAAGATCCCTTAAATCAGCGGTGGACAACTCCAGACATGGGAGGATGCAGTTGCTGCAGGATTTCATTCTAACCCTTTTCTTAATCAGTGACCTGCTTTGCTACTAATTAACTCCTTTTGAATTAATTTTAATTGACATATTTGTTCTTTTTCCTTAATTAGCAGCCAAACAATAATGAGTTACAAAATAAGCCAAAACTTGACCAGCAAACTGTGTCCATAATGCAATATCTGAAATTAAAGAAAGGTGAAGGTCTCAGGAATGTTGATCTGCTCAGATCCTCAAAACATTTTAACAGTGTTCTTAGAAAAGAGGAAATTAGCAATTTCAAAAATGTATGCTACTGCAAAATGAAAGTAGCCATGGAATTAAAGAACGGGTTTAATTAATGACAAGAATCAGAACTTGATTAAGCAACTGGTTGGAGTGAAATTGGTTGGAGTTTGAGGCCCTGACTTAGTTGGTCTTCTGTTGGCTCGCTCACTTCACATTTCATTTCAGTTTGGGTGCCATTTAAGGAAAGAAATGAAGCAATTTAGCTGAACGATGAAGAAATTCAGTTGAACAAATCTTAATAAAACAGGTCAATTAAAATGAAAGGTAAAGGAGTTAATTAGCAGCAAAAATTGGTCACCGATAAAGAAAAGGGTTAGAATGAAAACCTGCAGCTACTAAGGCCCTCCAGGACTGGAGCTGGAGATCACTACCTTAAATCATCATGGGTAAGGATACTCAGCTAAACATCAATAATATTTGCCGCTGTAAATGTAAAACAGCAAGCCTCCTTACTGTACATAATTTAATAAGTGTGACAGATAACATGCAGAATTGTCATCAAACTAATAGACTGAGGCCGTGCTTCTTTATTAGAAATAAATTGACCATCAGATTGGATGCATTATTAGAACTGATGTTTAGAATGCCAAAGTTTGAGTGATTGTATAAGGGTGTTAATGCAACATATATTTATAAAATATTTTAAGCAAAATTTTACAAAACATTTATGACATTTCATTTATAAAAAATGTAATCTTATACAATACAATATAATTTATTTTTGTATATGCCAAAATCACACAAGAAGTGCCGCAATGGGCTTTAACAGGTCCTGCCTTTTGACAGCCCCACAGCCTTGACTCTCTAAGAAGACAAGTTAAAACTCCCAAAAAGACCCTTGTAGGGAAAAAATGGAAGAAACCTTGGGAATGGCAGTTCAAAGAGAGACCCCTTTCCAGGTTGGTTGGGTGTGCAGTGGGTATCAAAAAAGGGAGTAAATACAATAAAATACACAGAACAGAACACAAGTAATCCTCAATCTATACTAATAAAAGGCAAAGCCCTCACTGACTGACTGACTGACTCACTGACTGACTGACTCATCTCTAATTCTCCAAGTTCCCGTGTAGGAAGAAGGCTGAAATTTGGCAGACTCATTCCTTACAGCTTCCTTACAAAAGTTGGGCAGGTTTCATTTTGAAATTCTATGCATAATGGTCATAACTGGAAGCTATTTTTCTCCATTTATTGTAATGGAGTTGAGCTCGAAAGCAGTGGGGGCGGAGTTTCGTGTGACATCATCACGCCTCCCACGTAATCACGTGAACTGACTGTCAACGCAGTACATAGAAAACCAGGAAGACCTCCAAAAACCGCTGAAGAAAACATGCATTATATAATCGCGAAGGCAGCAAAACAATAAAAAGCGAGCGAGTGACATATACAACCATATTCATGAGTGCTGCTACTTCAGAAACAAAGCACGGTGTAAACCTAAAGTTTAAATTAAGTTCATAGACAGGCTGCCGCCTACGTTTGTCATGCCCACAGGTGATGCGGGATACAAGTTTAATGAGAGGACGCAGGATATAAACGAGAGTTTTGATCACTTTGTAACTAAGTTAAAATTGCACGTGAAGGGTTGTGCTTATGCAAATTCCGAGAGACTGTGTTTGTGGGGGATTGACAGTTAAGGCGGGTGGGGAGTCACGTCATCATCCCCCCCATTAACCTCATTTCGCTCTGAGCTGAGCTTCGCAGCTAACTCACGCAGTGTTACAGAAGCGACTTTGTGACGCAGCCACCAAATACTCACAGAAAAATCCACAAGTTAATACACACGCTGTCTCTATAGAGTTTCTCCACACTGAATCCTCCAGGCACTACTTACAAAAGGTTACATTGACAATTGTGTTACGTTATTTTTAAAATCTTTCCTTTTCTTAGCACAAGCACAGCTCAGGAGCTTCGATGCATATGCTCCATAACGTGTTAAAACATCACGCATTTAATCACACTTTGCAATACAAGCAAAGGGGAACTTCTGTCAATGCATGATTTCATGGTACACCATTTACATTGATCAGCACTTCCCGATTCATTTTACCCTCGCACCCCCTTGGTTTGAGAAGAAGTATAAAAAAATATGAGGTTAACACAGAAAAACAGATCACCAATTGAAGCTTTATGAATAATCGATTCGCCATCAGTAATTGTTTTGGTAAAGCCATACTCAGTGTATTCATTAGATGAACGGTAAAAAAGTAAGAGCGAGGGGAGGGTGACTTATTGAGGCACGCAGGCAAAACCACAATAGCACGCGGGCTCGATGTAGTGCGCATCAACTCGATCTGAATTGCGCGATCACATTCGAAAAAATATATCTTTTCAAGTTCTATTTAGTCCATATGTGTCAAACTCAATTACACATCCGGCCCGGCGTGTAATTATATCCGGCCTGCGAGATCATTTTATATATTATTGTTATTAATGGCCCGGGGATATGAAGCGCTGGTAACACAATAAACTACAGATCCCATAATGCAGCGCTTCAGCTGCCTTGCCGAACACTTACCGCGTTAATCAAGTCTAGCTTATGATGCTGCAAGTTACTGCGAAGCTAGCCCACACGATGCCAAAGAGAAAAGGTGATTCTGAAAATAGAGCCTTTAAAAACCGATGGGAGGCTGAGTATATGTTTACTGACATTGCCGGTAAACCTGTGTGTCTCATTTGTGGAGCTAATGTGGCTGTAATTACAGAATTTAATCTAAGACGGCACTATGAGACAAAACATGAAGATAACCTGAAAGACCTGAATGCAATGCACAAGATACAGAAAGCAGAAGAGTTAAAGAAGAATCTGACACTTCAGCAGACGTTTTTACCCGTGCAAAATCACAAAGTGAAGCTGCTGTGAAAGCAAGTTTTATCGTGGCAGAGGAGATTGCCAAATCAGCCAGGCCATTTACTGAGGGAGAATTTCTGAAGAGCTGCATGATCAAGGTGTTTTGACGTGAAGCTGCTTTTATGGGAGACACAAATGCACCAGTGTAACTTACCCCACTTTCCCTGTTGCCAAGTAATGTTGAACCAAGTCGTCACTACGGTGTTCCCAAATACACACTTTGCTGATAAACTGAGCGCACTGCGCACTTAGTTCGCACGGCGCTTTGGTGACTTTGAAGAACAAAAAAAGAATTTTGAGTTGTTTCGCAACCCATTTGCCGTCGATGTGGAAACTGCACCTGTGCAGATTCACATGGAGGTGATTGAGCTGCAGTGTAATGGCACACTGAAGGCAAAGTACGATACTGCAGGGCCCGCACAGTTTATTCACTCTATTCTTGCAGAAATGCTCCAGCTCCATCTACATGCGGCTTGAACCTTGTGCATGTTTGGTAGCACATATCTGTGTGAGAAGCTCTTCTCAGTGATGAAGACTAACAAAACAGCACACAGGAGTCGCCTCACTGATGAGCACCTGCAGTCCATCCTGAGAATCTCCACAACACAGAACCTCACACCAAACAGAAACGAACCTGTGGCCAAAAAAAGATGCCAGGCGTCCAGCTCTGATAAAATGACATATGAGCAAAGACAACTGAATGATTTGATTTGTTATTGCTGAAAAGAACTAATTTTATTTATATTTCCAGGTTTTGTTATGCACCATGTTCATATTTGAATTTGTATAATTTTGACAGGATATATTTTTATGGAGAGCAAAATATAAGTTATTTAAGGTTTTTAGTTGATTTATTCCAGAATAATATTCCTTTCTGTTTTTATTCATATTTATGTTCAAAAAAGTTAAATTTTAAAAGTTTTAAAGTTTTAAAAGTTTAGTTTTAGTGTGTTCAATAAATGTTTATACTGTTCAGCCTGCGACCTAAAGTGTGTTTTGGATTTTGGCCCCCTGTGCAATTGAGTTTGACACCCTGATTTAGTCGACACAAATATCTTTGGTTGGAATGTAAGGCGAATTTACTCTTTACATTTGTATGGTGAAGAAAAATTTATGCAATGATGCCTACATTTAACTTCCATTCCTACCAAAGATATTTCTGTCGACTAAATAAAAATTCCTTCTATTTAAAATTTAAATAGAACTTGAACAGATATGATAGTTCATAATATCCATGCAGACTTGCACATAAGAGCGGGAGTCATCCGTTTTAACAAACAGCGTATTGCACTGATACGAAATAGCCTGCCCATTTAATTATTTAGGAATGGATAAATTAAGATTTTGTACAAATAATGTTTTTCATTTTTCTTCCTTGATGGATTCTGCCACCCCAAAGAGTGTGTGTGTATGTATATATATATATATACAGTATATATATATACAGTATATATATATATATATATGTGTGTATGTATATACAGTATGTAGATATGTATGTATATGTTGTGGAGCCAACCCGGACACAGACAGGTGGACATGTTGTTCATCAAACCACCACACGTTTATTTACAAAACTATTTACAAGTATGGTCACTCAGACCCAATTCACTAGTGCACAAAACACCCCAAACACAGTCCTGGCCACAAATGCCTCTCTTCGGGCCGCCTCCACACCTCCTCTGTGCTTCGTCCTGCCTCCTCCCGACTCCAGCGCTGAATGAATGGAGACGGCCCCTTTTATGCAGTCCCCGGATGAGCCCTAGGTGTTCCCGTCATTCCTCCCTTGGCCACGACCCAGTGTGGCAGAAGTGCCGGCTGTCCTCCCGGCAGCTCTCTGGGTGCCGTCCTAAATCTTCCCCCCAGCACTTCCTGGTGTGGCGGAAGTGCTGGGGTAACAGATCCCCAAGGCATTGGGGCGCCTCCTGGCGGTGACCACAGGCCCCTACAGGGTGGAGCTTCCATGCCCTGTACGCGTGGCCCCCAAAGCAACCAGGAAGGCGGCTCCCACGTGATCCAGGGTGGGCTTTGACCCTCTTCCGGTCCCTCACAGCGTCCCGGCTGGGTCGTTGCCCCTGGCATCCCTGACAGTGCCCCACAGCCAGCGAAGACCACTCGGGGGAAAGAGCGACCCGTCCCGCGAGGGCAGCACAGCCACGAAGCTGGTCCTACTCCAGGACAGGCGGGGTCCGGTCCTGCTCTCCAAGCAGGGATAGGGCCAGAGACGCGGCCTGAGCACCACCACCACCTCACACAGGTTGCGCTCCCCCCTCTTACTGGCACCCCGGGGCCCCCTTGTTCGGCACCCCCTCCGAGGCCTCCGCGCCCCTTTGGTCGGAGTCACTCGCTCCCTTGCAGCCTCCTCCAGCCGTAGTGGCACCCGCACACCAGCAGAGAGATCTTTCAGCAGACGGTCCGGCGTCTGAGGGCAGGTCCCCAACGAGGTCCTACTGCTCGCCTGGGGTGCGTCCCTGCAATCGAGAAGAACACAGGGGCAGAACCGCTGCCAAGGCACCCTTCCTGTGCCACGCACTGGCAGGGTTCCCCCCTCCATTCAGCACCCCGGCACTTGCCTGTTCGGCACCTCTCCGCGGCTTCCGTGTCCCTCTTGATGGTGGAACCGCCGGCACCAGCTGCGCTCTCTCCGCCAGCCTCAGGGATTCCCTCTGCCCCCGCAGAGGGTGGCCAGCACCCGGATGCGTGCACCCAGCACCGCGTCCCAACATATCGGAGGAATCGGCACCCAGCCTCTTATTCCTCCTTTCACTCTGGGACGCCCTAACGGTTTGAGACTCCTTATGAAAAAGAAAGCGCCTCTTTCCCGTCTGCGTCCCTACAGTGCGGCGCGAGACCGCAGCCGACTCGGGGCGGAGGGCGCTAGACCCAGGGCACTCAGCATGGACTCCCCCCACGCCGCACGCGCAGCCTGTTGTGCCGCACCTCCTGTCGGAGGGTTGCTTACTCGAAATTGATCCTTGGCATCACAGTCATGTTCAGCAGACCCTTCTGCATGCTGTACAGAGTCGGCTGTACTCACCGTCTCCGCAGTACCCCTCCGGCTGGAGATTCCAGCGTTGCGCTGTCCCGTAGTCGATCGAAACGCTTTTAGTGCTGCGAGCGCCTTCCTCTCCAGTACCAGCACTTCAGCCCGGATGGCACGTAGCATCTGCAATAAAGACTGCTCTGCGGGCCGAAGGCATGCCTCCAGCTCTGTTAGAGCAGCCGGCAAAGACAGGCATTCAGCCAGCGCGGAGCCTACCTGTTCGTCAGTCTCCGACGCCGACAACTACCTGTGGGACTCCTTCTCTGGCCTAATCGGGACTCCCCCCTGCCCGTGATGGACATTCCTTGGGCCCGCCTCTCTACGGTCATTGGCGGGCACGCAAGACACACCGTTCAATCGCGTGCCTATCAGGGGGAGGGACTTCTGGTCCGCAGCCATCTTGCTCCCCTTCTGCGGCGGCGACGTGCTTGCCGGCAGCCGTGTTGTTGCCAGCGCCTCTTGAGCTGCAACGTCTCCTCCTCCGCAGCCCTCGCGGCTGCTGCCGTGCTGTCGAAGCCCCGCAGACCGGCATGCACCCGACACTGATGTGGATCCGGGAGGTCCCTGCCTGTAAAAAAGAAAACACGCCCGGCCCCCACGGGCCGGCTGCCACTAGGCAGGGAACTCACCTCCCCGGACTCGTCAAACCGAGGACACCTCCTCGGCGTGGCCTTTCTCGACGCCATGCCGTCCCGGGCGCCTCCAGCAACGGCGCGGTCCTCGGAGCCCGCTGCACTCCTGGTAGGCACGCCGCCCGCCCGCGTCAGGGGAATATGGCCTTCCTGCAGACCCCTGGTGGTCCGTGGGGTTCCTTTACCCTGTACGTGGGTGGGGTCCCCTGCTGCGCCGGGCCGTCCACAACAATTTTGTTACTTACAGGTCCCCGCCTTGTAACAGGCGGAGCATCCTGCCGACTACGCCAGATGTGGAGCCAACCCGGACACAGACAGGCGGACATGTTGTTCATCAAACCACCACACATTTATTTACAAAACTATTTACAAGTATCGTCACTCAGACCCAATTCACTAGTGCACAAAACACCCCAAACACAGTCCTGGCCACAAATCCCAGGTGTTCCCGGAATTCCTCCCTTGGCCACCCCCCAGCATGGCGGAAGTGCCGGCTGTCCTCCCGGCAGCTCTCCGGGTGCCGTCCTAAATCCCCAAGGCATTGGGGCGCCTCCTGGCGGTGACCACAGGCCCCTACAGGGTGGAGCTTCCATGCCCTGTACGCGTGGCCCCCAAAGCAACCAGGAAGGCGGCCCCCACGTGATCCAGGGTGGGCTTTGACCCTCTTCCGGTCCCTCACGGCGTCCCGGCCGGGTCGTTGCCCCTGGCATCCCTGACAATGTATATATATGTTTATATATGTGTGTGTGTGTATATGTATATATATATACAGTGGTGTGAAAAACTATTTGCCCCCTTCCTGATTTCTTATTCTTTTGCATGTTTGTCACACAAAATGTTTCTGATCATCAAACACATTTAACCATTAGTCAAATATAACACAAGTAAACACAAAATGCAGTTTTTAAATGATGGTTTTAATTATTTAGGGAGAAAAAAAAATCCAAACCTACATGGCCCTGTGTGAAAAAGTAATTGCCCCCTGAACCTAATAACTGGTTGGGCCATCCTTAGCAGCAATAACTGCAATCAAGCATTTGCGATAACTTGCAATGAGTCTTTTACAGCGCTCTGGAGGAATTTTGGCCCACTCATCTTTGCAGAATTGTTGTAATTCAGCTTTATTTGAGGGTTTTCTAGCATGAACCGCCTTTTTAAGGTCATGCCATAGCATCTCAATTGGATTCAGGTCAGGACTTTGACTAGGCCACTCCAAAGTCTTCATTTTGTTTTTCTTCAGCCATTCAGAGGTGGATTTGCTGGTGTGTTTTGGGTCATTGTCCTGTTGCAGCACCCAAGATCGCTTCAGCTTGAGTTGACGAACAGATGGCGGACATTCTCCTTCAGGATTTTTGGTAGACAGTAGAATTCATGGTTCCATCTATCACAGCAAGCCTTCCAGGTCCTGAAGCAGCAAAACAACCCCAGACCATCACACTACCACCACCATATTTTACTGTTGGTATGATGTTCTTTTTCTGAAATGCTGTGTTCCTTTTACGCCAGATGTAACAGGACATTTGCCTTCCAAAAAGTTCAACTTTTGTCTCATCAGTCCACAAGGTATTTTACCAAAAGTCTTGGCAATCATTGAGATGTTTCTTAGCAAAATTGAGACGAGCCCTAATGTTCTTTTTGCTTAACAGTGGTTTGCGTCTTGGAAATCTGCCATGCAGGCCGTTTTTGCCCAGTCTCTTTCTTATGGTGGAGTCATGAACACTGACCTTAATTGAGGCAAGTGAGGCCTGCAGTTCTTTAGACATTGTCCTGGGGTCTTTTGTGACCTCTCAGATGAGTCGTCTCTGCGCTCTTGGGGTAATTTTGGTCGGCCGGCCACTCCTGGGAAGGTTCACCACTGTTCCATGTTTTTGCCATTTGTGGATAATGGCTCTCACTGTGGTTTGCTGGAGTCCCAAAGCTTTAGAAATGGCTTTATAACCTTTACCAAACTGATAGATCTCAATTACTTCTGTTCTCATTTGTTCCTGAATTTCTTTGGATCTTGGCATGATGTCTCGCTTTTGAGGTGCTTTTGGTCTACTTCTCTGTGTCAGGAAGCTCCTTTTTAAGTGATTTCTTGATTGAAACAGGTGTGGCAGTAATCAGGCCTGGGGGTGGCTACAGAAATTGAACTCAGGTGTGATAAACCACAGTTAGGTAATTTTTTAACAAGGGGGCAAATACTTTTTCACACAGGGCCATGTAGGTTTGGATTTTTTCTCCCTAAATAATAAAAACCATCATTTAAAACTGCATTTTGTGTTTACTGGTGTTATATTTGACTAATGGTTAAATGTGTTTGATGATCAGAAACATTTTGTGTGACAAACATGCAAAAGAATAAGAAATCAGGAAGGGGGCAAATAGTTTTTCACACCACTGTATATATATATATGTATGTATTTGTGTGTATATATGTGTGTGTATGCGTGTATGTGTGTGTGTATATGTATGTGGATGTATGTGTATATATGTATATATATATATATATATGTATGTATATATGTGTGTGTGTGTATATATATATGTGTATATGTATATATGTATGGATATGTACAGTATATATATATGTTTATATGTGTGTGTGTATATATGTATATACTGTATATATATATATATATGACAGCAAAACTCATCAGTCACAACAGTGACAAAACAATTACATTGACAATCATGTTACGTTATTTTCAAAATGTTTTCTTTTCTTTGTCATTACTTCTTTAACACACTACTTCTCCTCTGCGAAGCGCGGGTATTTTGCTAATGCAGTATAATAGTGAAATATAAATATTACAAGTACAGAGCAGAATTCAACAGTAGATGATATCACATTATATGATTTGGATTTGTTCAGAGTCCTGGAGACCTTGGCCATCAAGCCGCCTCCCCTTATTGGCCATTCCACAGATGAGTTAGCTCTGGGCCAGCCAATCCGATGAAAAGACCACTCTACCCAATGATTCCTCCAATCCTTCATCAGAGATTACTTTTCCTTACCATTCCACAGTTTAGAAGCCCTGTAACTAAAAGCTCAACCTCCCACTGTTATTTTATTAATCCTTGGAGTCATAAGCAGACTGCCATCTTGAGATCTTAATGTACGCTCTGGTTTGTAAGTCATGATAAGTTCAGACAAGTAAGCCAGACCATGGCCATTTAAGGATTTATATGTTAAAAGGAGGATTTTTGAAATCTGCCCAAAACTTAACTAGGAGCCAGAATAAAGATTTAAGAACTGGAATTATGTGTTCATATTTTCTTGTTCTTGTAAAAATCCATTTTGTTTTTTGAAACACAAGTAAGCATTCATAGTAAACGTCTCAGGAGATGCTGACCATGTTTAGTGTTGGGAAGCCAAATTAACATTTAAAGATATTTCAAAGTGCATTAAAATTCAGTTCATCTTTTCAGATAGCAAAAGTTTGCTTCAGGATATTTTCAGATATGTTAAAGTAACTCCCTCTACATTTCAAGATAGCTTAGATTGACTGCATGCACTTGAAGGTATTGAAAATTCATTTTAGATACCTCAAACAGCCTAAAAAGTTATTTTCAGATTTCATGAAATGCATTTCAGCTGTCTCAAAACAGTTGCTCTTTTGAGTTATCTGGAAATTCATTGGAAGTACTGTATCTTTAACTATACTTCTTAAAATGATATTCAAACATCGTTAAAAAACTTACTGTAGTTTTAAAGATACTGTATCTTATAATGTATTTAAGATACCTTGAAATTAAAGTCAGATTCTTAAAATAGACATATGAAACTGAGCAGAAGCCAATTTTAAAATATCAGGAAGTCAGTTTGAGACATCTAAAAAAATATTTATTGTTATTTAAAATGTATTTTAACAGCTGTGGGCGGCACGATGGCGCAGTGGGTAGCGCTGCTGCCTCGCAGTTAGGAGACCTGGGTTTGATTTCCGGGTCCTCCCTGCATAGAGTTTGCATGTTCTCCTCGTGTCTGCGTGGGGATGCTCCAGTTTCCTCCCACAGTCCAAAGACATGCAGGTTACGTTTCTAAATTGTCCCTTGTGTGTGCTTGGTGTGCGTGTGTGTGTTTGTGTGTGTGTGTGTGTGCGTGCCCTTCGGTGGGCTGGTGCCCTACCCAGGGTTTGTTTCCTGCCTTGCGTCCTGTGTTGGCTGGGATTGACTCCAGCCGACCCCCGTGACCCTATAGTTAGGATATAGCAAGAGTGGATAATGGATGGATGGATTTTAACAGCTTAAAATGGATTTTGAGATATCTAAAAATGCACTTTAAGATATTTCTAAATATTATTTTGGCCTATTGAATTACTAGAGAAGTTAGGCTCTTTTCTCAGCTTCCAAATGGTTTGCTTCTCTGCCACAGACAGCTCTCTAGTCTTCATGTTGGCTTTTTCTTGCTACCAACTAATGCAGACTTAACAGTTGAAACTCAAGGCTAAAACCAAGAGTTCCCATTCTGAGCAATCTACTGTTTAATACAATCAATCTAACAGGACACACCTGGGGAACAAAACCCACCTGTCGGTCACATGTCCCTATACTTTGGCTTGCCTTAAAGATTGGGTGGTGTGCTACAAACGGTGCCATCTTCTAGATTGTTTAACACATAAATAAGAAAACTTGAAATTTGGAATACTCATCTCATATTCATCTTTTGATTTCAAATCCAAATATCTTCAGTGTATAGCAAAAACAAATGAATTGAACTTGACGTTCCAATAGTAATGGAGGGGACTGTGTTTATATTTCTTGTCACTCCCCCAAACCCCAAAATGTACCCAGTGTGTTTAAGCGTGTTAAAAAAACTAGGTAGATGGTGCTTTTTGTTGTAAAGCCTAGTACAGAGTAAATCTGGGAAAAACAAAAATCTTTATTTTACATAGCTGATTTCCATTGTAAACAAAGTCTATCCAAACAGCATTACACTTTTTAACAAATGGAAGAAACTGAAACAAGAATCAATTTTTATGTTCTGTAGTTAATAATTATATAACTGATGGACAGGGATGGAATGGTCATTGGAAATAATGGGATAATACCAATAACCCACTCTCTTTCCATTTAATTAACTGACCTTTAATACTTCTTTTATTTTGTATTCAGAAAAATGCAGTAGTGTGATTTACATTCTGTGGGGTTTGTTCTCTTAATTCTGATATCTAAACTAGCAAAACACGTAGATATCCGATTATGCCTGGTCAATCCCATTATATAAGGCCATATTTAAACAACAGCAAACTCTCCGTCAGTTGTTTGCAAACATATTAACTTACACTTGTTTATGAATTCTGAACATGGATTGTGTTCTGGAGGATTATCTATAGATGGGCTTGAGAAGACCAGACTATCTAAATTGTTTTTTGCATTTTCAGAACATATCAGGTGTGAATGTTAGGGGTCACTGTTGCCCCTTAAACCCAACAGAAAGACACACAGGATGCCAGGTTAAAGCACCAAACAGATATTTTAATTATTTTCTTCATTAACAATGCCCTTCAAGCACTACAGCCACAATACACAAGCAAAAAATTTAGCACAATCCTCGATAATAATTACAATTCTCTCCTCCACACCTCCCACCAAGCTTTGTCCACCTCCACCCAACTCTGGCTCCTTTGCTGGGTCTTCAGCAGTCCTTTATATAGTTCTTGACCCAGAAGTGCTTCTGTTCTTTCTCCCACGTAATTTGCCAGCACTTCCGGCTTCTGGGCTTCCGTTGTCGTAATCCATTAGTACATCCGGGCTAGGTGAGAATTTATTCTCCCACCATCTTCCGATAGCATCCCCTGGCAGCACCCATGGTACCAAGCAGGGCTGTGCTGTCAAACTTCATGTCCTATAGTGCCCTGAGGGAATCTGGGGCACCGCTGCAGTTCAGGGCAGCTGCCATCTAGCGTTTTGAGGGAGGCAGTGCCCTTGAAAAGCTGCCTTCCCCCATCCTTCCATCTCAGGGGCATCCTGGCTGGGTTGAGCTGCCGGCCATCTCTTACACAGGTCATAAGCTTTCGATTAAGAGCAAGATCAAAGCTCTAGCCCTGTTACTTCACGAGTATTTGCATGACAGACAGTAGCATTTTACATATAGATGATACTGACAATTAATGACAAGTAGAGCAGACACCAGGATGAATGGTGTATCTGGCTGGTTGTGGTGGGCCAATCTGGACAAAGCTCCGTAGCCAAGTTTTCATTCCAGTTCATGTCAGTTGATGGACAGTGTATTTTGTAAGCGAATCAAACTTTATTTTATATACAGTCAGTTACTTCTCTATGGAGAACATACTGTGATTTAGGGTACTTTAGAAGCCATTTAGAAACTCACAGAAGTAGGCGAATCATGTGCATCAAATATAGTACAATAAGGGTGAACACAGCTTGTAGATGAAATAAACATTTGAGTTTAATGTTATGTAATTAACAGTATGTATTAATGATGTGACACAGGATTTTAGCAGTCATTAAAGGATGAAAAGGAATTAAATAATGTTTCTGTTTAGCTCAAGTTGAACACAGCTTGCTGGTAAGATGACTGCGGAGTTATCAGTCTGTATTTTATAGTGTCTTTCATAATGAACACTACCACATAACAGTAGTTTAAGAGGTGTCTTTATAAAACACATTAAATGTATCTATTGAAAATTTTTCTCATTATTGTCTTAGGACCACATCGCCAGTGTCTCCTTTCTACGTTCGCGTAAACGGACCTTGTTAACCTAAGCGCTCCAAGATACGTGCACAAAGCCAATGACAGCCAGCAACACACGTCACCGGACGGTGCTCTCTCGCGATAGTTGAGGAGCGAGAGTTGGGTGATCCTCTGAGGTTGCGTTCAGCTCTGAGTTGGAAGAGCGTTACGTTTCGCATTCAGATGACTTCACACCCAATTCCCTTGTTGTTTGAGCCGTAAGAGTCACTCGCCTGTGGGAGAGATAGATTGAAACAACGCGATGGAGCCGAAGACGAGCGGGCGGTCGCCGAGGGAAGAGGGAGAGCTGGAAGACGGCGAGATAAGTGATGATGAGAACGATGACAAGCCGCCTATTTTTTTGGACCAGAGGCCTAACCGTGGCGCCCGGAGCGGCAGTGGCTCTGGTCGCCCCGGCCAGGCCTTTAAACCTTCATCCTGGCCCCCTCACGAATACCGCATGAAAATGCCCTTCAATAGAGGGCAGCCGCTACTCCCTCTCCCACACCCCCAGGGGGGCTACAGGCCGGACTGTGGGCCTGTTGGACCGGAAAGGCACAGTTCGGGCCCGCCATGCGAGCCCAGTCCCCGCTCGAGCTTTTGGGAGAGGAGCCACAGCGCATTGGGCCGTTTCAATCACCGAGGCAGGCCCTTCCGAGGACGCTTCATTAGAGGCCGGGATGACTGGGGAGATCGAGGATTAGGGAAGCCTCCCCTGGGACGACCTCCTTTCCAGGGAGGTGGCAGCAAAAAGGAATCTCCTTCCAGAAAACGTATCCTTTTAAGACTAGCTATATATATGTCATTTTCTTTTGGGGAGTTTTTGTTTTGATTCAGTATATTCTTACACGACGTCCAGGTGAGCGAACGCACCCTGCTGCTAGCTCCATTGTTTTATTAAT
This sequence comes from Polypterus senegalus, assembly GCF_016835505.1. Lineage (NCBI taxonomy): Eukaryota > Metazoa > Chordata > Cladistia > Polypteriformes > Polypteridae > Polypterus > Polypterus senegalus. The sequence continues at coordinate 150,326,593 of NC_053161.1, forward strand.
GGAATTTAAGAGTGAGTCCTTTTTAATGTTTCAGTACCTAGTCAAATAATACAGGAAATAATAATACATTTTATTTGTATAGCGCTTTCCCTATTCTTAAGGCGTATTATCAAAGATCTGCCAAAAACAAAAAAATGAAGTATCTTTCGAGGTGGGGTATTTTAAAAATATCTTTGTTCTGCTATATTTTGATACATTAGTTGTGCCCCATGTTTGTTGTATATACTGTATGTGTGTAGTATAATGGCTGCAGTTACTTTATGATAGTGCCCCATTTAACTCTAGACCTGATGTTTCCCAATAACCATACATCACTGTTCTTGATTTTATATAGTGCATTTCATAGTGAGCACTATGCTGGATTTCGTGAAGGAGGGTTGCACTATATAACTTGAATAGGCATTTTATTGGGAAATCCCTAGTGTGCTGATCTGATCGCAGCTATCATGTGCTGATCATAGTTATAAATGTTAGAGGGATTAATATACCAAATGTAAGTGTTAATGTTTTATTGCATCTCAAGAAGTTAATAACTGTTTCAGGTTTATGTTAAACATGTACGTGCAGCACGCATACTATTCAGCTGTAAGAAAAACATTCTCAATTCTGCTTAATTTAGGAAAGGATTATTTAGGAGTGGAGTCTTTTAAGTTAGGATCCAAACCTGGACAAAATACCAGCTTATTAATCTTAATTAACTAAGCCATGTGTGTTCGCACCCACAATAAATTACTCGGTTTAATTAACCTGACATGCATGCCTCCGGAATGTAGTCATTCTGCTCTCAAAAAAGTATAATTTCTCAATTAACCTCATCTTTTTTATATATATATGTGTTTTGCTTTTTTGTTTTCCTAATAATTTGATCTGAAGGTGCAATGTCATAAGGAATCCAATGGTTCATGTTCAAATTTAGGCCCCTAGTTGCAAGAATGACATAATTATGAACATCAAGACTCTCTTTAAGTAACATTTTACATTGCTTATATTTAATAATCTGTTCAGAAAAAAGATCATTTTACATTTCTGGTCAACTGACAAAGGTATAGTAAATGACAACTAATAATTAAATTAGTACAGGGCTGTTGTATTCTAAATAGTAGAACATTAACCGTTCAACACACAAAGACTTCATTTAGTAAAGCAGAACTTTTTGTGGTCACTTCATTTGTATTTTTACGTTCTTTGGTAGTAGTATTGTCAGTACTCATTGAGAATGTGGGGTACAGTAGTTGCTAAGGAATGGGACTATAAACCTCAAAATAAGTGGTTTATTCCACCCTCTGCCTCGCCATGTGACTTGAGCAAGTCCCCTAACTTGAATTTGGTCTGTGTAAATTAAAAAAAAAAAAAGTTATGCAAAGGTGTACTTTGTCTTGATCTTCTACGTTGCTATGGTTAAGTAGATCTAATATGGTAGTATCCTTGTCAGTGCTTGTAGCATGAGGCAGTACCTGCAGTTGATTCAGGTTGCACAGGTAAGGTAGTCCAGCTCCTCCAGGATGGCACATACATACATGCCAACGAAAGAAGGTTTGCTTTGTTTTCCAGCACAGTCTCAAGACCATGGAGGAGAGTTTAACAGGAAACAGCCTGTTAACACAAAGAGAGCTGGAGTTGGCCATAGAAGGGCATCAACCTAGCAACAGCAGGACCAGTATCTGCTCCTTTGGCGAAGGAGGAAAAGGAAGAGCACTACCAGAGCCATACAAATTGACCTCCAGCTGGCTACTGGTATGCATGTTTCTGACCAAACTGTCAGAAACAGACTCCATAAGGGCCCAACATCCTCTAGTGGGACCTATGCTCACAGCCTGTCACCATGCAGCTTGACTGAAAGAGAATGCCACAATTGGCCGCTCCACCATTGGCGCCCCATTCTCTTCACAGATGAGAGCAGGTTCACACTGAGATGTGAAAGAGTCTGGGAACGCCATGGTGAACGTTGTACATCCTGCAGTATCATTCAGCATGACCTGTTTGGCAGTGGGTCAGTGATGGTCTAGGGAGGCATACCTTGGAGGGTCGCACAGTCCTCCTTGAGGCAACAGTATCTGACTGCTGTTAGATACTGGGATGAAATCCTCGGAGGCACTGACAGACCTATGTTGGCCCAGCCTCATGTAGTCAGAGTGTGTAGACACTTACTGTATAACAAAAACATTGATGCTATTAACTGGCCTGCATGCCCCCCAGCTCTTCTTGTGTAATGGCCTGTTTCCAGGTTCCTCCTCTATGCTCTTGAGACAGTGCTAGAGAAGAATCAGTCAGAAAGTAATTGTCTGTGGCTACCACCTGCAAAACCATTCCCTTTTTGGGGGTTGTCTTGCTGTTGCCTCTCCAGTGCACCCGTTGTCACTTTTATTTGCATCAGAGCATGTGAAGTTGATTTGTAATCGCTTATGCTTCCTAACTTGACAGACTGAGATCCCTGAAGCTTAATTGACTTGGTGTTAGACTGTGATGATAAAGTGTTACCCAAAATTTTCTGAGCAGTATGTAACATTTAAGAATAACTGAACCCATGCTAAAGCACTTGTGTGCTTTCCCTAGTAATTTTCATGTTCTTCTGATTTAAAAGTTGTTGCATGTCTTCTGAAATGAGTGGTTATGCATATTAACTTAACAGTTGTACTGAGTTATGACTGTAAAGATCACAGCCAGCTTTGTCTTACAGTTCATAACCTTTGTTCTTAAGCCAAACTTCTTGCCAAAGAAGTGTTATTGTTTAAAATTTTGGTCTTAAAAGTGGGAGTTGAAAAAAATATAGATGTGCTAGATATTAAAGATTTATGTATAATAAAAGGTTTATGTGTTATACTGGGTTTCCTTCCTTAACTATTTCAGCAAAAATAAGGACATTGGTGAGGTACACAACGGTGAAAGCTGAAAATGGAATCCAAGAAACATTTGAGGACCTGCTGAGGAAATACAAGCAAATTCAGGATAAGCTGGAATGCATTAATAAGGAGGAAAGAATAGCCCAGGCCTCCAAGGAAGAGTTGCCACCGGCTTTGAAGGAATTGCCAGCAGCTACCCAACAGGTTTTGCCATTAGATAACAGTGTTCAAGAGAAGGAGCGGGAAGCTGGTACTGCTGGCAGCCCTCAAGAAGAGCTCATACCTGAAAAGCGACAAGTAAAGGCGTTTCAGGCTTTTAATCTGAAACCACTTAGACAGAAACTTTTGACTCCTGCCGAAAGGGATGAAAGAAACAAAGCAACTATATTGGAGGAGCCTTCTGAGGAGAGTCCAGCTGCTTCATCTGAGCCTTCCTGCACTGCTAAAGGTTGAAAAATATTTGCATCTATTTCAAGCTTGTTTAAAGTTAGGACTGTCAAGCTGACCCCACCACTATTTATCAGATCTTTTGACTAGCTGATAATTTTAATGTGGGCTCTTTTTTGGGTATACATGAATTGGTAGTTATTGATAAGTTGTCATAGATGTCTTTTAAATAAATGTCAACTTTCTAAGGGGTCAGTGTATAACTACATATTTTTTATTCAGTAGATATGTTGGAGAGGTCATTCTACTTAAAGCATTCAAACACAGCGAGATCTGGATTTTTTTGTAGACCTGATAAGCTGTGACAGCTTGAAAGCATTTCTGTGAACAGGGCTAGAAACTTAAATAACTTATCACACTGCTAAACCATTGCTAAAAATCTTTTTGGGTGATTTTTTTGTAAAATAGTAATATATGAGTATACATATGTTTATAAACCTGGTTGTGTTTATATAGACATACTTTCTATATAAAGTACATAATTTTTACACTATCCTTAAGTGTGTTTATTTTTCTTTATTGATTAATTTTTGGCTGTTGTCAAGGCCTCATGTTTTATGCAATAAAGTAATTTATTTAAAGTAATGTTTTTAGTTTTCAATTTAATTGTTCTTATTTTTAAGGTGAGGAAGAAAATCGGAATGTTTCAGGTGCAAGCAGCAAAGAATCCAGCAGCAAAGACTTGGATGATATTCCCGAAAAGGTAATTGATAGTCCCTAGTGGACTAAAACAAAGCTGTTTTTAATAAGAGAAGTGCATCTCTGCCTATTAACTGTGATAGGGAGCCTAATGGGTCCTGTTGCTGTTTTATAGTGTGCATAATTAGCCTAGGGAATATTAAGGGTTTTTTTTTATAAACCACAAAATCATGAATTTATCAGTTACATCGCTTAACATGTCTCTGATCCAAGGTTTTGTTTACAAAGCCTGATCCCTAGACCCAGTTTTAGTGTGTTTTTTTTTTTTCTCCTGATCAAAATTCATTCTTGGTTGAACAGTTAAGAACACCCAGCAAACAGATAGGTCTGATAAGAAGAGAGTAGAGAGGAGGCAATGATAGATACCCTTGTGAGGTAAAGAGACCATAGCACTAGTTTAGACAAGAATGTGATCATTTTAGAGTGTGTTGTGAAGGACAAGTTCCTTCCTTGCACCCAGTGCTTGCTGGAATAGGCTCCAGTTGTCACATGACCCTGTTTAGAATAAGTGGGCTTGGAAAATGGATAGTGTTTTTTGTTTTAACAATACTTTTATTAAAAGAAACTTCTTTTATGTAGCCACTGTTTTGTCTCGTTATGACTCCTATGTCTTTGTGATAAAAAATAATCCTCTTCTTTGGCCCCAGTATCATACTGATTTTGTAGCTTGGGTCTTCAGATTGAAAAGTTCACACACCCCTGAATCTGCACATTGAGATATCCAAAACATTGCCTGATGTGGAAATTTGCCATATTATAATTAGTACTCCATTTTTTTGTTTCATATCTTCTGCTGAAATGGACCTGTGGTTTAAACAAAGTGTGACAATAGAATTTCCTATGAAGGAGAAAATCCCCATGGGTTGCCCATAGTGAAGAACAATTTATTTGAAAACTTTAGTTTTCATTGTTTAAGCTGTGTGGTTTGGTATTGCACGCTATTGATTGTAGACGGTAGCCTTGATTGTTAAGGTTACATTTATTTAAGTGACTTCATAGTGGCAAACCTATTTTAAAAAAGTGAAAATGTAAGAAAACCTTGAAACAAACCCACTCTTTATCAGGTTAATTGGCATTATTGCAAATAAGGTCTTAGATTTGGAACGTTAATATTTATAGAAGCTATCAGAATTGTTGTTCAGTGGAGTCATGAAGCAGTAGTTAGCACTGCTGCCTCATATCTCCAGGATTCTGTTTGTGAATCCTATCTTACATGGCCTTTATTTTTTGTTTGCCCATTCTAACCTGTATGTGTGGGTAGACATGCATGTTATATTGTTTGGCTAATCTGGGTGTGTCTGTGTGTAGGGGTGTGTCATACAGTGGAGTAGTGCCCCATCTGGGGGTGATTCTTACCTAGTACCCAGTGCCGCCAGATAGATATGTGCTTCACTGCCCTTGAAGTGGATAAGAGTTGGAAGGTGAATTTATGGAACATGGTAGTTTACAAATTCTAACCCATCTTGTTTATTCTTGTCTGTAATTCTGCTTAGCACTCAAGTTCAAATTTCTGCTATGAATAAATCGGCAAAACTAATTTGGACATAGTATCAAAATATAACCAAAAGTATATCCACAGGTCACCAAAGAGGATGACGATGAACTCTCAGAGTTGCAGCTACGTTTGCTTGCTTTGCAGTCTGCCAGCAAGAAGTGGCAGCAAAAGGAACAACAAGTTTTGAAAGAGAGCAAAGAGAAGCTGACCAAATCTAGACCTGTTCAGCAAAAGAGCAAAACTGTCAGCAAAAGCACTCAGAGTAAGAAGAGCAACAGTACTGGTAAGAAGTGGAAGCCCTTGTCTTACTTTTTAACCTCTCATTGGCAGCTTTGAACCCAAATGATTGCAGACCTTTTAAATATCTTAATCTATTTATATTGTATTTTTTGATTATATTGTGTTGTGTGGATTAAGGGTATGGGTTTAAGTGAGTACTAATAGCATTTATACCCAAACCTGAAAAAGACATCAACCCTCCGCCGCATCTTGTAGTTTATTGAATGTTACACTAAAGTCTTTCTCAGGCGTAAAATTGTCAATCAAATGTACACTTGCATGTCATCGAACCATGTGGATAGTTTTTTTTTTTTTGAATAAGGACAGTCTAGTAAAATCACCATTTCCATTTCATTTATGAAGTTTCAGTTGGCTTACCTGATTGTTTAGTACAAACGGTAGTAGTTTTATTTTTTTTTCTAAGAATCATGTACATCCTTAGGTTTTCAGTAAGTAAACAAAAGTAAATTAATAAAAATTCATTTGAAACTATTGAAAATACTATCTGTGTGCTCTTTAACCATGTTATCTCCTGACCCTGCCAAAAGCTTCCCAACCACGAATACTTATTTTTATTTTGTTCTGTCAGATACTCAAGCATATGACTAAATTGCACATCTCTAGTGTTTACTTGATTCTTTTCCACCTGCATTGCTTTTTCTCTGCACATTTTATGAATAATTTTGAATGACAGATGTAACAGAATTGGTTAGTGTTGCACTGTAAATGCTATAATTCTTTGTTGGAGTTAACATGCATTAAGATGGTGTGCAGCATCACCTCCGAACTCTGCTGAGGCTTTTGAATTCAATTTGTTGTTGCATAAGCATGATTTAAAGAATATTTATGAAGATGAAATTTAGAAATCATACCCATTCTGTCTGAGTAATATATAAATATGTATTGTTCTACTCTATTCATACTTCAATTAGAGTATTACAGTTTTAAGAAATAGTTTAATTTGTCTAATGCTTGTCAAAATATAGTAATTCTTAGTTGTGATTTTTAGTTATTGCAGCTTATCACTTGTACGATTTATTATCCTGAGTCTTGGATACTAGAGTTGGAATGGTTCTAAAAATGTTTTGGTGACTAAAGAGCTTTAGCATTATTTTACTGTAATGGTAGGAATAATTGTTTTTTTTTTGTTTTTTTGAAGCTTTGTGTTTTCTCTTCTTTGAGCTCATTTTTAGAAGAGTTGGCTTCAGAGCCTGCTAGACATTTCTTAGCCATTTTACCAAGAAGTAATTGTGTCAAAAAATTTTTTGATGTAGAATTTTGTATGTGTAAATTTACATTGTAGTAATTAAATTATACAGTTAAAGATGAATACTTTTAAATTTGAGTGTCTATCTATTTTTCATTCTGTGTTTTTTTTTTTTTTTTAAAGTTCTGAATTATTTGATGGAGTATAGTTACTACCTGGTTCACAAGAGAAATAGTCTAGCTATTAAAAAACTATTCCACTCACTTGTTTGATAAGCCAACAATTTACTAAATGCAGATTTTATTTGATCTTTCATTTCTGGTAATAAATCAACTTAGGTTGTGTGTCAAAGCAAGCACGGAGGAAGCAGCAGGTCCGCACGTGGAAACTGCAGCAGCAGAAGGAACAGGAGAGGTGCCAGTGTGAAGCAGAGGAGAAAAGGCGCACTGAAGAAGAAGAGCGTAGAAAGCGAGAAGATGAGATTAGAAAAATCAGAGACCTATCTAATCAAGATGAGCAATACAACCGCTTCATGAAACTAGTCGGAGTGAAAAGGAGGTCTAGGAGTAAGGTCAGTAATTCCCATTTGCACTGGGCTTATATGCAAGCATTTAGTGTTTGTGTATACTTACCTTTCATTAAAAATTAAGTCTTCCCACCCCCACTTAGATTTGGATAGCAACGTTGTGGTATTCTCATTCTAGATACAGTATCTTTTTATTTCTATGTTAGTCTGTCACCTTTTGAAATTTTAGCAGTTGTGTGTTTTTTTTTTCATATTATATTTTAAATAAAATATAATATATCTTGACGGAGCTTGCTTACATTGTGTTATTCAGTAGGTGGTAAGGTTTTTTTTTTGTTGCTACAGCTTAGATGAATATTTCAGTTTCACTAATGAACCAAGTTGCAAGTCCCAAAGGCACGATGTATTGGTAAACACCTACTGTTCATACTGTTTCCCTGGGAGATCTTTGCAGCTATTGTTCTCAACATCATTTGTTCCGTTAATGCAAAGCCAATTAATATTTTTGGAATGCACAGCAGTCAGTCATAATTGCTGTAGTTTTTCAGCATTATTGACTAATTAATAATGGATGTTAGATTTTTTCTGAGGTATTCTTTATCTTCCCAGTCTTTAGATGTAGAATACAGAAAGCCTCTGAATAAACAAGGCACTGACATTTCTGGAAGCCTTTATCAATATGATAACTACGATGAGGTTGCAATGGAAACCGACAGTGAAAACAATTCACCAGGTATGTGTTATGCAGTAGCATTTGCATTTAAAACTTTATTTTTTTTTGTTTTTTCATTGAGGGGGTCATTTTAAAAATGTGTTTTTACCTTAAAGCAAGAATTAGTCTTGAGTTTGCTGTTCTACTGTCTTGGTCAAGTTTAAATGCTGTTCTATCACTGCCTCATTTATTTTGTATGTTTATAAAAATGAAACGAGAAGTTAAACTGTTCATTGTAGCTTTATGAGAAAGTAAGCTTAAATTAATAGTCTGTCTCTAGTGCTATATTCTTGAGCAGACACACCCTTCGGTTATCAAGTCACACATACAGAGTGAAAGAGGTTTTTTTTTTTTTTTTAAAGGTTGTACTGATAGTGTGTTTGGTGGAAGGTTATATCAAAAAAAGTTAGAAGTAGAAAATATAATGAGCTTCCAGATTAATGTCTGTATACGCAATAAGTATCATTTTTGCATTAATATTCTATGCCTGTTACACTTTTTATCAGTGTGCTGAATGGTTATTTCAGTCATAAATCTTTGTTGTTTCTTTGAGCTCAGTGGCATCATGAGAATTTACAATGTGCCCATTATTGTCACACCCTCAACCCCAGGCAGTTGTTTTACTGTGAATTCACAGCATGTCAAAGTGAAGAATGTTATAGACATGAATCATCCAGTAGCAAAGTTGTTAATGTTAGATTAGTGCCCACTAAATGAAAATGTGACCTGAACTTGGCACAGATTTTCTTTATTTTAGTAGATATGTAAAAAAGTTAGCACCCCGTGGACATTTTTCTTTTTTTACATGTAGTCATATAATAATAATAAATTTTATTTGTATTGCACTTTATATTTTAGCAATCTCAAAGTGCTACAGATTCAAAAATAAGAGTCTATAAAAATACTAACAAAGAGTTTTTAGGTTTTGTTTAAAAACATCGGCTTTGGGGCTCTCGGTAGTCGGGGAGGGCATTCCAAAGCTTCAGGGCCACAGATGAAAAAGCCCTATAACCCATGCTGCTGAGCTTAGTTGATGATTTAATTGAAAAGTTGATCTTCATTTAAACAATATGTACCCCTATTTATCACTGACTGAAATATCTAAAATTAGAATTAGGTGTATTAGATCAAGTGCAAACAGTTAATCATTAGAGAGGGTCTTGTCTAGGGATGATCCAGTTGTGTGTGTGATTTCATGTTACTTGATTGGCTGATTGCGATACCGATTCCAGTTTGATTTTCTTTATCCCTTTAAAAAACTTTTTACACTAGTCTCCTGCATAATCAGACAAATAGAAGTTTTATGTCCTATATTAAAGTGTATTTTTATAATTAAACTTTAGACCACAGATGTTAACTGTTCCATTTTTATTTACAAAATGAATTTCTGTAGGCTTATTTTTCAGTGACCATAAAATTAAAATAAAATTTCCTTAAAATACATACATAAAGTACAAAAATATTTATCCACAATACATATGGCATCAGAAAATAAAATATCTCATAATTACAAGCTGTCACATTTAGTGTTTTTTTTTTTGTAATGGACTTATCTGGAACAAAGATTAATTAATAACTGTAGTTTTTACCTTTTCTCTAATAACAAAAAGCATTCTCGCTCATTTAATTGCTATTGGCAATTAAATGCTGCTTAAATGTAAATATACATGCACTTAGAGTTTGTTTTAGATCATTAATTGCACTGAAGCTTGATGCTGTTAAAATATTTATACAGATGTGTTTTTTTTTTCACTGTATCAACTAAATATGGATTACCATTTTAATTATGTAGTACTTGTTTCTTACCAAAACTTATGCAATTATGACACAAAACAACAAATAATAAACACCGCACAAATCTTAAAAAAGCCTATTGTTTACTAAGCAGCAATTTCAAATTTCTTTATTTTTTCTTTTTTCCAACTAAAAGCTTAAACTACTACATTTTAAACAAGCATGCTGTCCAAACTCAAAACTGTATCCATTTTCATTTAAATGACAAAATAAAGGTCTGAATTCCTTAAAGTAGCTTGTCTTGCCGTTTGTCTAAATAAACATATTAGATTACTTTTTTTTCAGTTTATTACTCTACTTTCATTAACGTTAAGGCTGATATACCAATCACCTCTTGTTTATTGTTAAAACAAGCTTGCACTTGGTGCTGTTTGTTTACACTGCAGGAAGTTTGCTGCCAAAAAAAAAAAGACATTGCGCTGGTTCAACTACTGTAATACCTTGTGTAAAGGAGCAGTACAACTAAATAAAAAAAAAAAAGCTTAGAAAAGCAGGGGCTGAAAATATTGTTTCTTGCAAAAGTGAATTTTATCTAGTTGGCTTTCACACCAGGTTTGTTAGACTTTTTTTTTTTCCCAAAATGGAATATGCATAGTTAGGTTCTATGCATTTTAGAAAGCTCTTTCTGAATGAAAACAAGTATACTTCATTATCAGGTAGCTCTATTCTTTAAAAATGCAAGCTATTGTAAATGATGCCAGATGTGCAGATAATGCCAGATATAAGTGTACATATTTGTATCTAACATTGTTAGTTCTCAGTATATGTGCAATTTTTGCATTGAATATAGTTTAATTTATATATTTCGGGTGCATGCCTATTTTATTTAAATAAGATTTATTTTTAAGTAATGTTAACTTTGTAGTCTTCCTGGTGGTGGAATGGGGAAGTACAGGAGAGTATACAGAGGAAGAGGAAGGCGTAGAAGAAGTGAGATAGTCTGAGATATGCAGAAAGTAGACAAGTGTACAAGGAGATAAGGCGCAAGGTGAAGAGAGAGGTGGCGAAGGCTAAAGAAAAGGCGTATGATGAGTTGTATGAGAGGTTGGGCACTGAGGAGGGAGAAAAGGACCTGTACCGATTGGCTAGACAGACGGACCGAGCTGGGAAAGATGTGCAGCAGGTTAGAGAGATAAAGATGGATATGTACTCACAAGTGAGGAGAGTGTGTTGAACAGATGGAAAGAGTACTTTGAGAGGTGGTTGAATGAGAGAGAGAAAAGGTTGAATGATGAAGTGCAACGTATTAACAAGGAGGAAGTAAAGACAGCTATGAATAGGATGAAAAATGAAAAGGCCGTTGGTCCAGATGACTTACCTGTGGAAGCATGAGATGTTTAGGAGAGATGGCATTGGAGTTTTTAGCCAGATTGTTTAATGGGATCTTGGAAAGTGAGAGGATGCCTGAGGAGTTGAGAAGTGTACCGGTGCCGATATTTAAGAAAAAGGGGGATGTGCAGGACTATAGTAACTATAGGGGGTTAAATTAATGAGCCACAGCACGAAGTTATGGGAAAGAATATTGTAAGCTAGGTTAAGAAGTGAGGTAATGATTAGTGAGCAGCAGTATGGTTTCATGCCAAGAAAGAGCACCACAGGTGCGATGTTTGCTCTGAGGATGTTGATGGAGAAGTTGAGAAGGCCAGAAGGAGTTGCATTGTGTCTTTGTGGACCTTGAGAAAGCATATGACAGGGTGCCTTGAGAGGCGCTGTGGTATTGTATGAGGAAGTCCGGAGTGGCAGAGAAGTATGTAAGGGTTGTACAGGATATGTACGAGGTGAGTGTGACAGTGGTGAGGTCTACGGTAGGAGTAACGGATATATTCAGGGTGGAGGTGGGATTTTTTTTTTTTTTTTGCCTTCATACCATTTCTGCCCTACCACCCCTTGGCACCACATCAGTCCAAGCCTTTTAAAATTTTATTTTTTTTAGATCTGATTCCTCCCACTATGGAGGAATATTTCGGACAAAATTAAATAAATTAATAAATGCATAAATAAAAGTATTGTGAAATGTGAGCATAAATAAATGTGTCATGAAATGAGAGCCTAAATAAATAAATGTCATGAAATGAGAGCATAAATAAATGTCACAAAATGTTTTTTGTTGCTTATTTATTTCATTTTGTCCGTAACATTCCTGCAAACCGTCATGAAATACGACTTGAAATAAAACTATCACTTTCACTCGTCAAAATTGAGAGGGTGGGTGTGACGATGTGGGTTCTGGCTCCACGCTCCCATGGCTGTTTGGGAACTCTTGAACCCAACACCGTCGATAATGAAACCGAGTGAGCCAGTCAGTGAAGGCAAATAATTGAGCATCTTAGCAAGGGGATGGTTAAAAGTGAAAACAGTGCTTTTATTTAAAAACAGTCAACAAAATAAACAGTGTTCATAAAGTGCAGTCCATTCAAAAGTTCTTCATTAAATAAATAATCCATTAAAAGAATGTGGAGGTTAAAATCAATAAATAGAAAAACAATCCTTTAAAACGAGAGGTTAAAAATCTTCTTTAGGAAGCAGTCTTAAAACAACAAACAAGCTCGGTGCTTTTATCATGTGACTCCCCTGCATCTCCCTGTCCAGGCTTCGCAACAGAGGAGTCACACTCTCTATGCAGCTGCCCTCCTACAACACACATTCGAGACTGGAGACCTCCCGATCCCTGACTCCGGTATGGCACTCATCCCAGCCTCGGAGAACTTGGTTTCCACCAACGGCCAGGTCGTCCACGTTGGGGATTCCAACCACCAAGTCTCCCGACTTCCGCTGCCTTTCCGCGGCCTCTCTGCGGCCAGTCGCCTTCCCTTGGTCACTCCCGCTACATAATCACTCAGCGGGAGCGACATCCAACTCAAACGCCTGGGTGTAGGCCCAACACCCCAGGCCCTCACAGCTGCCCGTGAGCGCTCGCTGGCTCGCTTTCTCTCTCTCTCTCCTCTCTCTCTCTCTCTCTTTCACCGACCTGCCTCCTCATCTGCTCCCGGTAACCTCCGTCCTCTTTCCTTTCCTTTTTCTCTCTGATCGTTTCTTTCACCCCCCTTCAACCGACTTGCGCTTCTTTTTTTATAACGTGAGGGGCCATCACAGCTGTAGCATTAGCCACGGGAGCAATCACGAATGTGGGCAGTTCCTCACCTGTGCACACGGTGAGAAACGCCCACATCGACGACTGCCCCGCGGCTTGCTACAACATCGCCCCCCCTCACGAAGCCGCCTCGGGTGCGGTGATTATTTAAAATTGGCCTTTGCTCAACGAGCTGTGGACCCATAACACCACAGTGGGCTCTAACACACCCTCTAGTTACTGATTGGTGAATTGATAGCACACGAATTAATTAGAAAAATGCTTACTACTGCCGATGAAATGGATTCTACCGAAGATATTATGTATTTCAGAGAGAGAATTGAAGATTTATCGGAAGAAATTACAATGTTGGCGGCCCTTTTAGACTCCGATGTAGATGAAACTATTTTTGAAATTATCTAGAACTATATAGAACAGGTGGAACGGACTCTACTACACTCCAGAGAAGTAGCTGCGAATATGCACCTGACTTTATACTCGTAAAACAAGGGTCAAATACTCAGTTCAAAATATCAGTTGGAGCTGCTTTGGACATTCCATGTCTAAGTACCTAAACTAATACAGCCGTTGCAGCTTACCATATATCAAACTGGCTCATTCGCCTTGTGATTGTCTTCTCCGATACACCATATAGATCTGCAATATGTCGTACTTTTAAACCGCATAACAGAAGGTGTTCTATTGACTCAGCTGGAATGTCAAAGGATGGACGTCCAGAGCAGGGAACTGTGTCACCTGAACTGCCTAGTGGGTCTGTGTGGTCTTTTGGCCTTGGAACCACTGCAAATTTAGTTTTTTTTTCCCTCCAGATTATCTGGAGTTTGTTTTTTCTGACCTTCGCATCAGACTCATCTTTAGAGACTTGCAGTACGATATTACATATTTCTCTGACATCTTGAAAAGTACTTTCAGCTACATCTTGTGTATGAGGATGTAATATGGAAATAAATGTTAAATTGACAAGTTTGATTTCATAAAGGTTGCCTTAAAATTGGGACAAGCCAAAAATGGAGGGAGTGATTTGTAAAATTAGTTGTTTATCACATTTGAAACTTTAATTATTTTGACTTTTTTCTAAAATTTAGATTTTTTTTTCCTTTTTACCCTTTGAAAGTGTTAGACTTGACTTTAAAGTTAGAAACACTTGATATTATGCATTTTTTTTGGCAAGTGTAATTTTTTAACATACTGTAATGAAGAAGAGCATTGTTTAAGGAATTAAACTGATTTTTAAATAAAATACCTGCACTTACTCAGAATAACTCTGATTAAACAATTAATTGAGAGTTCAACTAATTGATTAGCAAAATTATTGTTCGCTTCAGCCCTAGTCACAACTATGTAATATTCAGTACCTAACATTCTTCACTACAGTGCTAAATAAAAAAGGATTATGTGTTCGAAATTCCCTTGTTCTTCACCTTCAGTGTGATATTACTTAAGTTTGTACTGACAAGAAATGTATTTGTTTAACTTTTTCTTTTTCAAACATGCATTGTTTTCATGGCTAAATGGCTAAATTTGAATGTTTTCAAAATCTAGAATACATGAAACTTAGCTATTCGTTCCAATGTTTTTAACCAATTTCTGTCATCTCAATGTCTTAACGCAACATTACGTTATTAATGCGTATCTAAAAGTCGAAGCTAATCGTCTCCTTTATTAAATTGAATCAAGCAAAACTTAGAACTGAGCATATGCAAGGCCTCATTGATCATGTTCAAAATTCAAATATCAATAGTGAGACAAATTCAAAATAGGTAAAGCAGTAATATTACCATCATCATATCAAGGTAGTCCAAGAGCATTGCAACAATTATTTCATGATGCAATGGCAATATCCAGAAATATCGGTCGGCCAGATGTATTTATTACAATGACGTGCAATCCACATTGGCCGTAAATCCGAAGATTCTTGAAAACAATGCCACCGGCTACATCAGCTCAGGATATTCCGACTTTCGTAAGTAGTTTCTTTAGAAAGTCTTACATTTTATTGAAAGAACTCAAAACCGTGTTCGGTCAAATCCGAGCATACATTTACACGATCGAATTTTAAAAACGGGGCTTACTGAACATGTATTTATTGGTTACTTTGCACAAAAAAATTTTAACTGCTGATGATGTAGATTGTTTTATCTGTGGTGAAATTCCAGACAGAGAAACCTATCCTGAATTCTGGTACAAAGTCATTAAACACATGTCTCACTGACCTCATTTATAAGATTCAGCATGTTGGGACTCAAAAGAAAAAAAGTGTTTCAAAAAATTTCCAAAAGCTTTCATTCAAACAACAGATATGACTGAGGCTGGCTTTCCAGTTTATCGCTGAAGAGATAATCGTCACGAACAACACACTTATCCTGGAAAGAAAGATGGAAAAATTGTGATGATTGATAATTCAATGATTGTACAATGTAACTTATATTTGTTAAAAAGATTAGATTGTCATATCAATGTCGAGTATTAAAAGTGTGTATCCAGAAAACCAAACATTGGGGTTGGTGAGCAAAGCGAGCATGGGGCGAAGCCCCCTAGTATTTATATAATATATAAATATATCTCCTCCCCAATAATGTGTGCATAATCTGATCTCTCATTCTCCTGATATATCACAATTCCGGGGAACTGCCCCTTGTGTGTGTGTGTCTTTAAAGTATATATAATGTATATATGTATTTACGTGTGTGTGTATATAAAATATATATATATATATATATATATATATATATATATATATATATATATATATATATATATATATATATATATATATATATATATATATATATATATATATATATATATATATATATATATATATATATATATATATATGTCTTGTAAGGTAATCTACCATACTTTTAAAATTACAGCATCTTCACCAGCACATATGCACCCTGTTGACCTACCTTACTTTCTTCAGTTGTCACATTATCCTTCTGGATTTCATCAAAATAATATGGTAAGTTTTATCAATTGTAAAATCTGTCAATGTTAATGTTCAAGTATTTCCATTAACGTTTCAATCACTATGCTGCAATAGATGTGCTGTTACTTGTTTTAGACCAGGCAGACAGTTCCTTCTAGTTTTAGACTTTTCTTAAACCAAATACAGTGGTTTTCAACCAGGAGAAAGCAGTCAAGTTCTGCAGGATATCAGAAAACAATTACAAAATTGCAGCAAAATATTCAAATCACTAAAAATCAAACTACACTAGGTTATCATACTTTTTAAAGTGGACTGCTCCATTGTTATTCAGAATATATCACATGCAGTGTGCAATGGCTGTCATTTGTCTCAAATACTCCATTTAATGTTTGTTTCCTAAATTGGATCAATGTATACAGTGGTGTGAAAAACTATTTGCCCCCTTCCTGATTTCTTATTCGTTTGCATGTTCGTCACACAAAATGTTTCTGATCATCAAACACATTTAACCATTAGTCAAATATAACACAAGTAAACACAAAATGCAGTTTTTAAATGATGGTTTTATTATTTAGGGAGAAAAAATCCAAACCTACATGGCCCTGTGTGAAAAAGTAATTGCCCCCTTGTTAAAAAATAACCTAACTGTGGTGTATCACACCTGAGTTCAATTTCCGTAGCCACCCCAGGCCTGATTACTGCCACACCTGTTTCAATCAAGAAATCACTTAAATAGGAGCTGCCTGACACAGAGAAGTAGACCAAAAGCATCTCAAAAGCTAGACATAATGCCAAGATCCAAAGAAATTCAGGAACAAGTGAGAACAGAAGTAATTGAGATCTATCAGTCTGGTAAAGGTTGTAAAGCCATTTCTAAAGCTTTGGGACTCCAGCGAACCACAGTGAGAGCCATTATCCACAAATGGCAAAAACATGGAACAGTGGTGAACCTTCCCAGGAGTGGCCGGCCGACCAAAATTACCCCAAGAGCGCAGAGACGACTCATCCGAGAGATCACAAAGACCCCAGGACAACGTCCAAAGAACTGCAGGCCTCACTTGCCTCAATTAAGGTCAGTGTTCACGACTCCACCATAAGAAAGAGACTGGGCAAAACGGCCTGCATGGCAGATTTCCAAGACGCAAACCACTGTTAAGCAAAAAGAACATTAGGGCTCGTCTGAATTTTGCTAAGAAACATCTCAATGATTGCCAAGACTTTTGGAAAATACCTTGTGGACTGATGAGACAAAAGTTGAACTTTTTGGAAGGCAAATGTCCCGTTACATCTGGCGTAAAAGGAACACAGCATTTCAGAAAAAGAACATCATACCAACAGTAAAATATGGTGGTGATAGTGTGATGGTCTGGGGTTGTTTTGCTGCTTCAGGACCTGGAAGGCTTGCTGTGATAGATGGAACCATGAATTCTACTGTCTACCAAAAAATCCTGAAGGAGAATGTCCGGCCATTTGTTCGTCAACTCAAGCTGAAGCGATCTTGGGTGCTGCAACAGGACAATGACCCAAAACACACCAGCAAATCCACCTCTGAATGGCTGAAGAAAAACAAAATGAAGAGTTTGGAGTGGCCTAGTTAAAGTAACGTACATGTAAAAGTGCCACACTTAGAGACCTCCTAGGATCAACCATGGTGTGCTCCTGCCGTCACATATTGTGTAGAGCTTTTACACCACCAGCACAAATAAGGATTATTAAAAAGGAAGGGCATTATTTATGATGCAGTCATGACCATATTTGTATATACTTTGAAAATTAATAAAGTAGCCTAAATAGTCTTCAGTAAAGCACATTCCACCTCTTTTTTAATTTATAATAGTACATATTGTATTTTTCCAAACTAGTAAAATATTAAAATTACAAACTTTTCTGTATTTGTGGATATTCCAATAAAGTACACAATATAAAAATTTATGATGTCTGGTCCACATGATGATGATTTTCAAACAAGTGTTTGTGGTTTCATTCAATGCCTAAAATGTCCCTGTGCGATCATCCGTGACTTGTCTGTTCCTTGAAAATCCGATGAATGAAGGAGCTTGGATTGTCTCTTAACAAAGAGTTAAAGAAAAGCACAGACTCCCTTAATGACTATATCTAAATTTGATGCGAGCAACAGCCCACAATCAAAAAAGAAATTCCGAGATATAGACTGCAGTGCGTCAGACACATATGCAAGATGGCTGACAGCAGGCTTCCACACGGGCTGCTTTGGCAGCAATGACTATCACAGTAGAAAATACAAAAGGCAGCACCAAAAAAGACCTGGATCAAAGAAATCGAAGTTGACCTCAAAAATTGCTGGATCAACATCATGAAGCTAAGGACCTCACATTCAACCGA
The DNA here is from genome assembly GCF_016835505.1 of Polypterus senegalus. Classification (NCBI taxonomy): domain Eukaryota; kingdom Metazoa; phylum Chordata; class Cladistia; order Polypteriformes; family Polypteridae; genus Polypterus; species Polypterus senegalus. Next base: position 150,344,976 of record NC_053161.1, read on the forward strand.
GAATAGAGGAAACTCGTCATGAAAGAAATTAGGGACCCAGTGACACCCACAAGCAGCATACTGGCTCTGAGGTCACCCTTGTCCAGCTGTTTGCTAGAGACAGAAGAAGACGATTACCACACTTGTGTGCTAATAACGACACTGCAAAGCTAATAAGAGACTAAATATGAATATGGCCTAAATGTGGGTGTCACCAGCAAGTGTAAATTTCTCAAATGGCAACTTATTACTTATTGCTGCCTGAATGGTATTACATTGTTTTCTAATCCTGAGAAGTGACAACAGATAGTTGAGATATAGATATATATTGAGGAAAGCTAGAGTACTACAAGTTCTTCCGTGCAAATACATGCCATTGTCTCTCTTAAATGGTAACTCAAATAGCCTGTACTTCATATTCATCATTTTTGAGGTTTATTTGACTTGTCACTTGTATATGAATTATGTGCGAGTCCTTGTGTATCCGGCTTGGCTGTAATTCCCTATCTAATCAAGGGTTTCATCATTTCCCTCTTATTCCAAAATATTACATGTATGGGTTATAATTAGTGTTAATAAACACACACTCTCCTGCCAAGTCGTCTTTTATCTATCCAGATTTTTGGGTTCGGGCCTCTTTTTGTACATATGTATGTTCTAATCAACAAAAATCAAAACAGTCCAGCAGGGATAGGAATTCATTTACCAGCTTAAATGTGGGAATGTCAGTATATTTAAAAAATTATCTTCAAGAAGTTATTTCAGTCGGATCACTTACAAAATCCAATGTATTTTAGGTTAACAAGAAATTTTACAATATGGCTGTAAATATCTCGGATGCACACAATGTCCTAAGCTACCATATGTCAATGTCATTTTGACACAAGGAGAGTTTGCTTACTGCATTGAATTGAAAACCTTTTTAGTTATGGAGGTTTACAGTACTTTTGTAATGCCATTCAAAATATTGAATGTTTATAATGTGCTTTGTGTTTCACAGGTCATGCAATCAATTGGCCAAGGCTACCTAGACTCCTTGACTATTTCTTCTGAAATTCCACCACCATTGCCGCCTCTTCCTCCAGATGAGCCAGAGCAACCTCCCAAACCTCCATTTGCAGATGAAGAGGAGGAAGAGGAAATGCTGCTCCGTGAAGAACTGCTCAAGTCTCTTGCTAATAAACGAGCAGTCAAACCAGAGGTATAGTTAATATAGTTATGTGTATTGTTGATCCACAGAAGTAGGGTGTACAAAAGTGGGATGTTTTAAAAAAAAAACTACAACATATTTTACTGTAATTACATTTTTATATTAAATGTGATGCCTGTTTAATATGCAGACTTCAGGATTACACTCTGTGTTGATAAGTATGTAATTTTATGCCACCCAGTTTAGGGCCTTTGGGAGCCAGTGATAAAGTCATAAATTGTGTGGATAAATAGAGAAGACATTTTGCCTTTGTAACCATGAGGTTCACCTCACATACCATAGCACTGTACTGTTTTTTATTAGTCTTAATTTATTCAGATCTTTTCACATTCATTCTTGCACTCAAGAATATTAGTTAGGTGAACACATAATTTGGCCAATTAAATCTCCTTCTTACATACTTAACAACTATCCTTGAACAACTATACACGCTTGTCAACATATTAAATGACATTTCCACTTTGCAAGGCACTACATGTAATATTATAGTAGTACTAATGGATTATCAAATTCAAAGAAATATCAGTTTACTTTGGCAAGTCCAAATACATGTGAAGTAGTTGAAAACTGGAGTCTGACTTTCATTTTGATTGTATTAACTTTGAGAAAGTTCAGTGCCATTCAGGCGTGGGAGTGATGGTGGTGGTGTCTCGTCAGAGTCTTATGTTTATGTATTGTGATACGAGCCACTGGCCCACTTTGTGCTTGAACTGCTGCTGTCACTAAGGCAAGACACCCATGGAAAGCACGCCGGAAGGGGCGTAGATTCACTAAGCCGCCGACAAGTAAGACACCTATGGCGCACGCAGGAAGGAGCCACGCCCACCAATTCCAAGACCATTGAATACGATGACAACTTGCAGAGCCATGCCCACCAACTTGGACGCGACGACACAGAAAAAACGGCGTCATTTATATTCGTCTGTCATAGAGGCTACATGCACCTCCGAGCGACGTTGACTGTTCATAGAGGCATGTTTCTCGTGGAGGTGAATCGCCATATGCAGCGTGTAAAACGGTTTGCGAGGGTTATCCCATGGGATCCTTAAAACAATCTTTTACAACTGACTTTAAAACACAATGAAGTAAGCAGTCTTTAAAAGCCAAGTTTTCAGTTACGACTCACGACCGCGTGTACCATAGCAAACTGTTTTACACGCTACATACAGCAATTCGCATCCGCGACAAACATGCGTTGTCTTCACTCATGGACAATTATATGTTGCTCTCTCAGGAGTTCCATCTTTTCATTCACTTTCTGTTGTATCCTCAAACCCTCCCTTTTTAGACAACTGTGTCTTTCCAGAAGTGTTCAACCATCAATAAATAATTATGCGCCGTTAGTTATGCCGCGGGTTCACTATTGTGTTGTATTTTGCTCTCTCCAGAGTTCCATTTTTTCATTCACTTACTGTTGTATTCCCACATCAACCCGTTTTAGACAACTGTGTCTTTCGAGAAGTGTTTAGCATTCAATAAATAATTATGCATGAGATTGAGTGTGTGTCTACCCAGCGCAGAGAGGCGTGGGTAAGCCGTTGAACCCCATTCGGGCTTTAAACCGTTGAATTCCCACTAAGTGCGACTCATACACTCCCACTGGTTACGTCCCTACCCTTTGTACACACCCCCCTCCCACCTTGCTACTGCCGTGGTCGGGTGTCTTGGTGGATTATATATACAAAAGCAGCCAAAACCGCGCAGAGCAATGAAAAGTCTACGTGAGTCACAGGTGCATCTGGACTGTGCAAAGACGACAACGACTCAAGTCACGAGTTGGAGGTGGGCACATGAGCAGGCAGTACATACTGAACGAGAAATCAGCAGACTAGCATGACGGATGGAGCGGAATGGACGTCGTCCTCCTCTCCTCCCGTTCCACCCACCGCGCCTGAGCGCCGTGCACCCCCATCCCTCCGTCTGGCAGGAGAAGGCGCGATGGCAGTCCGCCAGTTTTCAGTCATGGACGATTGTGTGTTGGTTCGTTCCGTGCATTGTTACCATGTTGCTTTTCTTGCTGATTTATTACATTACCGATTTTTCAAATGTAAATTTTCTCCCTTCGCTTAAAAATCATTAAAAAACCGGCCTGATTATGCAGCGTATGGTACGCCGCGGGTTGGCTAGTTAGAAATGATTTATTGACTGGGTTAATAAAATTTTCACAAACTAGGAAACACCTGTGTGTACAGTCCAACAGCAAAGCTTCTGAATAATATAAAACATCTAAAACTCTAGTTACTTGTTTAACACTTCATAGTGTTCATGTTTAGTACAAAAGTTAACAATTTTTATTCCATTTCAGAAACCGATTCTGTTTCCTTCTCCACTGGAATGGACGTGTACTATAATATAAACAAACATTTAAAGCTGCCCCCCTCAGCAAACATTTGTGTGGTGTCATGGAAAACTAATGTGGAATAACATTTCAAGTAGTTTAGGAATGTTGTGGTCTATCTCTAAACTACAAAAATGCTTAGGTTTGATTGGACACTAAATGTTGGGTCCACCACACTAAACAAAAGTAATTCTTCATTAGATGACTGCAGATTGACAGGTTATGTAATAATTTAACGTGACAGACAGATGATAAATCGGACCAATGTCACAAAGAGTTTTTATATGTTTCTAAAAGGCATTTGTAAGATGTACAATATTTAACAGACAACCAGTGAAAAGACATAACTGCTTTATGTGTATTTTATCATGGTTGAGTGTAGGTTAAAATTCTAGTTGTAGGTAGACTGTAATTGCTGTCTGCCAGGCAGATTGAAATGTTACATCCCTTTCAGAGAGCACTGTGAACATAGAGCAGTTGAAATTCAACTGCACAATGACTTAAATCTGGAGTACATTTCCGATTTGGTTGTAATTTGACTTTGTTTTGGGTTTTTATTACTGTACCACAATGTGGCGCTGCGCTTCACTAATGTGAGAACCTTGTGAATTAAGACACCTTTTTCTCAATAATTACCATTCCTTTCTTTTTCTTACTGTAGGAAACTTCTGGCAACAGTGTCCCTCCTTCCCCACCAATGACTGTTGCAGCACAGATGATGCAAAGAAGCAACT